>NW_028139184.1:0-600000 GCF_964270905.1 Leucopleurus acutus
ACACAAACCCACGCCCTCACACGTACGCTCCCCCTAAACCATTGTCGTACCGTCACCTGGACCCTAAACCGTCCCCGTCCCCTAACCTTAACCCTAGCCCGAACGCTAACCCTAACCTTACCACGAAGCCTTCCCCTCACCCGTCCCATAATCCTAACCCGTACGCTCATAGTAACCCGCACCCTCACACATTCGCTCCCCCTAAAGCGTTGTCGTACCCTCACCTTGACCCTAAACCGTCCCCGTCCCCTAACCCTAACCCTAGCCCGAACCCTAACCCTAACCCTTCCCCGAAGCCTTCCCCTCACCCGTACCCTAATCCTAACCCGTACGCGCACACTAACCCGCGCTCTCACACGTACGCTCCCCCTAAACCATTCTCGTACCCTCACCTGGACCCTAAACCGTCCCCGTCCCCTAACCCTAACCCTAGCCCGAACCCTAACCCTAACCCTTCCCCGAAGCCTTCCCCTCACCCGTACCCTAATCCTAACCCGTACGCTCACACTAACCCGCGCCCTCACACGTACGCTCCCCCTAAACCATTGTCGTACCCTCACCTGGACCCTAAACTGTCCCCGTCCCCTAACCCTAACCCTAGCCCGAACCCTGACCCTAACCCTTCCCGAAAGCCTTCCCCTCACCCGTCCCCTAATCCTAACCCGTACGCTCACACTAACCTGCGCCCTCACACGTACGCTCCCCCTAAAGCGTTGTCGTACCCTCACCTGGACCCTAAACCGTACCCGTCCCCTAACCCTAACCCTAGCCCGAACACTAACCCTAACACTTCCCCGAAGCCATCCCCTCACCCGTTCCCTAATCCTAACCCGTACGCTCACACTAACCCGCGCCCTCACACGTACGCTCCCCCTAAACCGTTGTCGTACCCTCACCTGGACCCTAAACCATCCCTGTCCCCTAACCCTAACCCTAGCCTGAACCCTAACCCTAATCCTTCCCCGAAGTCTTCCCCTCACCCGTCCCCTAATCCTAACCCGTAAGCTCACACTAACCCGCGCCCACACACGTACGCTCCCCCTAAACCGTTGTCGTACCCTCACCTGGACCCTAAACCGTCCCCGTCCCCTAACCCTAACCCTAGCCCGAACCCTAACTCTAACACTTCCCCGAAGCCTTCCCCTCACCCGTCCTCTAATCCTAACCCGTACCCTCACACTAACCCACGCCCTCACCCGTACGCTCCCCCTAAACCGTTGTCGTACCCTCACCTGGACCCTAAACCGTCCCCGTCCCCTAAACCTAACCCTAGCCCGAACCCTAACCCGAACCCTTTCCCGAAGCCTTCCCCTCACCCGTCCCCTAATCCTAACCCGGACGCTCACATTAACCCATGACTTCACACTTACGCACCCCCTAAACCGTTGTCGTACCCTCACCTGGACCCTAAACAGTCCCCGTCCCCTAACCCTAACCCTAGCCCGAACCCTAACTCTAACCCTTCCCCGAAGCCTTTCCCTCACCCGTCCTCTAATCCTAACCCGTACCCTCACACGAACCCGCGCCCTCACCCGTACGCTCCCCCTAAACCGTTGTCGTACCCTCACCTGGACCCTAAACCGTCCCCGTCCCCTAAACCTAACCCTAGCCCAAACCCTAAACCTAACACTTCCCCGAAGCCTTCCCCTCACCCATCCCCTAATCCTAACCCGTACGCTCACACTAACCCGCGCCCTCACACGTAGGCTCCCCCTAAACCGTTGTCGTACCCTCACCTGGACCCTAAACCGTCCCCGTCCCCTAACCCTAACCCTAGCCCGAACCCTAAACATAGCACTTCCCCGAAGCCTTCCCCTCACCCGTCCCCTAATCCTAACCCGTACGCTCACACTAACCCGCGCCCTCACACGTACACTCCCCCTAAACCATTGTCGTACCCTCACCTGGAGCCAAAATGGTCCCCGTCCCCTAACCCTAACCCTAGCCCGAACCCTAACCCTAACACTTCCCTGAAGGCTTCCCCTCACCCGTCCCCTAATCCTAACCTGTACGCTCACACTAACGCGCGCCCTCACACGTACTCTCCACCTAAACCGTTGTCGTACCCTCACCTGGACCCTAAAGCGTCCCCGTCCCCTAATCCTAAACCTAGCCCGAACCCTAACCCGAACCCCTCCCCGAAGGCTTCCCCTCACCCGTCCCCTAATCCTAACCCGGACGCTCACACTAACCCACGACTTCACACTTACGCACCCCCTAAACCGTTGTCGTACCCTCACCTGGACCCTAAACCGTCCCCGTCCCCTAACCCTAACCCTAGCCCGAACCCTAAACGTAACACTTCCCCGAAGCCTTCCCCTCACCCGTCCCCTAATCCTAACCCGTACGCTCACACTAACCCGCGCCCTCACATGTGCACTCCCCCTAAACCATTGTCGTACCCTCACCTGGACCCTAAACCGTCCCCGTCCCCTAACCCTAACCCTAGCCCTAACCGTAAACCTAACCCTTCCCCGATGCCTTCCCCTCACCCGTCCCCTAAACCTAACCCAAACGCTCACAGTAACCCGCGCCCTCACACGTACGCTCCCCCTAAACTGTTGTCATACCCTCACCTGGACCCTAAACCGTCCCCATCCCCTAACCCTAACCCTAGCCCGAACCCTAACCCTAACCCTTCCCCGAAGCCTTCCCCTCACCCTTCCCCTAATCCTAACCCGTACGCTCACACTAACCTGCGCCCTCACACGTACGCTCCCCCTAAACCGTTGTCGTACCCTCACCTGGACCCTAAACCATCCCTGTCCCCTAACCCTAACCCTAGCCTGAACCCTAACCCTAACCCTTCCCCGAAGTCTTCCCCTCACCCGTTCCCTAATCCTAACCCGTACGCTCACACTAACCCGCGCCCACACACGTACGCTCCCCCTAAACCGTTGTTGTACCCTCACCTGGACCCTAAACCGTCCCCGATCCCTAACCCTAACCCTAGCCCGAACCCTAACCCTAACCCTTCCCCGAAGCCTTCCCCTCACCCGTCCCCTAATCCTAACCCGTACGCTCACAATAACCCGCGCCCTCACACGTACGCTCTCCCTAAAACATTGTCGTACCCTTACCTGCACCCTAAACCGTCCCCCTCCCCTAACCCTAACCCTAGCCCAAACCGTAACCCTAACCCTTCCCCGAAGCCTTCCCCTCACCCGACCCGTAATCCTAACCCGTACGCTCACACTAACCCGCACCCTCACACGTACGCTCACCCTATACCGTGTCGTACCCTCACCTGGACCCTAAACCGTCCCCGTTCCCTAACCCTAACCCTAGCCCGAACCCTAACCCTAACCCTTCCCCGAATCCTTCCCCTCACCCGTCCCCTAATCCTAACCCGTACGCTCACACTAACCCGCGCCCTCACACGTACACTCTCCCTAAAGCATTGTCGTACCCTTACCTGCACCCTAAACCGTCCCCGTCCCCTAAACCTAACCCTAACCCTAGACCAAACCGTAACCCTAACCCTTCCCCGAAGCCTTCCCGTCACCCGTCTCCTAATCCTAAACGGTACGCTCACACTAACCCGCACCCTCACACGTACGCTCCCCCTAAACCACTGTCGTACCCTCACCTGGACCCTAAACCGTCCCCGTCCCCTAACCCTAACCCTAGCCCTAACCCTAATGCTAAACCTTCCCCAAAGCCTTCCCATAACCCGTCCCCTAATCCTAACCCGTACGCTCACACTAACCCACGCCCTCACACATACGCACCCCCTAAACCGTTGTCGTAAGCTCACCTGGACCCTAAACCGTCCCCGTCCCCTAAACCTAACCCTAGCCCGAAACCTATCCATAACCATTCCCGGAAGCCATCGGTTCACCCGTCCCCTAATTCTAACCCGTAAGCTCACACTAACTCACGCCCTCACACGTACGCTCCCCCTAAACCGCTGTCGTACCCTCAATTGGACACGAAACCGTCCCCGTCCCCTAACCCTAACCCTAGCCCGAACCCTAACCCTAACCCTTCCCCGAAGCCTTCCCCTCACCCGTCCCCTAATCCTAACACGTACGCTCACACTAACCCGCGCCCTCACACGTACGCTCCCCCTAAACCGTTCTCGTACCCTCACCTGGACCCTAAACCGTCCCCATCCTCTAACCCTAACCCTAGCCGAACCCTAACACTAACCCTTCCCAGAAGCCTTCCCCTCACCCGTCCCCTAATCCTAACCCGTACTCTCACACTATCCCACGCCCTCACACGTAGGCTCCCCCTAAACTGTTGTAGTACCCTCACCTGGACACTAAACCTTCTCCGTCCCCTAACACTAACCCTAGCCCGAATCCTAACCCTAACACTTCCCCGAAGCCTTCCCCTCACCTGTCCCCTAACCATAACCCGTACGCTCACACTAACCCGCGCCCTCACACGTATTCTCCCCATAAACCGTTGTCGTACCCTCAACTGGACCCTAAACCGTCCCCTTCCCCTAACCCTAACCCTAGTCCGAACCATAACCTTAACCGTTCCCCGAAGCATTCCCCTCACCCGTCCCCTAATCCTAACCCGTACGCTCACACTAACCCGCGCCCTCACACGTACGCTCCCCCTAAAGCGTTGTCGTACTCTCACCTGGACCCTAGACCGTCCCCGTCCCCTAACCCTAACCCTAGCCCGAACCCTAACCCTAACACTTCCCCGAAGCCTTCCCCTCACCCGTCCCCTAATTCTAACCCGTACGCTCACACTAACTCGCGCCCTCACACGTACGCTCCCCCTAAACCGTTGTCGTACCCTCACCTGTACCCTAAACCGTCCCCGTCCCCTAACCCTAACCCTAGCCCGAAACCTAACCCTAACCCTTCCCCGAAGCCTTCCCCTCACCCGTCCCCTAATCCTAACCCGTACGCTCACACTAACCCGCGCCCTCACACGTATTCTCCCCCTAAACCGTTGTCGTACACTCACCTGGACCCTAAACCTTCCCCTTCCCCTAACCCTAACCCTAGCCCAAACCCTAACCCTAACCCTTCCCCGAAGCCTTCCCCTCACCCGTCCCCTAATCCTAACTCGTACGCTCACACTAACCCGTGCCCTCACATGTACGCTCCCCCTAAACCGTTGTCGTACCCTCACCTGGACCCTAAACCATCCCTGTCCCCTAACCCTAACCCTAGCCCGGACCCTAACCCTAAAACTTCCCCGAAGCCTTCCCCTCACCCGTCCCCTAATCCTAACCCGTACGCTCACACTAACCCGTGCCCTCACATGTACGCTCCCCCTAAAGCGTTGTCGTACCCTCACCTGCAACCTAAACTGTCCCTGTCCCCTAACGCTAACCCTAGCCCGAACCCTAAAGCTAACCCTTCCCCGAAGCCTTCCCCTCACCCGTCCCCTAATCCTCACCCGTACGCTCACACAAACCCACGCCCTCACACGTACGCTCCCCCTAAACCATTGTCGTACCGTCACCTGGACCCTAAACCGTCCCCGTCCCCTAACCCTAACCCTAGCCCGAACCCTAACCCTAAACCTTCCCCGAAGCCTTCCCCTCACCCGACCCCTAATCCTAACCCGTACGCTCACACTAACCTGCGCCCTCACACGTATGCTCCCCCTAAAGCGTTGTCGTACCCTCACCTGGACCCTAAACCGTACCCGTCCCCTAACCCTAACCCTAGCCCGAACACTAACCCTAACACTTCCCCGAAGCCGTCCCCTCACCCGTTCCCTAATCCTAAGCCGTACGCTCACACTAACCCACGCCCTCACACGTACGCTCCCCCTAAACCGTTGTCGTACCCTCACCTGGACCCTAAACCATCCCTGTCCCCTAACCCTAACCCTAGCCTGAACCCTAACCCTAACCCTTCCCCGAAGTCTTACCCTCACCCGTCCCCTAATCCTAACCCGGACGCTCACATTAACCCATGACTTCACACTTACGCACCCCCTAAACCGTTGTCGTACCCTCACCTGGACCCTAAACCGTCCCCGTCCCCTAACCCTAACCCTAGCCCGAACCCTAAACGTAGCACTTCCCCGAAGCCTTCCCCTCACCCGTCCCCTAATCCTAACCCGTACGCTCACACTAACCCGCGCCCTCACACGTACACTCCCCCTAAACCATTGTGGTACCCTCACCTGGAGCCAAAATGGTCCCCGTCCCCTAACCCTAACCCTAGCCCGAACCCTAACCCCAACCCTTCCCTGAAGCCTTCCCCTCACCCGTCCCCTAATCCTAACCTGTACGCTCACACTAACCTACGCCCTCACACGTACGCTCCCCCTAAACCATATTCGTACCCTCACCTGGACCCTAAACCGTCCCCGTCCCCTAACCCTAACCCTAGCCCTAACCCTAAACCTAACACTTCCCCGATGCCTTCCCCTCACCCGTCCCCTAAACCTAACCCAAACGCTCACAGTAACCCACGCCCTCACACGTACGCTCCCCCTAAACTGTTGTCGTACCCTCACCTGGACCCTAAACCGTCCCCATCCCCTAACCCTAACCCTAGCCCGAACCCTAACCCTAACCCTTCCCCAAAGCCTTCCCCTCACCCGTCCCCTAATCCTAAAGCATACGCTCACACTAACCCGCGCCCTCACACGTACGCTCCCCGTAAACCGTTGTCGTAACCTCACCTGGACCCTAAACCCTCCCCTTCCCCTAACCCTAACCCTAGCCCGAACCCTAACTCTAACCCTTCCCCGAAGCCTTCCCCTCACCCGTCCTCTAATCCTAACCCGTACCCTCACACTAACCCGCGCCCTCACCCGTACGCTCCCCCTAAACCGTTGTCATACCCTCACCTGGACCCTAAACCGTCCCCGTCCCCTAAACCTAACCCTAGCCCGAACCCTAACCCGAACCCTTCCCCGAAGCCTTCCCCTCACCCGTCCCCTAATCCTAACCCGGACGCTACACTAACCCACGACTTCACACTTACGCAGCCCCTAAACCGTTGTCGTACCCTCACCTGGACCCTAAACCGTCCCCGTCCCCTAACCCTAACCCTAGCCCGAACCCTAAACCTAACCCTTCCCCGAAGCCTTCCCCTCACCCGTCCCCTAATCCTAACCCGTACGCTCACACTAACCCTTGCCCTCACACGTACGCTCACCCTAAACTGTTGTCGTACCCTCACCTGGACCCTAAACTGTCCCCGTCCCCTAACCCTAACCCTAGCCCGAACCCTAACCCTAACTCTTCCCCGAAGCCTTCCCCTCACCCGTCCCCTAATCCTAACCCGTACGCTCACACTAACCTGCGCCCTCACACGTACGCTCCCCCTAAACCGTTGTCGTACCCTCACCTGGACCCTAAACCGTCCCCGTCCCCTAACCCTAACCCTAGCCCAAACCCTAACCCTAACACTTCCCCGAAGCCTTCCCCTCACCCGTCTCCTAACCCTAACCCGTACGCTCATACTAACCAGCGCCCTCACACGTATTCTCCCCCTAAACCGTTGTCGTACCCTCACCTGGACACTAAATCGTCCCCGTACCCTAACCCTAACCCTAGCCCGAACCCTAACCCTAACCCTTCCCCGAAGCCTTCCCCTCACCCGTCCCCTAATCCTAACCCATACGCTCACACTAACCCACGCCCTCACACGTACGCTCCCCCTAAAGCATTGTCGTACCCTCACCTGGACCCTAAACCCTACCCGTACCCTAACCCTAACCCTAGTCCGAACACTAACCCTAACAATTCCCCGAAGCCGTCCCCTCACCCGTTCCCTAATCCTAACCCCTACGCTCACACTAACCCGCGCCCTCACACGTACTCTCCACCTAAACCGTTGTCGTAACCTCACCTGGACCCTAAACCGTCCCCGTCCCCTAAACCTAACCCTAGCCCGAACCCTAACCCGAACCCTTCCCCGAAGCCTTCCCCTCACCCGTCCCCTAATCCTAACCCGGACGCTCACACTAACCCACGACTTCACACTTACGCACCCCCTAAACCGTTGTCGTACCCTCACCTGGACCCTAAACCGTCCCCGTCCCCTAACCCTAACCCTAGCCCGAACCCTAAACGTAACACTTCCCCGAAGCCTTCCCCTCACCCGTCCCCTAATCCTAACCCGTACGCTCACACTAACCCGCGCCCTCACACGTACACTCCCCCTAAACCATTGTCGTACCCTCACCTGAACCCTAAACCGTCCCCGTCCCCTAACCCTAACCCTAGCCCTAACCCTAAACCTAACCCTTCCCCGATGCCTTCCCCTCACCCGTCCCCTAAACTTAACCCAAACGCTCACAGTAACCCGCGCCCTCACACGTACGCTCCCCCTAAACTGTTGTCGTACCCTCACCTGGACCCTAAACCGTCCCCATCCCCTAACCCTAACCCTAGCCCGAACCCTAACCTTAACCCTTCCCCGAAGCCTTCCCCTCACCCTTCCCCTAATCCTAACCCGTACGCTCACACTAACCTGCGCCCTCACACGTACGCTCCCCCTAAACCGTTGTCGTACCCTCACCTGGACCCTAAACCGTCCCCGTCCCCTAACCCTAACCCTAGCCCGAACCCTAACCCTAAGTCCTCCTCGAAGTCTTCCCCTCACCCGTCCCCTAATCCTAACCCGTACGCTCACACTAACCCGCGCCCTCACACGTACCCTCCCCCTAAAGCGTTGTCGTACCCTCACCTGGACCCTAAACCGTCCCCGTCCCCTAACCCTAACAATAGCCCGAACCCTAACCCTAACACTTCCCCGAAGCCTTCCCCTCACCCGTCCCCTAATCGTAACCCGTACGCTCACACTAACCCGCGCCCTCACATGTACGCTGCACCTAAAGCGTTGTCGTACCCTCACCTGCAACCTAAAATGTCCCTGTCCCCTAACGCTAACCCTAGCCCGAACCCTCACCCTAAACCTTCCCCGAAGCCTTCCCTTCACCCGTCCCCTAATCCTAACCCGGACGCTCACACTAACCCACGACTTCACACTTACGCTCCCCCTAAACCGTTGTCGTACCCTCACCTGGACCCTAAACCGTCCCCGTCCCCTAACCCTAACCCTAGCCCGAACCCTAACTCTAACCCTTCCCCGAAGCCTTCCCCTCACCCGTCATCTAATCCTAACCCGTACCCTCACACTAACCCGCGCCCTCACCCATACGCTCCCCCTAAACCGTTGTCGTACCCTCACCTGGACCCTAAACCGTCCCCGTCCCCTAAACCTAACCCTAGCCCGAACCCTAAACCTAACACTTCCCCGAAGCCTTCCCCTCACCCATCCCCTAATCCTAACCCGTACGCTCACACTAACCCGCGCCCTCACACGTACGCTCCCCCTAAACCGTTGTCGTACCCTCACCTGGACCCTAAACCATCCCCGTCCCCTAACCCTAACCCTAGCCCGAACCCTATCCCTAACCATTCCCCGAAGCCTTCCCCTCACCCGTCACCTAATCCTAACCCGTACGCTCACACTAACCCACGCCCTCACACGTACGCTACCCCTAAACCGCTGGCGTACCCTCACCTAGACCCTAAACCGTCCCCGTCCCCTACCCCTAACCCTAGCCCAAACGCTAACCCTAACTCTTCCCCGAAACCTTCCCCTCAACCGTCCCCTAATCCTAACTCTTACGCTCACACTAACCCGCGCCCTCACACGTACGCGCCCCCTAAACCGTTGTCGTACCCTCACCTGGACCCTAAACCGTCCTCGTCCCCTAACCCTAACCCTAGCCTGAACCCTAACCCTCACCCTTCCCCGAAGCCTTCTCCTCACCCGTCAACTAATCCTAACCTGTACTTTCACACTAACCCACGCCCTAGCACGTACACTCCCCCTAAACCATTGTCGTACCCTCACCTGTTCCCTAAACTGTCCCCGTCCCCTAACCCTAACCCTAGCACGAACCCTAACCCTAACCCTTCCCCGAAGCCTTCCCCTCACCCGTCCCCTAATCCTAACCCGTACGCTCACACTAACCTGCACCCTCACATGTACGCTCCCCCTAATCCGTTGTCGTACCCTTACCTGGACCCTACACCGTCCACGTCCCCTAACCCTAACCCTAGCCCGAACCCTAAACCTGACACTTCCCCGAAATCTTCCCCTCACCCGTCCCCTAATCCTAACCCGTACGCTCACACTAACCCGCGCCCTCACACGTACGCTCCCCCTAAACCGCTGTCGTACCCTCAATTGGACCCGAAACCATCCCCGTCTCCTAACCCTAACCCTAGCCCGAACCCTAACACTAACACTTCCCCGAAGCCTTCCCCTCACCCGTCCCCTAATCCTAACCGGTACGCTCACACTAACCCACGCCCTCCCACGTACGCTCCCCCTATAGCGTTGTCGTACCCTCACCTGGACCCTAAACCATCCCCATCCCCTAACCCTAACCCTAGCCAGAACCCGAACCCTAACCTTTCGCCGAAGCCTTCCCCTCACCCGTCCCCTAATCCTAACCCGTACGCTCACACTAACCCGCGCCCTCACACGTACGCTCCCCCAAAACCGCTGACGTACCCTCACCTGGACCCTAAACCGTCCCCGTCCCCTACCCCTAACCCTAGCCCAAACACTAACGCTGACTCTTCCCCGAAACCTTCCCCTCAACCGTCCCCTAATCCTAACCCGTACGCTCACACTAACCCACGCCCTCACACGTACGCTCCCCCTAAACCGTTGTCGTAGCCTCAGCCTGACCCTAAACCGTCCCCGTCCCCTAACCCTAACCCTAGCCTGAACCCTAACCCTCACCCTTCCCCGAAGCCTTCTCCTCACCCGTCCCCTAATCCTAACCTGTACTTTCACACTAATCCGCGCCCTCACATGTACGCTCCCCCTAAACCATTGTCGTACCCTCACCTGTACCCTAAACTGTCCCCATCCCCTAACCCTAACCCTAGCCCGAACCCTAACCCTAACACTTCCCTGAAGCCTTCCCCTCACCCGTCCCCTAATCCTAACCCGTACGCTCACACTAACCCGCGCCCTCACACTTACGCTACCCCTAAACCGTTGTCGTACCCTCACCTGGACCCTAAACCGTCCCCGTCCCCTAACCCTAACCCTAGCCCGAACCCTAACCCTAACCCTTCCCCAAAGGCTTCCCCTCACACGTCCCCTAATCCTAACCGGTACGCTCACACTAACCCGTGCCCTCACATGTACGCTCCCCCTATAGCGTTGTCGTACCCTCACCTGGACCCTAAACCGTCCCCATCCCCTAACCCTAACCCTAGCCAGAACCCTAACCCTAACATTTCCCCAAAACCTTCCGCTAACCCGTCCCCTAATCCTAACCCGTACGCTCACACTAACCCGCGCCCTCACACGTACCCTCCCCATAAACAGTTGTCGTACCCTCACCTGGACCCTAAACCGTCCCTGTCCCCTAACTCTAACCCTAACCTGAACCCTATCCCTAACTCTTCCCTGAAGCCTTCCCCTCACCCGTCCCCTAATCCTAACCCGTTCGCTCACACTAACACGCGCTCGCACACGTATGCTCCCCCTAAACCGTTGTCGTACCCTCACCTGGACCCTAAACCATCCCCGTCCCCTAACCCTAACCCTAGCCCGAACTCTATCCCTAACCATTCCCCAAAGCCTTACACTCAGCCGTCCCCTAATCCTAACCCGTACGCTCACACTAACCCGCGCCCTCACACGAACGCTCCCCCTAACCCGTTGTCGTACCCTCACCAGGACCCTAAACCGTCCCCGTCCCCTAACCCTAACACTAGCACAAACCCTATCCATAACCCTTTTCCGAAGCCTTCCCCTCACCCGTCCGCTAATCCTAACCCGTACGCTCATACAAACCCGTGCCCTCACACCTACACTCCCCCTAAACCGCTGTCGTACCATCAACTGGACCCGAAACCGTCCCCGTCCCCTAACCCTAACCCTATCCCGAACCCTAACCGTAACCATTCCCCGAAGCCTTCCCCTCACCCGTCCCCTAATCCTAACCCGTACGCTCACACTAACCCGCGCCCTCACACGTACGCTCCCCCTAAACCGTTGTCGTACCCTCACCTGGACCCGAAACCATCCCTGTCCCCTAACACTAACCCTATCCCGAACCCTAACCCTAAAACTTCCCTGAAGCCTTCCCCTCACCCGTCCCCTAATCCTAACCCGTACACTCACACTAACCTGCTCCCTCACACGTACGCTCCCCCTAAACCGTTGTCGTACCCTCACCTGGACCCTAAATGCTCCCCGACCCCTAACCCAAACCCTAGCCCGAACCCTAACATTAACCCTTCCCCGAAGCCTTCCCCTCACCCGTCCCCTAATCCTAACCCGTATGCTCACACTAACCCACGCCCTCACACGTACGCTGCCCCTAAACCGTGGTCGAACCCTCACCTGGACCCTAAACCGTCCCCGTACCCTAACCCTAACACTAGCCCGAACCCTAACCCTTACCTTTCCCCGAAGCATTCCCCTCAACCGTCCCCTAATCCTAAGCCATACGCTGACACTAACCCACGCGCTCACACGTACGCTCCCCCTCAACCGTTGTCGTACCCCCACCTGGACCCTAAACCGTCTCCGTCACCTAACCCTAACCCTAGCCCGAACTCTAACCCTAACACTTCCCCGAAGCCTTCCCCTCACCCATCCCCTAATCCTAACGCGTACGCTCACACTAACCCGCGCCCTCACACGAACGGTCCCCCTAAACCGTTTTCGTACCCTCACCTGGACCCTAAACCGTCCCCGTACCCTAACCCTAACCCTAGCCCGAACCCTAACCCTAACCCTTCCCCGAAGCCTTCCCCTCACCCGTCTCCTAATCCTAACCCATACGCTCACATAACCCACGCCCTCACACGTACGCTCCCCCTAAACCGTTCTCGTACCTTCACCTGGACATTAAACCGTCCCCGTCCCCTAACCCTAACCCTAGCCCGAACCCTAACACTAACCCTTCCCCGAAGCCTTCCCCTCATCCGTCCCCTAATCCTAACCCGTATGCTCACACTAACCCGCGCCCTCACACGTACGCTCCCCCTAAACCGTTGTCGTACCCTCACCTGGACCCTAAACCGTCCCCGTCCCCTAACCCTAACCCTAGCCCAAACCCTATCCATAACACTTTTCCGAAGCCTTCCCTCACCCGTCCCCTAATCCTAACCCGTACGCTCACACTAACCCGTGCCCTCACACGTACACTCCCCCTAAAGCGTTGTCGTACCCTCACCTGGACCCTAAAACGTCCCCGTCCCCTAACCCTAATCCTAGCCCGAACCCTAACCCTAACCCTTCCCCGAAGCCTTCCCCTCAACCGTCCCTAATCCTAACCCGTACGCTCACACTATCCAGCCCGCTCACACGTACGCTCCCCCCAAACCGTTGTCGTACCCTCACCTGGACCCTAAACCGTCCCCGTCCCCTAACCCTAACCCCAGCCAGAACCCTAACACTAACCCTTCCCCGAAGCCTTCCCATTACCCGTCCCCTAATCCTATCCCGTACGCTCACACTAACATGCGCCCTCACACATACGCTCCCCCTAAAGTGTTGTGTTACCCTCACCTGGACCTTAAACCGTCCCCGTCCCCTAAACCTAACCCTTCCCCGAAGCCTTCTCCTCACCCGTCCCCTAATCCTAACCCGTACGCTCACACTAACCCGCGCCCTCACACGTACACTCCCCCTAAACCATTGTCGTACCCTCACCTGGACCCTAAACCGTCCCCGTCCCCTAACACTATCCCTAGCCCGAACCCTAACCCTAACCCTTCCCCAAAGCCTTCCCCTCACCTGTCCCCTAATCCTAACCCGTATGCTCACACTAACCCGTGCCCTCACACGTACGCTCCCCCTAAATCGTTGTCGTACCCTCACCTGGACCCTAAAACGTCCCCGTCCCCTAAACCTAACCCTAGCCCGAAACCTAACCCTAACCCTTCCCCGAAGCCTTCCCCTCACCCGTCCCCTAATCCTAACCCGTACGCTCACACTATCCAGCCCGCTCACTCGTACTCTGCCCCTAAACCGTTGTCATACCCTCACCTGGACCCTAAACCGTCCCTGTCCCCTAACCCTAACCCTAACACATCCCCTAATCCTAACACATATGCTCACACTAACCCACGCCCTCACACGTACGCTCCCCCTAAACCGTGGTCGTACCCTCACCTGGACCCTAAACCGTCCCTGTCCCCTAACCCTAACCCTAGCCCAAACCCTATCCATAACCCTTTTCCGAAGCCTTCCCCTCACCCGTCCCCTAATCCTAACCCGTACTCTCACACTAACCCGTGCCCTCACACGTACACTCCCCCTAAACCGCTGTCGTACCCTCAACTGGACCCGAAACCGTCCCCGTCCCCTAACCCTAACCGTAGCCCGAACCCTAACCCTAACCCTTCCCCGAAGCCTTCCCCTCACCCGTCCCCTAATCCTAACCCGTACGCTCACACTAATCCACGCCCTCACACGTACGCTCCCCCTAAACCGTTGTCGTACCCTCACCTGGACCCTAAACCGTCCCCGTCCCCTAACCCTAACCCTAGCCCGAACCCTAACCCTAACCCTTCCCCGAAGCATTCCCCTCACCCGTCCCCTAATCCTAACACGTATGCTCACACTAACCCGCGCCCTCACACGTACGCTCCCCCTAAACCGTTGTCGTACTCTCACCTGGACCCTAAACCGTCCCCGTCCCCTAACCCTATCCCTAGCCCGAACCCTAACCCTAACCCTTCCCCAAAGCCTTCCCCTCACCCGTTCCCTAATCCTAACCCGTATGCTCACACTAACCCGTGCCCTCACACGTGCGCTCCCCCTAAATCGTTGTCGTACCCTCACCTGGACCCTAAAACGCCCCCGTCCCCTAACCCTAACCCTAGCCCGAACCCTAACCCTAACCCTTCCCCGAAGCCTTCCCCTCACCCGTCCCTAATCCTAACCCGTACGCTCACACTATCCAGCCCGCTCACACGTACGCTCCCCCTAAACCGTTGTCGTACCCTCACCTGGACCCTAAACCGTCCCCGTCCCCTAACACTAACCCTAGCCAGAACCCTAACACTAACCCTTCCCCGAAGCCTTCCCATCACCCGTCCCCTAATCCTAACCCGTACGCTCACACTATCACGCGCCCTCACACATACGCTACCCCTAAAGTGTTGTCTTACCCTCACCTGGACCTTAAACCGTCCCCGTCCCCTAACCCTAACCCTAGGCCGAACCCTAAACCTAACCCTTCCCCGAAGCCTTCTCCTCACCCGTCGCCTAATCCTAACCCGTACGCTCACACTAACCCGCGCCCTCACACGTACGCTCCCCCTAAACCGTTGTCGTACTCTCACCTGGACCCTAAACCGTCCCCGTCCCCTAACCCTAACCCTAGTCCGAACCCTAACCCTAACCCTTCTCCGAAGCCTTCCCCTCACCCGTCCCCTAATCCTAACCCGTACACTCACACTAACCTGCTCCCTCACACGTACACTCCCCCTAAACCGTTGTCGTACCTTCACCTGGACCCTAAATGGTCCCCGACCCCTAACCCAAACCCTAGCCCGAACCCTAACATTAACCCTTCCCCGAAGCCTTCCCATCACCCGTCCCCTAATCCTAACCCGTACGCTCACACTAACACGCGCCCTCACACGTACGCTCCCCCTAAAGTTTTGTCTTACCCTCACCTGGACCTTAAACCGTCCCCGTCCCCTAACCCTAACCCTAGGCCGAACCCTAAACCTAACCCTTCCCCGAAGCCTTCCCCTCAACCGTCCCCTAATCCTAACCAGTACGCTCACACTAACCGGCGCCCTCACACGTACGATCCCCCTAAACCGTTGTCGTACCCTCACCTGGACCCTAAAACGTCCCCGTCCCCTAACCCTAACCCTAGACCGAACCCTAACCCTTACCCTTCCCAGAAGCCTTCTCCTCACCCGTCGCCTAATCCTAACCCGTACGCTCACACTAACCCGCGCCCACACACGTACGCTCCCCCTAAACCGTTGTCGTACCCTCACCTGGACCCTAAACCGACCCCATCCCCTAACCCTATCCCTAGCCCGAACCCTAACCCTAACCCTTCCCCAAAGCCTTCCCCTCACCCGTCCCCTAATCCTAACCCGTATGCTCACACTAACCCGCGCCCTCACACGTACGCTCCCCCTAAATCGTTGTCGTACCCTCACCTGGACCCTAAAACGTCCCCGTCCCCTAAACCTAACCCTAGCCCGAACCCTAACCCTAACCCTTCCCCGAAGCCTTCCCCTCACCCGTCCCCTAATCCTAACCCGTACGCTCACACTATCCAGCCAGCTCACTCGTATGCTGCCCCTAAACCGTTGTCGTACCCTCACCTGGATCCTAAACCGTCCCTATCCACTAACCCTAAACCTAGCCCGAACCCTAACCCTAACCCTTCCCTGAAGCCTTCCCCTCACCCGTCCCCTAATCCTAATCCGTACGGTCACACTAACCATCCCGCTCACACTTACGCTGCCCCTAAACCGTTGTCGTACCCTCACCAGGACCCTAAACCGTCCCCATCCCCTAACCCTAACCCTACCCAAACCCTAACCCTAACCCGTCCCCGAAGCCTTCCACTCACCCATTCCCTAATCCTAACACGTACGCTCACACTAACCCGCGCCCTCACACGTACGCTCCCCCTAAACCGTGGTCGTACCCTCACCTGGACCCTAAACCGTCCCCGTACCCTAACCCTAACCCTAGCCCGAACCCTAACCCTAAACTTTCCCTGAAGCATTCCCCTCAACCTCCCCTAATCCTAACCCGTACGCTGACACTAACCCACGCGCTCACACGTACGCTCCCCCTCAACCGTTGTCGTACCCTCACCTGGACCCTAAACCGTCTCCGTCCCCTAACCCTAACCTGAGCCCGAACACTAACCCTAACACTTCCCCGAAGCCTTCCCCTCACCCATCCCCTAATCCTAAACCGTACGCTCACACTTTCCCGCGCCCTCACACGAACGGTCCCCCTAAACCGTTGTCGTACCCTCACCTGGACCCTAAACCTTCCCCGTCCCCTAAACCTAACCCTAGCCGAACCCTAAACCTATCCCTTCCCCGAAGCCTTCCCCTCACCCGTCCCCTAATCCTAACGCGTACGCTCACATAACCCACGCCTTCACACGTATGCTCCACCTAAACCGTTGTGGTACTCTTACCTGGATCCTAAACCGTCCCCGTCTCCTAACCCTAACCCTAGCCCGAACCCTAACCCTAACACTTCCCCGAAGCCTTCCCCTCACACGTCCCCTAATCCTAAGCCATACGCTCACACTAACCCGCGCCCTCACATGAACGCTCCCCCGAAACCGCTGTCGTACTCTCACCTGGACCCGAAACCGTCCCCGTCCCCTAACCCTAACCCAGGCCCGAAACCTAAACCTAACCCTTCCCCGAAGCCTTCCCCTCAACCGTCCCCGAATCCTAACCCGTACGCTCACACTAACCCACGCTCTCACACGTACGCTCTCCCTAAACCGTTGTCATTCCCTCACCTGGACCCTATACCGTCCCCGTCCCCTAACCCTAACCCTAGCCCGAACCCTAACCCTAACCCTTCCCCGAAGCCTTCACGTCACCCGTCACCTAGTCCTAACACGTACCATCACACTACCCACGCCCTCACACATTCGCTCCACCTAAACCATTGTCGTACCCTCACCTGGACCCTAAACCGTCCCCGTCCCCTAACCCTAACCCTAGCCCGAACCCTATCCCTAAACCTTCCCCGAAACCTTCCCCTCACCCGTCACCTAATCCTAACCCGTACGCTCACACTAACCTGCGCCCTCACACGTACGCTCCCCCAAAACAGTTGTCATACTCTCACCTGGACCCTAAACCGTCCCCGTCCCCTAACCCTAACCCTAGCCCGAACCCTAACCCTAACCCTTCTCCGAAGCCTTCCCCTCACCCGTCCCCTAATCCTAACCCGTATGCTCACACTAATCCACGCCCTCACACGTACGCTTCCCCTAAACCGCTGGCATACCCTCACCTGGACCTTAAACCAACCCCGTCCCCTAACCCTAACCCTAGCCCAAACCCTTACACTAACACTTCCCTGAACCCTTCCCCTCACCCGTCCCCTAATCCTAACCCGTACGCTCACACTAACCAGCCCGCTCACACATACGCTGCCCCTAAACGGTTGTCGTACCCTCACCTGGACCCTAAACCGTCCCCATCCCCTAACCCTAACCCTACCCAAACCCTAACCCTAACCCGTCCCCGAAGCCTTCCCGTCACCCATCCCCTAATCCTGACACGTACGCTCACACTAACCCGCGCCCTCACACGTACGCTCCCCCTAAACCGTGGTCGTACCCTCACCTGGACCCTAAACCGTCCCCGTACCCTAACCCTAACCCTAGCCCGAACCCTAACCCTAACCTTTCCCCGAAGCATTCCCCTCAACCGTCCCCTAATCCTAACCCGTACGCTAACACTAACCCACGCGCTCACACGTACGCTCCCCCTCAACCGTTGTCGTACCCTCACCTGGACCCTAAACCGTCTCCGTCCCCTAACCCTAACCTTAGCCCGAACACTAACCCTAACACTTCCCCGAAGCCTTCCCCTCACCCATCCCCTAATCCTAACCAGTACGCTCACACTAACCCGCGCCCTCACACGAACGGTCCCCCTAAACCGTTGTCGTACCCTCACCTGGACCCTAAACCGTCCCCGTCCCCTAAACCTAACCCTAGCCGAACCCTAACCCTAACCCTTCCCCGAAGCCTTCTCCTCACCCGTCCCTAATCCTAACCCGTACGCTCACACTAACACGCGCCCTCACACGTACGCTCCCCCTAAACCGTTGTCGTACTCTCACCTGGACCCTAAACCGTCCCCGTCACCTAACCCTAACCCTAGCCCGAACCCTAAACTTAACCCTTCCCCAAAGCCTTCCCCTAACTCGTCCCCTAATCCTAACCCGTACGCTCACACTAACCCGCACCATCACACGTACGGTCCCCCTAAACCGTTGTCGTACACTCACCTGGACCCTAAACCGTCCCCGTCCCCTAACCCTAACCCTAGCCCGAACCCTAACCCTAACCCTTCCCCGAAGCCTTCCCCTCACCCGTCCCCTAATCCTAACCCGTACGCTCACACTATCCAGCCAGCTCACTCGTATGCTGCCCCTAAACCGTTGTCGTACCCTCACCTGGATCCTAAACCGTCCCTATCCACTAACCCTAAACCTAGCCCGAACCATAACCCTAACCCTTCCCTGAAGCCTTCCCCTCACCCGTCCCCTAATCCTAATCCGTACGGTCACACTAACCATCCCGCTCACACTTACGCTGCCCCTAAACCGTTGTCGTACTCTCACCTGGATCCTAAACCGTCCCCGTCACCTAACCCTAACCCTAGCCCGAACCCTAAACCTAACCCTTCCCCAAAGCCTTCCCCTAACTCGTCCCCTAATCCTAACCCGTACGCTCACACTAACCCGCACCCTCACACGTATGGTCCCCCTAAACCGTTGTCGTACACTCACCTGGACCCTAAACCGTCCCCGTCCCCTAACCCTAACCCTAGACCGAAACCTAACCCTAACACTTCCCCGAAGACTTCCCCTCACCCGTCTACTAATCCTAACCCGTACGCTCACACTAACCCACGCCCTCACACGTACGCTCCCCCTAAACCATTGTCGTACCCTCACCTGGATCCTAATCCGTCCCCGTCCCCTAACCCTAACCCTAACCCGAACACTAACCCTAACCCGTCCCCGAAGCATTCACGTCACCCGTCACCTAATGCTAACCCGTACGCTCACACTACGCACGCCCTCACACATTCGCTCCACCTAAACCATTGTCGTACCCTCACATAAACCCTAAACCGTCCCCGTCCCCTAACCCTAACCCTAGCCCTAACCCTAACCCTAACCCTTCCCTGAAGCCTTCCCCTCATCCGTCCCCTAATCCTAACCCGTACGCTCACACTAACCTGCGCCCTCACACGTACGCTCCCCCTAAACCGCTGTCATACCCTCAATTGGACCCGAAACCATCCCCGTCCCCTAACCCTAACCCTAGCCCGAACCCTAACCCTAACACTTCCCTGAAGCCTTCCCCTCACCCGTCCCCTAATCCTAACCCGTACGGTCACACTAACCTGCGCCCTCACACGTACGCTCCCCCTAAACCGTTGTCGTACCCTCACCTGGACCCTAAACCGTCCCCGACCCCTAACCCAAACCCTAGCCCGAACCTTAACATTAACCCTTCCCCGAAGCCTTCCCCTCACCCGTCCCCTAATCCTAACCCGTATGCTCACACTAACCCACGCCCTCACACGTACGCTCCCCCTCAACCGTTGTCGTACCCTCACCTGGACCCTAAACCGTCTCCGTCCCCTAACCCTAACCTTAGCCCGAACACTAACCCTAACACTTCCCCGAAGCCTTCCCCTAACCCATCCCCTAATCCTAACCCGTACGCTCACACTAACCCGCACCCTCACACGAACGGTCCCCCTAAACCGTTGTCGTACCCTCACCTGGACCCTAAACCGTCCCCGTCCCCTAAACCTAACCCTAGCCGAACCCTAACCCTAACCCTTCCCCGAAGCCTTCCCCTCACCCGTCCCTAATCCTAACCCGTACGCTCACACTAACACGCGCCCTCACACGTACGCTCCCCCTAAACCGTTGTCGTACTCTCGCCTGGACCCTAAACCGTCCCTGCCTCCTAACCCTAACTCTAGCCCGAACCCTAACCATAAAACTTCCCCGAAGCCTTCCCCTCACCCGTCCCCTAATCCTAACCCGTACGCTCACACTAACACGAACCCTCACACGTACGCTCCCCCTAAAGCGTTTTCTTACCCTTACCTGGACCCTAAACCGTCCCCGTCACCTAACCCTAACCCTAGCCCGAACCCTAAACCTAACCCTTCCCCAAAGCCTTCCCCTAACTCGTCCCCTAATCCTAACCCGTACGCTCACACTAACCCGCACCCTCACACGTATGGTCCCCCTAAACCGTTGTCGTACACTCACCTGGACCCTAAATGGTCCCCGTCCCCTAACCCTAGCCCTAGACGAAAACCTAACCCTAACACTTCCCCGAAGACTTCCCCTCACCCGTCCTCTAATCCTAACCCGTACGCTCACACTAACCCACGCCCTCACACGTACGCTCCCCCTAAACCATTGTCGTACCCTCACCTGGATCCTAAACCGTCCCCGTCCCTAACCCTAACCCTAACCCGAACACTAACCCTAACCCTTCCCCGAAGCATTCATGTCACCCGTCACCTAATCCTAACCCGTACCATCACACTACGCACGCCCTCACACATTCGCTCCACCTAAACCATTGTCGTACCCTCACCTGGACCCTAAACCGTCCCCGTCCCCTAACCCTAACCCTAGCCCCAACCTTAACCCTAACCCTTCCCCGAAGCATTCCCCTCACCCGTCCCCTAATCCAAACCCGTACACTCACACTAACACGCGCCATCACACGTACGCTCCCCCTAAACCGTTGTCGTACCCTCACATAAACCCTAAACCGTCCCCGTCCCCTAACCCTAACCCTAGCCCTAACCCTAACCCTAACACTTCCCCGAAGCCTTCCCCTCACCCGTCCCCTAATCCTAACCCGTACGCTCACACTAACCCGCGCCCTCACAGGTACGCTCCCCCTAAACCGCTGTCATACCCTCAATTGGACCCGAAACCATCCCCGTCCCCTAACCCTAACCCTAGCCCGAACCCTAACCCTAACACTTCCCCGAAGCCTTCCCCTCACCCATCCCCTAATCCTAACCCGTACGCTCACACTAACCCGCGACCTCTCACGAACGGTCCCCCTAAACCGTTGTCGTACCCTCACCTGGACCCTAAACCGTCCCCGTTCCCATCCCTAACCCTAGCCCGTACCCTAACCTTAACCCTTCCCGGAAGCCTTCCCCTCACCCGTCCCATAATCCTAAGCCGTACGCTCACAGTAACCCGCGCACTCACATGTACACTCCCCCTAAACCGCTGTCGTACTCTCACCTGGACCCGAAACCGTCCCCGTCCCCTAACCCTAACCCTAGCCCAAACCCTATCTATAACCCTTTTCCGAAGCCTTCCCCTCACCCGTCCCCTAATCCTAACCCGTACGCTCACACTAACCCGTGCCCTCACATGTACGCTCCCCCTAAACCGCTGTCGTACCCTCAACTGGACCCGAAACCGTCCCCGTCCCCTAACCCTAACCCTAGCCCGAACCCTAAACCTAACCCTTCCCCGAAGCCTTCCCCTCACCCGTCCCCTAATCCTAACCCGTACGCTCACACTATCCAGCCCGCTCACACGTACGCTGCCCCTAAACCGTTGTCCTACCCTCACCTGGACCCTAAAACGTCCCCGTCCCCTACCCCTAACCCTAGCCCGAACCCTAACCCTAACCCTTCCCCGAAGCCTTACCCTCACCCGTCCCTTAAAACTAACCCGTAAGCTCACACTATCCAGCCCGCTCACACGTACGCTGCCCTTAAACTGTTGTCGTACCCTCACCTGGACCCTAAACCATCCCCATCACCTAACCCTAACCCTAGCCCGAACCCTAACCCTAACACTTCCCCGAAGCCTTCCCCTCACCCGTCCCCTAATCCTAAACCTTACGCTGACACTAACCAGCCCGCTCACACCTACGCTACCCCTAAACCGTTGTCGTACCCTCACCTGAACCCTAAACCGTCCCCGTACCCTAACCCTAACCCTGGCCCGAAACCTAACCCTAACCTTTCCCAGAAGCATTCCCCTCAACCGTCCACTAATCCTAACGCGTACGCTGACACTAACCCACGCGCTCACACGTACGCTCCCCCTCAACCGTTGTCGTACCCTCACCTGGACCCTAAACCGTCTCCGTCCCCTTACCCTAACCCTAGCCCGAACACTAACTCTAACACTTCCCCGAAGCCTTCCCCTCAGCCATCCCCTAATCCTAACCCGTACGCTCACACTATCCCGCGCCCTCACACGAACGGTCCCCCTAAACCGTTGTCTTACCCTCACCTGGACCCTAAACCATCCCCGTCCCCTAACCCTAACCCTAGGCCGAACCCTAACCCTAACCCTTCCCCAAAGCATTCCCCTAACTCTTCCCCTAATCCTAACCCGTACGCTCACACTAACCCGCGCCCTCACACGTACGCTCCCCGTAAACTGTTGTCGTACCCTCACCTGAACCCTAAACCGTCCCCGTCCCCAACCCTAACCCTAGCCCGAACCCTATCCCTAACCCTTCCCCGAAACCTTCCCCTCACCCGTCCCCTAATCCTAACACGTACGCTCACACTAACCCACGTCCTTACACGTACGCTCGCCCTAAACCGCTGTCGTACACTCACCTGGACCCTAAACCGTCCCCGTCCCCTAACCCTAACCCGAGCCCGAACCCTAACCCAAACCCTTCCCCGAAGCCTTCCCCTCACCTGTCCCCTAATCCTAACCCGTACGCTCACACTGACCCACGCCCTCACACGTACGCTCCACTTAAACCGTTGGCATACCCTCACCTGCACCTTAAACCATCCCCGTCCCCTAACCCTAACCCTAGCCCGAACCCTTACCCTAACACTTCCCCGAAGCCTTCCCCTCACCCGTCCACTAATCCTAACCCGTACACTCACACTAACCAGCCCGCTCACACGTACCCTGCCCCTAAAGCATTGTCGTACCCTCACCTGTACCCTAAACCGTCCCCATCCCCTAACCCTAACCCTACCCAAACCCTAACCCTAACCCGTCCCTGAAGCCTTCCCCTCACCCATCCCCTAATCCTAACCCGTACGCTCACACTAACCCACGCCCTCACACGTACGCTCCCCCTAAACCGTGGTCGTACCCTCACCTGGACCCTAAACCGTCCCCGTACCCTAACCCTAACCCTAGCCCGAACCCTAACCCTAACCCTTCCCCGAAGCCTTCCCCTCACCCATCCCCTAATCCTAACCCGTACGCTCAAACTAACCCATGCCCTCACACGTACGCTCCACCTAAACCTTTTTCGTACCCTCACCTTGACCCTCAACCGTCCCCATCCCCTAACCCTAACCCTAGACCGAACCCTAACCCTAACACTTCCCCGAAGCCTTCACCTCACCCGTCCCCTAATCCTAACCCGTACGTTCACACTAACCTGCGCCCTCACACGTACGCTCCCCCTAAACCGTTGTCGTACCCTCACCTGGACCCTAAACCGTCCCCATCCCCTAACCCTAACCCTAGCCCGAACCCTAACTCTAACCCGTCCCCGAAGCCTTCCCCTCACCCATCCCCTAATCCTAACCCGTACGCTCACACTAACCCGCGCCCTCACACGTACGCTCCCCCTAAACCGTTGTCGTACCCTCACCTGGACCCTAAACCGTCCCCTTCCCCTAACCCTAAACCTAGCCCGAACCCTATCCCTAACCCTTCCCCAAAGTCTTCCCCTAACCCATCCCTTAATCCTAACCCGTATGCTCACACTAACCCGCGCCCTGGCACGTGCGCTACCCCTAAAGCATTGTTGTACCCTCACCTGGACCCTAAAACGTCCCCGTCCCCTAACCCTAACCCTTCCCCGAAGCCTTCCCCTCACCCGGCCCCTAATTCTATCCCGTACGCTCACACTAACCCGCGCCCTCACACCTACGCTCCCCCTAAACCGTTGTCGTACCCTCACCTGGACCCTAAACCGTCCCCATCCCCTAACCCTAACCCTAGCCCGAACCCTAACCCTAACCCTTCCCCGAAGCCTTCCCCTCAACCGTCCTCTAATCCTAACCCGTACGCTCACACTAACCCGCGCGCTCACACGTACGCTCCCCCTCAACCGTTGTCATACCCTCACCTGGACCCTAAACCGTCTCCGTTCCCTAACCCTAACCCTAGCCCGAACCCTAACCCTAACACTTCACCGAAGCCTTCCCCTCAACCATCCCCTAATCCTAACACGTACGCTCACACTAACTCACGCCCTCACACGAACGCTACCCCTAAACCGTTGTCGTGCCCTCAGCTGGACCCGAAACCGTCCCCGTCCCCTAACACTAACCCTAGTCCGAACCCTAACCGTAACACTTCCCCGAAGCCTTCGCGTCACCCGTCCCCTAAAACTAACCCGTAAGCTCACACTACCACGCGCCCTCACACCTACGCTCCCCCTAAACTGGTGTCGTACACTCACCTGGACCCTAAACCGCCCCCGTCCCCTAACCCTAACCCTAGCCCAAACCCTATCCATAACCCTTTTCCGAAGCCTTCCCCTCACCCGTCCCCTAATCCTAACCCGTACGCTCACACTAACCCGCGCCCTCACACTTACGCTCCCCCTAAACCGTTGTCGTAACCTCACCTGGACCCTAAACCGTCCCCGTCCCCTAACCCTAACCCTAGCCCGAACCCTAACCCTAAACCTTCCCCGAAGCCTTCCCCTCACCCGTCCCCTAATCCTAACCCGTACGCTCACACTAACCCGCGCCTTCACACGTACGCTCCCCCTAACCGTTGTCGTACCCTCACCTGGACGCTAAACCGTCCCCGTCCCCTAACCCTAACCCTAACCCTAGCCCGAACCCTAACCCTAACCCTTCCCCGAAGCCTTCCCCTCAACCGTCCCCCAATCCTAACCCGTACGCTGACACTAACCCGCGCCCTCACACGTACGCTCCCCCTAAACCATTGTCGTACCCTCACCTGGACCCTAAACCATCCCCATCCCCTAACCCTAACCCTAGCCCGAAACTTAACCCTAACCATTCCCCGAAACCTTCCCCTCACCTGTCCGCTAATCCTAACCCGTACGCTCACACTAACCCACGTCTTCACACGTACGCTCCCCCTAAACCGTTGTCGTACCCTCACCTGGACCCTAAACCGTCCCCATCCCCTAACACTAACCCTACCCAAACCCTAAACCTAACCCGTCCCCGAAGCCTTCCCCTCACCCGTCCCCTAATCCTAACCCGTACGCTCACTCTATCCATTCCGCTCACACGTACGCTGCCCCTAAACCGTTGTCGTACCCACACCTGGACCCTAAACGGTCCCCATCCCCTCATCTTAACCCTAGCCCAGACCCTAACCCTAAACCTTCCCCGAAGCCTTCCCCTCACCCGTCCCCTAATCCTAACCCTTACGCTCACACTTACCCGCGCCCTCACACGTACGCTCCCCCTACACCGTTTTTGTACCCTCACCTGGACCCTAAACCGTCCCCGTCCCCTAACCCTAACCCTAGTCCGAACCCTAACCCTAACCCTTGACCGAATCCTTCCCCTCACCCGTCCCCTAATCCTAAACCGTACGCTCACACTAAACAGCCCGCTCACACGTACGCTGCCCGTAAACCGTTGTGGTACCCTCACCTGGACCCTAAACCGTCCCCATCCCCTAACAATAACCCTACCCAAACCCTAACCCTAACCCGTCCCCGAAGCCTTCCCCTAACCTGTCCCCTAATCCTAACCCGTACGCTCACACTAACCCGTGCCCTCACACGTACGCTACCCCTAAACCATTGTCTTACCCTCACCTGGACCCTAAACCGTCCCCTTCCCCTAACGCTAACCCAAGCCCGAACCCTATCCATAACACTTCCCTGAAGCCTTCCCCTCACCCGTCCCCTAATCCTAACCTGTACGTTCACACTAACCCGCGCCCTCACACGTATGCTCCCCCTAAACCGCTGTCGTACCCTCATCTGGACCCGAAACCGTCCCCGTCCCTTAACCCTAACCCTAGCCCGAACCCTAACCCTAACCCTTCCCCGAAGCCTTCCCCTCACCCGTTTCCTAATCCTAACCCGAACGCTCACACTAACCCACGCCCTCACACGTACGCTCCACCTAAACCATTGTCGTACCCTCACCTGGGCCCTAAACCGTCCCCGTCCTCCAACCCTAACCCTAGCCCGAACCCTAACCCTAACCCTTCCCCGAGGCCTTCCCCTCACCCGTCCCCTAATCCTAACCTGTACGCTCACACTAACCCACGCCCTCACACGTACGCTCCCCCTAAACCGTTGTCGTACCCTCACCTGGACGCTAAACTGTCCCCGTCCCCTAACCCTAACCCTAACCCTAGCCCAAACCCTAACCCTAACCCTTCCCCGAAGCCTTCCCCTCAACCGTCCCCCAATCCTAACCCGTACGCTCACACTAACCCGCGCCCTCACACGTACGCTCCCCCTAAACCATTGTCGTACCCTCACCTGGACCCTAAACCATCCCCGTCCCCTAAAGCTAACCCTAGCCCGAACCCTAACCCTAACCCTTCCCCGAAGACATCCCCTCACCCATCCCCTAATCCTAACCCGTACGCTCACACTAACCCGTGCCCTCACACGTACGCTCCCCCTAAACCATTATCGTGCCCTCACCTGGACCCTAAACCGTCCCCATCCCCTAACCCTAACCCTAGCCCGAACCTTAACCCTAACCATTCCCGGAAACCTTCCCCTCACCCGTCCGCTAATCCTAACCCGTACGCTCACACTAACCCACGTCTTCACACGTACGCTCCCCCTATACCGTTGTCGTACCCTCACCTGGACCCTATACCGTCCCCGTCCCCTAACCCTAACCCTAGCCCGAACCCTAACCCTAACCGTTGCCCGAAGCCTTCCCCTCACCCGTCCCCTAATCCTAACCCGTACGCTCACACTAAACAGCCCGCTCACACGTACGCTGCCCCTAAACCGTTGTGGTACCCTCACCTGGACCCTAAACCGTCCCCATCCCCTAACACTAACCCTACCCAAACCCTAACCCTAACCCGTCCCTGAAGCCTTCCCCTCACCCGTCCCCTAATCCTAACCCGTACGCTCAAACTAACCCGCGCCGTCACACGTACGCTACCCCTAAACCGCTGTCGTACCTTCATCTGGACCCGAAACCGTCCCCGTCCCCTAACCCTAACCCTAGCCCGAACCCTAACCTTAACCCTTCCCAGAAGCCTTCCCCTCACCCGTCTCCTAATCCTAACCCGAACGCTCACACTAACCCGCGCCCTCACACGTACGCTCCACCTAAACCGCTGTCGTACCCTGAACTGGACCCGAAACCGTCCCCGTCCCCTAACCCTAACCCTAGCCCGAAACCTAACCCTAACACTTCCCCGAAGCCTTTCCCTCACCCGTCCCCTAATCCTAACCCGTAAGCTCACACTAACCCGTGCCCTCACATGTACGCTCCCCCTAAACCATTGTCGTACCCTCACCTGGGACCTAAACTGTCCCCGTCCCCTAACCCTAACCCTAGCCCGAACCCTAACCCTAACCCTTCCCCGAAGCCTTCCCCTCACCCGTCCCCTAATCCTAACCCGTACGCTCACAATAACCCGCGCCCTCACACGTACGCTCCCCCTAAACCGTTGTCGTACCCTCACCTGGACCCTAAACCGTCCCCGTCCCCAAACCCTAACCCTAGCCCGAACCCTAAGCCTAACCCTTCCCCGAAGCCTTCCCGTCACCCGTCTCCTAATCCTAACCCGTACGCTCACACTAACCCGCGCCCTCACACGTACGCTCTCCCTAAACCGTTGTCGTACCCTCACCTGGACCCTAAACCGTCCCCGTCACCTAACCTTAACCCTAGCCCGAACCCTAATCCTAACCCTTCAACAAAGCCTTCCCCTAACCTGTCCCCTAATCCTAACCCGTACGCTCACACTAAACAGCCCGCTCACACGTACGCTCCCCCTAAACCGTTGTGGGACCCTCACCTGGACCCTAAACCGTCCCCATCCCCTAACACTAACCCTACCCAAACCCTAACCCTAACCCGTCCCCGAAGCCTTCCCCTAACCCGTCCCCGAATCCTAACCCGTACGCTCACACTAACCCACGCCCTCACACGTACGTTGCCCCTAAACCGTTGTCGTACCCTCACATGGACCCTAAACCGTCCCCGTCCCGTAACCCTAACCATAGCCCGAACCCTAACCGTAACCCTTCCCTGAAGCCTTCCCCTCACTCGTCCCCTAATCCTAAGCCGTACGCTCACACTAACCTACGCCCTCACACGTACGCTGCCCCTAAACCGTTGTCGTACCCTCACATGGACCCTAAACCGTCCCCATCCCCTAACCCTAACCCTAGCCCGAACCCTAACCCTAATCCTTCGCCGAAGCCTTCACCCACCCGTCCCCTAATCCTAACCCGTACGCTCACACTAACCCGTGCCCTCACACGTACACTCCCCCTAAACCGTTGTCGTTCCCTCATCTGGATCCTAAACCGTCCCCGTCCCCTAACCCTAACCCTAGCCCGAAACATAACACTAACCCTTCCCCGAAGCCTTCCCCTCACCCGTCCCCTAATCCTAACCCCTACGCTCACACTAACCCGCGCCCTCACACATACGCTCCTCCTAAAGCATTGTCGTACCCTTACCTGGACCCTAAACCGTCCCCGTCCGCTAACCCGAACCCTAAACCGAACCCTAAACATAACACTTCCCCGAAGCCTTCCCCTCACCCGTCCCCTAATCCTAACCCGTACGCTCACACTAATCCGCGCCCTCACACGTACAGTCCCCCGAAACCATTGTCGTACACTCACCTGGACCCTAAACCGTCCCCGTCCCCGTCCCCTAACCCTAGACCGAACCCTAACCGTAAACCTTCCCCGAAGCCTTCCCCTCACCCGTCCCCATCCTAACAGGTACGCTCACACTAACCCACGCCCTCACACGTACGCTCCCCCTAAGCCGTTGTCGTACCCTCACCTGGACCCTAAATGGTCCCCGTCCCCTAAACCTAACCCTAGCCCTAGCCCGAACCCTAACCCTAACCCTTCCCCGAAGCCTTCCCCTCACCCGTCCCCTAATCCTAACCCGTACGCTCACACTAACCCGCGCCCTCACACGTACGCTCCCCCTAAACCTTTGTCGTACCCTCACGTGGAACCTAAACCGTCCCCGTCCCCTAACCCTAACCCTAGCTCGAACCCTAACCCTAACACTTCCCCGAAGCCTTCCCCTCACCCGTCCCCTAATCCTAACCCGTACCCTCACACTAACCCGCGCACTCACACGTACCCTCCCCCTAAAGCGTTGTCGTACCCTCACCTCGACCCTAAACCGTTCCCGTCCCCTAACCCTAACCCTAGCCCGAACCCTAACCCTAACCCTTCCCCGAAGCCTTCCCCTCACCCGTCCCCTAATCCTAACCCGTACCCTCACAGTAACACGCGCCCTCACACGTACGCTCCCCCTAAACTGTTGTCATTACCCTCACCTGGACCCTAAACCGTCCCTGTCCACTAACCCTAACCCTAGCCCGAACCCTAACCCTAACACTTCCCCGAAGCCTTCCCCTCACACATCCCCTAATCCTAACCCATACGCTCACACTAACCCGCTACCTCACACGTACGCTCCCCCTAAAGCGTTGTCGTACCCTCACCTAGACCCTAAACCGTCCCCGTCCCCTAACCCTAACCGTAGCCCGAACCCTAACCCTAACCCTTCCCCAAAGCCTTCCCCTCACCCGTCCCCTAATCCTAACCCGTACGGTCACACTAACCCACGTCCTCACACGTACGCTTCCCCTAAAATGTTGTCGTACCCACAGCTGGACCCTAAACCGTCCCCGTCCCCTAACCCTAACCCTAGCCAGAACCCTAGCCCTAACCCTTCCCCGAAGCCTTCCCCTCACCCGTCCCCTAATCCTAACACGTACGCTCACACTAACCCGCGCCCTCACACGTACCCTCCCCCTAAAGCGTTGTCGTACCCTCACCAGGACCCTAAACCTTCCCCGTCCCCTAACCCTAACCCTAGCCCGAACCCTAACCCTAACCCTTCCCCGAAGCCTTCTCCTCACCCGTCCCCTAATCCTAACCCGTACGCTCACACTAACCCGCGCCCTCACACGTACGCTCCCCCTAAACCGTTGTCGTACCCTCACCTGGAACCTAAACCGTCCCCGTCCCCTAAACCTAACCCTAGCCCGAACCCTAACCCTAACACTTCCCCGAAGCCTTCCCCTCACCCGTCCCCTAATCCTAACCCGTACCCTCACACTAACCCGCGCCCTCACACGTACCCTCCCCCTAAAGCGTTGTCGTACACTCACCTCGACCTTAAACCGTCCCCGTCCCCTAACCCTAACCCTAGCCCGAACCCTAACCCTAACCCTTCCCCAAAGCCGTCCCTTCACCCGTCCCCTAATCCTAACCCGTACCCTCACACTAACACGCGCCCTCACACGTACGCTCCCCCTAAACCATTGTCGTACCCTCACCTGGACCCTAAACCGTCCCCGTCACCTAACCCTAACCCTAGCCCCTACCCTAAACCTAACGCTTCCCCGAAGCCTTCCCCTCACCCGTCCCCTAATCCTAACACATATGCTCACACTAACCCGTGCCCTCACACGTACGCTGCCCCTAAACCGTTGTCGTACCCTCACCTGGACCCTAAACCGTCCCCGTCCCCTAACCCTAACCGTAGCCCGAACCCTAACCCTAACCCTTCCCCAAAGCCTTCCCCTCACCCGTCCCCTAATCCTAACCCGTACGGTCACACTAACCCACGTCCTCACACGTACGCTTCCCCTAAAATGTTGTCGTACCCACAGCTGGACCCTAAACCGTCCCCGTCCCCTAACCCTAACCCTAGCCAGAACCCTAGCCCTAACCCTTCCCCGAAGCCTTCCCCTCACCCGTCCCCTAATCCTAACACGTACGCTCACACTAACCCGCGCCCTCACACGTACCCTCCCCCTAAAGCGTTGTCGTACCCTCACCAGGACCCTAAACCTTCCCCGTCCCCTAACCCTAACCCTAGCCCGAACCCTAACCCTAACCCTTCCCCGAAGCCTTCTCCTCACCCGTCCCCTAATCCTAACCCGTACGCTCACACTAACCCGCGCCCTCACACGTACGCTCCCCCTAAACCGTTGTCGTACCCTCACCTGGAACCTAAACCGTCCCCGTCCCCTAAACCTAACCCTAGCCCGAACCCTAATCCTAACACTTCCCCGAAGCCTTCCCCTCACCCGTCCCCTAATCCTAACCCGTACCCTCACACTAACCCGCGCCCTCACACGTACCCTCCCCCTAAAGCGTTGTCGTACACTCACCTCGACCTTAAACCGTCCCCGTCCCCTAACCCTAACCCTAGCCCGAACCCTAACCCTAACCCTTCCCCAAAGCCGTCCCTTCACCCGTCCCCTAATCCTAACCCGTACCCTCACACTAACACGCGCCCTCACACGTACGCTCCCCCTAAACCGTTGTCGTACCCTCACCTGAACCCTAAACCGTCCCCGTCACCTAACCCTAACCCTAGCCCCTACCCTAAACCTAACGCTTCCCCGAAGCCTTCCCCTCACCCGTCCCCTAATCCTAACACATATGCTCACACTAACCCGTGCCCTCACACGTACGCTGCCCCTAAACCGTTGTCGTACCCTCACCTGGACCCTAAAACGTCCCCGTCCCATAAACCTAACCCTAGCCCGAACCCTAAACCTAACCCTTCCCCGAAGCCTTCCCCTCACGCATCCCCTAATCCTAACCCATACGCTCACACTAACCCGCGCCCTCACACGTACGCTCCCCCTAAACCGTTGTCGTACACTAACCTGAACAAAAAATGATCCCCGTCCCCTAAACCTAACCCTAGCCCTAGCCCGAACCCTAACCCTAACCCTTCCCCAAAGCCTTCCCCTCACCCGTCCCCTAATCCTAAACCGTACGCTCACACTAACCCAAGCCCTCACACGTACGCTCCCCCTAAAGCGTTGTCGTACCCTTACCTGGACCCTAAACCGTCCCTTTCCCCTAACCCTAACCCTAGCCCGAACCCTAACCCTAATCCTTCGCCGAAGCCTTCACCCACCCGTCCCCTAATCCTAACCCGTAAGCTCACACTAACCCGCGCCCTCACACGTACACTCCCCCTAAACCGTTGTCGTTCCCTCATCTGGATCCTAAACCGTCCCCGTCCCCTAACCCTAACCCTAGCCCGAAACATAACACTAACCCTTCTCCGAAGCCTTCATGACACCCGTCCCCTAATCCTAACCCGCACGCTCACACTAACCCGCGCCCTCACACGTACGCTCCCCCTAAACCGTGGTCGTACCCTCACCTGGACCCTAAACCGTCCCGGTCCCCTAACCCTAACCCTAGCCCGAACCCTAACCCTAACAGTTCCCCGAAGCCTTCCCCTCACCCGACCCCTAATCCTAACCCGTACGCTCACACTAACCCACGCCCTCACCCATACGCTCCCCCTAAACCATTGTCGTTACCCTCACCTGGACCCTAAACCCTCCCCGTCACCTAACCGTAACCCTAATCCGAACCCTAACCCTAACCCTTCCCCGAAGACATCCCCTCACCCGTCCCCTAATCCTAACCCGTACGCTCACACTAAGCCGCGCCCTCACACGTACGCTCCCCCTAAACCATTATCGTGCCCTCACCTGGACCCTAAACCGTCCCCATCCCCTAACCGTAACCCTAGCCCGAACCTTAACCCTAACCATTCCCCGAAACCTTCCCCTCACCCGTCCCCTAATACTAACCCGTACGCTCACAATAACCCACGTCTTCACACGTACGCTCCCCCTAAACCGTTGTCGTACCCTCACCTGGACCCTAAACCGTCCCCGTCCCCTAACCCTAACCCTAGCCTGAACCCTAACCCTAACCCTTCCCCGAAGCCTTCCCCTCACCCGTCCGCTAATCCTAACCCGTACGCTCACACAATCCAGTCCGCTCACACGTACGCTGCCCCTAAACCGTTGTCGTACCCACACCTGGACCCTAAACGGTCCCCATCCCCTAACCTTAACCCTAGCCCAGACCCTAACCCTAAACCTTCCCCGAAGCCTTCCCCTCAACCGTCCCCTAATCCTAACCCGTACGCTCACACTTACCCGCGCCCTCACACGTACGCTCCCCCTAAACAGTTTTCGTACCCTCACCTGGACCCTAAACCGTCCCCGTCCCCTAACCCTAACCCTAGCCCGAACCCTAACCATAACCCTTGCCTGAAGCCTTCCCCTCACCCGTCCCCTAATCCTAACCCGTACGCTCACACTAAACAGCCCGCTCACACGTACGCTGCCCCTAAACCGTTGTGGTACCCTCACCTGGACCCTAAACCGTCCCCATCCCCTAACACTAACCCTACCCAAACCCTAACCCTAACCCGTCCCCGAAGCCTTCCCCTCACCCGTCCCCTAATCCTAACCCGTACGCTCAAACTAACCCACGCCCTCACACGTACGCTCCCCCTAAACCGATGTCGTACCTTCATCTGGACCCGAAACCGTCCCCGTCCCCAAACCCTAACCCTAGCCCGAACCCTAACCCTAACCCTTCCCCGAAGCCTTCCCGTCACCCGTCCCCTAATCCTAACCCGTACGCTCACACTAACCCGCGCCCACACACGTACGCTCCCCCTAAACCGATGTCGTACCTTCATCTGGACCCGAAACCGTCCCCGTCCCCAAACCCTAACCCTAGCCCGAACCCTAACCCTAACCCTTCAACAAAGCCTTCCCCTAACCTGTCCCCTAATCCTAACCCGTACGCTCACACTAACCGGCGCCCTCACACGTACGCTCCCCCTAAACCGTTGTCGTACACTCACCTGGACCCTAAACCGTACCCGTCCCCTAACCCTAACCCAAGCCCGAACCCTAACCCTAATCCTTCCCTGAAGCCTTCACCCACCCGTCCCCTAATCCTAACCCGTACGCTCACACTAACCCGCGCCGTCACACGTACACTCCCCCTAAACCTTTGTCGTTCCCTCATCTGGATCCTAAACCGTCCCCGTCCCCTAACCCTAACCCTAGCCCGAAACATAACACTAACACTTCTCCGAAGCCTTCATGTCACCCGTCCCCTAATCCTAACCCGTACGCTCACACTAACCCGCGCCCTCACAGGTACGCTCCCCCTAAACCATTATCGTGCCCTCACCTGGACCCTAAACCGTCCCCATCCCCTAACCCTAACCCTAGCCCAAACCTTAACCCTAACCATTCCCCGAAACCTTCCCCTCACCCGTCCCCTAATCCTAACCCGTACGCTCACACTAACCCACGCCCTCACACGTACGCTCCCCCTAAACCACTGTCGTAACCTCACCTGGACCCTAAACCGTCCCCGTTCCCTAACCCTAACCCTAGCCCGAACCCTAACCCTAACCCTAGCCCGAACCCTAACCCTAACACTTCCCCAAAGGGTTCCCCTAACCCGTACACTAATCCTAACCCGTACGCTCACACTAACCCACGCCCTCACACGTACGCTCCCCCTAAACCGTTGTCGTACACTCACCTGGACCCTAAACCGTCCCCGTCCCGTAACCCTAACCCTAGCCCGAACCCTAACCCTAACCCTTCCCCGAAGCCTTCCCCTCACTCGTCCCCTAATCCTAAGCCGTACGCTCACACTAACCCACGCCCTCACACGTACGCTGCCCCTAAACCGTTGTCGTACCCTCACATGGACCCTAAACCGTCCCCATCCCCTAACCCTAACCCTAGCCCGAACCCTAACCCTAACCCTTCCCCGAAGACTTCCCCTCACCCGTCCCCTAATCCTAACCAGTAGGCTCACACTAACCCGCGCCCTCACACGTACGCTCACCCTAAAGCATTGTCGTACCCTCACCTGGACCCTAAACCCTCCCCGTCACCTAACCGTAACCCTAGTCCGAACCCTAACCCTAACCCTTCCCCGAAGACATCCCCTCACCCGTCCCCTAATCCTAAACCGTACGCTCACACTAACCCACGCCCTCACACGTACGCTCCCCCTAAACCATTATCGTGCCCTCACCTGGACCCTAAACCGTCCCCATCCCCTAACCCTAACCCTAGCCCGAACCTTAACCCTAACCATTCCCCGAAACCTTCCCCTCACCCGTCCCCTAATCCTAACCCGTACGCTCACACTAACCCACGTCTTCACACGTACGCTCCCCCTAAACCGTTGTCGTACCCTCACCTGGACCCTAAACCGTCCCCGTCCCCTAACCCTAACCCTAACCCTAGCCCGAACCCTAACCCTAACCCTTCCCCGAAGCCTTCCCCTCACCCGTCCTCTAATCCTAACCCGTACGCTCACACTATCCAGTCCGCTCACACGTACGCTGCCCCTAAACCGTTGTCGTACCCACACCTGGACCCTAAACGGTCCCCATCCCCTAACCTTAACCCTAGCCCAGACCCTAACCCTAAACCTTCCCCGAAGCCTTCCCCTCACCCGTCACCTAATCCTAACCCGTACGCTCACACTTACCCGCGCCCTCACACGTACGCTCCCCCTACACAGTTTTCGTACCCTCACCTGGACCCTAAACCGTCCCCGTCCCCTAACCCTAACCCTAGCCCGAACCCTAATCCTAACCCTTCCCCGAAGCCTTCCCCTCACCCGTCCCCTAATGCTAGCCCGTATGCTCACACTAACCCACGCCCTAACACGTACGTTCCCCCTAAACCGTTGTCGTACCCTCACCTGGACCCTAAAGTGTCCCCGTCCCCTAACCCTAACCCTAGCCCGAACCCTAACCCTAACCCTTGCCCGAAGCCTTCCCCTCACCCGTCCCCTAATCCTAACCCGTACGCTCACACTAACATGTGCCCTCACATGGACGCTCCCCCTAAACCGTTGTGGTACCCTCACCTGGACCCTAAACCGTCCCCATCCCCTAACACTAACCCTACCCGAACCCTAACCCTAACACTTCCCCGAAGCCTTCCCCTCACCCGTCCCCTAATCCTAACCCGTACCCTCACACTAACCCGCGCCCTCACACGTACCCTCCCCCTAAAGCGTTGTCGTACACTCACCTCGACCTTAAACCGTCCCCGTCCCCTAACCCTAACCCTAGCCCGAACCCTAAACCTAACCCTTCCCCAAAGCCTTCCCTTCACCCGTCCCCTAATCCTAACCCGTACCCTCACACTAACACGCGCCCTCACACGTACGCTCCCCCTAAACCGTTGTCATACCCTCACCTGGACCCTAAACCATCCCTGTCCACTAACCCTAACCCTAGCCCGAACCCTAACCCTAACCCTTCCCCGAAGCCTTCCCCTCACACATCACCTAATCCTAACCCGTACGCTCACACTAACCCGCTACCTCACACGTACGCTCCCCCTAAAGCGTTGTCGTACCCTCACCTGGACCCTAAACTGTCCCCGTCCCCTAACCCTAACCCTAGCCGGAACACAAAACCTAACCCTTCCCCAAAGCCTTCCCCTCACCCGTCCCCTAATCCTAACCCGTACGGTCACACTAACCCACGCCCTCACACGTACGTTTCCCCTAAAATGTTGTCGTACCCTCACCTGGACCCTAAACCGTCCCGGTCCCCTAACCTTAACCCTAGCCCGAACCCTAGCCCTAACCCTTCCCCGAAGCCTTCCCCTCACCCGTCCCCTAATCCTAACACGTACCCTCACACTAACCCGCGCCCTCACACATTCGCTCCCCCTAAACCGTTGTCGTACCCTCACCTGGACCCTAAACCGTCCCCGTCACCTAAGCCTAACCCTAGCCCCTAACCTAAACCTAACGCTTCCCCGAAGCCTTCCACTCACCCGTCCCCTAATCCTAACACATATGCTCACACTAACCCGTGCCCTCACACGTACGCTGCCCCTAAACCGTTGTCGTACCCTCACCTGGACCCTAAAACGTCCCCGTCCCCTAAACCTAACCCTAGCCCGAACCCTAAACCTAACCCTTCCCCGAAGCCTTCCCCTCACGCATCCCCTAATCCTAACCCATACGCTCACACTAACCCGCGCCCTCACACGTACGCTCCCCCTAAACCGTTGTCGTATCCTCACCTGGACCGTAAACCGTCCCCGTCCCCTAACCCTAACCCTGGCCCGAACCCTAAACCTAACCCGTCCCCGAAGCCTTCCTCTCACCCGTCCCCTAATCCTAACCCGTACGCTCACACTAACCCACGCCCTCACCCGTACGCTCCCCCTAAACCATTGTCGTTACCCTCACCTGGACCCTAAACCCTCCCCGTCACCTAACCGTAACCCTAGTCCGAACCCTAACCCTAACCCTTCCCCGAAGACATCCCCTCACCCGTCCCCTAATCCTAACCCGTACGCTCACACTAACCCGCGCCCTCACACGTACGCTCCCCCTATACCATTATCGTGCCCTCACCTGGACCCTAAACCGTCCCCATCCCCTAACCGTAACCCTAGCCCGAACCTTAACCCTAACCATTCCCCGAAACCTTCCCCTCACACGTCCCCTAATACTAACCCGTACGCTCACAATAACCCACGTCTTCACACGTACGCTCCCCCTAAACCGTTGTCGTACCCTCACCTGGACCCTAAACCGTCCCCGTCCCCTAACCCTAACCCTAGCCTGAACCCTAACCCTAACCCTTCCCCGAAGCCTTCCCCTCACCCGTCCGCTAATCCTAACCCGTACGCTCACACAATCCAGTCCGCTCACACGTACGCTGCCCCTAAACCGTTGTCGTACCCACACCTGGACCCTAAACGGTCCCCATCCCCTAACCTTAACCCTAGCCCAGACCCTAACCCTAAACCTTCCCCGAAGCCTTCCCCTCACCCGTCCCCTAATCCTAACCCGTACGCTCACACTAACCCGCGCCGTCACACGTACACTCCCCCTAAACCTTTGTCGTTCCCTCATCTGGATCCTAAACCGTCCCCGTCCCCTAACCCTAACCCTAGCCCGAAACATAACACTAACACTTCTCCGAAGCCTTCATGTCACCCGTCCCCTAATCCTAACCCGTACGCTCACACTAACCCGCGCCCTCACAGGTACGCTCCCACTAAACCATTATTGTGCCCTCACCTGGACCCTAAACCGTCCCCATCCCCTAACCCTAACCCTAGCCCGAACCTTAACCCTAACCATTCCCCGAAACCTTCCCCTCACCCGTCCCCTAATCCTAACCCGTACGCTCACACTAACCCACGTCTTCACACGTACGCTCCCCCTAAACCGTTGTCGTACCCTCACCTGGACCCTAAACCGTCCCCGTCCCCTAACCCTAACCCTAGCCCGCACCCTAACCCTAACCCTTGCCCGAAGCTTCCCCTCACCCGTCCCCTAATCCTAACCCGTACGCTCACACTAAACAGCCCGCTCACACGTACGCTGCCCCTAAACCGTTGTGGTACCCTCACCTGGACCCTAAACCGTCCCCATCCCCTAACACTAACCCTACCCAAACCCTAACCCTAACCCGTCCCCGAAGCCTTCCCCTCACCCGTCCCCTAATCCTAACCCGTACGCTCAAACTAACCCGCTCCCTCACACGTACGCTCCCCCTAAACCGATGTCGTACCTTCATCTGGACCCGAAACCGTCCCCGTCCCCAAACCCTAACCCTAGCCCGAACCCTAACCCTAACCCTTCCCCGAAGCCTTCCCCTCACCCGTCCCCTAATCCTAACCCGTACGCTCACACTAACCCACGCCCTCACACGTACGCTCCCCCTAAACCGTTGTCGTACCCTCACCTGGACCATAAACCGTCCCCGTCACCTAACCCTAACCCTAGCCCGAACCCTAACCGTAACCCTTCAACAAAGCCTTCCCCTAACCTGTCCCCTAATCCTAACCCGTACGCTCACACTAACCGGCGCCCTCACACGTACGCTCCCCCTAAACCATTGTCGTACACTCACCTGGACCCTAAACCGTCCCCGTCCCCTAACCCTAACTCAAGCCCGAACCCTAACCCTAATCCTTCCCTGAAGCCTTCACCCACCCGTCCCCTAATCCTAACCCGTGCGCTCACACTAACCCGCGCCGTCACACGTACACTCCCCCTAAACCGTTGTCGTTCCCTCATCTGGATCCTAAACCGTCCCCGTCCCCTAACCCTAACCCTAGCCCGAAACATAACACTAACACTTCTCCGAAGCCTTCATGTCACCCGTCCCCTAATCCTAACACGTACGCTCAAACTAACCCACGCCCTCACACGTACGCTCCCCCTAAACCGATGTCGTACCTTCATCTGGACCCGAAACCGTCCCCTTCCCCTAACCCTAACCCTAGCCCGAACCCTAACCTTAACCCTTCCCCGAAGCCTTCCCCTCACCCGTCTCCTAATCCTAACCCGAACGCTCACACTAAGCCGCGCCCTCACACGTACGCTCCACCTAAACCGCTGTCGTACCCTCAACTGGACCCGAAACCGTCCCCATCCCCTAACCCTAACCCTAGCCCGAACCCTAACCCTAACACTTCCCCGAAGCCTTCCCCTCACCCGTCCCCTAAACCTAACCCGTAAGCTCACACTAACCCGTGCCCTCACACGTACGCTCCCCCTAAACCATTGTCGTACACTCACCTGGACCCTAAACCGCCCCCGTCCCCTAACCCAAACCCTAGCCCGAACCCTATCCCTAACCGTTCCCCGAAGCCTTCCCCTGACCCGTCCCCTAATCCTAACCCGTACGCTCACAATAACCCATGCCCTCACACGTACGCTCCCCCTAAACCTTTGTCGTACCCTCACCGGGACTCTAAACCGTCCCTGTCCCCTAACCCTAACCCTAGCCCGAACCCTAACCCTAACCCTTCCCCGAAGCCTTCCCCTCACCCGTCCCCTAATCCTAACCCGTACGCTCACACTAACCCACGCCCTCACACGTACGCTCCCCCTAAACCACTGTCGTAACCTCACCTGGACCCTAAACCGTCCCCGTTCCCTAACCCTAACCCTAGCCCGAACCCTAACCCTAACCCTAGCCCGAACCCTAACCCTAACACTTCCCCAAAGGGTTCCCCTAACCCGTACACTAATCCTAACCCGTACGCTCACACTACCCCACGCCCGCACACGTACGCTCCCCCTAAACCGTTGTCGTACACTCACCTGGACCCTAAACCGTCCCCGTCCCGTAACCCTAACCCTAGCCCTAACCCTAACCCTAACCCTTCCCCGAAGCCTTCCCCTCACTCGTCCCCTAATCCTAAGCCGTACGCTCACACTAACCCACGCCCTCACACGTACGCTGCCCCTAAACCGTTGTCGTACCCTCACATGGACCCTAAACCGTCCCCATCCCCTAACCCTAACCCTAGCCCGAACCCTAACCCTAACCCTTCCCCGAAGACTTCCCCTCACCCGTCCCCTAATCCTAACCAGTAGGCTCACACTAACCCGCGCCCTCACTCGTACGCTCACCCTAAAGCATTGTCGTACCCTCACCTGGACCCTAAACCCTCCCCGTCACCTAACCGTAACCCTAGTCCGAACCCTAACCCTAACCCTTCCCCGAAGACATCCCCTCACCCGTCCCCTAATCCTAAACCGTACGCTCACACTAACCCGCGCCCTCACACTTACGCTCCCCATAAACCATTATCGTGCCCTCACCTGGACCCTAAACCGTCCCCATCCCCTAACCCTAACCCTAGCCCGAACCTCAACCCTAACCATTCCCCGAAACCTTCCCCTCACCCGTCCCCTAATCCTAACCCGTACGCTCACACTAACCCACGTCTTCACACGTACGCTCCCCCTCAACCGTTGTCGTACCCTCACCTGGACCCTAAACCGTCCCCGTCCCCTAACCCTAACCCTAACCCTAGCCCGAACCCTAACCCTAACCCTTCCCCGAAGCCTTCCCCTCACCCGTCCTCTAATCCTAACCCGTACGCTCACACTATCCAGTCTGCTCACACGTACGCTGCCCCTAAACCGTTGTCGTACCCACACCTGGACCCTAAACGGTCCCCATCCCCTAACCTTAACCCTAGCCCAGACCCTAACCCTAAACCTTCCCCGAAGCCTTCCCCTCACCCGTCACCTAATCCTAACCCGTACGCTCACACTTACCCGCGCCCTCACACGTACGCTCCCCCTAAACAGTTTTCGTACCCTCACCTGGACCCTAAACCGTCCCCGTCCCCTAACCCTAACCCTAGCCCGAACCCTAATCCTAACCCTTCCCCGAAGCCTTCCCCTCACCCGTCCCCTAATGCTAGCCCGTACGCTCACACTAACCCACGCCCTAACACGTACCCTCCCCCTAAACCGTTGTCGTACCATCACCTGGACCCTAAAGTGTCCCCGTCCCCTAACCCTAACCCTAGCCCGAACCCTAACCCTAACCCTTGCCCGAAGCCTTCCCCTCACCTGTCCCCTAATCCTAACCCGTACGCTCACACTAAACAGCCCGCTCACATGTACGCTGCCCCTAAACCGTTGTGGTACCCTCACCTGGACCCTAAACCGTCCCCATCCCGTAACACTAACCCTACCCGAACCCTAACCCTAACACTTCCCCGAAGCCTTCCCCTCACCCGTCCCCTAATCCTAACCCGTACCCTCACACTAACCCGCGCCCTCACACGTACCCTCCCCCTAAAGCGTTGTCGTACACTCACCTCGACCTTAAACCGTCCCCGTCCCCTAACCCTAACCCTAGCCCGAACCCTAAACCTAACCCTTCCCCAAAGCCTTCCCTTCACCCGTCCCCTAATCCTAACCCGTACCCTCACACTAACACGCGCCCTCACACGTACGCTCCCCCTAAACCGTTGTCATACCCTCACCTGGACCCTAAACCATCCCTGTCCACTAACCCTAACCCTAGCCCGAACCCTAACCCTAACCCTTCCCCGAAGCCTTCCCCTCACACATCACCTAATCCTAACCCGTACGCTCACACTAACCCGCTACCTCACACGTACGCTCCCCCTAAAGGGTTGTCGTACCCTCACCTGGACCCTAAACTGTCCCCGTCCCCTAACTCTAACCCTAGCCCGAACCCAAAACCTAACCCTTCCCCAAAGCCTTCCCCTCACCCGTCCCCTAATCCTAACCCGTACGGTCACACTAACCCACGCCCTCACACGTACGCTTCCCCTAAAATGTTGTCGTACCCTCACCTGGACCCTAAACCGTTCCGGTCCCCTAACCTTAACCCTAGCCCGAACCCTAGCCCTAACCCTTCCCCGAAGCCTTCCCCTCACCCGTCCCCTAATCCTAACACGTACCCTCACACTAACCCGCGCCCTCACACATTCGCTCCCCCTAAACCGTTGTCGTACCCTCACCTGGACCCTAAACCGTCCCCGTCACCTAACCCTAACCCTAGTCCCTACCCTAAACCTAACGCTTCCCCGAAGCCTTCCCCTCACCCGTCCCCTAATCCTAACACATATGCTCACACTAACCCGTGCCCTCACACGTACGCTGCCCCTAAACCGTTGTCGTACCCTCACCTGGACCCTAAACCGTCCCCGTCCCCTAACCCTAAACCTAGCTCGAACCCTAACCCTAACCCTTCCCCGAAGCCTTCCCCTCACACTTCCCCTAATCCTATCCCGTACACTCACACTAACCCACGCCCTCACACGTACCCTCCCCCTAAAGCGTTGTCGTACCCTCACCTGGACCCTAAACCTTCCCCGTCCCCTAACCCTAACCCTAGCCCGAACACTAACCCTAACACTTCCCCAAAACCTTCCCCTCACCCGTCCCCTAATCCTAACCCGTACGCTCACACTAACCCACACCCTCACACGTACCCTCCCCCTAAAGCGCTGTCGTACCCTCAACTGGACCCTAAACCGTCCCCGTCCCGTAAGCCTAACCCTAGCCTGAACCCTAACCCTAACACTTCCCCGAAGCCTTCCCCTCACCCGTCCCCTAATTCTAACCCGTACGCTCACACTAACCCGCGCCCTCACACGTATGCTCCCCCTAAACCGTTGTCGTACCCTCACCTGGACCCTAAACCGTCCCCGTCCCCTAGCCCTAAGCTTAGTCAGAACCCTAACCCTAACCCTTCCCCGAAGCCTTCCCTCACCCGTCCCCTAATCCTAACCCGTACGCTCACAGTAACCCATGCCCTCACACATACTCTCCCCCTAAACTGTTGTCGTAACCTCACCTGGACCCTAAACCGTCCCCGTTCCCTAACCCTAACCCTAGCCCGTACCCTAACCCTAACCCTTCCCCGAAGCCTTCCCCTCACCCGTCCCCTAATCCTAACCCGTACGCTCACACTAACCCGTGCCCTCACAGGTACCCTCCCCCTAAAGCGTTGTCGTACCCTCACCTTGACCCTAAACCGTCCATATCCCCTAACCCTAACCCTAGCCCGAACCCTAACCCTAACACTTCCCCGAAGCCTTCCCCTCAACCGTCCCCTAATCCTAACCCGAACGCTCACACTAACACGCACCCTCACATGTACCCTCCTCCTAAAGCGTTGTCGTACCCTCATCTGGACCCTAAACCATCCCCGTACCCTAACCTTAACCCTAGCTCGAACCCTAACCCTAACTATTCCCCGAAGCCTGCCCCTCACCCGTCCCCTAATCCTAAACCATACGCTCACACTAACCCACGCCCTCACACGTACGCTCCCCCTAAACTGTTGTCGTAAACTCACCTGGACCTAAACCGTCCCTGTCCCCTAACCCTAACCCTAGCCCAAACCTAACCCTACCCCTTCCCCGAAGCCTTCCCCTCACCCGTCCCCTAATCCTAACCCGTACGCTCACACTAACCTGCGCCCTCACACGTACGCTCCGCCTAAACCGTTGTCGTACCCTCACCTGGTCCCTAAACCGTCCCCGTCCCATAAACCTAACCCTAGCCCGAACCCTAACACTAACCCTTCCCTGAATCCTTCCCCTCACCCGTCCCCTAATCCTAACCCACAAGCTCACACTAACCCGCGCCCTCACACGTATCCTCCACATAAACCGTTGTCGTAACCTCACCTGGACCCTAAACCGTCCCCGTCCCCGTCCCCTAACCCTAGCACGAACCCTCACCCTAACCCTTCCCCGAAGCCTTCCCCTCACCCGACCCTAATCCTAACCCGTACGCTCACACTAACCGACGCCCTCACACGTACGCTCCCCCTAAACCGTTGTCGTACACTAACCTGAAGAAAAAATGATCCCCGTCCCCTAAACCTAACCCTAGCCCTAGCCCGAACCCTAACCCTAACCCTTCCCTGAAGCCTTCCCCTCACCCGACCCCTAATCCTAACCCGTACGCTCACACTAACCCACGCCCTCACCCGTACGCTCCCCCTAAACCATTGTCGTTACCCTCACCTGGACCCTAAACCCTCCCCGTCACCTAACCGTAACCCTAGTCCGAACCCTAACCCTAACCCTTCCCCGAAGATATCCCCTCACCCATCCCCTAATCCTAACCCGTACGCTCACACTATCCCGCGCCCTCACACGTACGCTCCCCGTAAACCATTATCGTGCCCTCACCTGGACCCTAAACCGTCCCCATCCCCTAACCGTAACCCTAGCCCGAACATTAACCCTAACCATTCCCCGAAACCTTCCCCTCACCCGTCCCCTAATACTAACCCGTACGCTCACACTAACCCACGTCTTCACACATACGCTCCCCCTAAACCGATGTCGTACCTTCATCTGGACCCGAAACCGTCCCCGTCCCCAAACCCTAACCCTAGCCCGAACCCTAACCCTAACCCTTCCCCGAAGCCTTCCCGTCACCCGTCCCCTAATCCTAACCCGTACGCTCACACTAACTCGCGCCCTCACACGTACGCTCCCCCTAAACCGTTGTCGTACCCTCACCTGGACCATAAACCGTCCCCGTCACCTAACCCTAACCCTAGCCCGAACCCTAACCCTAACCCTTCAACAAAGCCTTCCCCTAACCTGTCCCCTAATCCTAAACCGTACGCTCACACTAACCGGCGCCCTCACACGTACGCTCCCCCTAAACCGTTGTCGTACACTCACCTGGACCCTAAACCGTACCCGTCCCCTAACCCTAACCCAAGCCCGAACCCTAACCCTAATCCTTCCCTGAAGCCTTCACCCACCCGTCCCCTAATCCTAACCCGTACGCTCACACTAACCCGCGCCGTCACACGTACACTCCCCCTAAACCGTTGTCGTTCCCTCATCTGGATCCTAAACCGTCCCCGTCCCCTAACCCTAACCCTAGCCCGAAACATAACACTAACACTTCTCCGAAGCCTTCATGTCACCCGTCCCCTAATCCTAACCCGTACGCTCACACTAACCCGCGCCCTCACAGGTACGCTCCCCCTAAACCATTATCGTGCCCTCACCTGGACCCTAAACCGTCCCCATCCCCTAACCCTAACCCTAGCCCGAACCTTAACACTAACCATTCCCCGAAACCTTCCCCTCACCCGTCCCCTAATCCTAACCCGTACGCTCACACTAACCCACGTCTTCACACGTACGCTCCCCCTAAACCGTTGTCGTACCCTCACCTGGACCCTAAACCGTCCCCGTCCCCTAACCCTAACCCTAGCCCGCACCCTAACCCTAACCCTTGCCCGAAGCTTCCCCTCACCCGTCCCCTAATCCTAACCCGTACGCTCACACTAAACAGCCAGCTCACACGTACGCTGCCCCTAAACCGTTGTGGTACCCTCACCTGGACCCTAAACCGTCCCCATCCCCTAACACTAACCCTACCCAAACCCTAACCCTAACCCGTCCCCGAAGCCTTCCCCTCACCCGTCCCCTAATCCTAACCCGTACGCTCAAACTAACCCGCTCCCTCACACGTACGCTCCCCCTAAACCGATGTCGTACCTTCATCTGGACCAGAAACCGTCCCCGTCCCCAAACCCTAACCCTAGCCCGAACCCTAACCCTAACCCTTCCCCGAAGCCTTCCCGTCACCCGTCCCCTAATCCTAACCCGTACGCTCACACTAACCCACGCCCTCACACGTACGCTCCCCCTAAACCGTTGTCGTACCCTCACCTGGACCATAAACCGTCCCCGTCACCTAACACTAACCCTAGCCCGAACCCTAACCCTAACCCTTCAACAAAGCCTTCCCCTAACCTGTCCCCTAATCCTAACCCGTACGCTCACACTAACCGGCGCCCTCACACGTACGCTCCCCCTAAACCGTTGTCGTACACTCACCTGGACCCTAAACCGTCCCCGTCCCCTAACCCTAACTCAAGCCCGAACCCTAACCCTAATCCTTCCCTGAAGCCTTCACCCACCCGTCCCCTAATCCTAACCCGTGCGCTCACACTAACCCGCGCCGTCACACGTACACTCCCCCTAAACTGTTGTCGTTCCCTCATCTGGATCCTAAACCGTCCCCGTCCCCTAACCCTAACCCTAGCCCGAAACATAACACTAACACTTCTCCGAAGCCTTCATGTCACCCGTCCCCTAATCCTAACACGTACGCTCAAACTAACCCACGCCCTCACACGTACGCTCCCCCTAAACCGATGTCGTACCTTCATCTGGACCCGAAACCGTCCCCGTCCCCTAACCCTAACCCTAGCCCGAACCCTAACCTTAACCCTTCCCCGAAGCCTTCCCCTCACCCGTCTCCTAATCCTAACCCGAACGCTCACACTAACCCGAGCCCTCACACGTACGCTCCACCTAAACCGCTGTCGTACCCTCAACTGGACCCGAAACCGTCCCCATCCCCTAACCCTAACCCTAGCCCGAACCCTAACCCTAACACTTCCCCGAAGCCTTCCCCTCACCCGTCCCCTAAACCTAACCCGTAAGCTCACACTAACCCGTGCCCTCACATGTACGCTCCCCCTAAACCATTATCGTACACTCACCTGGACCCTAAACCGCCCCCGTCCCCTATCCCGAACCCTAGCCCGAACCCTATCCCTAACCGTTCCCCGAAGCCTTCCCCTGACCCGTCCCCTAATCCTAACCCGTACGCTCACAATAACCCATGCCCTCACACGTACGCTCCCCCTAAACCTTTGTCGTACCCTCACCGGGACTCTAAACCGTCCCTGTCCCCTAACCCTAACCCTAGCCCGAACCCTAACCCTAACCCTTCCCCGAAGCCTTCCCCTCACCCGTCCCCTAATCCTAACCCGTACGCTCACACTAACCCACGCCCTCACACGTACGCTCCCCCTAAACCACTGTCGTAACCTCACCTGGACCCTAAACCGTCCCCGTTCCCTAACCCTAACCCTAGCCCAAACCCTAACCCTAACACTTCCCCAAAGGGTTCCCCTAACCCGTACACTAATCCTAACCCGTACGCTCACACTAACCCACGCCCTCACACGTACGCTCCCCCTAAACCGTTGTCGTACACTCACCTGGACCCTAAACCGTCCCCGTCCCGTAACCCTAACCCTAGCCCGAACCCTAACCCTAACCCTTCCCCGAAGCCTTCCCCTCACTCGTCCCCTAATCCTAAGCCGTACGCTCACACTAACCCACGCCCTCACACGTACGCTGCCCCTAAACCGTTGTCGTACCCTCACATGGACCCTAAACCGTCCCCATCCCCTAACCCTAACCCTAGCCCGAACCCTAACCCTAACCCTTCCCCGAAGACTTCCCCTCACCCGTCCCCTAATCCTAACCAGTAGGCTCACACTAACCCACGCCCTCACACGTACGCTCACCCTAAAGCATTGTCGTACCCTCACCTGGACCCTAAACCCTCCCCGTCACCTAACCGTAACCCTAGTCCGAACCCTAACCCTAACCCTTCCCCGAAGACATCCCCTCACCCGTCCCCTAATCCTAAACCGTACGCTCACACTAACCCGCGCCCTCACACTTACGCTCCCCCTAAACCATTATCGTGCCCTCACCTGGACCCTAAACCGTCCCCATTCCCTAACCCTAACCCTAGCCCGAACCTTAACCCTAACCATTCCCCGAAACCTTCCCCTCACCCGTCCCCTAATCCTAACCCGTACGCTCACACTAACCCACGTCTTCACACGTACGCTCCCCCTAAACCGTTGTCGTACCCTCACCTGGACCCTAAACCGTCCCCGTCCCCTAACCCTAACCCTAACCCTAGCCCGAACCCTAACCCTAACCCTTCCCCGAAGCCTTCCCCTCACCCGTCCTCTAATCCTAACCCATACGCTCACACTATCCAGTCCGCTCACACGTACGCTGCCCCTAAACCGTTGTCGTACCCACACCTGGACCCTAAACGGTCCCCATCCCCTAACCTTAACCCTAGCCCAGACCCTAACCCTAAACCTTCCCCTCACCCGTCCCCTAATCCTAACCCGTACCCTCACACTTACCCGCGCCCTCACACGTACACTCCCCCTAAACAGTTTTCATACCCTCACCTGGACCCTAAACCGTCCCCGTCCCCTAACCCTAACCCTAGCCCGAACCCTAATCCTAACCCTTCCCCGAAGCCTTCCCCTCACCCGTCCCCTAATGCTAGCCCGTACGCTCACACTAACCCACGCCCTAACACGTACACTCCCCCTAAACCGTTGTCGTACCCTCACCTGGACCCTAAAGTGTCCCCGTCCCCTAACCCTAACCCTAGCCCGAACCCTAACCCTAACACTTGCCCGAAGCCTTCCCCTCACCCGTCCCCTAATCCTAACCCGTAAGCTCACACTAAACAGCCCGCTCACACGTACGCTGCCCCTAAACCGTTGTGGTACCCTCACCTGGACCCTAAACCGTCCCCATCCCCTAACACTAACCCTACCCAAACCCTAACCCTAACCCGTCCCCGAAGCCTTCCCCTCACCCGTCCCCTAATCCTAACCCGTACGCTCAAACTAACCCGCTCCCTCACACGTACGCTCCCCATAAACCATTGTCGTACCCTCACCTGGGCCCTAAACCGTCCCCGTCCGCTAACCCTAACCCTAGCCCGAACCCTAACCCTAACCCTTCCCCGAAGCCTTCCCCTCACCCGTCCCCTAATCCTAACCCGTACGCTCACACTAACCCGCGCCCTCAAACGTATGCTCCCCCTAAACCGTTTTCGTACCCTCACTTGGACCCTAAACCGTCCCCGTCCCCTAACCCTAACCCTAGCCCGAACCCTAACCCTAACCCTTCCCCGAAGCCTTCCCGTCACCCGTCCCCTAATCCTAACCCGTACGCTCACACTAACCCGCGCCCTCACACGTACGCTCCCCCTAAACCGTTGTCGTACACTCACCTGGACCATAAACCGTCCCTGTCACCTAACCCTAACCCTAGCCCGAACCCTAACCCTAACCCTTCAACAAAGCCTTCCCCTAACCTGTCCCCTAATCCTAACCCGTACGCTCACACTAACCGGCGCCCTCACACATACGCTCCCCCTAAACCGTTGTCGTACACTCACCTGGACCCTAAACCGTCCCCGTCCCCTAAACCTAACCCTAGCCCGAACCCTAACCCTAACCCTTCCCCGAAGCCTTCGCTTCACCCGTCCCCTAAAACTAACCCGTAAGCTCACACTACCCCGCGCCCTCACACGTACGCTCCCCCTAAACCATTGTCGTACACTCACCTGCATCCTAAACCGTCCACGTCCCCTAACCCTAACCCTAGCCCGAAACATAACACTAACCCTTCTCCGAAGCCTTCATGTCACCCGTCACCTAATCCTAACCCGCACGCTCACACTAACCCACGCCCTCACACGTACGCTCCCCCTAAAACGTTGTAGTACCCTCACCTGGAACCTAAACCGTCCCGGTCCCCTAAACCTAACCCTAGCCCGAACCCTAACCCTAACCCTTCCCCGAAACCTTCCGCTCACCCGTCCCCTAATCCTAACCCGTACGCTCACACTAACCCACGCCCTCACCCGTACGATCCCCCTAAACCGTTGTCGTACCCTCACCTGGACTCTAAACCGTCCCCGTCCCCTAACCCTAACCCTAGCCCGAACCCTAACCCTAACCCTTCCCCGAAGCCTTCCCCTCACCCGTCCCCTAATCCTAACCGGTACGCTCACACTAACCCGCGCCATCACACGTACGCTCCCCCTATAGCGTTGTCGTACCCTCACCTGGACCCTAAACCGTCCCCATCCCCTAACCCTAACCCTAGCCAGAACCCTAACCCTAACCTTTCCCCAAAGCCTTCCCCTAACCCGTCCCCTAATCCTAACCCGTACGCTCACACTAACCCGCGCCCTCACACGTACGCTCCCCCTAAACCGTTGTCGTACCCTCACCTGGACCCTAAACCGTCCCCGTCCCCTAACCCTAACCCTAACCAGAACCCTATCCCTAACCCTTCCCCGAAGCCTTCCCCTCACCCGTCCCCTAATCCTAACCTGTTCGCTCACACTAACACGCGCCCTCACATGTACGCTCCCCCTAAACCGTTGTCGTACCCTCACCTGGACCCTAAACCATCCCCGTCCCCTAACCCTAACCCTAGACCGAACCCTAACCCTAAACCTTCCCTGAAGCCTTCCCCTCACCCGTCCCCTAATCCTAACCCGTACGCTCACACTAACCCGCGCCCTCACACGTACGCTCCCCCTAAACCGCTGTCGTACCCTCAATTGGACCCGAAACCATCCCCGTCCCCTAACCTTAACCCTAGCCCGAACACTAACCCTAACCCTTCCCCGAAGCCTTCCCCTCACCCGTCCCCTAATCCTAACCCGTATGCTCACACTAACCCATGCCCTCACAAGTGAAAAATGGATAAAGAAGTTGTGGTACTTACGTACAATGCAATATCACTCAGCAATGAAATCTATGTCATCAGGCCCGTAGCAGCATAATGAGTGGATTCAGGTATGATGATTCTAACTGAAATAAGTCACACAGAAAAAGAAACATCATAAGATATCACTAATACACGGAATGTAAACTTGGCTACAGAGGAACTGGATTACAAAACAGAACAGGGCCTTAAATTTAGAAAACCAACTTATGCTTGCTTAAGGGGAAAGGTGAGTTGGGGTGCTGCCTAAAACCAGAGATTGAAATGAGCACAGATAAAGTTCCTTAAGCCAAATATGGAATAGACAAGAGCTACTCCTTACTCAATGAAATGGACTCAACACACCATATTAAATGCTTAAGAATGTACCTGACGAGTAAGTATCTTAAAACCTATGGATTGCTATGTTTCTGAAAGAGAATAAAGCGTGTGTACAGGGGCATAAACGCAGCAGTGATAGGATTGGAGAGGTTCGGTGAGCAAATGAAGACCCATTGAAGTCATATTGCATGGTACCCATTCCACGGGTCTCAACTCTCCAGGTTTAAGGTATTCTTCCTTCAGCAAAAACATGCATGTGGAACCCAGAGTATGATCAACCATGTGATCGGGAGACGTGTTCCAATATGTCTCAGTTCTCGTCCCCTGGTACTCGGGTGCAACATTCCAGACGCTTTACTAACACTCTCCCGACTTGGAGAGTCAGTGCCTTTAACCTCCTGTTTGGCCCAGTTTGCAATTTCTGCGGAAGATGAACAGGAATAGGTAGAACCAATGAGAGACTAGCTGGAGGTGTCTGGACGGGCAAATTTAACTCTCATTCCCACCAGGAAGAGGAATTATCCAAAGGCTCAGCGTGCGGTGCCGGAACCAGATTAGGGCCTGAAGCAATCCTGCGGTGTTGCGGCCAGCTCACAAGAAAGCGAGTTGAAGAAAGGAGCTCAGGGGCACTGTAATTCACAAACCTGCAGAGTTATAAATGACAGCTATCGTCCAAAAATATACTGAAGTAAGGCTGCCAACAGAACTTGAATGCGGGGCAGAATTGCAGGAAACCGATTTCAGGAGGTAGACTGGAATTGCATTTAAAGCATAGGAAAAGAGCAGAACGTCCACAATGATGCATTTGGCCAAAAAGGGCGTATGCGTTTTTTCCTGAATATATTCAGGGAAAAAACGCATACGCCCTTTTTGGCCAACCAAGCAAGCTCGCAAAGGAAATCTGCACTACAATGAAGTCTCACTTCCCCCCGGTCAAAAGGGCCATCTGAAAAATGTGTAAAATCCAGAAAGGCAGGACAGGCCATGGAGAACTGGGAGCCTTGTTATGCTGATGGGCGGGATGTAAATTGCCAACAGCCACTCGGGAGAAGTGTATGGTGTTTCCTGAAACATCTAAAAAACAAAGCAACAGAGCCTAGGGCACTTCCACTTATGGTCCTATAGCTTAGGGAAATTCAAATCAAAAAGACACAGCCACCCCACAATTTGGGATGAATCTGTTTACAAGAACCTGGTTTACGGTACAAGCTAAATATCGCAGAAAGTGAAAAATGGATAAAGAAGTTGTGGTACTTACGTACAATGCAATATCACTCAGCAATGAAATCTATGTCATCAGGCCCGTAGCAGCATAATGAGTGGATTCAGGTATGATGATTCTAACTGAAATAAGTCACACAGAAAAAGAAACATCATAAGATATCACTAATACACGGAATGTAAACTTGGCTACACAGGAACTGGATTACAAATCAGAACAGGGTCTCAAATTTAGAAAACCAACTTATGCTTGCTTAAGCGAAAAGGTGAGTTAGGGTGCTGCATCAAAGCAGAGACTGAAATGAGCACAGATAAAGTTCCTTAAGCCAAATATGCAATAGACAAGAGCTACTCCTTACTCAACGAAATGGACTCAACACTCCATATTAAACGCCTAAGAATGTACCTGACTAGTAAGTATCTTAAAACCTATGGATTGCTATGTCTCTGAAAGAGAATCAAGCGTGTGTACAGGGGCATAAACGCAGCAGTGATAGGATTGGAGAGGTTCGGTGAGCAAATGAAGACCCGTTGAAGTCATATTGCATGGTACCCATTCCAGGGGTCTCAACTCTCCAGGTTTAAGGGATTCTTCCTTCAGCTTAAACATGCATGTGGAACCCAGAGTATGATCAACCATGTGATCGATAGACGTGTTCCAATATGTCTCAGTTCTCGTCCCCTGGTACTCGGGTGCAACATTCCAGACGCTTTACTAACACTCTCCCGACTTGGAGAGTCAGTGCCTTTAACCTCCACTTTGGTCCAGTTTGCAATTTCTGCGGAAGATGAACAGGAATAGTGAGAACCGATGAGAGACTAGCTGGAGGTTTCTGGACGGGCAAATTTAACTCTCATTTCCCACAAGGAAGAGGAATTAACCAAAGGCTCAGTGTGCCGTGCCGGAACCAGATTAGGGCCTGAAGCAATCCTGCGGTGTTGCGGCCAGCTCACAAGAAAGCGAGTTGAAAAAAGGAGCTCAGGGGCACTGTAATTCACAAACCTGCAGAGTTATAAATGACAGCTATCGTCCAAAAATATACTGAAGTAAGGCTGCCAAGAGGATTTGAAAGCGGGGCAGAATTGCAGGACACCGATTTCAGGAGGTAGACTGGAATTGCATTTAAAGCATAGGAAAAGAGGCAGAACGTCGACAATGAGACACTTGGCCAAAAGGGGCGTATGCGTTTTTTCCTGAATATATTCAGGAAAAAACACATACGCCCTTTTTGGCCAACCAAGCAAGCTTGCAAAGGAAATCTGCACCACAATGAAGTCTCACTTCCCCCCGGTCAAAAGGGCCATCTGAAAAAAGTGTAAAATCCAGAAAGGCAGGACAGGCCATGGAGAACTGGGAGCCTTGTTATGCTGATGGGGGGGATGTAAATTGCCAACAGCCACTGGGGAGAAGTGTATGGTGTTTCCTGAAACATCTAAAAAACAAAGCAACAGAGCCTAGGGCACTTCCACTTATGGTCCTATAGCTTAGGGAAATTAAAATCAAAAAGACACAGCCACCCCAAAGTTTGGGATGGCTCTGTTTACAAGAACCTCGTTTACAGGACAAGTTCAATATCGCAGAAAGCAAAAAATGGATAAAGAAGTTGTGGTACTTACGTACAATGCAATATCACTCAGCAATGACATCTATGTCATCAAGCCATAGCAGCATAATGACTGGATTCAGGTATGATGATTCTAACTGAAATAAGTCACACAGAAAAAGAAACATCATAAGATATCACTAATACACGGAATGTAAACTTGGCTACACAGGAACTGGATTACAAAACAGAACAGGGTCTCAAATTCAGAAAACCAACTTATGCTTGCTTAAGGGGAAAGGTGAGTTGGGGTGCTGCATAAAACCAGAGATTGAAATGAGCACAGATAAAGTTCCTTAAGCCAAATATGGAATAGACAAGAGTTACTCCTTGCTCAACGAAATGGACTCAACACACCATATTAAACGCCTAAGAATGTACCTGACTAGTAAGTATCTTAAAACCTATGGATTGCTATGTCTCTGAAAGAAAATCAAGCGTGTGTACAGGGGCATAAACGCAGCAGTGATAGGATTGGAGAGGTTCGGTGAGCAAATGAAGACCCGTTGAAGTCATATTGCATGGTACCCATTCCAGGGGTCTCAACTCTCCAGGTTTAAGGGATTCTTCCTTCAGCTTAAACATGCATGTGGATCCCAGAGTATGATCAACCGTGTGATCGGGAGACGTGTTCAAATATGTCTCAGTTCTCATCTCCTGGTAATCGGGTGCAACATTCCAGACGCTTTACTAACACTCTCCCGAGTTGGAGAGTCAGTGCCTTTAACCTCCTGTTTGACCCAGTTTGCAATTTCTGCGGAAGATGAACAGGAATAGGGAGAACCAATGAGAGACTAGCTGGAGGTGTCTGGACGGTCAAATTTAACTCTCATTTCCCACCAGGAAGAGGAATTAACCAAAGGCTCAGCGTGCGGTGCCGGAACCTGATTAGGGCCTGAAGCAATCCAGCGGTGTTGCGGCCACCACAGAAGAAAGCGAGTTGAAGAAAGGAGCTCAGGGGCACTGTAATTCACAAACCTGCAGAGTTATAAATGACAGCTATCGTCCAAAAATATACTGAAGTAAGGCTGCCAAGAGGACTTGAAAGCGGGGCAGAATTGCAGGAAACCGATTTCAGGAGGTAGACTGGAATTGCATTTAAAGCATAGGAAAAGAGGCAGAACGTCGACAATGATGCACTTGGCCAAAAAGTGCGTATGCGTTTTTTCCTGAATATATTCAGGAAAAAACGCATACGCCCTTTTTGGCCAACCAAGCAAGCTTGCAAAGGAAATCTACACCACAATGAAGTCTCCCTTCCCCCCGCTCAAAAGGGCCATCTGAAAAAAGTGTAAAATCCAGAAAGGCAGGACAGGCCATGGAGAACTGGGAGCCTTGTTATGCTGATGGGGGGGATGTAAATTGCCAACAGCCACTCGGGAGAAGTGTATGGTGTTTCCTGAAACATCTAAAAAACAAAGCAACAGAGCCTAGGGCACTTCCACTTATGGTCCTATGGCTTAGGGAAATTATGATCAAAAAGACACAGCCACTCCAATGTTTGGGTCGGCTCTATTTACAAGAACCTCGTTTATGGTACAAGTTCATATCACAGAAAGTGAAAAATGGATAAAGAAGATGTGGTACTTACGTACAATGCAATATCACTCAGCAATGACATCTATGTCATCAGGCCCGTAGCAGCATAATGAGTGGATTCAGGTATGATGATTCTAACTGAAATAAGTCACACAGAAAAAGAAACATCATAAGATATCACTAATACACGGAATGTAAACTTGGCTACACATGAACTTAATTACAAAACAGAACAGGGTCTCAAGTTTAGAAAACCAACTTATGCTTGCTTAAGGGGGAAGGTGAGTTGGGGTGCTGCCTAAAACCAGAGTTTGACATTAGCACAGATACTGTTCCATAAGCCAAATATGTAATAGACAAGACCTACCCCTTGCTCAACAAAATGGACTCAACAATGAGGTATCACCTCACAGCTGATAGAATGGGCATCATCAGAAAATCTACAAACAAAAAATGCTGGAAAGGGTGTGGAGAAAAGGAACCCTTTTCCACTATTGTTGGGAATATAAATTGATACAGTCACTGGAGAACAATATGGAGTTCTTAAGAAACTAACAATAGAATTACCATATGATACAGTAATCCCAGTACTGGACATATACCTAGACAAAACCATAAATCAAAAAGAGACATTCACTGCAATGTTCATTGCATCACTATTTACAATATCGAGGTAATGGAAGCAACCTAAATGCCCACAGACAGACGAATGCATAAAGCTGTGGTACATATATAAAATGGAATATTACTAAGCCATGAAAAGGAATGAAATTGGGTCATTTGTAGAGACGTCGATGGATCTAGAGACTGTCATACAGAGTGAAGTAAGTCAGAAAGAGAAAAACAAATCTTGTATATTCATGCATATATGTGGAACCTAGAAAAACTGTACAGATTAACCATTTTGCAAGGCATAAATAGAGCAACAGATGTAGACAACAAATGTATGGACAACAAGGGGGGAAAGCTGTTGGGGGGGTGGTGGTGGGAGGAGTTGAGAGACTGGGATTGGCATGTATACATTTATATGTATAAAATAGATAACCAATAAGAACCTGCTGTATAAAAATATAAAATAAAATTCAAAATTGAAAAGAAATAAAATTTAAAAAATAAAACGGAAAAAACAATTATTCCCTTCACATACATGTATTTATATGAATAAATTATTTCCATGCTTATATCTGTAAATACAAAAAAGAGGAATAAAATCTACCTTGAACCAAAAATGAAAAAGAGAAAAAAAACACAGAACCCACCAGTTCCACAGAGGAAAACCGTATCAGGGCACTTGCTCCAGTTGTAAACAATTCTGAAGTTGGTCAGTGGTGGGGAATCGTCTCCCATTCAGCCAGCAGCCCCCACGCAACAAGCGTCCTCATTGCAAAGCTGGGGCACCGTGCCGAGGCATCTGTGAGTAAACGTGAGTTGAGCCCCAGGCCAGTTGCTGCTGAACTATTCCCACCCATCCCAGGTAAAACACCTGAATATATACAAGGACTTGAAAGCCTAGAGGAAGGGCCATAGAGCCACACGAGTGACAGCATGCCGGCCGACTTGGTGCCTGCAGGCCAGCCAGGATGGTCCTGGCCCTGGGTGCTCTTCTGGAAGATTTCCATTTCCCTGCCTGAGATACCCGTCCTGTCCCTGCCCCCACTGCTTTTTTCCTTCCTCACCTCTGCCCAGGGAGAAATTCCAGCAGCAGGTATGGGTGACACATCCTCTTCTTTAGCAGGTGGCAGCCTGGAAACTGCTGCAGAAAGTCCAGCAGAGCCCCACTCACACTGGGCCACCCACAAAGCCGTGGCCTCTCCCTCCCTCCCACCAGCCCAGCCCCGAGACTGCTGACAGGGCAGAGAAAATGGCGTCAGGCACGGCTGCAGGGGCTCTTGCTGCCTGGAGTGGTATTTATATTGATCTCAACCCAGGCACACCTGGGGAGGGCTGGCTGGCACAGTAAGGCTGCCCAGCTCAGCCAATCATCACCCCTCAGGGGCTCACAGTTGCAGAAAATGGAACTTGCTGAACCGGCCAGGTCCAAGGAACAGGTGTGGGCTCCTGAGAGTCAGGATAGACAAGGGGCTGCAGCTTTGGCTTGTTTTCTAATCATTTTATCTGGCCCATGCGTGGGAGACAACTTCAAGAAAACCCTCTCCTAATGAGAGGAACGCAGGAGTCAGGGAGAGGAGGGGTGGGTGGTGGTTGGAGACAGAGGCCTGGTGCCCTGGGTGCAGTGGAAGTCTCTGGAAGACCAGGTGGAGGGAGGCCGCACAGAGTGATGCCCAGGGTCACAGACCTGTCGCAGCTGCTGTTTGTTAGTTCAAGTCCTGCTCTGAGGTGCTCTGTGTCAGCTCTGAGCGACAGGTGAGCTGGGGGTGCTCTGCAATGAGGGCTATGTGCACAGTTCCTGTGTGCCCAGCCCTGCCACGGTACCTGCAAGGGTAGCTCTGTATCCTGGGAGGGGCCTGACCACGAGAGCCCCGTGGGCTGGGGTGGGGGGTGGGGTACCTGCCCAGGTGAGCTCCATATTCTGGGATTGGTCTGACCACGAGAGCCCCATGGGCTGCTGGGGACCTGGTAAAGGATGTCAGGACAGTCAGTGAAGCCACCGAGGATATACCTCCAGTTGCTCCTAATTCCTACACCCTGCTGGTCATTCTACCAACCACCAGGACATGGTATTCTGTATTAGTCTTCAATGATGCCTTCTTTTGTATTCCATTAGTCCCAGAGTCACAAGAAATTTTGGCTTGTGAGTGGCAGGACTCAACATACAACTAAAACAATACTTCCGGGCCGTCTTGCCCCAAGGGTGCAAAAATTCCCACACTATCTTTGGGGAAACCTTAGCTAAAGACCTAAAAGTTCTACCTCTGGAAAAGGAAACCCTCCTTCAGTACTCAGACGACATTCTGATTGCCAGCCCTACTAAGGAGGCCTCTGAACTACCAAGCCAATAAAGGATAGAAGTTGTCCAAGAAAAAGCCCAAATATCACAGACTGCAGTGACCTGCCTGGGCTTCATTCTCACAGAAGGTCGGAGAAGCCCATCCCAGGAAAGGGAAGAAACCATTTTCGGCCTTACCCCTTTCTAAAACTAGAAGACAGCTTAGGGGTTCCTGGGGAGGCCAGGGTTTGCTGCTTCTGGATCCCTAACTACAGTCTACTAGCTGGGCCTCTATATGAAACACTGAAAGGAAAAGATGATGATCCTTTTGAATAGAATCCAGAAGTGGCCTTTCAAGAATGGAAAGAGCAGTCAATTCAGACCCTTGCCCTGGAACTCCCTAATTTGGCTAAACCCTTTGACCTTTACATTCCCGGTGAAAGGTGAATCGCCATTGGAGAATTAGTGCAAAAACTGGGACCACTTGAAATGGAACAATGCAAGAATGCCATCCAGGTAGGATAAACTACGGTCACCAAGGGGCTTGGCCCACTGCCGCATCTGGCCAAGATACTGGCGGTATCTAAAAACCTGGAAATCAGCAGCCCAAAAGGCCACCTCCCTCCTAAGGGAAAAGGACCCCACGTGGTGATCCTAACCACCAACCATGCCCTGAAGTTGCAGGGTTTGCTCCGTGGGCACACCAACCTCGAGTGCGGAGGCCCTCCAACTCCAACATCCAGAGAGATAACCGGGGGCAACAGGGCACCATGACGACTCGTGTGAACATCACTTGACCTGGAGTTTCTCTCATAAAACAACAAGAGTGTGTCCCAAAAGAGTAGACTACTGCTTGCAGGACTTACTGCACCCAGAGGGGAGCTAATAATCTTGGCGGGGGAACCGTATATCACACTGTCACCATAGAAAAGCCTACAGACACCGTGATGATGGTGGCCAATAAGACTGGCTGGACTCCTGTTTACTTCAAAAGGCTGTTGACTCAGTGGCCATCATGGTCCTTGATCACCACTGACCCTGGACTGCCTGGGAGTTGAGCGGGCAGGGCTCTGACACCTGGTGCTGTTTGTACGTTAATTCAGGGGCCTAATTGAAGAAAGCACAGACTACTGTTCAGAGCATCTAGGCTGGCAGAAACGGTCAGCCTAAGGTGGCCGAACAAATGTGGGACGGGGTGAAACCGGCCCCCACAGCGTCTCTGCACATCTCTTTCCTGGACCCTTAAAGGTCATTAGAATCTATAACGCTTCCAATGCTGGTGCTCAGGTGGACGAGCAGGGAGGCAGGGGGCCTGGGGACAATCAACGTCACCTGGAGGCTGCTGGGGAGAAGCTCTGACCCTCGCCCCTTGGTATGAGGGCTCCCAACTCAGCACTCAGCAGTTACAGAAGAAGGGTCTGCACCCTCAGCACTCCAAGAATGAGGAACGGGACAAAAGGCAGAGGAGGGGTTTGTCCCCAGCAAAGCCCATTAAAAATCCCTGGGAGATAAAAATAGAATCTGGGCAATAAAGTCAAGTCTAACCTTTCTTATCCTTTGTGCTTTGTCTAATTTCATGTGCTCCTAGGGTCCCGCATGCAGAGGTTCCACACCCGGCACTTCAGACCAGATTTCCTAGTGCAGAATGGCTGGGTCGACACCTCAGCTCCTGGGGCCCAGTGCAGACTCCGCGATATAGAGCCTGAGCTGCAGCCAACCCGGCCCTCGAGAGCTCCGCCCCCTCCCTCCCACTGACTCTGACAGGATCTCTACACAGCAGCCCAGCCCACAGCCCACGGGGTAGTGCATGCTCTCACCTCTCCATTCTCTGATCAAAATATAAAGTTTCCTTTGCTTGTGAACCAAACTCAGTCTCGATCTGTTGGCCCCAATGACACTGCGCAGGGGGGCACTTGTTGGGGTCCACTCTGGAGGATCAGTAACAGAAATTGAGACTATTGTAACCTCAATGAACAGATGTGTGAGCCAAACTGTAGTTAACATAGAACAGTGTATAAGGCTCGGGTAAAATAAGATGTTTCTAACGCTTCCATTGGCTATTTCCATCACTTTATTATAAGCAAGTTCAGTGAAAAGGTTTGTCTTATTTGTCAGGTCAATATTAGAGAAACGAAGTGATTTCTTTCCAAGGATGTACATCTAATAATCTTGGTTAAAGCTTCAATCTTGTTTTAAATGCTTTTCCATTGAAAATGATACCTCTCTTTCAGCTCCCCCATTTCTGAGAAGTATAAAATCTTATAATTTATTATTACCAAAGGGGAAAGGTGGGAGGAGGGATAAATTAACAGTTTGGGATTAACACATACACACTGCTATGTATAAAATAGATCATCAACAAGGAACTACTGTATAGCACAGGGAACTACACTCAACATTTTGCAATAACCTATAAGGGGAAATAATCTGAAAAAGAATAGATATTTTTATTGACATCATCTATCAATGACAGTTAAAGTGTAACCTAGGGGAAGCTGGTGGTGAGTGCTTCTGACCCTGAAGACTTCAATCATCTAAAGTTTGGACTCTGCCTACTTCCCAAGGCCCTTAATGAACATATGTGTAGCCGTAGCTTTAAAAATTCCCCAGTTTGGGTTTCGGGGAGACACTGATTTTGAAAAAGCCCTGGTGTTCTCCTTACATGAATGGGACTCTTCCTACTGCTAAAACATGTCTGTCACACCCAGAGGATGGTATACCGTCTGATCGGGAAGAGTTTGGAAAAGGCATCTCATCTCCTCATCTCCTGGTGCTCGGGTTCACCCATCCAGCGTCTTTACTAACAGTCTCCCCACTTGGAGATGGCAGCACTGTCAACATCCTGTTGCATACAGTTTGGAATTTGTCCAGAGGATGAAGCGGAAGGATGAGGAACAATGAGAGACAAGTCCTAGGTGTTCAGACAGGCACATGTCACTCTAATTTCCAATCAGGAAGACGAATTGACCAAAGGCTAGGGTTGCCCATGGAAACAGTATAGGGCTTGAGGAAATCCCGCTGCTTTGTGGCCAGTTCCCATAAACACAAGTTGAACAATGGAACTCAGGGGCAGTAAAATTCACGAAACTACAGAGTTGAAAATATCCATCACTGAAAAATGTCTTGAGGAAAGTCAGAGAAAAGGACTTGTAAGCAAGGGAGAATGGCAGGAAAGGGATTTGAGGAGGTAGAAAGGACTCGCCATTAAGCACAAGAAAAGGAGCTGAACATTGCCAACATTGCAGTTGGCCAAAAAGGGTGTATGCGTTTTTTTCTGTATATATTCAAGAAAAGGGCATACACTTTTTTAGCCAACCAAACAGGTGGGCACTGGAAGTCAATACTACAAGAGATATCACTTCGCATCAGTCAGAAGAGCCATCCTCATAAAGTGTAAACAACAAAAATGCAGGACAGGGCAAGGAGAAGAGGGAGCCCTGTGAGACTTATAGTGGAAATGTATATTGCCAACGGCCATTCTGGAGAAGTGTATTGTGTTTACTAAAGCATCTAAAAAATGAGCTACAGAGCATAGGGCACTTGCACTCATGGGCGTATATCTTGGGAAAAACAAAAATCGAGAGGACACAGGCACCCCAATGTTTACCCCCTCTCTGTTTAAAAGATCCTCGACTAGGATATAACTTAAATGTCTCTGGAGAGAAAAAATGGATAGAGATGTGGTACTTAGGTAGAGTGGAATATTATTCAGCCTGGAAATCAATGAAATATGGCCAGTTGTAACAACTCCGGAGGAGTTACGTATGATCATTCTAAGTGACATAATTCAAAAAGAAAAAGACACATATCATAAGATATCACTTAAAGGTGGAATTCAAAATGGCTACACATGAAATAAATTACAAAACAAAAACATAGTCAAATATGTAGAAAACACGCATAAGGCTGCTAAACGGGAAAGGTGGGGAGGGGTGAGGCATCATCCAGGAGGTTGAAATTAACAAAGATACCATTCCAAATACCAAACTGATAATCAACAAGGCCTACACGGTAGCTAAAAGAACTGCACTCAGCACACTCAAGTCACCGGAAAAGAATATATACGACTGGTAAGAATCTGAAAAAGAATTTACTGATGTCTCTCTGTACGTGAATCAAGTGGATGTACAGCAGCAAGAAACAGAGCTTTGAAAATCAGCTGTAACCAATATAGTAATAAATTGAAAAAAATAAACGACAGAGAGAAAACCTCTTACAACTTTTCCTCAGGGCCGGTGATGCAACATGGATTGAACACATCTAGACCCACAGCAGGATGAGACATAAGGCTGGAAACTGTTTGCACTAAGAGAAATGTGAGGTTGGGTGAGGAAATGCACACCCTTTAAAGTAATACTACCTGGTACCCATTCAATGGGTCCCAAATCTGCAGGTTCAAGGGATCTTCCTACAGCTAAAACATGCATGGAAAACCCAGAGGACTGTACACCATGTGATCGGGAGATGTGTCTAAAATGCAGCTCATTTATCCTCTCCTGGTGCTCCTGTTCACCATTCCAGCCACGTTACTTAGAATCTCCCCACTTGGAGAATCAGCACATTTCAACTTCTGTTTCACACATTTTGCAAATTGTGAGGAGGATGAACGGGAAGAGGGGGAACCAATGAGAGAATAGTTGTAGGGGTTCGGACGGGCACATATCACTCTAATTTCCCATTAAGAATAAGAATTGCAAAAAGGCTCAGCCCGCCTCGCCCGAGCCAAAATAGGGCCTGAAGCAATCCTGCGGGTTTGAGGCCAGCTCACAAAAGAGCAACTTAAAAAATGGAGCTCAGGGTCACTGCAATTCACAAACCTGCAGAGTTATAAATGAAAACTAACGTCCAAAAATATGTTGAGGTAAGGCAAAGAAGAGGATCTGAATGCAAGACAGAATTGCAAGAAACAGATTTCAAGAGATAGATTGGACTCATCTTTAAAGCACATGAAAAGCGGCAGATTTTCGACAATGATGCAGTTGGCCCAAAAGGGCGTATGCGTTTTTTCCTGATTATATCCAGGAAAAAACGCATACGCACTTTATGGGCAACGAAGCAAGCAAGCAATGCAAATGTGCACAACAAAGAAGTCTCATTTCCCACTGGTCAAAAGGGCCATCCTAAAAAATTGTAAAAACCAGAAATGCAGGACAGGCCATGGAGAACAGGGAGCCTTTATACGCTGATGGGCAGTGTGTGAACTGCCGAGAGCCACTCTGGAGAAGTGTATGGTGGTTCCTAAATCATCTAAAAAACAGAGCTACAGAGCATAGGACACTTCCAATCATGGGAGTATATCTAGGGAAGTCTAAAAATCAACAAGACACAAGCACACCACAGTTTAGGGCTACTCTGTTTACAAGAACCTCAACTTCAGTACACCTTAAATATCCCAGGAAAGAGAACAATGGATAAAGAAGATGTGGTACTTATGTACAATGGAATATCTCTTCACCATGATATCAATGTAATAAGGCTAGTAGAAGGATAAAGAGTGGATTTAGGTCCGATAATACTACTTGAAGTAAGTCAAACAGAAAAAGAAACATATCATAAGATATCACTTATAGAGGGAGGGTAAATATGGCTGCACAAGAAATGAATTACAGAACAGAACAGTGTCTCACATTTAGAAAACACACTTATTTCAGCTTAAGGGGAAAGGAGAGGTGGGGTGATGCATAAAACCAGAGTTTGAAATTAGCACAGATACCGTTCAATAAACCAAATAGATATTAGACAAGATCTACACCTTGCTCAATGAACTGGCCTCAACACACCCTATACACCGCAGAAAATATATCTGAGTAATAAGAATCTTAAAACCCATGTATTGATATATCTCCATAAGGGAATCAAGTGTGTGCAGAGCGGCACAAACACAGCAGTGAAAATGAGCTAAACCCCATTATAGAAATAAATTTTAAAAACAAAACGCAGAAACAATGAAAGAGAGAAAAATTCTTACAAAATTCGCTCAGGGGCTGTGATGCAACCTGGATTGACCACATATAAACCCACAGCTGGATAAGACATAAGGCTGGACACTTGGGGCTGAGAGGATTGGTGAGCTTTGGTGAGCAACTGCCAAAAGTTTCATGCAATACTTCATGCTACTCATGCCAAGGGTCCCAACACTCCAGGTTGAAGGGAATCTTCCTACAGCTAAACCATGCTTGGGAAACCCAGCGACTGGTATACCATATGATCGGGAAAGGTTTCTAAAACGCACCTCATTTTTCCTCTCCTGGGGCTCCGGATCGACATTCCAGCCGCTTTACTAAAAATATCCCCACATGGAGAGTCAATGCCTTTAAGTTCTGGTATCACACACTCTTCAGTTAGTGCGGAGGATGAATGGGAATAGGGGGAACCAGTGAGAAACTAGATGTAGCGGTTTCAATGGGCACATGTCACTCTAATTTCACATCAGTAAGAAGAATAACCCTAACCCTAACCCTTCCCCGAAGCTTTCCCCTCACCCGTCCCCTAATCCTAACCCGTACGCTCACACTAACCCGCGCCCTCACACGTACGCTCCCTCTAAACCATTGGCATACACTCACCTGGACCCTAAACCGTCCCCGTCCCCTAACCCTAACCGTAGCCCGAACCCTAACCCTAACCCTTCCCCGAAGCCTTCCCCTCACCCGTCCCCTAATCCTAACCCGTACGCTCACACTAACCCGCGCGCTAACACGTACGCTCCCCCTCAACCGTTGTCGTACATTCACCTGGACCCTAAACTGTCCCCATCCCCTAACCCTAACCCTAGCCCGAACCCTGTCTCTAACCCTTCCCCGAAGCCTTCCCCTCACCCGTCCCCTAATCCTAACCCGTACACTCACATTAATGCGCGCCCTCACACGTACGCTCCCCCTAAACTGCTGTCGTACCATCACATGGACCCTAAACCATCCCCGTCCCCTAACCCTAACCCTAGGCCGAACCCTAACCCTAACCCTTCCCCGAAGCCTTCCCCTCACCCGTCCCCTAATCCTAACCCGTACGCTCACACTAACCCGCGCCCTCACACGTACGCTCCCCCTAAACCGTTGTCGTACCCTCACCTGGAACCTAAACCTTCCCCTTCCCCTAACCCTAACCCTAGCCTGAACCCTAACCCTAACCCTTCCCAAAACCCTTCCCCTAACCCGTCCCCTAATCCTAACCCGTACGCTCACACTAACCCGCACCCTCACACGTACGCTCCCCCTAAAGCGTTGTCGTACCCTCACCTGGACCCTAAAACGTGCCCGTCCCCTAACACTAACCCTAGCCCGAACCCTAACCCTAACACTTCCCCGAAGCCTTCCCCTCACCGTCCCCTAATCTTAACCCGTACGCTCACACTAACCCGCGCCCTCACACGTACGCTCCCCCTAAACTGTTGTCGTACACTCACCTGGACCCTAAACCGTCCCCGTCCCATAACCCTAACCCTAGCCCGAACCCTAACCCTAACCCTTCCCCGAAGCCTTCCCCTCACCCGTCCCCTAATCCTAACCCGTGCGATCACACTAACCTGCGCCCTCACACGTACGCTCCCCCTAAAGCTCTGTCGTACCCACACCTGCACCCTAAACCGTCCCCGTCCCCGTCCCCTAACCCTAGCCTGAACCCTAACCCTAAACCTTCCCCGAAGACTTCCCCTCACCCGTCCCCTAATCCTAACCCATACGCTCACAGTAACCTGCGCCCTCACACGTACGCTCCACCTAAACCGATGTCGTACCCTCACGTGGACCCTAAACCGTCCCCGTCCCCTAACCCTAACCCTAGCCCGAACCCTAACAATAACTCTTCCCCGAAGCCTTCCCCTCACACGTCCCCTAATCCTAACCCGTACGCTCACACTAACCCGCGCCCTCACATGTACGCTCCCCCTAAAGCTCTGTCGTACCCTCACCTGGACCCTAAACCGTCCCCGTCCCCTAACCCTAACCCTAGCCCGAACCCTAACCCTAAACCTTCCCCGAATCCTTCCCCTCACCCGTACCCTAATCCTAACCCGTACGCTCACACTAACCCACGCCCTCACACGTACGCTCACCATAAAGCTCTGTCGTACCCTCACCTGGACCCTAAACCGTCCCCGTCCCCTAACCCTAACCATAGCCCGAACCCTAACCCTACACCTTCCCCGAAGCCTTCCCCTCACCCGTCCCCTAATCCTAACCCGTACACTCACACTAACACGCGCCGTCACACGTACGCTCCCCCTCAACCGTTGTCGTACCCTCACCTGGACCCTAAACCGTCCCCATCCCCTAACCCTAACGCTAGCCCGAACCCTAACCCTAACCCTTCCCCGAAGCCTTCCCCTCACCGGTCCCATAATCCTAACCCGTACGCTCACACTAACCCATGCCCTCACACTTACGCTCCCCATAAACCGTTGTCGTAACCGAACCTGGACCCTAAACCATCCCCGTCCCCTAACCCTAACCCTAGCCCGAACCCTAACCCTAACCCTTCCCCGAAATCTTCCCCTCACCCGTCCCCTAATCCTAACCCGTACGCTCACACTAACCCGCCGCTCACACGTACGCTCCCCCAAAACCGCTGTCGTACCATCACCTGGACCCTAAACCGTCCCCGTCCCCTAACCCTAACCCTAGCCCGAACCCTAACCCTAACCCTTCCCCAAAATCTTCCCCTCACCCGTCCCCTAATCCTAACCCATACCCTCACACTAACCCGCGCCCTCACACATTCGCTCCCCCTAAACCGTTTTTGTACGCTCACCTGGACCCTAAACCGTCCCCTAACCCTAAACCTAACCCTAGCCCGAAACCTAACCCTAACACTTTCCCGAAGCCTTCCCCTCACCCGTCCCCTAATCCTAATCTGTACGCTCACAGTAACCCACGTGCTCACACGTACGCTCCCCCTAAACCGTTGTCGTACCCTCACCTGGACCCTAAACCGTCCCCGTCCCCTAACCCTAACCCTAGCCCGAACCCTAACCCTAACCCTTCCCCGAAGCCTTCCCCTCACACGTCCTCTAATCCTAACCCGTACCCTCACACTAACCCGCGCCCTCACACGTACCCTCCCCCAAAAGCGTTGTCGTACCCTCACCTGGACCCTAAACCGTCCCCGTCCCCTAACCCTAACCGTAGCCCGAACCCTAACCCTAACCCTTCCCCAAAGCCTTCCCCTCACCCGTCCCCTAATCCTAACCCGTACGGTCACACTAAGCCACGCTCTCACACGTACGCTTCCCCTAAAATGTTGTCGTACCCACACCTGGACCCTAAACCGTCCCCGTCCCCTAACCCTAACCCTAGCCCGAACCCTAGCCCTAACCCTTCCCCGAAGCCTTCCCCTCACCCGTCCCCTAATCCTAACCCGTACGCTCACACTAACCCGCGCCCTCACACGTACCCTCCCCCTGAAGCGTTGTCGTACCCTCACCTGGACCCTAAACCTTCCCCGTCCCCTAACCCTAACCCTAGCCTGAACACTAACCCTAACACTTCCCCAAAACCTTCCCCTCACCCGTCCCCTAATCCTAACCCGTACGCTCACACTAACCCACGCCCTCACACGTACCCTCCCCCTAAAGCGCTGTCGTACCCTCAACTGGACCCTAAACCGTCCCCGTCCCCTAAGCCTAACCCTAGCCCGAACCCTAACCCTAACACTTCCCCGAAGCCTTCCACTCACCCGTCCCCTAATTCTAACCCGTACGCTCACACTAACCCGTGCCCTCACACGTATGCTCCCCCTAAACCATTGTCATACCCTCACAAGGACCCTAAACCGTCCCCGTCCCCTAGCCCTAAGCTTAGCCACAACCCTAACCCTAACCCTTCCCCGAAGCCTTCCACTAACCCGTCCCCTAATCCTAACCCGTACGCTCACACTAACCTGCACCCTCACACGTACCCTCCCCCTAAAGCTTTGTCGTACACTCACCTCGACCCTAAACCGTCCCCGTCCCCTAACCCTAACCCTAGCCCGAACCCTAACCCTAACCATTCCCCAAAGCCTTCCCTTTACCCGTCCCCTAATCCTAACACGTACCCTCACACTAACACGCGCCCTCACACGTACGCTCCCCCTAAACCGTTGTCATAACCTCACCTGGACCCTAAACCGTCCCTGTCCACTAACCCTAACCCTAGCCCGAACCCTAACCCTAACCCTTCCCCGAAGCCTTCCCCTCACACATCACCTAATCCTAACCCGTACGCTCACACTAACCCGCTACCTCACACGTACGCTCCCCCTAAAGCGTTGTCGTACCCTCACCTGGACCCTAAACTGTCCCCGTCCCCTAACCCTAACCCTAGCCCGAACCCTAAACCTAACCCTTCCCCAAAGCCTTCCCCTCACCCGTCCCCTAATCCTAACCCGTACGGTCACACTAACCCACGCCCTCACACGTACGCTTCCCATAAAATGTTGTCGTACCCTCACCTGGACCCTAAACCGTCCCCGTCCCCTAACCTTAACCCTAGCCCGAACCCTAGCCCTAACCCTTCCCCGAAGCCTTCCCCTCACCCGTCCCCTAATCCTAACCCGTACGCTCACACTAACCCACGCCCTCACACGTACCCTCCCCCTAAAGCGCTGTCGTACCCTCAACTGGACCCTAAACCGTCCCCGTCCCCTAAGCCTAACCCTAGCCCGAACCCTAACCCTAACACTTCCCCGAAGCCTTCCCCTCACCTGTCCCCTAATTCTAACCCATACGCTCACACTAACCCGCGCCCTCACACGTACGCTCCCCCTAAACCGTTGTCATACCCTCACCAGGACCCTATACCGTCCCCGTCCCCTAGCCCTAAGCTTAGCCAGAACCCTAACCCTAACCCTTCCCCAAAGCCTTCCCCTCACCTGTCCCCTAATCCTAACCCGTACGCTCACACTAACCCGCACCCTCACACGTACCCTCCTCCTAAAGCGTTGTCGTACACTCATCTGGACCATAAACCATCCCCGTAACCTAACCTTAACCCTAGCTCGAACCCTAACCCTAACCATTCCCCGAAGCCTGCCCCTCAACCGTCCCCTAATCCTAAACCATAAGCTCACACTAACCCACGCCCTCACACGTACGCTCCCCCTAAACTGTTGTCGTAACCTCACCTGGACCTAAACCGTCCCTGTCCCCTAACACTAACCCTAGCCCGAACCCTAACCCTAACCCTTCCCCGAAGCCTTCCCCTCACCCATCCCCTAATCCTAACCCGTACGCTCACACTAACCTGCGCCCTCACACGAACGCTCCGCCTAAACCGTTGTCGTACCCTGACCTGGTCCCTAAACCGTCCCCGTCCCCTAACCCTAACCCCAGCCCGTACCCTAAACCTTACGCTTCCCCGAAGCCTTCCCCTCACCCGTCCCCTAATCCTAACACATATGCTCACACTAACCCGTGCCCTCACACGTACGCTGCCCCTAAACCTTTGTCGTACCCTCACCTGGACCCTAAAACGTCCCCGTCCCCTAACCCTAACCCTAGCCCGAACCCTAAACCTATCCCTTCCCCGAAGCCTTCCTCTCACCCATCCCCTAATCCTAACCCATACGCTCACACTAACCCACGCCCTCACACGTACGCTCCCCCTAAACCGTTGTCGTATCCTCATCTGGACCGTAAACCGTCCCCGTCCCCTAACCCTAACCCTATCCCGAACCCTTCCACGAAGCCTTCCCCTCACCCGTCCCCTAATCCTAACCCGTACGCTCACACTAACCCACACCCTCACACATTCGCTCCCCCTAAACCGTTGTGGTACCCTCACCTGGACCCTAAACCGTCCCCGTCCCCTAACCCTAACCCTAGCCCGAACCCTAAACCTAACCCTTCCCCGAAGCCTTCCCCTCACCCGTCCCCTAATCCTAACCCGTACGCTCACACTAACCCGCGCCCTCACACGTACGCTCCCCCTAAACTGTTGTCGTACCCTCACCTGGACCCTAAACCGTCCCCGTCCCCTAACCCTCACCCTAGCCCGAACCCTAACCCTAACCCTTCCCCGAAGCCTTCCCCTCACCCGTCCCCTAACCCTAACCCGTACGCTCACACTAACCCGCGCCCTCACACGTGTGCTCCCCCTAAACCGTTGTCGTACCCTCACCGGGACCCTAAACCGTCCCCGTCCCCTAACCCTAACCCTAGCCCGAACCCTAACCCTAACCCTTCCCCGAAGCCTTCCCCTCACCCGTCCCCTAATCCTAAACCGTACGCTCACACTAACCTGCGCACTCACACGTGTGCTCCCCCTAAACCGTTGTAGTACCCTCACCTGGACCCTAAACTGTCCCCATCCCCTAACCCTAACCCTAGCCCGAACTCTAACCCTAACCCTTCCCCGAAGCCTTCCCCTCACCCGTCCCCTAATCCTAAACCGTACGCTCACACTAACCCATGCCCTCACACGTACCCTCCCCCTAGAGCGCTGTCTTACCTCAACTGGACCCTAAACCTTCCCCGTCCCCTAACCCTAACCCTAGCCCGAACCCTAACCCTTACTCTTCCCCGAAGTCTTCCCCTCAACCGTCCCCTAATCCTAACCCGTACGCTCACACTAACCCACGCCCTCACACGTACCCTCCCCCTAAAGCATTGTCGTACCATCACCTGGACCCTAAACCGTCCCCGTCCCCTAACCCTAACCCTAGCCCGAACCCTAACCCTAACACTTCCCCGAAGCCTTCCCCTCACCCGTCTCCTAATCCTAACCCGTACGCTCACACTAAACCGTGCCCTCACACGTACCCTTCCCGTAAACCGTTGTCGTACCCTCACCTGGACCCTAAACCGTCCCCGTCCCCTCACCCTAACCCTAGCCCGAACCCTAACCCTAACCCTTCCCCGAAGCCTTCCCCTCACGCTTCCCCTAATCCTAAACCGTACGCTTACACTAACCCGCGCCCTCACACGTACCCTCCCCCTAAAGCGCTGTCGTACCCTCTACTGGACCCTAAACCATCCCCGTCTCCTATCCCTAACCTTAGCCCGAACCCTAACCCTAACACTTCCCAGAAGCCTTCCCCTCACCCGTCCCCTAATCCTAACCCGTACGTTCACACTAACCCGCGCCCTCACATGTACGCTCCCCCTAAACCGTTGTCGTTCCCTCACCTGGACCCTAAACCGTCCCCGTCCCCTAACCCTAACCCTAGCCCGAACCTTAACCCTAACCCTTCCCCGAAGCCTTCCCCTCACCCGTCCCCTAATCCTAACCCGTACGCTCACACTAACCTGCGCACTCACATTTACGCTCCCCCTAAACCGTTGTAGTACCCTCACCTGGACCCTAAACCGTCCCCGTCCCCTAACCCTAACCCTAGCCCGAACCCTAACCCTAACCCTTCCCCGAAGCCTTCCCCTCACCCGTCCCCTAATCCTAAACCGTACGCTCACACTAACCCATGCCCTCACACGTACCCTCCCCCTAAAGCGCTGTCTTACACTCAACTGGACCCTAAACCGTCCCCATCCCCTAACCCTAACCGTAGCCCGAACCCTAACACTAACCCTTCCCCGAAGCCTTCCCCTCACCCGTCCCCTAATCCTAACAGGTACGCTCACACTAACCCGTGCCCTCACATGTACGCTCCCCCTAAACCGTTGTCGTACGCTCACCTGGACCCTAAACTGTCCCCGTCCCCGAACCCTAACCCTAGCCCGAACCCTAAAGCTAAACCTTCCCCGAAGCCTTCCCCTCACCCGTCCCCTAATCCTAACCCGTACGCTCACACTAACCCACACCCTCACACGTACGCTCCCCCTAAACCATTGTCGTACCATCACCTGGACCCTAAACCGTCCCCGTCCCCTAACCCTAACCCTAGACCGAACCCTAACCCTAACCCTTCCCCGTAGCCTACCCCTCACCCATCCCCTAATCTTAACCCGTACGCTCACACTAACTCGCGCCCTCACACGTACGCTCCCCCTAAACCGTTGTCGTACCCTCACCTGGACCCTAAATCGTCCCCGTCCCCTAACCCTAACCCTAGCCCGAACCCTAACCCTAACCTTTCCACGAAGCCTTCCCCTCACCAGTCCCATAATCCTAACCCGTACGCTCATACTAACCCGCACCTTCACACATTCGCTCCCCCTAAAGTGTTGTCATACCCTCACCTGGACCCTAAACCGTCCCCGTCCCCTAACCCTTACCCTAGCCCGAACCCTAACCCTAACCCGTCCCCGAAGCCTTCCCCTCACCCGTCGCCTAATCCTAACCCGTACACTCACACTAACCCGCGCCCTCACACGTACGCTCCCCCTAAACCATTGTCGTACCCTCACATGAACCCTAAACCGTCCCCATCCCCTAACCCTAACCCTAGCCCGAACCCTAAACCTAACCCTTCCCCGAAGCCTTCCCCTTACCCGTTCCCTAATCCTAACCCGTACGCTCACACTAACCTGCGCCCTCACACGTACGCTCCCCCTAAACCGTTGTCGTACCCTCACCTGGACCCTAAATCGTCCCCGTCCCCTAACCCTAACCCTAGCCCGAACCCTAACCCTAACATTTCCACGAAGCCTTCCCCTCACCCGTCCCATAATCCTAACCCATACGCTCATACTAACCCGCACCCTCACACATTCGCTCCCCCTAAAGCGTTGTCGTACCCTCACCTGGACCCTAAACCGTCCCCGTCCCCTAACCCTAACCCTAGCCCGAACCCTAACCCTAACCCTTCCCTGAAGCCTTCCCCTCACCTGTCCCCTAATCCTAACCCGTACGCTCACACTAACCCGCGCCCTCACACGTACCCTCCCCGTAAAGCGTTGTCGTATCCTCACCTGGACCCTAAACCGTCCCCTTCACCTAAGCCTAACCCTAGCCCGAACCCTAACACTTCCCAGAAGCCTTCCCCTCACCCGTCCCCTAATCCTAACCCGTACGCTCACACTAACCCACGCCCTCACACGTACGCTCCCCCTAAACCATTGTCGTACCGTCACCTGGACCCTAAACCGTCCCCGTCCCCTAACCCTAACCCTAGTCCGAACCTTAACCCTAACCCTTCCCTGAAGCCTTCCCCTCACCCGTCCCCTAATCTTAACCCGTACGCTCACACTATCTCGCGCCCTCACACGTACGCTCTCCCTAAACCGTTGTCGTACCCTCACCTGGACCCTAAATCGTCCCCGTCCCCTAACCCTAACCCTAGTCCGAACCCTAACCCTAACCTTTCCACGAAGCCTTCCCCTCACCAGTCCCATAATCCTAACCGGTACGCTCATACTAACCCGCACCCTCACACATTCGCTCCCCCTAAAGCGTTGTCGTACCCTCACCTGGACCCTAAACCGTCCCCGTCCCCTAACCCTAACCCTAGCCCGAACCCTAACCCTAACCCTTCCCCGAAGCCTTCCCCTCACCTGTCCCCTAATCCTAACCCGTACACTCACACTAACCCGCGCCCTCACACGTACGCTCCCCCTAAACCATTGTCGTACCCTCACCTGAACCCTAAACCGTCCCCATCCCCTAACCCTAACCCTAGCCCGAACCCTAAACCTAACCCTTCCCCGAAGCCTTCCCCTTACCCGTTCCCTAATCGTAACCCGTACGCTCACACTAACCCGCGCCCTCACACGTACGCTCACCCTAAACTGTTGTCGTACCCTCACCTGGACCCTAAACCGTCCCCATCCCCTAACCCTAACCCTAGCCCGAACACTAGCCCTAACCCTTTCCCGAAGCCTTCCACTCACCCGTCCCCTAATCCTAACCCGTAGCTCACACTAACCTGCGCCCTCACACGTACGCTCCCCCTAAACCGTTGTCGTACCCTCACCTGGACCCTAAATCGTCCTTGTCCCCTAACCCTAACCCTAGCCCGAACCCTAAACCTAACATTTCCACGAAGCCTTCCCCTCACCCGTCCCATAATCCTAACCCGTACGCTCATACTAACCCGCACCCTCACACATTCGCTCCCCCTAAAGCGTTGTCGTACACTCACCTGGACCCTAAACCGTCCCCGTCCCCTAACCCTAACCCTAGCCCGAACCCTAACCCTAACCCTTCCCTGAAGCCTTCCCCTCACCCGTCCCCTAATCCTAGCCCGTACGCTCACACTAACCCGCGCCCTCACATGTACCCTCCCCGTAAAGCGTTGTCGTATCCTCACCTGGACCCTAAACTGTCCCCGTCACCTAACCCTAACCCTAGCCCGAACCCTAACACTTCCCCGAAGCTTTCCCCTCATCCGTCCCCTAATCCTAAACCGTACGCTCACACTAACCCCCACCCTCACTCGTACCCTCCCCCTAAAGCGCTGTCGTACCCTCAACTGGACCCTAAACCGTCTCCGTCCCCTAACCCTAACCCTAGCCCGAACCCTAACCCTAACACTTCACAGAAGCCTTCCCCTCACCCGTCCCCTAATCCTAACCCGTACGCCCACACTAACACGTGCCCTCACATGCACGCTCCCCCTAAACCGTTGTCGTACCCTCAACTGGACCCTAAACCGTCCCCGTCCCCTAACCCTAACCCTAGCCCGAACCCTAACCCTAAAATTTCCCCGAAGCCTTCCTCTCACCCGTCCCCTAATCCTAACCCGTACGCTCACACTATCCCGGGCCCTCACGCGTACGCTCCCCCTAAACCGTTGTCGTACCCTCACCTGGACCCTAAACCGTCCCCATCCCCTAACCCTAACCCTAGCCCGAACCCTAACCCTAACCCTTCCCCGAAGGCTTCCCCTCACCCGTCCCCTAACCCTAACCCGTACGCTCACACTAACCCGCGCCCTCACACGTGTGCTCCCCCTAAACCGTTGTCGTACCCTCACGGGGACCCTAAACTGTCCCCGTCCCCTAACCCTAACCCTAGCCCGAACCCTAACCCTAATCCTTCCCCGAAGCCTTCCCCTCACCCGTCCCCTAATCCTAACCCGTACGCTCACACTAACCTGCGCACTCACATGTACGCTCCCCCTAAACCGTTGTAGTACCCTCACCTGGACCCTAAACCGTCCCCGTCCCCTAACCCTAACCCTAGCCCGAACCCTAACCCTAACCCTTCCCCGAAGCTTTCCCCTCACCCGTCGCCTAATCCTAACCCGTACGCTCACACTAACCCACGCCCTCACACGTACGCTCCCCCTAAACCATTGTCGTACCCTCACCTGGACCCTAAACCGTCCCCGTCCCCTAACCCTAACCCTAGCCCGAACCCTAACCCTTACTCTTCCCCGAAGTCTTCCCCTCAACCGTCCCCTAATCCTAACCCGTACGCTCACACTAACCCACGCCCTCACACGTACCCTCCCCCTAAAGCATTGTCGTACCATCACCTGGACCCTAAACCGTCCCCGTCCCCTAACCCTAACCCTAGCCCGAACCCTAACCCTAACACTTCCCCGAAGCCTTCCCCTCACCCGTCTCCTAATCCTAACCCGTACGCTCACACTAAACCGTGCCCTCACACGTACCCTTCCCGTAAACCGTTGTCGTACCCTCACCTGGACCCTAAACCGTCCCCGTCCCCTCACCCTAACCCTAGCCCGAACCCTAACCCTAACCCTTCCCCGAAGCCTTCCCCTCACGCTTCCCCTAATCCTAAACCGTACGCTTACACTAACCCGCGCCCTCACACGTACCCTCCCCCTAAAGCGCTGTCGTACCCTCTACTGGACCCTAAACCATCCCCGTCTCCTATCCCTAACCTTAGCCCGAACCCTAACCCTAACACTTCCCAGAAGCCTTCCCCTCACCCGTCCCCTAATCCTAACCCGTACGTTCACACTAACCCGCGCCCTCACATGTACGCTCCCCCTAAACCGTTGTCGTTCCCTCACCTGGACCCTAAACCGTCCCCGTCCCCTAACCCTAACCCTAGCCCGAACCTTAACCCTAACCCTTCCCCGAAGCCTTCCCCTCACCCGTCCCCTAATCCTAACCCGTACGCTCACACTAACCTGCGCACTCACATTTACGCTCCCCCTAAACCGTTGTAGTACCCTCACCTGGACCCTAAACCGTCCCCGTCCCCTAACCCTAACCCTAGCCCGAACCCTAACCCTAACCCTTCCCCGAAGCCTTCCCCTCACCCGTCCCCTAATCCTAAACCGTACGCTCACACTAACCCATGCCCTCACACGTACCCTCCCCCTAAAGCGCTGTCTTACACTCAACTGGACCCTAAACCGTCCCCATCCCCTAACCCTAACCGTAGCCCGAACCCTAACACTAACCCTTCCCCGAAGCCTTCCCCTCACCCGTCCCCTAATCCTAACAGGTACGCTCACACTAACCCGTGCCCTCACATGTACGCTCCCCCTAAACCGTTGTCGTACGCTCACCTGGACCCTAAACTGTCCCCGTCCCCGAACCCTAACCCTAGCCCGAACCCTAAAGCTAAACCTTCCCCGAAGCCTTCCCCTCACCCGTCCCCTAATCCTAACCCGTACGCTCACACTAACCCACGCCCTCACACGTACGCTCCCCCTAAACCATTGTCGTACCGTCACCTGGACCCTAAACCGTCCCCGTCCCCTAACCCTAACCCTAGACCGAACCCTAACCCTAACCCTTCCCCGTAGCCTACCCCTCACCCATCCCCTAATCTTAACCCGTACGCTCACACTAACTCGCGCCCTCACACGTACGCTCCCCCTAAACCGTTGTCGTACCCTCACCTGGACCCTAAATCGTCCCCGTCCCCTAACCCTAACCCTAGCCCGAACCCTAACCCTAACCTTTCCACGAAGCCTTCCCCTCACCAGTCCCATAATCCTAACCCGTACGCTCATACTAACCCGCACCTTCACACATTCGCTCCCCCTAAAGTGTTGTCATACCCTCACCTGGACCCTAAACCGTCCCCGTCCCCTAACCCTTACCCTAGCCCGAACCCTAACCCTAACCCGTCCCCGAAGCCTTCCCCTCACCCGTCGCCTAATCCTAACCCGTACACTCACACTAACCCGCGCCCTCACACGTACGCTCCCCCTAAACCATTGTCGTACCCTCACATGAACCCTAAACCGTCCCCATCCCCTAACCCTAACCCTAGCCCGAACCCTAAACCTAACCCTTCCCCGAAGCCTTCCCCTTACCCGTTCCCTAATCCTAACCCGTACGCTCACACTAACCTGCGCCCTCACACGTACGCTCCCCCTAAACCGTTGTCGTACCCTCACCTGGACCCTAAATCGTCCCCGTCCCCTAACCCTAACCCTAGCCCGAACCCTAACCCTAACATTTCCACGAAGCCTTCCCCTCACCCGTCCCATAATCCTAACCCATACGCTCATACTAACCCGCACCCTCACACATTCGCTCCCCCTAAAGCGTTGTCGTACCCTCACCTGGACCCTAAACCGTCCCCGTCCCCTAACCCTAACCCTAGCCCGAACCCTAACCCTAACCCTTCCCTGAAGCCTTCCCCTCACCTGTCCCCTAATCCTAACCCGTACGCTCACACTAACCCGCGCCCTCACACGTACCCTCCCCGTAAAGCGTTGTCGTATCCTCACCTGGACCCTAAACCGTCCCCTTCACCTAAGCCTAACCCTAGCCCGAACCCTAACACTTCCCAGAAGCCTTCCCCTCACCCGTCCCCTAATCCTAACCCGTACGCTCACACTAACCCACGCCCTCACACGTACGCTCCCCCTAAACCATTGTCGTACCGTCACCTGGACCCTAAACCGTCCCCGTCCCCTAACCCTAACCCTAGTCCGAACCTTAACCCTAACCCTTCCCTGAAGCCTTCCCCTCACCCGTCCCCTAATCTTAACCCGTACGCTCACACTATCTCGCGCCCTCACACGTACGCTCTCCCTAAACCGTTGTCGTACCCTCACCTGGACCCTAAATCGTCCCCGTCCCCTAACCCTAACCCTAGTCCGAACCCTAACCCTAACCTTTCCACGAAGCCTTCCCCTCACCAGTCCCATAATCCTAACCGGTACGCTCATACTAACCCGCACCCTCACACATTCGCTCCCCCTAAAGCGTTGTCGTACCCTCACCTGGACCCTAAACCGTCCCCGTCCCCTAACCCTAACCCTAGCCCGAACCCTAACCCTAACCCTTCCCCGAAGCCTTCCCCTCACCTGTCCCCTAATCCTAACCCGTACACTCACACTAACCCGCGCCCTCACACGTACGCTCCCCCTAAACCATTGTCGTACCCTCACCTGAACCCTAAACCGTCCCCATCCCCTAACCCTAACCCTAGCCCGAACCCTAAACCTAACCCTTCCCCGAAGCCTTCCCCTTACCCGTTCCCTAATCGTAACCCGTACGCTCACACTAACCCGCGCCCTCACACGTACGCTCACCCTAAACTGTTGTCGTACCCTCACCTGGACCCTAAACCGTCCCCATCCCCTAACCCTAACCCTAGCCCGAACACTAGCCCTAACCCTTTCCCGAAGCCTTCCACTCACCCGTCCCCTAATCCTAACCCGTAGCTCACACTAACCTGCGCCCTCACACGTACGCTCCCCCTAAACCGTTGTCGTACCCTCACCTGGACCCTAAATCGTCCTTGTCCCCTAACCCTAACCCTAGCCCGAACCCTAAACCTAACATTTCCACGAAGCCTTCCCCTCACCCGTCCCATAATCCTAACCCGTACGCTCATACTAACCCGCACCCTCACACATTCGCTCCCCCTAAAGCGTTGTCGTACACTCACCTGGACCCTAAACCGTCCCCGTCCCCTAACCCTAACCCTAGCCCGAACCCTAACCCTAACCCTTCCCTGAAGCCTTCCCCTCACCCGTCCCCTAATCCTAGCCCGTACGCTCACACTAACCCGCGCCCTCACATGTACCCTCCCCGTAAAGCGTTGTCGTATCCTCACCTGGACCCTAAACTGTCCGCGTCACCTAACCCTAACCCTAGCCCGAACCCTAACACTTCCCCGAAGCTTTCCCCTCATCCGTCCCCTAATCCTAAACCGTACGCTCACACTAACCCCCACCCTCACTCGTACCCTCCCCCTAAAGCACTGTCGTACCCTCAACTGGACCCTAAACCGTCTCCGTCCCCTAACCCTAACCCTAGCCCGAACCCTAACCCTAACACTTCACAGAAGCCTTCCCCTCACCCGTCCCCTAATCCTAACCCGTACGCCCACACTAACACGTGCCCTCACATGCACGCTCCCCCTAAACCGTTGTCGTACCCTCAACTGGACCCTAAACCGTCCCCGTCCCCTAACCCTAACCCTAGCCCGAACCCTAACCCTAAAATTTCCCCGAAGCCTTCCTCTCACCCGTCCCCTAATCCTAACCCGTACGCTCACACTATCCCGGGCCCTCACGCGTACGCTCCCCCTAAACCGTTGTCGTACCCTCACCTGGACCCTAAACCGTCCCCATCCCCTAACCCTAACCCTAGCCCGAACCCTAACCCTAACCCTTCCCCGAAGGCTTCCCCTCACCCGTCCCCTAACCCTAACCCGTACGCTCACACTAACCCGCGCCCTCACACGTGTGCTCCCCCTAAACCGTTGTCGTACCCTCACGGGGACCCTAAACTGTCCCCGTCCCCTAACCCTAACCCTAGCCCGAACCCTAACCCTAATCCTTCCCCGAAGCCTTCCCCTCACCCGTCCCCTAATCCTAACCCGTACGCTCACACTAACCTGCGCACTCACATGTACGCTCCCCCTAAACCGTTGTAGTACCCTCACCTGGACCCTAAACCGTCCCCGTCCCCTAACCCTAACCCTAGCCCGAACCCTAACCCTAACCCTTCCCCGAAGCTTTCCCCTCACCCGTCGCCTAATCCTAACCCGTACGCTCACACTAACCCACGCCCTCACACGTACGCTCCCCCTAAACCATTGTCGTACCCTCACCTGGACCCTAAACCGTCCCCGTCCCCTAACCCTAACCCTAGCCCGAACCCTAAACCTAACCCTTCCCCGAAGCCTTCCCCTCACCCGTCCCCTAATCCTAACCCGTACGCTCACACTAACCCGCGCCCTCACACGTACTCTCACCCTAAACTGTTATCGTACCCTCACCTGGACCCTGAACCGTCCCCGTCCGCTAACCCTAACCCTAGCCCGAACCCTAACCCTAACCCTTCCACGAAGCCTTCCCCTCACCCGTCCCCTAATCCTAACCCGTACGCTCACACTAACCCGCGCCCTCACACGTACGCTCACCCTAAACTGTTGTCGTACCCTCACCTGGACCCTAAACCGTCCCCATCCCCTAACCCTAACCCCAGCCTGAACCCTAAACCTAACCCTTTCCCGAAGCCTTCCCCTCACCCGTCCCCTAATCCTAACCCGTACGCTCACACTAACCTGCGCCCTCACACGTACGCTCCCCCTAAACCGTTGTCGTACCCTCACCTGGACCCTAAACTGTCCCCGTCCCCTAATCCTAAACCTAGCCCGAACCCTAACCCTAACACTTCCTCGAAGCCTTCCCCTCACCCGTCCCCTAATCCTAAACCATAGGCTCACACTAACCCGCACCCTCACACGTACCCTCCTCCTAAAGCGCTGTCTTACTCTCAACTAGAACCTAAACCGTCCCCGTCCCCTAACCCTAAACCTAGCCCGAACCCTAACCCTAACCCTTCCCGGAAGCCTTCCCCTCACCCGTCCCCTAATCCTAACCCGTACGCTCAAACTAAACCACGCCCTCACACGTACGCTCCCCCTAAACTGTTGTCGTACCCTCACCTGGACCCTAAACCGTCCCCGTCCCCTAACCCTAACCCTAGCCCGAACCCTAAACCTAACCCTTCCCCGAAGCCTTCCCCTCACCCGTCCCATACCCCTAACCCGTACGCTCACACTAACCCGCGCCCTCATACGTATGCTCCCCCTAAACAGTTGTCGTACCCTCACCTGGACCCTAAACCGTCGCCCTCCCCTAACCCTATCCCTAGCCCGAACCCTAACCCTAACCCTTCCCCGAAGCCTTCCCCTCACCCGTCCCCTAATCCTAACCCGTACGCTCACACTAACCCGCGCACTCACATTTACGCTCCCCCTAAAATGTTGTCGTACCCTCACCTGGACCCTAAATCGTCCCCGTTCCCTAACCCTAACCCTAGCCCGAACCCTAACCCTAACCTTTCCACGAAGCGTTCCCCTCACCAGTCCCATAATCCTAACCCGTACGCTCATACTAACCCGCACCCTCACACATTCGCTCACGCTAAAGCGTTGTCGTACCCACACCTGTACCCTAAACCGTCCCCGTCCCCTAACCCTAACCCTAGCCCGAACCCTAACCCTAACACTTCCCCGAAGCCTTCCCCTCACCCGTCCCCTAATCCTAACCCGTACGCTCACACTAACCCGCGCCCTCACACGTACGCTCCCCCTAAACCATTGTCGTACCCTCACCTGAACCCTAAACCGTCCCCGTCCCCTAACCCTAACCCTAGCCCGAACCCTAAACCTAACCCTTCCCCGAAGCCTTCCCCTCACCCGTCCCATAATCGTAACCCGAACGCTCACACTAACCCGCTCCCTCACACGTACGCTCACCCTAAACTGTTGTCGTACCCTCACCTGGACCCTAAACCGTCCCCATCCCCTAACCCTAACCCCAGCCCGAACCCTAACCCTAACCCTTTCCCGAAGCCTTCCCCTCACCCGTCCCCTAATCCTAAACCGTACGCTCACACTAACCCATGCCCTCAAACGTACCCTCCCCCTAAAGCGCTGTCTTACACTCAACTCTACCCTAAACCGTCCCCGTCCCCTAACCCTAACCCTAGCCCGAACCCTAACCCTAACCCTTCCCCGAAGCCTTCCCCTCACCCGTCCTCTAATCCTAACCCGTACGCTCACACTAACGTGTGCCCTCACATGTACGCTCCCCCTAAACCGTTGTCGTACCCTCACCTGGACCCTAAACCGTCCCCATCCCCTAACCCTAACCCTAGCCCGAACCCTAACCCTAACACTTCCCCGAAACCTTCCCCTCACCTGTCCCCTAACCCTAACCCGTACGCTCACACTAACCCACGCCCTCACACGTATTCTCCCCCTAAACCATTGTCGTACCCTCACCAGGACCCTAAACCGTCCCCTTCCCCTAACCCTAACCCTAGTCCGAACCCTAACCCTAACCCTTCCCCGAAGGATTCCCCTCACCCGTCCACTAATCCTAACCCGTACGCTCACACTAACCCGCGCCCTCACACGTACGCTCCCCCTAAAGCGTTGTCGTACCCTCACCTGGACCCTAAACCGTCCCCGTCCCCTAAACCTAACCCTAGCCCGATCCCTAACCCTAACACTTCCCCGAAGCCTTCCCCTCACCCGTCCCCTAATCCTAACCCGTACGCTCACACTAACTCGCGCCCTCACACGTACGCTCCCCCTAAACCGTTGTCGTACCCTCACCTGGACCCTAAATCGTCCCCGTCCCCTAACCCTAACTCTAGCCCGAACCCTAACCCTAAACTTTCCACGAAGCCTTCCCCTCACCCGTCCCCTAATCCTAACCCGTACGCTCACACTAACCCGCGCCCTCACACGTATTCTCCCCCTAAACCGTTGTCGTACCCTCACCTGTACCCTAAACCGTCCCCTTCCCCTAACCCTAACCCTAGCCCGAACCCTAACCCTAACCCTTCCCCGAAGCCTTCCCCTCACCCGTGCCCTAATCCTAACCCGTACGCTCTCACTAACCCGTGCCCTCACATGTACGCTCCCCATAAACCGTTGTCGTAACCTCACCTGGACCCTAAACCGTCCCCATCCCCGTCCCCTAATCCTAGCCTGAACCCTAATCCTAACCCTTCCCCGAAGCCTTCCCGTCACACATCCCCTAATCCTAACCCGTACGCTCACACAAAACCGCGCCCTCACACATACGCTCCCCCTAAACCGTTGTGGTACCCTCACCTGGACCCTAAACCGTCCCCGTTCCCTAAACCTAACCCTAGCACGAACCCTAACCCTAACACTTCCCCGAAGCCTTCCCCTCACCCGTCCCCTAATCGTAACCCGTACGCTCACACTAACCCGCGCCCTCACATGTACGCTCCCCCTAAAGCGTTGTCATACCCTCACCTGCAACCTAAACTGTCCCTGTCCCCTAACGCTAACCCTAGCCCGAACTCTAACCCTAACCCTTCCCCGAAGCCTTCCCCTCACCCGTACCCTAATCCTAACCCGTACGCTCACACTAACCCACGCCCTCACACGTACGCTCCCCCTAAACCGTTGTCGTACCCTCACCTGGACCCTAAACCGTCCCCGTCCCCTAACCCTAAACCTAGCCCTAACCCTAAACCTAACCCTTCCCCGAAGCCTTCTCCTCACCCGTCCCATAATCCTAACCCGTACGCTCACACTAACCCGCGCCCTCATACGTATGCTCCCCATAAACAGTTGTCGTACCCTCACCTGGACCCTAAACCGTCCCCCTCACCTAACCCTAACCCTAGCCCGAACCCTAACCCTAACACTTCCCCGAAGCCTTCCCCTCACCTGTCCCCTAACCCTAACCCGTACGCTCACACTAACCTGCGCCCTCACACGTACACTCCCCCTAAACCGTTGTCGTACCCTCACCTGGACCCTAAACCGTCCCCGTCCCCTAACCCTAACCCTAGCCCGAACACTAACCCTAACACTTCCCCGAAGCCTTCCCCTCACCTGTCCCCTAACCCTAACCCGTACGCTCACACTAACTCGCGCCCTCACACGTACGCTCCCCCTAAACCGTTCTCGTACCCTCACCTGGACCCTAGATCGTCCCCGTCCCCTAACCCTAACCCTAGCCCGAACCCTAACCCTAACATTTCCACGAAGCCTTCCCCTCACCCGTCCCATAATCCTAACCCGTACGCTCATACTAACCCGCACCCTCACACATTCGCTCCCCCTAAACCGTTGTCGTACCCTCATCTGGACCCTAAACCGTCCCCGTCCCCTAACCCTAACCCTAGCCCGAAACCTAACCCTAACCCTTCCCCGAAGCCTTCCCCTCACCCGTCCCCTAATCCTAACCCATACGCTCACACTAACCCACGCCCTCACACGTACGCTCCCCCTAAACCGTTGTCGTACCCTCACCTGGACCCTAAACCGTCCCCGTCCCCTAACCCTAACCCTAGCCCGAACCCTAAACCTAACCCTTCCCCGAAGCCTTCCCCTCACCCGTCCCCTAATCCTAACCCGTACGCTCACACTAACCCGCGCCCTCACACGTACGCTCACCCTAAACTGTTGTCGTACCCTCACCTGGACCCTGAACCGTCCCCGTCCCCTAACCCTAACCCTAGCCCGAACCCTAACCCTAACACTTCCCCGAAGCCTTCCCCTCACCCGTGCCCTAATCCTAACCCGTACGCTCACACTAACCTGCGCCCTCACACGTACGCTCCCCCTAAACCGTTGTCGTACCCTCACATGGACCCTAAACTGTCCTCGTCCCCTAACCCTAACTGTAGCCCGAACCCTAACCCTTCCCTGAAGCCTTCCCCTCACCCGTCCCCTAATCCTAACCCGTACGCTCACATTAACCCGCGCCCTCACACGTACCCTCCCCGTAAAGCGTTGTCGTATCCTCACCTGGACCCTAAACCGTCCCCGTCACCTAAGCCTAACCCTAGCCCGAACCCTAACACTTCACCGAAGCTTTCCCCTCACCCGTCCCCTAATCCTAAACCGTACGCTCACACTAACCCGCACCCTCACACGTACCCTCCCCCTAAAGCGCTGTCGTACCCTCAACTGGACCCTAAACCATCCCCGTCCCTTAACCCTAACCCTAGCCCGAACCCTAACCCTAACACTTCCCCGAAGCCTTCCCCTCACCCTTCCCCTAATCCTAACCCGTACGCTCACACTAACCCGCGCCCTCACACATACGCTCCCCCTAAACTGTTTTCGTACCCTCACCTGGACCCTAAACCGTCCCCATCCCCTAACCCTAACCCTCGCCCGAACCCTAACCCTAACCCTTCCCCGAAGCCTTCCCCTCACCCGTCCCCTAACCCTAACCCGTACGCTCACACTAACCCGTGCCCTCACACGTGTGCTCTCCCTAAACCGTTGTCGTACACTCACCGGGACCCTAAACCGTCCCCGTCCCCTAACCCTAACCCTAGCCCGAACCCTAACCCTAACCCTTCCCCGAAGCCTTCCCCTCACCCGTCCCCTAATCCTAACCCGTACGCTCACACTAACCTGCGCACTCACATTTATGCTCCCCCTAAACCGTTGTAGTACCCTCACCTGGACCCTAAACCGTCCCCGTCCCCTAACCCTAACCCTTGACCGAACCCTAACCCTAACCCTTCCCCGAAGCCTTCCCCTCACCCGTCCCCTAATCCTAAACCGTACGCTCACACTAACCCATGCCCTCACACGTACCCTCCCCCTAAAGCGCTGTCTTACACTCAACTGGACCCTAAACCGTCCCCGTCCCCTAACCCTAACCCTAGCCCGAACCCTAACCCTAACCCTTCCCCGAAGCCTTCCCCTCACCCGTCCTCTAATCCTAACCCGTACGCTCACACTAACGCGTGCCCTCACATGTACGCTCCCCCTAAACCGTTGTCGTACCCTCACCTGGACCCTAAACCGTCCCCGTCCCCTAACCCTAACCCTAGCCCGAACCCTAACCCTAACACTTCCCCGAAGCCTTCCCCTCACCCGTCCCCTAATCCTAACCCGTACGCTCACACTAACTCGCGCCCTCACACGTACGCTCCCCCTAAACCGTTGTCGTACCCTCACCTGGACCCTAAATCGTCCCCGTCCCCTAACCCTAACCCTAGCCCGAACCCTAACCCTAAACTTTCCACGAAGCCTTCCCCTCACCCGCCCATAATCCTAAACCGTACGCTCATACTAACCCACACCGTCACACATTCGCTCCCCCTAAACCGTTGTCGTACCCTCACATGGACCCTAAACCGTCCCCGTCCCCTAACCCTAACCATATCCCGAACCCTTCCACGAAGCCTTCCCCTCACCCGTCCCCTAATCCTAACCCGTACGCTCACACTAACCCACACCCTCACACATTCGCTCCCCCTAAACCGTTGTCGTACCCTCACCTGGACCCTAAACCGTTCCCGTCCCCTAACCCTAACCCTAGCCCGAACCCTAAACCTAACCCTTCCCCGAAGCCTTCCCCTCACCCGTCCCCTAATCCTAACCCGTACGCTCACACTAACCCGCGCCCTCACACGTACGCTCCCCCTAAACTGTTGTCGTACCCTCACCTGGACCCTAAACTGTCCCCGTCCCCTAACCCTCACCCTAGCCCGAACCCTAACCCTAACCCTTCCCCGAAGCCTTCCCCTCACCCGTCCCCTAACCCTAACCCGTACGCTCACACTAACCCGCGCCCTCACACGTGTGCTCCCCCTAAACCGTTGTCGTACCCTCACCGGGACCCTAAACCGTCCCCGTCCCCTAACCCTAACCCTAGCCCGAACCCTAACCCTAACCCTTCCCCGAAGCCTTCCCCTCACCCGTCCCCTAATCCTAACCCGTACGCTCACACTAACCTGCGCACTAACATTTACGCTCCGCCTAAACCGTTGTAGTACCCTCACCTGGACCCTAAACTGTCCCCATCCCCTAACCCTAACCCTAGCCCGAACCCTAACACTTCACCGAAGCTTTCCCCTCACCCGTCCCCTAATCCTAAACCGTACGCTCACACTAACCCATGCCCTCACACGTACCCTCCCCCTAAAGCGCTGTCTTACCTCAACTGGACCCTAAACCGTCCCCGTCCCCTAACCCTAACCCTAGCCCGAACACTAACCCTTAGTCTTCCCCGAAGTCTTCCCCTCAACCGTCCCCTAATCCTAACCCGTACGCTCACACTAACCCGCGCCCTCACACATACCCTTCCCGTAAAGCGTTGTCGTACCCTCACCTGGACCCTAAACCGTCCCCCTCCCCTAACCCTAACCCTAGCCCGAACCCTAACCCTAACCCTTCCCCGAAGCCTTCCCCTCACCCGTCCCCTTATCCTAACCCGTACGCTCACACTAACCCGCACACTCACATTTACGCTCCCCCTAAAATGTTGTCGTACCCTCACCTGGACCCTAAATCGTCCCCGTCCCCTAACCCTAACCGTAGCCCAAACCCTAACCCTAACCTTTCCACGAAGCCTTCCCCTCACCAGTCCCATAATCCTAACCCGTACGCTCATACTAACCCGCACCCTCACACATTCCCTCCCCCTAAAGCGTTGTCGTACCCACACCTGTACCCTAAACCGTCCCCGGCCCCTAACCCTAACCCTAGCCCGAACCCTAACCCTAACCCTTCCCCGAAGCCTTCCCCTCACCCGTCCCCTAATCCTAACCCGTACGCTCACACTAACCCGCGCCCTCACACGTACGCTCCCCCTAAACCATTGTCGTACCCTCACCTGAACCCTAAACCGTCCCCGTCCCCTAACCCTAACCCTAGCCCGAACCCTAAACCTAACCGTTCCCCGAAGCCTTCCCCTCACCCGTCCCCTAATCGTAACCCGTACGCTCACACTAACCCGTGCCCTCACACGTACGCTCACCCTAAACTGTTGTCGTACCCTCACCTGGACCCTAAACCGTCCCCATCCCCTAACACTAACCCTAGCCCGAACCCTAACCCTAACCCTTTCCCGAAGCCTTCCCCTCACCCTTCCCCTAATCCTAACCCGTACGCTCACACTAACCTGCGCCCTCACACGTACGCTCCCCCTAAACCGTTGTCGTACCCTCACCTGGACCCTAAACCGTCCCCGTACCCTAACCCTAACCCTAGCCCGAACACTAACCCTAACACTTCCCCGAAGCCTTCCCCTCACCTGTCCCCTAACCCTAACCCGTACGCTCACACTAACCCGCGCCCTCACACGTACCCTTCCCGTAAAGCGTTGTCGTACCCTCACTTGGACCCTAAACCGTCCCCGTCCCCTCAGCCCAACCCTAACCCGAGCCCTAACACTAACACTTCCCCGAAGCCTTCCCCTCACCCGTCCCCTAATCCTAAACCGTACGCTCACACTAACCCGCGCCCTCACACGTACCCTCCCCCTAAAGCGCTGTCGTACCCTCAACTGGACCCTAAACCGTCCCCGTCCCCTATCCCTAACCTTAGCCCGAACCCTAACCCTAACACTTCCCAGAAGCCTTCCCCTCACCCGTCCCCTAATCCTAACCCGTACGTTCACACTAACCCGTGACCTCACATGTACACTCCCCCTAAACCGTTGTCGTTCCCTCACCTGGACCCTAAACCGTCCCCGTCCCCTAACCCTAACCCTAGCCCGAACCTTAACCCTAAACCTTCCCCGAAGCCTTCCCCTCACCCGTCCCCTAATCCTAACCCGTACGCTCACACTAACCTGCGCACTCACATTTACGCTCCCCCTAAACCGTTGTAGTACACTCACCTGGACCCTAAACCGTCCCCGTCCCCTAAACCTAACCCTAGCCCGAACCCTAACCCTAACCCTTCCCCGAAGCCTTCCCCTCACCCGTCCCCTAATCCTAAACCGTACGCTCACACTAACCCATGCCCTCACACGTACCCTCCCCCTAAAGCGCTGTCTTACACTCAACTGGACCCTAAACCGTCCCCGTCCCCTAACCCTAACCGTAGCCCTAACCCTAACCCTAACCCTTCCCCAAGCCTTCCCCTCACCCGTCCCCTAATCCTAACCGGTACGCTCACACTAACCCGTGCCCTCACATGTACGCTCCCCCTAAACCGTTGTCGTACGCTCACCTGGACCCTAAACTGTCCCCGTCCCCGAACCCTAACCCTAGCCCGAACCCTAAAGCTAACCCTTCCCCGAAGCCTTCCCCTCACCCGTCCCCTAATCCTAACCCGTACGCTCACACTAACCCACGCCCTCACACGTACGCTCCCCCTAAACCATTGTCGTACCGTCACCTGGACCCTAAACCGTCCCCGTCCCCTAACCCTAACCCTAGCCCGAACCCTAACCCTAACCCTTCCCCGAAGCCTTCCCCTCACCCGTCCCCTAATCTTAACCCGTACGCTCACACTAACTCGCGCCCTCACACGTACGCTCCCCCTAAACCGTTGTCGTACCCTCACCTGGACCCTAAATCGTCCCCGTCCCCTAACCCTAACCCTAGCCCGAACCCTAACCCTAACCTTTCCACGAAGCCTTCCCCTCACCAGTCCCATAATCCTAACCCGTACGCTCATACTAACCCGCACCCTCACACATTCGCTCCCCCTAAAGCGTTGTCGTACCCTCACCTGGACCCTAAACCGTCCCCGTCCCCTAACCCTAACCCTAGCCCGAACCCTAACCCTAACCCTTCCCCGAAGCCTTCCCCTCACCCGTTCCCTAATCCTAACCCGTACACTCACACTATCCCGCGCCCTCACACGTACGCTCCCCCTAAACCATTGTCGTACCCTCACCTGAACCCTAAACCGTCCCCATCCCCTAACCCTAACCCTAGCCCGAACCCTAAACCTAACACTTCCCCGAAGCCTTCCCCTTACCCGTTCCCTAATCGTAACCCGTACGCTCACACTAACCCGCGCCCTCACACGTACGCTCACCCTAAACTGTTGTCGTACCCTCACCTGGACCCTAAACCGTCCCCATCCCCTAACCCTAACCCTAGCCCGAACCCTAACCCTAACTCTTTCCCGAAGCCTTCCCCTCACCCGTCCCCTAATCCTAACCCGTACGCTCACACTAACCTGCGCCCTCACACGTACGCTCCCCCTAAACCGTTGTCGTACCCTCACCTGGACCCTAAATCGTCCCCGTCCCCTAACCCTAACCCTAGCCCGAACCCTAAAACTAACATTTCCACGAAGCCTTCCCCTCACCCGTCCCATAATCCTAACCCGTACGCTCATACTAACCCGCACCCTCACACATTCGCTCCCCCTAAAGCGTTGTCGTACCCTCACCTGGACCCTAAACCGTCCCCGACCCCTAACCCTAACCCTAGCCCGAACCCTAACCCTAACCCTTCCCTGAAGCCTTCCCCTTACCCGTCCCCTAATCCTAACCCGTACGCTCACACTAACCCGCGCCCTCACACGTACCCTCCCCGTAAAGCGTTGTCGTATCCTCACCTGGACCCTAAACCGTCCCCGTCACCTAAGCCTAACCCTAGCCCGAACCCTAACACTTCCCCGAAGCTTTCCCCTCACCCGTCCTCTAATCCTAAACCGTACGCTCACACTAACCCGCGCCCTCACACGTACGCTCCCCCTAAAGCGTTGTCGTACCCTCACCTGGACCCTAAACCGTCCCCGTCCCCTAAACCTAACCCTAGCCCGATCCCTAACCCTAACACTTCCCCGAAGCCTTCCCCTCACCCGTCCCCTAATCCTAACCCGTACGCTCACACTAACTCGCGCCCTCACACGTACGCTCCCCCTAAACCGTTGTCGTACCCTCACCTGGACCCTAAATCGTCCCCGTCCCCTAACCCTAACCCTAGCCCGAACCCTAACCCTAAACTTTCCACGAAGCCTTCCCCTCACCCGTCCCATAATCCTAAACCGTACGCTCATACTAACCCACACCCTCACACATTCGCTCCCCCTAAAGCGTTGTCGTACCCTCACCTGGACCCTAAACCGTCCCCGTCCCCTAACCCTAACACTAGCCCGAACCCTAACCCTAACCCTTCCCCGAAGCCTTCCCCTCACCCGTCCCCTAATCCTAACCCGTACGCTCACACTAACCCGCGCCCTCACACGTACGCTCCCCCTAAACCATTGTCGTACCCTCACCTGGACCCTAAACCGTCCCCGTCCCCTAACCCTAACCCTAGCCCGAACCCTAACCCTAACCCTTCCCCGAAGCCTTCCCCTCACCCGTCCCCTAATCCTAACCCGTACGCTCACACTAACCCGCGCCCTCACACGTACGCTCACCCTAAACTGTTGTCGTACCCTCACCTGGACCCTGAACCGTCCCCGTCCCCTAACCCTATCCCTAGCCCGAACCCTAACCCTAACTGTTCCCCGAAGCCTTCCCCTCACCCGTCCCATAATCCTAACCCGTACGCTCACACTAACCTGCGCCCTCACACGTACGCTCCCCCTAAACCGTTGTCGTACCCTCACCTGGACCCTAAACCGTCCCCGTCCCCTAACCCTAACCCTATCCCGAACCCTTCCACGAAGCCTTCCCCTCACCCGTCCCCTAATCCTAACCCGTACGCTCACACTAACCCACACCCTCACACATTCGCTCCCCCTAAACCGTTGTCGTACCCTCACCTGGACCCTAAACCGTTCCCATCCCCTAACCCTAACCCTAGCCCGAACCCTAAACCTAACCCTTCCCCGAAGCCTTCCCCTCACCCGTCCCCTAATCCTAACCCGTACGCTCACACTAACCCGCGCCCTCACACGTACGCTCCCCCTAAACTGTTGTCGTACCCTCACCTGGACCCTAAACCGTCCCCGTCCCCTCACCCTCACCCTAGCCCGAACCCTTACCCTAACCCTTCCCCGAAGCCTTCCCCTCACCCGTCCCCTAACCCTAACCCGTACGCTCACACTAACCCACGCCCTCACACGTGTGCTCCCCCTAAACCGTTGTCGTACACTCACCGGGACCCTAAACCGTCCCCGTCCCCTAACCCTAACCCTAGCCCGAACCCTAACCCTAACACTTCCCCGAAGCCTTCCCCTCACCCGTCCCCTAATCCTAAACCGTACGCTCACACTAACCAGCGCCCTCACATGTACGCTCCCCCTAAAGCGTTGTCGTACCCTCACCTGCAACCTAAACTGTCCCTGTCTCCTAACGCTAACCCTAGCCCGAACCTTAACCCTAACCCTTCCCCGAAGCCTTCCCCTCACCCGTCCCTTAATCCTAACCCGTACGCTCACACTAACCCGCGCCCTCACACGTAAGCTCCCCCTAAACTGTTGTCGTACCCTCACCTGGACCGTAAACCGTCCCCGTCCCCTAACCCTAACCCTAGCCCGAACCCTAACCCTAACTCTTTCCCGAAGCCTTCCCCTCACCCGTCCCCTAATCCTAACCCGTACGCTCACACTAACCTGCGCCCTCACACGTACGCTCCCCCTAAACCGTTGTCGTACCCTCACCTGGACCCTAAATCGTCCCCGTCCCCTAACCCTAACCCTAGCCCGAACCCTAACACTAACATTTCCACGAAGCCTTCCCCTCACCCGTCCCATAATCCTAACCCGTACGCTCATACTCACCCGCACCCTCATACATTCGCTCCCCCTAAAGCGTTGTCATACCCTCACCTGGACCCTAAACCGTCCCCGTCCCCTAACCCTAACCCTAGCCCGAACCCTAACCCTAACCCTTCCCTGAAGCCTTCCCCTCACCCGTCCCCTAATCCTAACCCGTACGCTCACACTAACCCGCGCCCTCACACGTACCCTCCCCGTAAAGCGTTGTCGTATCCTCACCTGGACCCTAAACCGTCCCCGTCACCTAAGCCTAACCCTAGCCCGAACCCTAACACTTCCCCGAAGCTTTCCCCTCACCCGTCCCCTAATCCTAAACCGTACGCTCACACTAACCCGCACCCTCACACGTACCCTCCCCCTAAAGCGCTGTCGTACCCTCAACTGGACCCTAAACCGTCCCCGTCCCCTAACCCTAACCCTAGCCCGAACCCTAACCCAAACACTTCCCAGAAGCCTTCCACTCACCCGTCCCCTAATCCTAACCCGTACGCTCACACTAACACGTGCCCTCACATGTACGCTCCCCCTAAACCGTTGTCGTACACTCAACTGGACCCTAAACCGTCCCCGTCCCATAAACCTAACCCTAGGCTGAACCCTAACACTAACACTTCCCCGAAGCCTTCCCCTCACCCGTCCCCTAATCCTAACCCGTACGCTCACACTATCCCGGGCCCTCACGCGTACGCTACCCCTAAACCGTTGTCCTAGCCTCACCTGGACCTTAAACCATCCCTGTCCCCTAACCCTAACCCTAGCCCGAACCCTAACCCTAACCCTTCCCCGAATCCTTCCCCTCACCCGTCCCCTAATCCTAACCCGTACGCTCACACTAACCCGCGCCCTCACACGTACGCTCCCCCTAAAGCGTTGTCGTACCCTCACCTGGACCCTAAACCGTCCCCGTCCCCTAAACCTAACCCTAGGCCGATCCCTAACCCTAACACTTCCCCGAAGCCTTCCCCTCACATGTCCCCTAATCCTAACCCGTACGCTCACACTAACCCGCGCCCTCACACGTACGCTCCCCCTAAACCGTTGTCGAACCCTCACCTGGACCCTAAATCGTCCCCGTCCCCTAACCCTAACCCTAGCCCGAACCCTAACCCTAACCTTTCCACGAAGCCTTCCCCTCACCCGTCCCATAATCCTAACCCGTACGCTCATACTAACCCGCACCCTCACACATTCGCTCCCCCTAAAGCGTTGTCGTACCCTCACCTGGACCCTAAACCGTCCCCGTCCCCTAACCCTAACCCTAGCCCGAACCCTAACCCTAACCCTTCCCCGAAGCCTTCCCCTCACCCGTCTCCTAATCCTAACCGTACGCTCACACTAACTACGCCCTCACATGTACGCTCCCCCTAAAACGTTGTCGTACCCTCACCTGCAACCTAAACTGTCCCTGTCTCCTAACGCTAACCCTAGCCCGAACCCTAACCCTAACCCTTCCCCGAAGCCTTCCCCTCACCCGTCCCGTAATCCTAAACCGTAGGCTCACACTAACCCGCGCCCTCACACGTACCCTCCTCCTAAAACGCTGTCTTACTCTCAACTGGACCCTAAACCGTCCCCGTCCCCTATCCCTAACCCTAGCCGAACCCTAACCCTAACCCTTCCCCGAAGCCTTCCCCTCACCCGTCCCCTAATCCTAACCCGTACGCTCACACTAATCCGCGCACTCACATTTACGCTCCCCCTAAAATGTTGTCGTACCCTCACCTGGACCCTAAATCGTCCCCGTCCCCTAACCCTAACCCTAGCCCGAACCCTAACCCTAACCTTTCCACGAAGCCTTCCCCTCACCAGTCCCATAATCCTAACCCGTACGCTCATACTAACCCGCACCCTCACACATTCGCTCCCCCTAAAGCGTTGTCGTACCCACACCTGTACCCTAAACCGTCCCCGTCCCCTAACCCTAACCCTAGCCCGAACCCTAACCCTAACCCTTCCCCGAAGCCTTCCCCTCACCAGTTCCCTAATCCTAACCCGTACGCTCACACTAACACGCGCCCTCACACGTACGCTCCCCCTAAACCGTTGTCGTACCCTCACCTGGACCCTAAACCATCCCTGTCCCCTAACCCTAACCCTAGCCTGAACCCTAACCCTAACCCTTCCCCGAAGTCTTCCCCTCACCCGTCCCCTAATCCTAACCCGTAAGCTCACACTAACCCGCGCCCACACACGTACGCTCCCCCTAAACCGTTGTCGTACCCTCACCTGGACCCTAAACCGTCCCCGTCCCCTAACCCTAACCCTAACCGTAACCCTAACCCTAACCCTTCCCCAAAGCCTTCCCCTCACCCGTCCCCTAATCCTAACCCGTACGCTCACACTAACCCGCGCCCTCACAAGTACACTACCCCTAAACCATTGTCGTACCCTCACCTGGAGCCAAAACGGTCCCCGTCCCCTAACCCTAACCTTAGCCCGAAACCTAACCCTAACCCTTCCCCGAAGCCTTCCCCTCACCCGTCCCCTAATCCTAATCCGTACGCTCACACTAACCCGCGCCCTCACACGTACACTCCCCCTAAACTGTTGTCGTACCCTCACCTGGACCCTAAACCGTCCCCGTCCCCTAACCCTAACCCTAGCGCGAACACTAACCCTAACCCTTCCCCGAAGCCTTCCCCTCACCCGTCCTCTAATCCTAACCCGTACCCTCACACTAACCCGCGCCCTCACCCGTACGCTCCCCCTAAACCGTTGTCATACCCTCACCTGGACCCTAAACCGTCCCCGTCCCCTAAACTTAATCCTAGCCCGAACCCTAACCCGAACCCTTCCCCGAAGCCTTCCCCTCACCCGTCCCCTAATCCTAACCCGGACGCTCACACTAACCCACGACTTCACACTTACGCACCCCCTAAACCGTTGTCGTACCCTCACCTGGACCCTAAACCGTCCCCGTCCCCTAACCCTAACCCTAGCCCGAACCCTAACTCTAACCCTTCCCCGAAGCCTTCCCCTCACCCGTCCTCTAATCCTAACCCGTACCCTCACACTAACCCGCGCCCTCACACGTACGCTCCCCCTAAACCATTGTCGTCCCCTCACCTGGACCCTAAATCGTCCCCGTACCCTTACCCTAACCCTAGCCCGAACCCTAAACCTAACCCTTCCCCGAAGCCTTCCCTCACCCGTCCCCTAATCCTAACCCGTACGCTCACACTAACCCGTGCCCTCACACGTACGCTCACCCTAAAATGTTGTCGTACCCTCACCTGGCCCCTAAACTGTCCCCGTCCCCTAACCCTAACCCTTGCCCGAACCCTAACCCTAACCCTTCCCCGAAGCCTTCCCCTCACCCGTCCCCTAATCCTAACCCGTACGCTCACACTAACCTGCGCCCTCACACGTACGCTCCCCCTTACCCCTTGTCATACATTCACCTGGACCCTAAACCGTCCCCATCCCCTAACCCTAGCCCTAGCCCGAACCCTAACCCTAACACTTCCCCGAAGCCTTCCCCTCACCCGTCTCCTAACCCTAACCCGTACGCTCATACTAACCCGTGCCCTCACACGTATTCTCCCCCTAAACCGTTGTCGTACCCTCACCTGGACACTAAACCGTCCCCGTACCCTAACCCTAACCCTAGCCCGAACCCTAACCCTAACCCTTCCCTGAAGCCTTCCCCTCACCCGTCCCCTAATCCTAACCCGTACGCTCACACTAACCCGCGCCCTCACACGTACCCTCCCCGTAAAGCGTTGTCGTATCCTCACCTGGACCCTAAACAGTCCCCGTCACCTAAGCCGAACCCTAGCCCGAACCCTAACACTTCCCCGAAGCTTTCCCCTCACCCGTCCCCTAATCCTAAACCGTACGCTCACACTAACCCGCACCCTCACATGTACCCTCCCCCTAAAGCGCTGTCGTACCCTCAACTGGACCTTAAACCGTCCCCGTCCCCTAACCCTAACCCTAGCCCGAACCCTAACCCAAACACTTCCCAGAAGCCTTCCCCTCACCCGTCCCCTAATCCTAACCCGTACGCTCACACTATCCCGGGCCCTCACGCGTACGCTACCCCTAAACCGTTGTCGTACCCTCACCTGGACCCTAAACCATCCCTGTCCCCTAACCCTAACCCTAGCCCGAACCCTAACCCTAACCCTTCCCCGAAGCCTTCCCCTCACCCGTCCCCTAATCCTAACCCGTATGCTCACACTAACCCGCGCCCACACACGTATGCTCCCCCTAAACCGTTGTGGTACCCTCACCTGGACCCTAAACCATCCCCGTCCCCTAAACCTAACCCTAGCCCGAACCCTAACCCTAACACTTCCCCGAAGCCTTCCCCTCACCCGTCGCCTAATCCTAACCCGTACGCTCACACTAACCAGCGCCCTCACATGTACGCTCCCCCTAAAGCGTTGTCGTACCCTCACCTGCAACCTAAACTGTCCCTGTCCCCTAACGCTAACCCTAGCCCGAACCCTAACCCTAACCCTTCCCCGAAGCCTTCCCCTCACCCGTCCCTTAATCCTAACCCGTACGCTCACACTAACTCGTGCCCTCACACGTACGCTCCCCCTAAACCGTTGTCGTACCCTCACCTGGACCCTAAATCGTCCCCGTCCCCTAACCCTAACCCTAGCCCGAACCCTAACCCTAACCTTTCCACGAAGCCTTCCCCTCACCAGTCCCAAAATCCTAACCCGTACGCTCATACTAACCCGCACCCTCACACATTCGCTCCCCCTAAAGCGTTGTCGTACCCTCACCTGGACCCTAAACCGTCCCCGTCCCCTAAACCTAACCCTAGCCCGAACCCTAACCCTAACCCTTCCCCGAAGCCTTCCCCTCACCCGTCCCCTAATCCTAACCCGTATGCTCACACTAACCCGCGCCCACACACGTATGCTCCCCCTAAAACGTTGGGGTACCCTCACCTGGACCCTAAACCGTCCCCGTCCCCTAAACCTAACCCTAGCCCGAACCCTAACCCTAACACTTCCCCGAAGCCTTCCCCTCATCCGTCCCCTAATCCTAACCCGTACGCTCACACTAACCAGCGCCCTCACATGTACGCTCCCCCTAAAGCGTTGTCGTACCCTCACCTGCAACCTAAACTGTCCCTGTCCCCTAACGCTAACCCTAGCCCGAACCCTAACCCTAACTCTTCCCCGAAGCCTTCCCCTCACCCGTCCCTTAATCCTAACCCGTACGCTCACACTAACTCGCGCCCTCACACGTACGCTCCCCCTAAACCGTTGTCGTACCCTCACCTGGACCCTAAATCGTCCCCGTCCCCTAACCCTAACCCTAGCCCGAACCCTAACCCTAACCTTTCCACGAAGCCTTCCCCTCACCAGTCCCAAAATCCTAACCCGTACGCTCATACTAACCCGCACCCTCACACATTCGCTCCCCCTAAAGCGTTGTCGTACCCTCACCTGGACCCTAAACCGTCCCCGTCCCCTAACCCTAACCCTAGCCCGAACCCTAACCCTAACCCTTCCCCGAAGCCTTCCCCTCACCCGTCCCCTAATCCTAACCCGTACACTCACACTAACCCGCGCCCTCACACGTACGCTCCCCCTAAACCATTGTCGTACCCTCACCTGAACCCTAAACCGTCCCCATCCCCTAACCCTAACCCTAGCCCGAACCCTAAACCTAACACTTCCCCTAAGCCTTCCCCTTACCCGTTCCCTAATCGTAACCCGTACGCTCACACTAACCCGCGCCCTCACACGTACGCTCACCCTAAACTGTTGTCGTACCCTCACCTGGACCCTAAACCGTCCCCATCCCCTAACCCTAACCCTAGCCCGAACCCTAACCCTAACTCTTTCCCGAAGCCTTCCCCTCACCCGTCCCCTAATCCTAACCCGTACGCTCACACTAACCTGCGCCCTCACACGTACGCTCCCCCTAAACCGTTGTCGTACCCTCACCTGGACCCTAAATCGTCCCCGTCCCCTAACCCTAACCCTAGCCCGAACCCTAACACTAACATTTCCACGAAGCCTTCCCCTCACCCGTCCCATAATCCTAACCCGTACGCTCATACTCACCCGCACCCTCATACATTCGCTCCCCCTAAAGCGTTGTCGTACCCTCACCTGGACCCTAAACCGTCCCCGTCCCCTAACCCTAACCCTAGCCCGAAACCTAACCCTAACCCTTCCCTGAAGCCTTCCCCTCACCCGTCCCCTAATCCTAACCCGTACGCTCACACTAACCCGCGCCCTCACACGTACCCTCCCCGTAAAGCGTTGTCGTATCCTCACCTGGACCCTAAACCGTCCCCGTCACCTAAGCCTAACCCTAGCCCGAACCCTAACACTTCCCCGAAGCTTTCCCCTCACCCGTCCCCTAATCCTAAACCGTACGCTCACACTAACCCGCACCCTCACACGTACCCTCCCCCTAAAGCGCTGTCGTACCCTCAACTGGACCCTAAACCGTCCCCGTCCCCTAACCCTAACCCTAGCCCGAACCCTAACCCAAACACTTCCCAGAAGCCTTCCACTCACCCGTCCCCTAATCCTAACCCGTACGCTCACACTATCCCGGGCCCTCACGCGTACGCTATCCCTAAACCGTTGTCGTACCCTCACCTGGACCCTAAACCATCCCTGTCCCCTAACCCTAACCCTAGCCCGAACCCTAACCCTAACCCTTCCCCGAATCCTTCCCCTCACCCGTCCCCTATTCCTAACCCGTACGCTCACACTAACCTGCGCCCTCACACGTACGCTCCCCCTAAACCGTTGTCATACCCTCACCTGGACCCTAAACCATCCCCGTCCCCTAACCCTAACCCTAGCCCGAACCCTATCCCTAACCCTTCCCTGAAGCCTACCCCTCACCCGTCCCCTAAGCCTAAACCATACGCTCACACTAACCCGCGCCCTCACACGTACGCTCCCCCTAAAGTGCTGTCGTACCCTCAACTGGACCCGAAACCGTCCCCGTCCCCTAACCCTAACCCTAGCCCGAACCCTAACCCTAACCCTTCCCCGAAGCCTTCCCCTCACCCGTCCCCTAATCCTAAACCGTACGCTCACAGTAACCCGTGCCCTCACACGTACGCTCCCCCTAAACCGTTGTCGTACCCTCACCTGGACCCTAAACCGTCCCCGTCCCCTAACCCAAACCCTAACCTGAACCCTAACCCTAACCCTTCCCCGAAGCCTTCCCCTCACCCACCCCTAATCCTAACCCGTACGCTCACACTAACTCACGCCCTCACACGTAGGCTCCCCCTAAAGCGTTGTCGTACCCTCACCTGGACTCTAAACCGTCCCCGTCCCCTAAACCAAACCCTAGCCCGAACCCTAACACTAACCCTTCCCCGAAGCCTTCCCCTCACCCGTCCCCGAATCCTATCCCGTACGCTCACACTAACCCGCGCCCTCACACGTTCGCTCCCCCTAAACTGCTGACGTACCCTCACCGGGACCCTAAACCGTCCCCGTCCCCTAACCCTAACCCTAGCCCGAACCCTAAACCTAAACGTTCCCCGAAGCCTTCCCCTCACCCGTCCCCTAATCCTAACCCGTACGCTCACACTAATCCGCGCCCTCACACGTACGCTCCCCCTAAACCATTGTCGTACCTTCACCGGGACCATAAACCGTCCCTGTCCCCTAACCCTAACCCTAGCCCGAACCCTAACCCTAACACTTCCTCGAAGCCTTCCCCTCACCCGTCCCCCAATCTTAACCCATACACTCACACCAAACCGCACCCTCACACGTACGCTACCCCTGAAACATTGTCGTACCCTCACCTGGACCCTAAACCGTCCCCGTCCCTAACCCTAACCCTAGCCCGAACCATAACCCTAACCCTTCCAGGAAGCCTTCCCCTCACCCGTCCCCTAATCCTAACCCGTAAGCTCACACTAACCCGCGCCCTCACACGTACGCTCACCCTAAACCGTGTCGTACACTCACCTGGACCCTAAACCGTCCCCGTTCCCTAACCCTAACCCTAGCCCGAACCCTAACCCTAACCCTTCCCCGAAGCGTTCCCCTCACCCGTCCCCTAATCCTAAACCAGTACGCTCACACTAACACGCGCCCTCACACGTACGCTCCCCCTAAACCGTTGTTGTACCCTCACCTGGACCCTAAACCGTCCCCGTCCCCTAACCCTAACCGTAGCCTGAACCCTAACCCTAACCCTTCTCCGAAGCCTTCCCCTCACCCGTCCCCTAATCCTAACCCGTACGCTCACACTAACCCGCGCCCTCACACGTACGCTCCCCCTAAAGCGTTGTCGTACCCTCACCTGGACCGTAAACCGTCCCCGTCCCCTAACCCTAACCCTAGCCCGAAACCTAAACCTAACCCTTACCCGAAACGTTCCCCTCACACGTCCCCTAATCCTAAACCGTATGCTCACAATAACCCGCGCCCTCACACGTACGATCTCCCTAAAGCATTGTCGTACCCTTACCTGCACCCTAAACCGTCCCTGTCCCCTAACCCTAACCCTGGCCCGAACCGTAACCCTAACCCTTCCCCGAAGCCTTCCCCTCACCCGTCCCCTAATCCTAACCCGTACGATAACACTAACCCATGCCCTCACACGTACGCTACCCCTAAACCGTTGTCTTACCCTCACCTGGACCCTAAACCGTCCCCGTGCCCTAACCCTATCCCTAGCCCGAACCCTAACCCTAAACCTTCCCCTCACCCGTCCCCTAATCCTAACCCGTACGCTCACACTAACCCGCGCCTCACACGTACGCTCCCCCTAAACCGTTGTCGTACCCTCACCTGGACCCTATACATCCCCGTCCCCTAACCCTAACCCTAGCCCGAACCCTAACCCTAACCCTTCCCCGAAGCCTTCCCCTCACCCGTCCCCTAATCCTTACTCGTAGGCTCACACTAACCCGCGCCCTCACACGTACGCTCACCCTAAAGCATTGTCGTACCCTCACCTGGACCCTAAACCCTCCCCGTCACCTAACACTAACCCTAGTGCGAACCCTAACCCTAACCCTTCCCGTCACCCGTCCCCTAATCCTAACCCGTACGCTCACACTAACACGCGCCCTCACACGTACGCTCCCCCTAAACCATTGTCGTACCCTCACCTCGACCCTAAACCGTCCCCGTCCCCTCCCCCTAACCCTAGCCAAAACGCTAACCCTGACTCTTCCCCGAAACCTTCCCCTCAACCGTCCCCTAATCCTAACCCGTACGCTCACACTAACCCGCGCCCTCACACGTACGCTCCCCCTAAACCGTTGTCGTACACTCACCTGGACCCAAAACCGTCCCCGTCCTCTAACCCTAACCCTAGCCCGAACCCTAACCCTAACCCTTCCCCGAAATCTTCTCCTCACCCGTCCCCAAATCCTAACCCGTACGCTCACACTAAACCACGCCCTCACACGTACGCTCCCCCTAAACCGTTGTCGTACCCTCACCTGGACCCTAAACCGTCCCCGTCCCCTAACCCAAACCCTAACCTGAACCCTAACCCTAAACCTTCCCCGAAGACTTCCCCTCACCCACCCCTAATCCTAACCCGTACGCTCACACTAACTCACGCCCTCACACGTACGCTCCCCCTAAAGCGTTGTCGTACCCTCACCTGGACTCTAAACCGTCCCCGTCCCCTAAACCAAACCCTAGCCCGAACCCTAACACTAACCCTTCCCCGAAGCCTTCCCCTCACCCGTCCCCGAATCCTCTCCCGTACGCTCACACTAACCCGCGCCCTCACACGTTCGCTACCCCTAAACTGCTGACGTACCCTCACCGGGACCCTAAACCGTCCCCGTCCCCTAACCCTAACCCTAGCCCGAACCCTAACCCTAAACCTTCCCCGAAGCCTTCCCCTCACCCGTCCCCTAATCCTAACCCGTACGCTCACACTAATCCGCGCCCTCACACGTACGCTCCCCCTAAACCATTGTCGTACCCTCACCGGGACCATAAACCGTCCCTGTCCCCTAACCCTAACCCTAGCCCGAACCCTAACCCTAACACTTCCTCGAAGCCTTCCCCTCACCCGTCCCCTAATCTTAACCCATACGCTCACACCAACCCTCACCCTCACACGTACGCTCCCCCTGAAACGTTGTCGTACCCTCACCTGGACCCTAAACCGTCCCCGTCCCTAACCCTAACCCTAGCCCGAACCATAACCCTAACCCTTCCAGGAAGCCTTCCCCTCACCCGTCCCCTAATCCTAACCCGTAAGCTCACACTAACCCGTGCCCTCACACGTACGCTCACCCTAAACCGTGTCGTACCCTCACCTGGACCCTAAACAGTCCCCGTTCCCTAACCCTAACCCGAGCCCGAACCCTAACCCTAACCCTTCCCCGAAGCGTTCCCCTCACCCGTCCCCTAATCCTAAACCAGTACGCTCACACTAACACGCGCCCTCACACGTACGCTCCCCCTAAACCGTTGTTGTACCCTCACCTGGACCCTAAACCGTCCCCGTCCCCTAACCCTAACCGTAGCCTGAACCCTAACCCTAACCCTTCTCCGAAGCCTTCCCCTCACCCGTCCCCTAATCCTAACCCGTACGCTCACACTAACCCGCGCCCTCACACGTACGCTCCCCCTAAAGCGTTGTCATACCCTCACCTGGACCGTAAACCGTCCCCGTCCCCTAACCCTAACCCTAGCCCGAAACCTAAACCTAACACTTCCGCGAAGCCTTCCCCTCACCCGTCCCCTAATCCTACCCCGTACGCTCACACTAACCCTCACCCTCACACGTACGCTCCCCGTAAACCGTTGTCGTACCCTCACCTGGACCCTAAAGAGTACCCGTCCCCTAACCCTAACCCTATCCCGAACACTATCCCTAACCCTTACCCGAAACGTTCCCCTCACACGTCCCCTAATCCTAACCCATACGCTCACAATAACCCGCGCCCTCACACGTACGATCTCCTTAAAGCATTGTCGTACCCTTACCTGCACCCTAAACCGTCCCCGTCCCCTAACCCTAACCCTAACCCTAGACCAAACCGTAACCCTAACCCTTCACCGAAGCCTTCCCGTCATCCGTCTCCTAATCCTAAACGGTACGCTCACACTAAACCGCACCCTCACACGTACGCTCACCCTAAACCACTCTCGTACCATCAACTAGACCCGAAACCGTCTCCGTTCCCTAACCCTAACCCTAGCCCGAACCCTAACCCTAACCCTTCCCCGAATCCTTCCCCTAACCCGTCCCCTAATCCTAACCCGTACGCTCACACTAACCCGCGCCCGCAAAAGTACGCTCCCCCTAAAGCGTTGTCATACCCTCACCTGGACCCTAAACCGTTCCCATCCCCTAACCCTAAACCTAGCCCGAATCCTAACCCTAACACTTCCCCGAAGCCTTACCCTCACCCGTCCCCTAATCCTAACCCGAACGCTCCCACTAACCCGCGCCCTCACACGTACGCTCCCCCTAAACCATTGTCGTACCCTCACCTGGACCCTAAACCGTCCCCGTCCCCTAACCCTAACCCTAGCCCTAACCCTAACGCTAAACCTTCCCCAAAGCCTTCCCAAAACCCGTCCCCTATTCCTAACCCGTACGCTCACACTAACCCACGCCCTCACACGTACGCACCCCCTAAACTGTTGTCGTACCCTCACCTGGACCCTAAACCGTCCCCGTCCCCTAAACCTAACCCTAGCCCGAACCCTATCCATAACCATTCCCGGAAGCCTTCGGTTCACCCGTCCCCTAATCCTAACCCGTAAGCTCACACTAACTCACGCCCTCACACGTACGCTCCCCCTAAACCGCTGTCGTACCCTCACATGGACCCTAAACTGTCCCCGTCCCCTAACCCTAACCCTAGCCTGAACCCTAACCCTAACCCTTCCCCGAAGCCTTCCCCTAACCCGTCCCCTAATCCTAACCCGTACGCTCACACTAACCCACGCCCTCAAAAGTACGCTCCCCCTAAAGCGTTGTCGTACCCTCACCTGGAACCTAAACCGTTCCCGTACCCTAACCCTAAACCTAGCCCAAATCCTAACCCTAATACTTCCCCGAAGCCTTCCTCTCACCCATCTCCTAATCCTAACCCGTACGCTCACACTAACCCAGGACCTCACATGTACGCTCCCCCTAAAGCGTTGTCGTACCCTCACCTGGACCCTAAACCGTCCCCATCCCCTAACCCTAACCCTAGCCCGAACCCTAAACCTAACCCTTCCCCGAAGCCTTCCCCTCACCCGTCCCCTAATCCTAACCCGTACGCTCACACTAACCCGCGCCCTCACACGTACGCTCCCCCTTAACCGTTGTCGTACCCTCACCTGGACCCTAAACCGTCCCCGTCCCATAACCCTAACCCTAGCCCGAACCCTAACCCTAACCCTTCCCTGAAGCCTTCCCCTCAACCGTCCCCTAATCCTAACCCGTACGCTCACACTAACTCACGCCCTCACACGTACGCTCCCCCTAAACCGTTGTCGTACCCTCACCTGGACCGTAAATCGTCCCCGTCCTCTAACCCTAACCCTAGCCCGAACCGTAACCCTAAGCTTTCCACGAAGCCTTCCCCTCACCTGTCCCCTAATCCTAACCCGTACGCTCATACTAACCCGCACCCTCACACATTTGCTCCCCCTAAAGTGTTGTCGTACCCTCACCTGGACCCTAAACCGTCCCCGTCCCCTAACCCTAACCCTAGCCCGAACCCTAACCATAACCCTTCCCCGAAGCCTTCCCCTCACCCGTCCCCTAATCCTAACGCGTACGCTCACACTAACCCGCGCCCTCACACGTACGCTCCCCCTAAACCATTGTCGTACCCTCACCTGGACCCTAAACCTTCCCCGTCCCTTAACCCTAACCCTAGCCCGAACCCTAAACCTAACCCTTCTCCGAAGCCTTCCCCTCACCTGTCCCCTAATCCTAACCCGTACGCTCACATTAACCCGCGCCCGCACACTTACGCTCACCCTAAACTGTTGTCGTACCCTCACCTGGACCCTAAACCGTCCCCGTCCCCTAACCCTAACCCTAGCCCAAACCCTAACCCTAACCCTTCCCCGAAGCCTTCCCCTCACCCGTCCCCTAATCCTAACCCGTACGATAACACTAACCCATGCCCTCACACGTACGCTACCCCTAAACCGTTGTCTTACCCTCACCTGGACCCTAAACCGTCCCCGTGCCCTAACCCTATCCCTAGCCCGAACCCTAACCCTAAACCTTCCCCTCACCCGTCCCCTAATCCTAACCCGTACGCTCACACTAACCCGCACCTCACACGTACGCTCCCCCTAAACCGTTGTCGTACCCTCACCTGGACCCTATACATCCCCGTCCCCTAACCCTAACCCTAGCCCGAACCCTAACCCTAACCCTTCCCCGAAGCCTTCCCCTCACCCGTCCCCTAATCCTTACTCATAGGCTCACACTAACCCGCGCCCTCACACGTACGCTCACCCTAAAGCATTGTCGTACCCTCACCTGGACCCTAAACCCTCCCCGTCACCTAACACTAACCCTAGTGCGAACCCTAACCCTAAACCTTCCCGTCACCCGTCCCCTAATCCTAAACCATACGCTCACACTGACCCGCGCCATCACACGTACGCTCCCCCTAAACCGCTGTAATACCCTCACCTGGACCCTAAACCATCCCTGTCCCCTAACCCTAACCCTAGCCCGAACCCTATCCCTAACCATTCCCCGAAGCCTTCCCCTCACCCGTCCCCTAATCCTAACCCGTTCGCTCACACTAACATGCGCCCTCACACGTATGCTCCCCCTAAACCGTTGTCGTACCCTCACCTGGACCCTAAACCATCCCCGTCCCCTAACCGTAACCCTAGCCCGAACCGTATCCCTAACCATTCCCCGAAACCATCCCCTCACCTGTCCCCTAATCCTAACGTGTACTTTCACACTAACCCGCGCTCTCACACGTACGCTCCCCGTAAACCGTTGTCGTACCCTCACCTGGACCCTATACATCCCCGTCCCCTAACCCTAACCCTAGCCCGAACCCTAACCCTAACCCTTCCCCGAAGCCTTCCCCTCACCCGTCCCCTAATCCTTACTCGTAGGCTCACACTAACCCGCGCCCTCACACGTACGCTCAACCTAAAGCATTGTCGTACCCTCACCTGGACCCTAAACCCTCCCCGTCACCTAACACTAACCCTAGTGCGAACCCTAACCCTAACCCTTCCCGTCACCCGTCCCCTAATCCTAAACCATACGCTCACACTGACCCGCGCCCTCACACGTACGCTCCCCCTAAACCGCTGTAATACCCTCACCTGGACCCTAAACCATCCCCGTCCCCTAATCCTAACCCTAGCCCGAACCCTATCCCTAACCATTCCCCGAAGCCTTCCCCTCACCCGTCCCCTAATCCTAACCCGTACGCTCACACTAACACGCGCCCTCACACGTACGCTCCCCCTAAACCATTATCGTACCCTCACCTCGACCCGAAACCGTCCCCGTCCCCTAAACCTAACCCTAGCCCGAACCCTATCCATAATCATTCCCCGAAGCCTTCGGTTCACCCGTCCCCTAATCCTAACCCGTAAGCTCACACTAACCGGCGCCCTCACACGTACGCTCCCCCTAAACCGCTGTCGTACCCTCAACTGGACACGAAACCGTCCCCGTCCCCTAACCCTAACCCTAGCCCGAACCCTAACCCTAACCCTTCCCCGAAGCCTTCCCCTCACCCGTCCCCTAATCCTAACCCGTACGCTCACACTAACACGCGCCCTCACACGTACGCTCCCCCTAAACCGTTGTCGTACCCTCACCTGGACACTAAACCGTCTCCGTCCCCTAACCCTAACCCTAGCCCGAACCCTAACCCTAACCGTTCCCCGAAGCCTTCCCCTCACCCGTCCCCTAATCGTAACCCGTACGCTCACACTAACCCATGCCCTCACACGTATGCTCCGCCTAAACTGCTGACGTACCCTCAACTGGTTCCTAAACCGTCCCCATCCCCTAACCCGAACCCTAACCCTAACACTTCCCCGAAGCCTTCCCCTCACCCGTCCCCTAATCCTAACCAGTAAGCTCACACTAACCCGCACCCTCACACGTTAGCTCCCCCTAAACCATGGTCGTACCCTCACCTGGACCCTAAACCGTCCCCGTCCCCTAACCCTAACCCTAGCCCGAACCGTAACCCTAACCCTTCCCCGAAGCCTTCCCCTCACCCGTCCCCTAATCCTAACCCGTACGATAACACTAACCCGTGCCCTCACACGTACGCTACCCCTAAACCGTTGTCTTACCCTCACCTGGACCCTAAACCGTCCCCGTCCCCTAACCCTAACCCTAGCCCGAACCCTATCCCTAACACATCCCTGAAGCCTTCCCCTCACCCGTCCCCTAATCCTAACCCGTACGCTCACACTAACCCGCGCCCTCACACGTACGCTCCCCCTAAACCGCTGTCGTACCCTCATCTGGACCCGAAACCGTCCCCGTGCCCTAACCCTAACCCTAGCCCGAACCCTAACCCTAACCCTTCCCCGAAGCCTTCCCCTCACCCGTCTTCTAATCCTAACCCGAACGCTCACACTAACCCGCGCCCTCACACGTACGCTCCACCTAAACCGCTGTCGTACCCTCAACTGGACCCGAAACCGTCCCCGTCCCCTAACCCTAACCCTAGCCCGAAACCTAACCCTAACCCTTCCCCGAAGCCTTCCCCTCACCCGTCCCCTAATCCTAACCCGTACGCTCACACTAACCCGCGCCCTCACACGTACGCTCCCCCTAAACCGTTGTCGTACCCTCACCTGGACCCTAAACCGCCCCCGTCCCCTAACCCTAACCCTAGCCCGAACCCTAACCCTAACAGTTCCCCGAAGCCTTCCCTTGACCTGTCCCGTAATCCTAAGCCGTACGCTCACACTAACCCACGCCCTCACACGTACGCTGCCCCTAAACCGTTGTCATACCGTCACATGAACCCTAAACCATCCCCAACCCCTAACCCTAACCCTAGCCTGAACCCTAACCCTAACACTTCACCGAAGCCTTCCCCTCACCCGTCCCCTAATCCTAACCCGTACACTCACACTAACCCGCGCCCTCACACGTACGCTCCCCCTAAACCGTTGTCGTACCCTCACCTGGACCCTAAACCGTCCCCGTGCCCTAACCCTAACCCTAGCCCGAACCCTAACCCTAACCCTTCCCCTCACCCTTCCCCTAATCCTAACCCGTACGCTCACACTAACCCGCGCCTCACACGTACGCTCCCCCTAAACCGTTGTCGTACCCTCACCTGGACCCTATACATCGCCGTCCCCTAACCCTAACCCTAGCCTGAACCCTAACCCTAACCCTTCCCCGAAGCCTTCCCCTCACCAGTCCCCTAATCCTAACCCGTAGGCTCACACTAACCCGCGCCCTCACACGTACGCTGACCCTAAAGCATTTTCGTACCCTCATCTGGACCCTAAAGCGTCCCCGTCACCTAACACTAACCCTAGTGCGAACCCTAACCCTAACCCTTCCCCGAAGCCTTCCCCTCACCCGTCCCCTAATCCTAACCCGTACGCGGACACTAACCAGCGCCCTCACACGAACCCTCCCCCTAAACCGTTGTCATACCCTCAATTGGACCCTAAACCGTCCCCGTCCCCTAACCCTAACCCTAGCCCGAACCCTATCCCTAATCCTTCCCCGAAGCCTTCCCTTCACCCGTCCCCTAATCCTAAAACATACGCTCACAATGACCCGCGCCCTCACACGTACGCTCCCACTAAACCGCTGTAATACACTCACCTGGACCCTAAACCATCCCCGTCCCCTAATCCTAACCCTAGTCCGAACCCTATCCATAACCATTCCCCGAAGCCTTCGGTTCACCCATCCCCTAATCCTAACCCAAAAGCTCACACTAACCCGCGCCCTCACACGTACGCTCCCCCTAAACCGCTGTTGTACCCACAACTGGACACGAAACCGTCCCCGTCCCCTACCCCTAACCCTAGCCAAAACGCTAACACTGACTCTTCCCCGAAACCTTCCCTTCAACCGTCCCCTAATCCTAACCCGTACGCTCACACTAACCCGCGCCCTCACACGTACGCTCCCCCTAAACCGTTGTCGTACCCTCACCTGGACCCTAAACCGTCCCCGTCCTCTAACCCTAACCCTAGCCCGAACCCTAACTCTAACCCTTCCCCGAAATCTTCTCCTCACCCGTCCCCTAATCCTAACCCGTACGCTCACAGTAAACCACACCCTCACACGTACTCTCCCCCTAAAGCGTTGTCGTACCCTCACCTGGACCCTAAACCGTCCCCTAACCCTAACCCTAACCCTAGCCCGAACCCTAACCCTAACCATTCCCCGAAGCCTTCCTCTCACCCGTCCCCTAAACCTAACCCGTAAGCTCACACTAACCCACGCCCTCACACGTACGCTCCCCCTAAACCGTTGTCGTACCCTCACCTGGACCCTAAACCGTCCCCATCCCCTAACCCTAACCCTAGCCCGAACCCTACCCGTAACACTTCCCCGAAGCCTTCCCCTCACCCGTCCCCTAATCCTAACCCGTACGCTCACACTAACCCGCGCCCTCACATGTACGCTCCCCCTAAACCGTTGTCGTACCCTCACCTGGACCCTAAACCTTCCCCGTCCCCTAACCCTAACCCTAACCAGAACCCTATCCCTAACCCTTCCCCGAAGCCTTCCCCTCACCCGTCCCCTAATCCTAACCCGTTCGCTCACACTAACACGCGCCCTCACACTTACGCTCCCCCTAAACCGTTGTCGTACCCTCACCTGGAACCTAAACCATCCCCGTCCCCTAACCCTAACCCTAGCCCGAACCCCATCCCTAACCATTCCCCGAAGCCTTCCCCTCTCCCGTCCCCTAATACTAACCCGTTCGCTCACACTAACACGCGCCCTCACACGTACGCTCCCCCTAACCCGTTGTCGTACCCTCACCTGGACCCTAAACCATCCCCGTCCCCTAACCCTAACCCTAGCCCGAACCGTATCCCTAACCATTCCCCGAAACCATCCCCTCACCCGTCCCCTAATCCTAACCTGTACTTTCACACTAACCCGCGCCCTCACACGTACGCTCCCCCTAAAGCGTTGTCGTACCCTCACCTGGACCCTAAACCGTCCCCGTCCCCTAACCCTAACCCTAGCCCGAACCCTAACCCTAACCCTTCCCCTAAGCCTTCCCCTCACCCGTCCCTAATCCTAACCCGTACGCTCACACTATCCTGCCCGCTCACACGTATGCTGCCCCTAAACCGTTGTCGTACCCTCACTTGTACCCTAAACCGTCCCCATTCCTTAACCCTAACCCTACCCAAACCCTAACCCTAACCCGTCCCCGAAGCCTTCCCCTCACCCATCCCCTGATCCTAACCCGTACGCTCACACTAACCCGCGCCCTCACACGAACGGTCCCCCTAAACCGTTGTCGTACCCTCAACTGGACCCTAAACCGTCCCCGTCCCCTAACCCTAACCCTACCCCGAACCCTAACCCTAACACTTCCCGAACCTTCCCCTCACCCGTCCTCTAATCCTAAACCGTACGTTCACACAAAGCCGCGCCCTCACACGTACGCCCCCCCTAAACCGTTGTCGTACCCTCACCTGAACCCTAAACCGTCCCGATCTCCTAAACCTAACCCTAGCCCGAACCCTAACCCTAACCCTTTTCCGAAGCCTTCCCCTCACCCGTCACCTAATCTTAACCCGTACACTCACACTAACCCGCGCCCTCACACGTACGCTCCCCCTAAACCGCTGTCGTACCCTCATCTGGACCCGAAACCGTCCACGTCCCCTAACCCTAACCCTAGCCCGAACCCTAACCCTAACCCTTCCCCGAAGCCTTCCCCTCACCCGTCTCCTAATCCTAACCCGAACGCTCACACTAACCCGCGCCCTCACACGTATGCTCCACCTAAACCGCTGTCATACCCTCAACTGGACCCGAAACCGTCCCCGTCCCATAACCCTAACCCTAGCCCGAACCCTAACCCTAACACTTCCCCGAAGCCTTCCCCTCACCCGTCCCCTAATCCTAACCCGTAAGCTCACACTAACCCATGCCCTCACACGTACGCTCCCCCTAAACCATTGTCGTACCCTCACCTGGGCCCTAAACCGTCCCCGTCCCCTAACCCTAACCCTAGACCGAACCCTAACCCTAACACTTCCCGAAACCTTCCCCTCACCCTTCCCCTAATCCTAACCCGTACGCTCACACAAAGCCGCGCCCTCACACGTACGCTCTCCCTAAACCGTTGTCGTACCCTCGCCTGGACCCTAAACCGTCCCCATCCCCTAAACCTAACCCTAGCCCGAAGCCTATCCCTAACCCTTCCCCGAAGACTTCCCCTCAAGCATCCCCTAATCCTAACCCGTACGCTCACACTAACCCACGCCCTCACACGTACGCTCCCCCTAAACCGTTGTCGTACCCTCACCTGGACCCTAAACCGACCCCGTCCCCTAACCCTAACCCTAGCCCGAACCCTAACCCTAACACTTCCCCAAAGGCTTCCTCTTACCCGTCCCCTAATCCTAACCCGTATGCTCACACTAACCCGCGCCCTCACACGTACTCTCCCGCTAAAGCATTGTCGTACCCTCACCTGGACCCTAAAACGTCCCCGTCCCCTAACCCTAACCCTAGCCCGAACCCTAACCCTAACCCTTACCCGAAGCCTTCCCCTCACCCGTCCCTAATCCTAACCCGTACGCTCACACTATCCAGCCTGCTCACACGTATGCTGCCCCTAAACAGTTGTCGTACCCTCACTTGGACCCTAAACCGTCCCCATCCCTTAACCCTAACCCTACCCAAACCCTAAACCTAACCGGTCCCCGAAGCCTTCCCCTCACCCATCCCCTAATCCTAACCCGTACACTCACACTAACCCGCGCCCTCACACGAACGGTCCCCCTAAACCGTTGTCGTACCCTCACCTGGACCCTAAACCGTCCCCGTCCCCTAACCCTAACCCTAGCCCGAACCCTAACCCTAACCCTTCCCCGAAGCCTTCCCCTCACCCGTCCCCTAATCCTAACCCATAAGCTCACACTAACACGCGCCCTCACACGTACGCTCCCCCTAAAGTGTTGTCTTACCCTCACCTGGACCTTAAACCGTCCCCGTCCCCTAACCCTAACCCTAGCCCGATCCCTAAACCTAACCCTTCCCCTCACCCGTACCCTAATCCTAACCCGTACGCTCACACTAACCCGCGCCTCACACGTACGCTCCCCCTAAACCGTTGTCATACCCTCAACTGGACCCTAAACCGTCCCCGTTCCCTAAACCTAACCCTAGCCCGAACCGTAACCCTAACCCTTCCCCGAAGCCTTCACTTCACCCGTCCCCTAAAACTAACCCGTAAGCTCACACTACCCTGCGCCCTCACACGTACGCTCCCCCTAAACCGTTGTCGTACCCTCACCTGGACACTATACATCCCCGTCCCCTAACCCTAACCCTAGCCCGAACACTCACCCTAACACTTCCCCGAAGCCTTCCCCTCACCTGTCCCCTAATCCTAACCCGAAGGCTCACACTAACCCGCGCCCTCACACGTACGCTCACCCTAAAGCATTGTCGTACCCTCACCTGGACCCTAAACCCTCCCCGTCACCTAACCCTAACCCTAGTCCGAACCCTAACCCTAACCCTTCCCCGAAGCCTTCCCCTCACCCGTCCCCTAATCCTAACCCGTACGCTGACACTAACCAGCGCCCTCACACGTACGCTCCCCCTAAACCGTTGTCGGACCCTCAATTGGACCCTAAACCGTCCCCGTCCCCTAAGCCTAACCCTAGCCCGAACCCTATCCCTAACCGTTCCCCGAAGCCTTGCCCTCACCCGTCCCCTAATCCTAACCCATATGCTCACACTGACCCGCGCCCTCACACGTACGATCCCCCTAAACAGCTGTAATACCCTCATCTGGACCCTAAACCATCCCCGTCCCCTAATCCTAACCCTAGCCCGAACCCTAACCCTAACCCTTCCCTGAAGCCTTCCCCTCACCCGTCCCCTAATCCTAACCCGTACGCTCACACTAACACGCGCCCTCACACGTACGTTCCCCCTAAACCGTTGTCGTACCCTCACCTGGACCCTAAACCATCCCCGTCCCCTAACCCTTACCCTAGCCCGAACCCTATCCCTAACCATTCCCCGAAGCCTTCCCCTCAACCGTCCCCTAATCCTAACCCGTACGCTCACACTTACCCGCGCCCTCACACGTACGCTACCCCTAAACCGCTGGCGTACCCTCACCTAGACCCTAAACCGTCCCCGATCCCTACCCCTAACCCTAGCCCAAACGCTAACCCTAACTCTTCCCCGAAACCTTCCCCTCAACCGTCTCCTAATCCTAACCCGTACGCTCACACTAACCCGCGCCCTCACACGTACGCGCCCCCTAAACCGTTGTCGTACCCTCACCTGGACCCTAAACCGTCCTCGTCCCCTAACCCTAACCCTAGCCTGAACCCTAACCCTCACCCTTCCCCGAAGCCTTCTCCTCACCACTCCCCTAATCCTAACCTGTACTTTCACACTAACCTGCGCCCTCGCACGTACGCTCCCCCTAAACCATTGTCGTACCCTCACCTGTACCCTAAACTGTCCCCGTCCCCTAACCCTAACCCTAGCCCGAACCCTAACCCTAACCCTTCCCCGAAGCCTTCCCCTCACCCGTCCCCTAATACTAACCCGTACGCTCACACTAACCTGCGCCCTCACACGAACGGTACCCCTAAACCGTTGTCGTACCCTCACCTGGACCCTCAACCGTCCCCGTCCCCTAACCCTAACCCTAGCCCGAACCCTAACCCTAACCCTTCCCCAAAGGCTTCCCCTCACACGTCCCCTAATCCTAACCCGTACGCTCACACAAAGCCGCGCCCTCACACGTACGCTCTCCCTAAACCGTTGTCGTACCCTCGCCTGGACCCTAAACCGTCCCCATCCCCTAAACCTAACCCTAGCCCGAAGCCTATCCCTAACCCTTCCCCGAAGACTTCCCCTCAAGCATCCCCTAATCCTAACCCGTACGCTCACACTAACCCACGCCCTCACACGTACGCTCCCCCTAAACCGTTGTCGTACCCTCACCTGGACCCTAAACCGACCCCGTCCCCTAACCCTAACCCTAGCCCGAACCCTAACCCTAACACTTCCCCAAAGGCTTCCTCTTACCCGTCCCCTAATCCTAACCCGTATGCTCACACTAACCCGCGCCCTCACACGTACTCTCCCGCTAAAGCATTGTCGTACCCTCACCTGGACCCTAAAACGTCCCCGTCCCCTAACCCTAACCCTAGCCCGAACCCTAACCCTAACCCTTACCCGAAGCCTTCCCCTCACCCGTCCCTAATCCTAACCCGTACGCTCACACTATCCAGCCTGCTCACACGTATGCTGCCCCTAAACAGTTGTCGTACCCTCACTTGGACCCTAAACCGTCCCCATCCCTTAACCCTAACCCTACCCAAACCCTAAACCTAACCGGTCCCCGAAGCCTTCCCCTCACCCATCCCCTAATCCTAACCCGTACACTCACACTAACCCGCGCCCTCACACGAACGGTCCCCCTAAACCGTTGTCGTACCCTCACCTGGACCCTAAACCGTCCCCGTCCCCTAACCCTAACCCTAGCCCGAACCCTAACCCTAACCCTTCCCCGAAGCCTTCCCCTCACCCGTCCCCTAATCCTAACCCATAAGCTCACACTAACACGCGCCCTCACACGTACGCTCCCCCTAAAGTGTTGTCTTACCCTCACCTGGACCTTAAACCGTCCCCGTCCCCTAACCCTAACCCTAGCCCGATCCCTAAACCTAACCCTTCCCCTCACCCGTACCCTAATCCTAACCCGTACGCTCACACTAACCCGCGCCTCACACGTACGCTCCCCCTAAACCGTTGTCATACCCTCAACTGGACCCTAAACCGTCCCCGTTCCCTAAACCTAACCCTAGCCCGAACCGTAACCCTAACCCTTCCCCGAAGCCTTCACTTCACCCGTCCCCTAAAACTAACCCGTAAGCTCACACTACCCTGCGCCCTCACACGTACGCTCCCCCTAAACCGTTGTCGTACCCTCACCTGGACACTATACATCCCCGTCCCCTAACCCTAACCCTAGCCCGAACACTCACCCTAACACTTCCCCGAAGCCTTCCCCTCACCTGTCCCCTAATCCTAACCCGAAGGCTCACACTAACCCGCGCCCTCACACGTACGCTCACCCTAAAGCATTGTCGTACCCTCACCTGGACCCTAAACCCTCCCCGTCACCTAACCCTAACCCTAGTCCGAACCCTAACCCTAACCCTTCCCCGAAGCCTTCCCCTCACCCGTCCCCTAATCCTAACCGGTACGCTCACACTAACCCGTGCCCTCACACGTACGATCACCGTATAGCGTTGTCGTACCCTCACCTGGACCCTAAACCGTCCCCGTCCCCTAACCCTAACCCTAGCCCGAACCCTAACCCTAACCCTTCCCCGAAGCCTTCCCCTCACCCGTCCCCTAATCCTAACCCGTACGCTCACACTAACCCACGCTCTCACACGTACGCTCCCCCTAAACCGTTGTCATACCCTCACCTGGACCCTATACCGTCCCCGTCTCCTAACCCTAACCCTAGCCCGAACCCTAACCCTAACCCTTCCCCGAAGCCTTCCCCTCACCCGTCCCCTAATCCTAACCCGTACGCTCACACTAACCCACGCTCTCACACGTACGCTCCCCCTAAACCGTTGTCATACCCTCACCTGGACCCTATACCGTCCCCGTCTCCTAACCCTAACCCTAGCCCGAACCCTAACCCTAACCCTTCCCCGAAGCCTTCACGTCACCCGTCTCCTAATCCTAACCCGTAGCATCACACTACCCACGCCCTCACACATTCGCTCCACCTAAACCATTGTCGTACCCTCACCTGGACCCTAAACCGTCCCCGTCCACTAACCCTAACCCTAGCCCGAACCCTATCCCTAAACCTTCCCCGAAACCTTCCCCTCACCCGTCCCCTAATCTTAACCCGTACGCTCAAACTAACCCGCGCCCTTACACGTACGCTCCCCCTAAACCGCTGTCGTACCCTCACCTGGACCCTAAACCGTCCCCGTCCCCTAACCCTAACCGTAGCCCGAACCCTAACACTAACACTTCCCCGAAGCCTTCCCCTCACCCGTCCCCTAATCCTAACCCGTACGCTCACACTAACCTGCACCCTCACATGTACGCTCCCCCTAATCCGTTGTCGAACCCTTACCTGGACCCTACACCGTCCACGTCCCCTAACCCTAACCCTAGCCCGAACCGTAAACCTGACACTTCCCCGAAATCTTCCCCTCACCCGTCCCCTAATCCTAACCCGTACGCTCACACTAACCCGCGCCCTCACACGTACGCTCCCCCTAAACCGCTGTCGTACCCTCAATTGGACCCGAAAACATCCCCGTCCCCTAACCCTAACCCTAGCCCGAACCCTAACCCTAACACTTCCCCGAAGCCTTCTCCTCACCCGTCCCCTAATCCTAACCGGTACGCTCACACTAACCCACGCCCTCCCACGTACGCTCCCCCTATAGCGTTGTCGTACCCTCACCTGGACCCTAAACCGTCCGGGTCCCCTAACACTAACCCTAGCCTGAACCCTAACCCTCACCCTTCCCCGAAGCCTTCTACTCAAACGTCCCCTAATCCTAACCTGTACTTTCACACTAACCCGCGCCCTCACATGTATGCTCCCCCTAAACCATTGTCGTACCCTCACCTGTACCCTAAACTGTCCCCGTCCCCTAACCCTAACCGTAGCCCGAACCATAACCCTAACCCTTCCCTGAAGCCTTCCCCTCACCCGTCCCCTAATCCTAACCCGTACGCTCACACTCACCCGCGCCCTCACACGTACGCTACCCCTAAACCGTTGTCGTACCCTCACCTGGACCCTAAACCGTCCCTGTCCCCGAACCCTAACCCTAACCAGAACCCTATCCCTAACCCTTCCCTGAAGCCTTCCCCTCACACGTCCCCTAATCCTAACCCGTTCGCTCACACTAACACGCGCCCGCACACGTACGCTCCCCCTAAACCGTTGTCGTACCCTCCACTGGACCCTAAACCATCCCCGTCCCCTAACCCTAACCCTAGCCCGAACTCTATCCCTAACCATTCCCCAAAGCCTTACCCTCAGCCGTCCCCTAATCCTAACCCGTACGCTCACACTAACCCGCGCCCTCACACGAACGCTCCCCCTATCCCGTTGTCGTACCCTCACCTGGACCCTAAACCGTCCCCGTCCCCTAACCCTAACCCTAGCCCAAACCCTATCCATAACCCTTTTCCGAAGCCTTCCCCTCACCCGTCCCCTAATCCTAACCCGTACGCTCACACTAACCCGTGCCCTCACCCGTACACTCCCCCTAAACCGCTGTCGTACCCTCAACTGGACCCGAAACCGTCCCCGTCCCCTAACCCTAACCCTAGCCCAAACCCTATCCATAACACTTTTCCGAAGCCTTCCCCTCACCCGTCCACTAATCCTAACACGTATGCTCACACTAACCCGCGCCCTCACACGTACGCTCCCCCTAAAGCGTTGTCGTACCCTCACCTGGACCCTAAAACGTCCCCGTCCCCTAACCCTAACCGTAGCCCGAACCCTAACCCTAACACTTCCCCGAAGCCTTCCCCTCAACCGTCCCTAATCCTAACCCGTACGCTCACACTATCCAGCACGCAAACACGTACGCTCCCCCTAAACCGTTGTCGTACCCTCACCTGGACCCTAAACCGTCCCCGTCCCCTAACCCTAACCCTAGCCAGAACCCTAACACTAACCCTTCCCCGAAGCCTTCCCATCACCCGTCCCCTAATCCTATCCCGTACGCTCACACTAACACGCGCCCTCAAACATACGCTCCCCCTAAAGTGTTGTCTTACCCTCACCTGGACCTTAAACCGTCCCCGTCCCCTAACCCTAACCCTAGGCCGAACCCTAAACCTAACCCTTCCCCAAAGCCTTCTCCTCACCCGTCGCCTAATCCTAAACCGTACGCTCACACTAACCCGCGCCCTCACACGTACGCTCCCCCTAAACCGTTGTCGTACCCTCACCTGGACCCTAAACCGTCCCCGTCCCCTAACCCTATCCCTAGCCCGAACCCTAACCCTAACCCTTCCCCAAAGCCTTCCCCTCACCCGTCCCCTAATCCTAACCCGTATGCTCACACTAACCCGCGCCCTCACACGTACGCTCCCCCTAAATCGTTGTCGTACCCTCACCTGGACCCTAAAACGTCCCCGTCCCCTAAACCTAATCCTAGCCCGAACCCTAACCCTAACCCTTCCCCGAAGCCTTCCCCTCACCCGTCCCCTAATCCTAACCCGTACGCTCACACTATCCAGCCCGCTCACTCGTACGCTGCCCCTAAACCGTTGTCGTACCCTCACCTGGACCCTAAACCGTCCCCGTTCCCTAACCCTAACCCTAGCCCGAACCCTAACCCTAACCCTTCCCCGAAGCCTTCCCCTCACCCGTCTCCTAATCCTAACCCGTACGCTCACATAACCCACGCCCTCACACGTACGCTCCCCCTAAACCGTTGTCGTACCTTCACCTGGACCCTAAACCGTCCCCGTCCCCTAACCCTAACCCTAGCCCGAACCCTAACACTAACCCTTCCCCGAAGCCTACCCCTCACCCGTCCCCTAATCCTAACCCGTACGCTCACACTAACCCACGCCCTCACGCGTACGCTCCCCCTAAACTGTTTTCGTACCCTCACCTGGACCCTAAACCGTCCCTGTCTCCTAACCCTAACCCTAGCCCGAACCCTAACCCTAACCCTTCCCCGAAGCCTTCCCCTCACCCGTCCCTAATCCTAACCCGTACGCTCACACTATCCAGCCCGCTCACACGTACGCTCCCCCTAAACCGTTGTCGTACCCTCACCTGGACCCTAAACCGTCCCCGTCCCCTAACCCTAACCCTAGCCAGAACTCTAACACTAACCCTTCCCCGAAACCTTCCCATCACCCGTCCCCTAATCCTAACCCGTACGCTCACACTAACACGTGCCCTCACACATACGCTCCCCCGAAAGTGTTGTCTTACCCTCACCTGGACCTTAAACCGTCCCCGTCCCCTATCCCTAACCCTAGGCCGAACCCTAAACCTAACCCTTCCCCGAAGCCTTCTCCTCACCCGTCGCCTAATCCTAACCCGTACGCTCACACTAACCCGCGCCCTCACACGTACGCTCCCCCTAAACCGTTGTCGTACCCTCACCTGGACCCTAAACCGTCCCCGTCCCCTAACCCTATCCCTAGCCCGAACCCTAACCCTAACCCTTCCCCAAAGCCTTCCCCTCACCCGTCCCCTAATCCTAACCCGTATGCTCACACTAACCCGCGCCCTCACACGTACGCTCCCCCTAAACCGTTGTCGTACCCTCACCTGAACCCTAAACCGTCCCTGTCCCCTAACCCTAACCCTAACCAGAACCCTATCCCTAACCCTTCCCCAAAGCCTTCCCCTCATCCGTCCCCTAATCCTAACCCGATCGCTCACACTAACACGCGCCCTCACACGTACATTCCCCCTAAACCGTTGTCGTACCCTCACCTGGACCCTAAACCATCCCCGTCCCCTAACCCTAACCCTAGCCCGAACCCTATCCCTAACCATTCCACGAAGCCTTCCCCTCACCCGTCCCCTAATCCTAACCCGTACGCTCACATTAACCCGCGCCCTCACAAGTACGCTACCCCTAAACCGCTGGCGTACCCTCACCTAGACCCTAAACCGTCCCCGTCCCCTACCCCTAACCCTAGCCCAAACGCTAACCCTAACTCTTCCCCGAAACCTTCCCCACAACCGTCCCCTAATCCTAACCCGTACGCTCACACTAACCCGCGCCCTCACACGTACGCGCCCCCTAAACCGTTGTCGTACCCTCACCTGGACCCTAAACCGTCTTCGTCCCCTAACCCTAACCCTAGCCTGAACCCTAACCCTCACCCTTCCCCGAAGCCTTCTCCTCACCCGTTCCCTAATCCTAACCTGTACTTTCACACTAACCCGCGCCCTCGCATGTACGCTCCCCCTAAACCATTGTCGTACCCTCACCTGTACCCTAAACTGTCCCCGTCCCCTAACCCTAACCCTAGCCCAAACCCTAACCCTAACCCTTCCCCTCACCCGTCCCCTAATACTAACCCATACGCTCACACTAACCTGCGCCCTCACACGAACGGTACCCCTAAACCGTTGTCGTACCCTCACCTGGACCCTAAACCGTCCCCGTCCCCTAACCCTAACCCTAGCCCGAACCCTAACCCTAACCCTTCCCCAAAGGCTTCCCCTCACACGTCCCCTAATCCTAACCGGTACGCTCACACTAACCCGTGCCCTCACACGTACGATCACCATAAAGCGTTGTCGTACCCTCAACTGGACCCTAAACCGTCCCCATCCACTAACCCTAACCCTAGCCCGAACCCTAACCCTAACCCTTCCCCGAAGCCTTCCCCTCACCCGTCCCCTAATACTAATCCGTACGCTCACACTAACACGCGTCCTCACACGTACGCTCCCCCTAATGTGTTGTCTTACACTCACCTGGACCTTAAACCGTCCCCGTCCCCTAACCCTAACCCTAGGCCGAACCCTAAACCTAACCCTTCCCCAAAGCCTTCCCCTAACTCGTAACCTAATCCTAACCCGTACGCTCACACTAACCGGCGCCCTCACACGTACGCTCCCCCTAAACCGTTGTCGTACCCTCACCTGGACCCTAAACCGTCCCCGTCCCCTAACCCTAACCCTAGCCCGAACCCTAACCCTAACCCTTCCCCGAAGCCTTCCCCTCACCCGTCCCCTAATCCTAACCCGTACGCTCACACTAACCCACGCTCTCACACGTACGCTCCCCCTAAACCGTTGTCATACCCTCACCTGGACCCTATACCGTCCCCGTCTCCTAACCCTAACCCTAGCCCGAACCCTAACCCTAACCCTTCCCCGAAGCCTTCACGTCACCCGTCTCCTAATCCTAACCCGTAGCATCACACTACCCACGCCCTCACACATTCGCTCCACCTAAACCATTGTCGTACCCTCACCTGGACCCTAAACCGTCCCCGTCCCCTAACCCTAACCCTAGCCCGAACCCTATCCCTAAACCTTCCCCGAAACCTTCCCCTCACCCGTCCCCTAATCTTAACCCGTACGCTCAAACTAACCCGCGCCCTTACACGTACGCTCCCCCTAAACCGCTGTCGTACCCTCACCTGGACCCTAAACCGTCCCCGTCCCCTAACCCTAACCGTAGCCCGAACCCTAACACTAACACTTCCCCGAAGCCTTCCCCTCACCCGTCCCCTAATCCTAACCCGTACGCTCACACTAACCTGCACCCTCACATGTACGCTCCCCCTAATCCGTTGTCGTACCCTTACCTGGACCATACACCGTCCACGTCCCCTAACCCTAACCCTAGCCCGAACCGTAAAACTGACACTTCCCCGAAATCTTCCCCTCACCCATCCCCTAATCCTAACCCGTACGCGCACACTAACCCGCGCCCTCACACGTACGCTCCCCCTAAACCGCTGTCGTACCCTCAATTGGACCCGAAAACATCCCCGTCCCCTAACCCTAACACTAGCCCGAACCCTAACCCTAACACTTCCCCGAAGCCTTCTCCTCACCCGTCCCCTAATCCTAACCGGTACGCTCACACTAACCCACGCCATCCCACGTACGCTCCCCCTATAGCGTTGTCGTACCCTCACCTGGACCCTAAACCATCCCCATCCCCTAACCCTAACCCTAGCCAGAACCCGAACCCTAACCTTTCCCCGAAGCCTTCCCCTCACACGTCCCCTAATCCTAACCCGTTTGCTCACACTAACCCGCGCCCTCACACGTACGCTCCCCCTAAACCGTTGTCGTACACTCACCTGGACCCTAAACCATCCCCGTCCCCTAACCCTAACCCTAGCCCGAACCCTATCCCTAACCATTCCCCGAAGCCTTCCCCTCACCCGTCCCCTAATCCTAACCCGTACGCTCACATTAAACCGCGCCCTCACACGTACGCTCCCCCAAAACCGCTGACGAACCCTCACCTGGACCCTAAACCGTCCCCGTCCCCTAACACTAACCCTAGCCCAAACGCTAACGCTGACTCTTCCCCGAAACCTTCCCCTCAACCGTCCCCTAATCCTAACCCGTACGCTCACACTAACCCACGCCCTCACACGTACGCTCCCCCTAAACCGTTGTCGTACCCTCAGCTGGACCCTAAACCGTCCCCGTCCCCTAACACTAACCCTAGCCTGAACCCTAACCCTCACCCTTCCCCGAAGCCTTCTACTCACCCGTCCCCTAATCCTAACCTGTACTTTCACACTAACCCGCGCCCTCACACGTACGCTACCCCTAAACCGTTGTCGTACCCTCACCTGGACCCTAAACCGTCCCTGTCCCCTAACCCTAACCCTAACCAGAACCCTATCCCTAACCCTTCCCTGAAGCCTTCCCCTCACCCGTCCCCTAATCCTAACCCGTTCGCTCACACTAACACGCGCCCGCACACGTACGCTCCCCCTAAACCGTTGTCGTACCCTCACCTGGACCCTAAACCATCCCCGTCCCCTAACCCTAACCCTAGCCCGAACTCTATCCCTAACCATTCCCCAAAGCCTTACCCTCAGCCGTCCCTAATCCTAACCCGTACGCTCACACTAACCCGCGCCCTCACACGAACGCTCCCCCTAACCCGTTGTCGTACCCTCACCTGGACCCTAAACCGTCCCCGTCCCCTAACCCTAACCCTAGCCCAAACCCTATTCATAACCCTTTTCCGAAGCCTTCCCCTCACCCGTCCCCTAATCCTAACACGTATGCTCACACTAACCCGCGCCCTCACACGTACGCTCCCCCTAAAGCGTTGTCGTACCCTCACCTGGACCCTAAAACGTCCCCGTCCCCTAACCCTAACCCTAGCCCGAACCCTAACCCTAACCCTTCCCTGAAGCCTTCCCCTCAACCGTCCCTAATCCTAACCCGTACGCTCACACTATCCAGCCCGCTCACACGTACACTCCCCCTAAACCGTTGTCGTACCCTCACCTGGACCCTAAACCTTCCCCGTCCCCTAACCCTAACCCTAGCCAGAACCCTAACACTAACCCTTCCCCGAAGCCTTCCCCTCACCCGTCCCCTAATCCTAACCCGTACGCTCACACTATCCAGCCCGCTCACTCGTACGCTGCCCCTAAACCGTTGTCGTACCCTCACCTGGACCCTAAACCTTCCCCGTCCCCTAACCCTAACCCTAGCCAGAACCCTAACACTAACCCTTCCCCGAAGCCTTCCCCTCACCCGTCTCCTAATCCTAACCCGTACGCTCACATAACCCACGCCCTCACACGTACGCTCCCCCTAAACCGTTGTCGTACCTTCACTTGGACCCTAAACCGTCCCCGTCCCCTAACCCTAACCCTAGCCCGAACCCTAACATTAACCCTTCCCCGAAGCCTTCCCCTCACCCGTCCCCTAATCCTAACCCGTACGCTCACACTAACCCACGCCCTCACGCGTACGCTCCCCCTAAACTGTTGTCGTACCCTCACATAGACCCTAAACCGTCCCTGTCCCCTAACCCTAACCCTAGCCCGAACCCTAACCCTAACCCTTCCCCGAAGCCTTCCCCTCACCCGTCCCTAATCCTAACCCGTACGCTCACACTATCCAGCCCGCTCACACGTATGCTCCCCCTAAACCGTTGTCGTACCCTCACCTGGACCCTAAACCGTCCCCGTCCCCTAACCCTAACCCTAGCCAGAAACCTAACACTAACCCTTCCCCGAAGCCTTCCCATCACCCGTCCCCTAATCCTAACCCGTACGCTCACACTAACACGTGCCCTCACACATACGCTCCCCCGAAAGTGTTGTCTTACCCTCACCTGGACCTTAAACCGTCCCCGTCCCCTATCCCTAACCCTAGGCCGAACCCTAAACCTAACCCTTCCCCGAAGCCTTCTCCTCACCCGTCGCCTAATCCTAACCCGTACGCTCACACTAACCCGCGCCCTCACACGTACGCTCCCCCTAAACCGTTGTCGTACCCTCACCTGGACCCTAAACCGTCCCCGTCCCCTAACCCTATCCCTAGCCCGAACCCTAACCCTAACCCTTCCCCAAAGCCTTCCCCTCACCCGTCCCCTAATCCTAACCCGTATGCTCACACTAACCCGCGCCCTCACACGTACGCTCCCCCTAAACCGTTGTCGTACCCTCACCTGAACCCTAAACCGTCCCTGTCCCCTAACCCTAACCCTAACCAGAACCCTATCCCTAACCCTTCCCCGAAGCCTTCCCCTCACCCGTCCCCTAATCCTAACCCGATCGCTCACACTAACACGCGCCCTCACACGTACGTTCCCCCTAAACCGTTGTCGTACCCTCACCTGGACCCTAAACCATCCCCATCCCCTAACCCTAACCCTAGCCCGAACCCTATCCCTAACCATTCCCCGAAGCCTTCCCCTCACCCGTCCCCTAATCCTAACCCGTACGCTCACACTAACCCGCGCCCTCACACGTACACTACCCCTAAACCGCTGGCGTACCCTCACCTAGACCCTAAACCGTCCCCGTCCCCTACCCCTAACCCTAGCCCAAACGCTAACCCTAACTCTTCCCCGAAACCTTCCCCTCAACCGTCCCCTAATCCTAACCCGTACGCTCACACTAACCCGCGCCCTCACACGTACGCGCCCCCTAAACCGTTGTCGTACCCTCACCTGGACCCTAAAACGTCCTCGTCCCCTAACCCTAACCCTAGCCTGAACCCTAACCCTCACCCATCCCCGAAGCCTTCTCCTCACCCGTTCCCTAATCTTAACCTGTACTTTCACACTAACCCGCGCCCTCGCATGTACGCTCCCCCTAAACCATTGTCGTACCCTCACCTGTACCCTAAACTGTCCCCGTCCCCTAACCCTAACCCTAGCCCGAACCCTAACCCTAACCCTTCCCCGAAGCCTTCCCCTCACCCGTCCCCTAATACTAACCCGTACGCTCACACTAACCTGCGCCCTCACACGAACGGTACCCCTAAACCGTTGTCGTACCCTCACCTGGACCCTAAACCGTCCCCGTCCCCTAACCCTAACCCTAGCCCGAACCCTAACCCTAACCCTTCCCCAAAGGCTTCCCCTCACACGTCCCCTAATCCTAACCGGTACGCTCACACTAACTCATGCCCTCACACGTACGATCACCGTATAGCGTTGTCGTACCCTCACCTGGACCCTAAACCGTCCCCATCCCCTAACCCTAACCCTAGCCTGAACCCTAACCCTCACCCTTCCCCGAAGCCTTCTCCTCACCCCTCCCCTAATCCTAACCTGTACTTTCACACTAACCCGCGCCCTCGCACGTACGCTCCCCCTAAACCATTGTCGTACCCTCACCTGTACCCTAAACTGTCCCCGTCCCCTAACCCTAACCCTAGCCCGAACCCTAACCCTAACCCTTCCCCGAAGCCTTCCCCTCACCCGTCCCCTAATACTAACCCGTACGCTCACACTAACCTGCGCCCTCACATGAACGGTACCCCTAAACCGTTGTCGTACCCTCACCTGGACCCTAAACCGTCCCCGTCCCCTAACCCTAACCCTAGCCCGAACCCTAACCCTAAACCTTCCCCGAAGCCTTCCCCTCACCCGTCCCCTAATCCTAACCCGTACGCTCACACTAACACGCGTCCTCACACGTACGCTCCCCCTAATGTGTTGTCTTACACTCACCTGGACCTTAAACCGTCCCCGTCCCCTAACCCTAACCCTAGCCCGAACCCTAACCCTAACCCTTCCCCGAAGCCTTCACGTCACCCGTCTCCTAATCCTAACCCGTAGCATCACACTACCCACGCCCTCACACATTCGCTCCACCTAAACTATTGTCGTACCCTCACCTGGACCCTAAACCGTCCCCGTCCCCTAACCCTAACCCTAGCCCGAACCCTATCCCTAAACCTTCCCCGAAACCTTCCACTCACCCGTCCCCTAATCTTAACCCGTACACTCAAACTAACCCGCGCCCTTACACGTACGCTCCCCCTAAACCGCTGTCGTACCCTCACCTGGACCCTAAACCGTCCCCGTCCCCTAACCCTAACCGTAGCCCGAACCCTAACACTAACAATTCCCCGAAGCCTTCCCCTCACCCATCCCCTAATCCTAACCCGTACGCTCACACTAACCTGCACCCTCACATGTACGCTCCCCCTAATCCGTTGTCGTACCCTTACCCGGACCCTACACCGTCCACGTCCCCTAACCCTAACCCTAGCCCGAACCGTAAACCTGACACTTCCCCGAAATCTTCCCCTCACCCGTCCCCTAATCCTAACCCGTACGCTCACACTAACCCGCGCCCTCACATGTACGCTCCCCCTAAACCGCTGTCGTACCCTCAATTGGACCCGAAACCATCCCCGTCCCCTAACCCTAACGCTAGCCCGAACCCTAACCATAACACTTCCCCGAAGCCTTCTCCTCACCCGTCCCCTAATCCTAACCGGTACGCTCACACTAACCCACGTTCTCCCACGTACGCTCCCCCTATAGCGTTGTCGTACCCTCACCTGGACCCTAAACCATCCCCATCCCCTAACCCTAACCCTAGCCAGAACCCGAACCCTAACCTTTCCCCGAAGCCTTCCCCTCACACGTCCCCTAATCCTAACCCGTTTGCTCACACTAACCCGCGCCCTCACACGTATGCTCCCCCTAAACCGTTGTCGTACACTCACCTGGACCCTAAACCATCCCCTTCCCCTAACCCTAACCCTAGCCCGAACCCTATCCCTAACCATTCCCCGAAGCCTTCCCCTCACCCGTCCCCTAATCCTAACCCGTACGCTCACACTAAACCGCGCCCTCAGACGTACGCTCCCCCAAAACCGCTGACGTACCCTCACCTGGACCCTAAACCGTCCCCGTCCCCTAACACTAACCCTAGCCCAAACGCTAACGCTGACTCTTCCCCGAAACCTTACCCTCAACCGTCCCCTAATCCTAACCCGTACGCTCACACTAACCCACGCCCTCACACGTACGCTCCCCCTAAACCGTTGTCGTACCCTCAGCTGGACCCTAAACCGTCCCTGTCCCCTAACCCTAACCCTAACCAGAACCCTATCCCTAACCCTTCCCCGAAGCCTTCCCCTCACCCGTCCCCTAATCCTAACCTGTACTTTCACACTAACCCGCGCCCTCACACGTACGCTCCCCCTAAACCGTTGTCGTACCCTCACCTGAACCCTAAACCGTCCCTGTCCCCTAACCCTTACCCTAACCAGAACCCTATCCCTAACCCTTCCCCGAAGCCTTCCCCTCACCCGTCCCCTAATCCTAACCCGATCGCTCACACTAACACGCGCCCTCACACGTACGTTCCCCCTAAACCGTTGTCGTACCCTCACCTGGACCCTAAACCATCCCCGTCCCCTAACCCTAACCCTAGCCCGAACCCTATCCCTAACCATTCCCCGAAGCCTTCCCCTCACCCGTCCCCTAATCCTAACCCGTACGCTCACACTAACCTGTGACCTCACACGTACGCTACCCCTAAACCGCTGGCGTACCCTCACCTAGACCCTAAACCGTCCCCGTCCCCTACCCCTAACCCTAGCCCAAACGCTAACCCTAACTCTTCCCCGAAACCTTCCCCTCAACCGTCCCCTAATCCTAACCCGTACGCTCACACTAACCCGCGCCCTCACACGTACGCGCCCCCTAAACCGATGTCGTACCCTCACCTGGACCCTAAACCGTCCTCGTCCCCTAACCCTAACCCTAGCCTGAACCCTAACCCTCACCCTTCCCCGAAGCCTTCTCCTCACCCGTTCCCTAAACTTAACCTGTACTTTCACACTAACCCGCGCCCTCGCATGTACGCTCCCCCTAAACCATTGTCGTACCCTCACCTGTACCCTAAACTGTCCCCGTCCCCTAAACCTAACCCTAGCCCGAACCCTAACCCTAACCCTTCCCCGAAGCCTTCCCCTCACCCGTCCCCTAATACTAACCCGTACGCTCACACTAACCTGCGCCCTCACACGAACGGTACCCCTAAACCGTTGTCGTACCCTCACCTGGACCCTAAACCGTCCCCGTCCCCTAACCCTAACCCTAGCCCGAACCCTAACCCTAACACTTCCCCAAAGGCTTCCCCTCACACGTCCCCTAATCCTAACCGGTACGCTCACACTAACCCGTGCCCTCACACGTACGATCACCGTATAGCGTTGTCGTACCCTCACCTGGACCCTAAACCGTCCCCATCCCCTAACCCTAAACCTAGCCTAAACCCTAACCCTCACCCTTCCCCGAAGCCTTCTCCTCACCCCTCCCCTAATCCTAACCTGTACTTTCACACTAACCCGCGCCCTCGCACGTACGCTCCCCCTAAACCATTGTCGTACCCTCACCTGTACCCTAAACTGTCCCCGTCCCCTAACCCTAACCCTAGCCCGAACCCTAACCCTAACCCTTCCCCGAAGCCTTCCCCTCACCCGTCCCCTAATACTAACCCGTACGCTCACACTAACCTGCGCCCTCACATGAACGGTACCCCTAAACCGTTGTCGTACTCTCACCTGGACCCTAAACCGTCCCCGTCCCCTAACCCTAACCCTAGCCCGAACCCTAACCCTAAACCTTCCCCGAAGCCTTCCCCTCACCCGTCCCCTAATCCTAACCCGTACGCTCACACTAACACGCGTCCTCACACGTACGCTCCCCCTAATGTGTTGTCTTACACTCACCTGGACCTTAAACCGTCCCCGTCCCCTAACCCTAACCCTAGGCCGAACCCTAAACCTAACCCTTCCCGAAAGCCTTCCCCTAACTCGTACCCTAATCCTAACCCGTACGCTCACACTGACCGGCGCCCTCACACGTACGCTCCCCCTAAACCGTTGTCGTACCCTCACCTGGACCCTAAACCGTCCCCGTCCCCTAACCCTATCCCTAGCCCGAACCCTAACCCTAACCCTTCCCCAAAGCCTTCCCCTCACCCGTCCCCTAATCCTAACCCGTATGCTCACACTAACCCGCGCCCTCACACGTACGCTCCCCCTAAATCGTTGTCGTACCCTCACCTGGACCCTCTACCGTCCCCGTCTCCTAACCCTAACCCGAACCCTAACCCTAACCCTTCCCCGAAGCCTTCACGTCACCCGTCTCCTAATCCTAACCCGTAGCATCATACTACCCACGCCCTCACACATTCGCTCCACCTAAACCATTGTACCCTCACCTGGACCCTAAACCGTCCCCGTCCCCTAACCCTAACCCTAGCCCGAACCCTATCCCTAAACCTTCCCCGAAACCTTCCCCTCACCCGTCCCCTAATCTTAACCCGTACGCTCAAACTAACCCGTGCCCTTACACGTACGCTCCCCCTAATCCGTTGTCGTACCCTTACCTGGACCCTACACCGTCCACGTCCCCTAACCCTAACCCTAGCCCGAACCGTAAACCTGACACTTCCCCGAAATCTTCCCCTCACCCGTCCCCTAATCCTAACCCGTACGCTCACACTAACCAGCGCCCTCACATGTACGCTCCCCCTAAACCGCTGTCGTACCCTCAATTGGACCCGAAACCATCCCCGTCCCCTAACCCTAACCCTAGCCCGAACCCTAACCCTAACACTTCCCCGAAGCCTTCTCCTCACCCGTCCCCTAATCCTAACCGGTACGCTCACACTAACCCAAGTTCTCCCACGTACGCTCCCCCTATAGCGTTGTCGTACCCTCACCTGGACCCTAAACCATCCCCATCCCCTAACCCTAACCCTAGCCGGAACCCGAACCCTAACCTTTCCCCGAAGCCTTCCCCTCACACGTCCCCTTATCCTAACCCGTTTGCTCACACTAACCCGCGCCCTCACACGTATGCTCCCCCTAAACCGTTGTCGTACACTCACCTGGACCCTAAACCATCCCCGTCCCCTAACCCTAACCCTAGCCCGAACCCTATCCCTAACCATTCCCCGAAGCCTTCCCCTCACCCGTCCCCTAATCCTAACCCGTACGCTCACACTAAACCGCGCCCTCAGACGTACGCTCCCCCAAAACCGCTGACGTACCCTCACCTGGACCCTAAACCGTCCCCATCCCCTAACACTAACCCTAGCCCAAACGCTAACGCTGACTCTTCCCCGAAACCTTCCCCTCAACCGTCCCCTAATCCTAACCCGTACGCTCACACTAACCCACGCCCTCACACGTACGCTCCCCCTAAACCGTTGTCGTACCCTCAGCTGGACCCTAAACCGTCCCCGTCCCCTAACACTAACCCTAGCCTGAACCCTAACCCTCACCCTTCCCCGAAGCCTTCTACTCACCCGTCCCCTAATCCTAACCTGTACTTTCACACTAACCCGCGCCCTCACATGTATGATCCCCCTAAAACATTGTCGTACCCTCACCTGTACCCTAAACTGTCCCCGTCCCCTAACCCTAACCGTAGCCCGAACCATAACCCTAACCCTTCCCTGAAGCCTTCCCCTCACCCGTCCCCTAATCCTAACCCGTACGCTCACACTAACCCGCGCCCTCACACATACGCTACCCCTAAACCGTTGTCGTACCCTCACCTGGACCCTAAACCGTCCCTGTCCCCTAACCCTAACCCTAACCAGAACCCTATCCCTAACCCTTCCCTGAAGCCTTCCCCTCACCCGTCCCCTAATCCTAACCCGTTCGCTCACACTAACACGCGCCCGCACACGTACGCTCCCCCTAAACCGTGGTCGTACCCTCACCTGGACCCTAAACCATCCCCGTCCTCTAACCCTAACCCTAGCCCGAACTCTATCCCTAACCATTCCCCAAAGCCTTACCCTCAGCCGTCCCCTAATCCTAACCCGTACGCTCACACTAACCCGCGCCCTCACACGAACGCTCCCCCTAACCCGTTGTCGTACCCTCACCTGGACCCTAAACCGTCCCCGTCCCCTAACCCTAACCCTAGCCCAAACTCTATTCATAACCCTTTTCCGAAGCCTTCCCCTCACCCGTCCCCTAATCCTAACCTGTACGCTCACACAAACCCGTGCCCTCACACCTACACTCCCCCTAAACCGCTGTCGTACCATCAACTGGACCTGAAACCGTCCCCGTCCCGTAACCCTAACCCTATCACGAAACCTAACCCTAACCATTCCCCGAAGCCTTCCCCTCACCCGTCCCCTAATCCTAACCCGTACGCTCACACTAACCCGCGCCCTCACACGTACGCTCCCCCTAAACCGTTGTCGTACCCTCACCTGGACCCGAAACCATCCCTGTCCCCTAACCCTAACCCTATCCCGAACCCTAACCCTAAAACTTCCCCGAAGCCTTCCCCTCATCCGTCCCCTAATCCTAACCCGTACACTCACACTAACCTGCTCCCTCACACGTACGCTCCCCCTAAACCATTGTCGTACCCTCACCTGGACCCTAAATGGTCCCCGACCCCTAACCCAAACCCTAGCCCGAACCCTAACATTAACCCTTCCCCGAAGCCTTCCCCTCACCCGTCCCCTAATCCTAAACCGTACGCTCACACTAACCTGCGCCCTCACACGTACGCTCCCCCAAAACAGTTGTTGTACCCTCACATGGATCCTAAACCGTCCCTGTCCCCTAACGCTAACCCTAGCCCGAACCCTAACACTAGCACTTCTCCGAAACCTTCCCCTCACCCGTCCCCTAATCCTAACCCGTATGCTCACACTAACCCACGCCCTCACACGTACGCTCCCCCTAAACCGTGGTCGTACCCTCACCTGAACCCTAAACCGTCCCCGTACCTTAACCCTAACACTAGCCCGAACCCTAACCCTTACCTTTCCCCGAAGTATTCCCCTCAACCGTCCCCTAATCCTAAGCCATACGCTGACACTAACCCAGGCGCTCACACGTACGCTCCCCCTCAACCGTTGTCGTACCCCCACCTGGACCCTAAACCGTCTCCGTCCCCTAACCCTAACCCTAGCCCGAACACTAACCCTAACACTTCCCCGAAGCCTTCCCCTCACCCATCCCCTAATCCTAACGCGTACGCTCACACTAACCCGCGCCCTCACACGAACGGTCCCCCTAAACCGTTGTCGTACCCTCACCTGGACCCTAAACCGTCCCCGTTCCCTAACCCTAACCCTAGCCCGAACCCTAACCCTAACCCTTCCCCGAAGCCTTCCCCTCACCCGTATCCTAATCCTAACCCATACGCTCACATAACCCACGCCCTCACACGTACGCTCCCCCTAAACCGTTGTCGTACCTTCACCTGGACATTAAACCGTCCCCGTCCCCTAACCCTAACCCTAGCCCGAACCCTAACACTAACCCTTCCCCGAAGCCTTCCCCTCACCCATCCCCTAATCCTAACCCGTATGCTCACACTAACCCGCGTCCTCACACGTACGCTCCCCCTAAACCGTTGTCGTACCCTCACCTGGACCCTAAACTGTCCCCGTCCCCTAACCCTAACCCTAGCCCAAACCCTATCCATAACCCTTTTCCGAAGCCTTCCCCTCACCCGTCCCCTAATCCTAACCCGTACGCTCACACTAACCCGTGCCCTCACACGTACACTCCCCCTAAACCGCTGTCGTACCCTCAACTGGACCCGAAACCGTCCCCGTCCCCTAACCCTAACCCTAGCCCAAACCCTATCCATAACCCTTTTCCGAAGCCTTCCCCTCACCCGTCCCCTAATCCTAACACGTATGCTCACACTAACCCGCGCCCTCACACGTACGCTCCCCCTAAAGCGTTGTCGTACCCTCACCTGGACCCTAAAACGTCCCCGTCCCCTAACCCTAACCCTAGCCCGAACCCTAACCCTAACCTTTCCCTGAAGCATTCCCCTCAACCTCCCCTAATCCTAACCCATACGCTGACACTAACCCACGCACTCACACGTACGCTCCCCCTCAACCGTTGTCGTACCCTCACCTGGACCCTAAACGTCCCCGTCCCCTAACCCTAACCCTAGCCCGAACCCTAACCCTAACCCTTCCCCGAAGCCTTCACGTCACCCGTCACCTAATCCTAACCCGTACCAGCACACTACCCACGCCCTCACACATTCGCTCCACCTAAACCATTGTCGTACCCTCACCTGGACCCTAAACCGTCCCCGTCCCCTAACCCTAACCGTAGCCCGAACCCTAACCCTAAGCATTCCCCGAAGCCTTCCCCTCACCCGTCCCCTAATCCTAACCCATACGCTCACACTAACCTGCACCCTCACATGTACGCTCCCCCTAATCCGTTGTCGTACCCTTACCTGGACCCTACACTGTCCACGTCCCCTAACCCTAACCCTAGCCCGAACCCTAACCCTGACATTTCCCCGAAATCTTCCCCTCACCCGTTTCCTAATCCTAACCCGTACGCTCACACTAACCCGCGCCCTCACACGTACGCTCCCCCTAAACCGCTGTCGTACCCTCAATTGGACCCGAAACCATCCCCGTCCCCTAACCTTAACCCTAGCCCGAATCCTAACCCTAACACTTCCCCGAAGCCTTCCCTTCACCCGTCCCCTAATCCTAACCGGTACGCTCACACTAACCCGCGCCCTCCCACGTACGCTCCCCCTATAGCGTTGTCGTACCCTCACCTGGACCCTAAACCATCCCCATCCCCTAACCCTAACCCTAGCCAGAACCCGAACCCTAACCTTTCCACGAAGCCTTCCCCTCACCCGTCCCCTAATCCTAACCCGTTCGCTCACACTAACCCGTGCCCTCACACGTACGCTCCCGCTAAACCGTTGTCGTACACTCACCTGGTCTCTAAACCATCCCCGTCCCCTAACCCTAACCCTAGCCCGAACCCTATCCCTAACCATTCCCCGAAGCCTTCCCCTCACCCGTCCCCTAATCCTAACCCGTACGCTCACACTAACCCGCGCCCTCACACGTACGCTCCCCCAAAACCGCTGACGTACCCTCACCTGGACCCTAAACCGTCCCCGTCTCCTACCCCTAACCCTAGCCCAAATGCTAACCCTGACTCTTCCCCGAAACCTTCCCCTCAACCGTCCCCTAATCCTAACCCGTACGCTCACACTAACCCACGCCCTCACACGTACACTCCCCCTAAACCGTTGTCGTACCCTCAGCTGGACTCTAAACCGTCCCCGTCCCCTAACCCTAACCCTAGCCTGAACCCTAACCCTCACCCTTTCCCGAAGCCTTCTCCTCACCCGTCCCCTAATCCTACCCTGTACTTTCACACTAGCCCGCGCCCTCACACGTACGCTCCCCCTAAACCGCTGTCGTACCCTCAACTGGACACGAAACCGTCCCCGTCCCCTAACCCTAACCCTAGCCCGAACCCTAACCCTAACCCTTCCCCGAAGCCTTCCCCTCACCCGTCCCCTAATCCTAACACGTACGCTCACACTAACCCGCGCGCTCACACGTACGCTCCCCCTAAAGCGTTCTCGTACCCTCACCTGAACCCTAAACCGTCCCCGTCCTCTAACCCTAACCCTAGCCGAACCCTAACCCTAACCCTTCCCGGAAGCCTTCCCCTCACCCGTCCCCTAATCCTAACCCGTACTCTCACACTAACCCACGCCCTCACACATACTCTCCCCCTAAACCGTTGTCGTACCCTCACCTGGACACTAAACCGTCTCCGTCCCCTAACCCTAACCCTAGCCCGAACCCTAACCCTAACCCTTCCCCGAAGCCTTCTCCTCACCCGTCCCCTAATCCTAACCCATACGCTCACACTAACCCGCGCCCTCACACATACGCTCCCCCTAAAGCGTTGTCCTACCCTCACCTGGACCCTAAACCGCCTCCGTCCCCTACCCTAATCCTAGCCCGAACCCTAACCCTAACCGTTCCCCGAAGCCTTCCCCTCAACCGTCCCCTAATCGTAACCCGTACGCTCACACTAACCCATGCCCTCACACGTTAGCTCCCCCTAAACCATGGTCGTACACTCAGCTGGACCCTAAACCGTCCCCGTCCCCTAACCCTAACCCTAGCCCGAACCGTAACCCTAACCCTTCCCCGAAGCCTTCCCCTCACCCGTCCCCTAATCCTAACCCGTACGCTCACACTAACCCGCGCCCTCACACGTACGCTCACCCTAAATTGTTGTCGTACCCTCACCTGGACCCTAAACCGTCCCCATCCCCTAACCCTAACCCTAGCCCGAACCCTAACCCTAACCCTTCCCCGAAGCCTTCCCCTCACCCGTCCCCTAATCCTAACCCGTACGCTCACACTAACATGCGCCCTCACACGTACGCTCCCCATAAACGGTTGTCGTACCCTCACCTGGACCCTAAACCGTCCCCGTCCCCTAACCCTAACCCTAGCCAGAACCCCAACCCTAACACTTCCCCGAAGCCTTCCCCTCACCCGTCCCCTAACCCTAACCCGTACGCTCACACTAACCCGCGCCCTCACACGTATTCTCCCCCTAAACCGTTGTCATACCCTCACCTGGACCCTAAACCGTCCCCTTCCCCTAACCCTAACCCTAGCCCGAACCCTAACCCTAACCCTTCCCCGAAGCCTTCCCCTCACCCGTCCCCTAATACTAACCTGTACGCTAACACTAACCCACGCCCTCACACGTACGCTCCACCTAAAGCTTTGTCGTGCCCTCACCTGGACCCTAAACCGTCCCCGTCCCCTAACACTAAACCTAGCCCGAACCCTAACCCTAACACTTCCCCGAAGCCTTCCCCTCACCCGTCCCCTAATCCTAACCCGTACGCTCACACTAACCCGCGCCCTCACACGTACGCTCCCCCTAAACCGTTGTCGTACCCTCACCTGGACCCTAAACCATCCCTGTCCCCTAACCCTAACCCTAGCCTGAACCCTAACCCTAAAACTTCCCCGAAGCCTTCCCCTCACCCGTCCCCTAATCCTAACCCGTACGCTCACACTAACACGCGCCCTCACACGTACGCTCCCCCTAAACTGTTGTCGTACCCTCACCTGGATCCTAAACCGTCCCCATCCCCTAACTCTAACCCTAGCCCGAACCCTAACCCTAACCCTTCCCCGAAGCCTTCCCCTCACCCGTCCCCTAATCCTAACCCATACGCTCACACTAACCCGCGCCCTCACACGTACGCTCCCTGTAAACCATTGTCGTACCCTCACCTGGACCCTAAACCGTCCCCGTCCCCTAACCCTAACCCTAGCCCGAACCCTAACCCTAACACTTCCCCGAAGCCTTCCCCTCACCCGTCCCCTAATCCTAACCAGTACGCTCACACTAACCCGCGCCCTCACACGTACGCTCCCCCTAAACCACTGTCGTACCCTCTCCTGGACCCTAAACCGTCCACGTCCCCTAACCCTAACCCTAGCCCGAACCCTAACCCTAACCCTTCCCCAAAGTCTTCCCCTAACCCGTCCCCTAATCCTAACCCGTACGCTCACACTAACCCGCGCCCTCAAAAGTACGCTCCCCCTAAAGCGTTGTCGTACCCTCACCTGGAACCTAAACCGTTCCCGTACCCTAACCCTAAACCTAGCCCAAATCCTAACCCTAACACTTCCCCGAAGCCTTCCTCTCACCCGTCCCCTAATCCTAACCCGTACGCTCACACTAACCCAGGACCTCACATGTATGCTCCCCCTAAAGCGTTGTCGTACCCTCACCTGTACCCTAAACTGTCCCCGTCCCCTAACCCTAACCCTAGCCCGAACCCTAACCCTAACCCTTCCCCGAAGCCTTCCCCTCACCCGTCCCCTAATACTAACCCGTACGCTCACACTAACCTGCGCCCTCACATGAACGGTACCCCTAAACCGTTGTCGTACTCTCACCTGGACCCTAAACCGTCCCCGTCCCCTAACCCTAACCCTAGCCCGAACCCTAACCCTAAACCTTCCCCGAAGCCTTCCCCTCACCCGTCCCCTAATCCTAACCCGTACGCTCACACTAACACGCGTCCTCACACGTACGCTCCCCCTAATGTGTTGTCTTACACTCACCTGGACCTTAAACCGTCCCCGTCCCCTAACCCTAACCCTAGGCCGAACCCTAAACCTAACCCTTCCCGAAAGCCTTCCCCTAACTCGTACCCTAATCCTAACCCGTACGCTCACACTGACCGGCGCCCTCACACGTACGCTCCCCCTAAACCGTTGTCGTACCCTCACCTGGACCCTAAACCGTCCCCGTCCCCTAACCCTATCCCTAGCCCGAACCCTAACCCTAACCCTTCCCCAAAGCCTTCCCCTCACCCGTCCCCTAATCCTAACCCGTATGCTCACACTAACCCGCGCCCTCACACGTACGCTCCCCCTAAATCGTTGTCGTACCCTCACCTGGAACCTCTACCGTCCCCGTCTCCTAACCCTAACCCGAACCCTAACCCTAACCCTTCCCCGAAGCCTTCACGTCACCCGTCTCCTAATCCTAACCCGTAGCATCATACTACCCACGCCCTCACACATTCGCTCCACCTAAACCATTGTCGTACCCTCACCTGGACCCTAAACCGTCCCCGTCCCCTAACCCTAACCCTAGCCCGAACCCTATCCCTAAACCTTCCCCGAAACCTTCCCCTCACCCGTCCCCTAATCTTAACCCGTACGCTCAAACTAACCCGCGCCCTTACACGTACGCTCCCCCTAATCCGTTGTCGTACCCTTACCTGGACCCTACACCGTCCACGTCCCCTAACCCTAACCCTAGCCCGAACCGTAAACCTGACACTTCCCCGAAATCTTCCCCTCACCCGTCCCCTAATCCTAACCCGTACGCTCACACTAACCAGCGCCCTCACATGTACGCTCCCCCTAAACCGCTGTCGTACCCTCAATTGGACCCGAAACCATCCCCGTCCCCTAACCCTAACCCTAGCCCGAACCCTAACCCTAACACTTCCCCGAAGCCTTCTCCTCACCCGTCCCCTAATCCTAACCGGTACGCTCACACTAACCCAAGTTCTCCCACGTACGCTCCCCCTATAGCGTTGTCGTACCCTCACCTGGACCCTAAACCATCCCCATCCCCTAACCCTAACCCTAGCCGGAACCCGAACCCTAACCTTTCCCCGAAGCCTTCCCCTCACACGTCCCCTTATCCTAACCCGTTTGCTCACACTAACCCGCGCCCTCACACGTACGCTCCCCCTAAACCGTTGTCGTACACTCACCTGGACCCTAAACCATCCCCGTCCCCTAACCCTAACCCTAGCCCGAACCCTATCCCTAACCATTCCCCGAAGCCTTCCCCTCACCCGTCCCCTAATCCTAACCCGTACGCTCACACTAAACCGCGCCCTCAGACGTACGCTCCCCCAAAACCGCTGACGTACCCTCACCTGGACCCTAAACCGTCCCCATCCCCTAACACTAACCCTAGCCCAAACGCTAACGCTGACTCTTCCCCGAAACCTTCCCCTCAACCGTCCCCTAATCCTAACCCGTACGCTCACACTAACCCACGCCCTCACACGTACGCTCCCCCTAAACCGTTGTCGTACCCTCAGCTGGACCCTAAACCGTCCCCGTCCCCTAACACTAACCCTAGCCTGAACCCTAACCCTCACCCTTCCCCGAAGCCTTCTACTCACCCGTCCCCTAATCCTAACCTGTACTTTCACACTAACCCGCGCCCTCACATGTATGATCCCCCTAAAACATTGTCGTACCCTCACCTGTACCCTAAACTGTCCCCGTCCCCTAACCCTAACCGTAGCCCGAACCATAACCCTAACCCTTCCCTGAAGCCTTCCCCTCACCCGTCCCCTAATCCTAACCCGTACGCTCACACTAACCCGCGCCCTCACACATACGCTACCCCTAAACCGTTGTCGTACCCTCACCTGGACCCTAAACCGTCCCTGTCCCCTAACCCTAACCCTAACCAGAACCCTATCCCTAACCCTTCCCTGAAGCCTTCCCCTCACCCGTCCCCTAATCCTAACCCGTTCGCTCACACTAACACGCGCCCGCACACGTACGCTCCCCCTAAACCGTGGTCGTACCCTCACCTGGACCCTAAACCATCCCCGTCCTCTAACCCTAACCCTAGCCCGAACTCTATCCCTAACCATTCCCCAAAGCCTTACCCTCAGCCGTCCCCTAATCCTAACCCGTACGCTCACACTAACCCGCGCCCTCACACGAACGCTCCCCCTAACCCGTTGTCGTACCCTCACCTGGACCCTAAACCGTCCCCGTCCCCTAACCCTAACCCTAGCCCAAACTCTATTCATAACCCTTTTCCGAAGCCTTCCCCTCACCCGTCCCCTAATCCTAACCTGTACGCTCACACAAACCCGTGCCCTCACACCTACACTCCCCCTAAACCGCTGTCGTACCATCAACTGGACCTGAAACCGTCCCCGTCCCGTAACCCTAACCCTATCACGAAACCTAACCCTAACCATTCCCCGAAGCCTTCCCCTCACCCGTCCCCTAATCCTAACCCGTACGCTCACACTAACCCGCGCCCTCACACGTACGCTCCCCCTAAACCGTTGTCGTACCCTCACCTGGACCCGAAACCATCCCTGTCCCCTAACCCTAACCCTATCCCGAACCCTAACCCTAAAACTTCCCCGAAGCCTTCCCCTCATCCGTCCCCTAATCCTAACCCGTACACTCACACTAACCTGCTCCCTCACACGTACGCTCCCCCTAAACCATTGTCGTACCCTCACCTGGACCCTAAATGGTCCCCGACCCCTAACCCAAACCCTAGCCCGAACCCTAACATTAACCCTTCCCCGAAGCCTTCCCCTCACCCGTCCCCTAATCCTAAACCGTACGCTCACACTAACCTGCGCCCTCACACGTACGCTCCCCCAAAACAGTTGTTGTACCCTCACATGGATCCTAAACCGTCCCTGTCCCCTAACGCTAACCCTAGCCCGAACCCTAACACTAGCACTTCTCCGAAACCTTCCCCTCACCCGTCCCCTAATCCTAACCCGTATGCTCACACTAACCCACGCCCTCACACGTACGCTCCCCCTAAACCGTGGTCGTACCCTCACCTGAACCCTAAACCGTCCCCGTACCTTAACCCTAACACTAGCCCGAACCCTAACCCTTACCTTTCCCCGAAGTATTCCCCTCAACCGTCCCCTAATCCTAAGCCATACGCTGACACTAACCCAGGCGCTCACACGTACGCTCCCCCTCAACCGTTGTCGTACCCCCACCTGGACCCTAAACCGTCTCCGTCCCCTAACCCTAACCCTAGCCCGAACACTAACCCTAACACTTCCCCGAAGCCTTCCCCTCACCCATCCCCTAATCCTAACGCGTACGCTCACACTAACCCGCGCCCTCACACGAACGGTCCCCCTAAACCGTTGTCGTACCCTCACCTGGACCCTAAACCGTCCCCGTTCCCTAACCCTAACCCTAGCCCGAACCCTAACCCTAACCCTTCCCCGAAGCCTTCCCCTCACCCGTATCCTAATCCTAACCCATACGCTCACATAACCCACGCCCTCACACGTACGCTCCCCCTAAACCGTTGTCGTACCTTCACCTGGACATTAAACCGTCCCCGTCCCCTAACCCTAACCCTAGCCCGAACCCTAACACTAACCCTTCCCCGAAGCCTTCCCCTCACCCATCCCCTAATCCTAACCCGTATGCTCACACTAACCCGCGTCCTCACACGTACGCTCCCCCTAAACCGTTGTCGTACCCTCACCTGGACCCTAAACTGTCCCCGTCCCCTAACCCTAACCCTAGCCCAAACCCTATCCATAACCCTTTTCCGAAGCCTTCCCCTCACCCGTCCCCTAATCCTAACCCGTACGCTCACACTAACCCGTGCCCTCACACGTACACTCCCCCTAAACCGCTGTCGTACCCTCAACTGGACCCGAAACCGTCCCCGTCCCCTAACCCTAACCCTAGCCCAAACCCTATCCATAACCCTTTTCCGAAGCCTTCCCCTCACCCGTCCCCTAATCCTAACACGTATGCTCACACTAACCCGCGCCCTCACACGTACGCTCCCCCTAAAGCGTTGTCGTACCCTCACCTGGACCCTAAAACGTCCCCGTCCCCTAACCCTAACCCTAGCCCGAACCCTAACCCTAACCTTTCCCTGAAGCATTCCCCTCAACCTCCCCTAATCCTAACCCATACGCTGACACTAACCCACGCACTCACACGTACGCTCCCCCTCAACCGTTGTCGTACCCTCACCTGGACCCTAAACGTCCCCGTCCCCTAACCCTAACCCTAGCCCGAACCCTAACCCTAACCCTTCCCCGAAGCCTTCACGTCACCCGTCACCTAATCCTAACCCGTACCAGCACACTACCCACGCCCTCACACATTCGCTCCACCTAAACCATTGTCGTACCCTCACCTGGACCCTAAACCGTCCCCGTCCCCTAACCCTAACCGTAGCCCGAACCCTAACCCTAAGCATTCCCCGAAGCCTTCCCCTCACCCGTCCCCTAATCCTAACCCATACGCTCACACTAACCTGCACCCTCACATGTACGCTCCCCCTAATCCGTTGTCGTACCCTTACCTGGACCCTACACTGTCCACGTCCCCTAACCCTAACCCTAGCCCGAACCCTAACCCTGACATTTCCCCGAAATCTTCCCCTCACCCGTTTCCTAATCCTAACCCGTACGCTCACACTAACCCGCGCCCTCACACGTACGCTCCCCCTAAACCGCTGTCGTACCCTCAATTGGACCCGAAACCATCCCCGTCCCCTAACCTTAACCCTAGCCCGAACCCTAACCCTAACACTTCCCCGAAGCCTTCCCTTCACCCGTCCCCTAATCCTAACCGGTACGCTCACACTAACCCGCGCCCTCCCACGTACGCTCCCCCTATAGCGTTGTCGTACCCTCACCTGGACCCTAAACCATCCCCATCCCCTAACCCTAACCCTAGCCAGAACCCGAACCCTAACCTTTCCACGAAGCCTTCCCCTCACCCGTCCCCTAATCCTAACCCGTTCGCTCACACTAACCCGTGCCCTCACACGTACGCTCCCGCTAAACCGTTGTCGTACACTCACCTGGTCTCTAAACCATCCCCGTCCCCTAACCCTAACCCTAGCCCGAACCCTATCCCTAACCATTCCCCGAAGCCTTCCCCTCACCCGTCCCCTAATCCTAACCCGTACGCTCACACTAACCCGCGCCCTCACACGTACGCTCCCCCAAAACCGCTGACGTACCCTCACCTGGACCCTAAACCGTCCCCGTCTCCTACCCCTAACCCTAGCCCAAATGCTAACCCTGACTCTTCCCCGAAACCTTCCCCTCAACCGTCCCCTAATCCTAACCCGTACGCTCACACTAACCCACGCCCTCACACGTACACTCCCCCTAAACCGTTGTCGTACCCTCAGCTGGACTCTAAACCGTCCCCGTCCCCTAACCCTAACCCTAGCCTGAACCCTAACCCTCACCCTTTCCCGAAGCCTTCTCCTCACCCGTCCCCTAATCCTACCCTGTACTTTCACACTAGCCCGCGCCCTCACACGTACGCTCCCCCTAAACCGCTGTCGTACCCTCAACTGGACACGAAACCGTCCCCGTCCCCTAACCCTAACCCTAGCCCGAACCCTAACCCTAACCCTTCCCCGAAGCCTTCCCCTCACCCGTCCCCTAATCCTAACACGTACGCTCACACTAACCCGCGCGCTCACACGTACGCTCCCCCTAAAGCGTTCTCGTACCCTCACCTGAACCCTAAACCGTCCCCGTCCTCTAACCCTAACCCTAGCCGAACCCTAACCCTAACCCTTCCCGGAAGCCTTCCCCTCACCCGTCCCCTAATCCTAACCCGTACTCTCACACTAACCCACGCCCTCACACATACTCTCCCCCTAAACCGTTGTCGTACCCTCACCTGGACACTAAACCGTCTCCGTCCCCTAACCCTAACCCTAGCCCGAACCCTAACCCTAACCCTTCCCCGAAGCCTTCTCCTCACCCGTCCCCTAATCCTAACCCATACGCTCACACTAACCCGCGCCCTCACACATACGCTCCCCCTAAAGCGTTGTCCTACCCTCACCTGGACCCTAAACCGCCTCCGTCCCCTACCCTAATCCTAGCCCGAACCCTAACCCTAACCGTTCCCCGAAGCCTTCCCCTCAACCGTCCCCTAATCGTAACCCGTACGCTCACACTAACCCATGCCCTCACACGTTAGCTCCCCCTAAACCATGGTCGTACACTCAGCTGGACCCTAAACCGTCCCCGTCCCCTAACCCTAACCCTAGCCCGAACCGTAACCCTAACCCTTCCCCGAAGCCTTCCCCTCACCCGTCCCCTAATCCTAACCCGTACGCTCACACTAACCCGCGCCCTCACACGTACGCTCACCCTAAATTGTTGTCGTACCCTCACCTGGACCCTAAACCGTCCCCATCCCCTAACCCTAACCCTAGCCCGAACCCTAACCCTAACCCTTCCCCGAAGCCTTCCCCTCACCCGTCCCCTAATCCTAACCCGTACGCTCACACTAACATGCGCCCTCACACGTACGCTCCCCATAAACGGTTGTCGTACCCTCACCTGGACCCTAAACCGTCCCCGTCCCCTAACCCTAACCCTAGCCAGAACCCCAACCCTAACACTTCCCCGAAGCCTTCCCCTCACCCGTCCCCTAACCCTAACCCGTACGCTCACACTAACCCGCGCCCTCACACGTATTCTCCCCCTAAACCGTTGTCATACCCTCACCTGGACCCTAAACCGTCCCCTTCCCCTAACCCTAACCCTAGCCCGAACCCTAACCCTAACCCTTCCCCGAAGCCTTCCCCTCACCCGTCCCCTAATACTAACCTGTACGCTAACACTAACCCACGCCCTCACACGTACGCTCCACCTAAAGCTTTGTCGTGCCCTCACCTGGACCCTAAACCGTCCCCGTCCCCTAACACTAAACCTAGCCCGAACCCTAACCCTAACACTTCCCCGAAGCCTTCCCCTCACCCGTCCCCTAATCCTAACCCGTACGCTCACACTAACCCGCGCCCTCACACGTACGCTCCCCCTAAACCGTTGTCGTACCCTCACCTGGACCCTAAACCATCCCTGTCCCCTAACCCTAACCCTAGCCTGAACCCTAACCCTAAAACTTCCCCGAAGCCTTCCCCTCACCCGTCCCCTAATCCTAACCCGTACGCTCACACTAACACGCGCCCTCACACGTACGCTCCCCCTAAACTGTTGTCGTACCCTCACCTGGATCCTAAACCGTCCCCATCCCCTAACTCTAACCCTAGCCCGAACCCTAACCCTAACCCTTCCCCGAAGCCTTCCCCTCACCCGTCCCCTAATCCTAACCCATACGCTCACACTAACCCGCGCCCTCACACGTACGCTCCCTGTAAACCATTGTCGTACCCTCACCTGGACCCTAAACCGTCCCCGTCCCCTAACCCTAACCCTAGCCCGAACCCTAACCCTAACACTTCCCCGAAGCCTTCCCCTCACCCGTCCCCTAATCCTAACCAGTACGCTCACACTAACCCGCGCCCTCACACGTACGCTCCCCCTAAACCACTGTCGTACCCTCTCCTGGACCCTAAACCGTCCACGTCCCCTAACCCTAACCCTAGCCCGAACCCTAACCCTAACCCTTCCCCAAAGTCTTCCCCTAACCCGTCCCCTAATCCTAACCCGTACGCTCACACTAACCCGCGCCCTCAAAAGTACGCTCCCCCTAAAGCGTTGTCGTACCCTCACCTGGAACCTAAACCGTTCCCGTACCCTAACCCTAAACCTAGCCCAAATCCTAACCCTAACACTTCCCCGAAGCCTTCCTCTCACCCGTCCCCTAATCCTAACCCGTACGCTCACACTAACCCAGGACCTCACATGTATGCTCCCCCTAAAGCGTTGTCGTACCCTCACCTGGACCCTAAACCGTCCCCGTCCCCTAACCGTAACCCTAGCCCGAACCCTAAAGCTAACCCTTCCCCGAAGCCTTCCCCTCACCCGTCCCCTAATCCTAACCCGTACGCTCACACTAACCCGCGCCCTCACACGTATGCTCCCCCTTAACCGTTGTCGTACCCTCACCTGGACCGTAAATCGTCCCCGTCCCCTAACCCTAACCCTAGCCCGAACCCTAACCCTAACCTTTCCACGAAGCCTTCCCCTCACCTGTCCCCTAATCCTAACCCGTACGCTCATGCTAACCCGCACCCTCACACATTTGCTCCCCCTAAAGCGTTGTCGTACCCTCACCTGGACCCTAAACCGTCCCCGTCCCCTAACCCTTACCCTAGCCCGAACCCTAACCCTAACCCTTCCCCGAAGCCTTCCCCTCACCCGTCCCCTAATCCTAACGCGTACGATCACACTAAACCGCGCCCTCACACGTACGCTCCCCCTAAACCATTGTCGTACCCTCACCTGGACCCTAAACCTTCCCCGTCCCTTAACCCTAACCCTAGCCCGAACCCTAAACCTAACCCTTCCCCGAAGCCTTCCCCTCACCCGTCCCCTAATCCTAACCCGTACGCTCACATTAACCCGCGCCCTCACACTTACGCTCACCCTAAACTGTTGTCGTACCCTCACCTGGACCCTAAACCGTCCCCGTCCCCTAACCCTAACCCTAGCCCGAACCCTAACCCTAACCCTTCCCCGAAGCCTTCCCCTCACCCGTCCCCTAACCCTAACCCGTACGCTCACACTAACCCGCGCCCTTACACGTATTCTCCCCCTAAACCGTTGTCGTACACACACCTGGACCCTAAACCATCCCCTTCCCCTAACCCTAACCCTAACCCGAACCCTAACCCTAACCCTTCCCCGAAGCCTTCCCCTAACCCGTCCCCTAATCCTAACCCGTACGCTCACACTAACCCGCGCACGCAAAAGTACGCTCCCCCTAAAGCGTTGTCATACCCTCACCTGGACCCTAAACTGTTCCCATCCCCTAACCCTAAACCTAGCCCGAATCCTAACCCTAACCCTTCCCCGAAGCCTTCCCCTCACCCGTCCCCTAATCCTAACCCGTACGCTCACACTAACCCGCGCCCTCACATGTACACTCCCCCTAAAGCGTTGTCGTACCCTCACCTGGACCCTAAACCGTCCCCGTCCCCTAACCCTAACCCTAGCCGGAACCCAAACCCTAACCCTTCACCGAAGCCTTCCCCTCTCCCGTCCCCTACTCCTAACCCGTACGCTCACACTAACCCGTGCCCTCACATGTACACTCCCCCTAAAGCGTTGTCGTACCCTCACCTGGACCCTAAACCGTCCCCGTCCCTAACCCTAACCCTAGCCCGAACCCTAACCCTAACGCTTCCCCGAAGCCTTCCCCTTACCCGTCCCATTAATCCTAACCCGTAAGTTCACACTAACCCACGCCCTCACACGTACGCTCCCCCTAAACCGCTGTCGTACCCTCACCTGGACCCTAAACCGTCCCCGTCCCCTAACCCTAACCCTAGCACGAACCCTAACCCTAACCCTTCCCCGAAGCCTTCCCCTCACCCGTCCCCTAATCCTAACCAGTACGCTCACACTAAACCGTGCCCTCACACGTACGCTCCCCCTAAACCATGGTCGTACCCTCACCTGGACCCTAAACCGTCCCCGTCCCATAACACTAACCCTAGGCCGAACCCTAACCCTAACCCTTCCCTGAAGCCTTCCCCTCACACGTCCCCTAATCCTAACCCGTACGCTCACACTAACCCGCGCCCTCACACGTACGCTCCCACTAAACCGTTCTCGTACCCTCACCTGGACCCTAAACCATCCCCGTCCCCTAACCCTAACCCTAGCCCGAACCCTAACCCTAACCCTTCCCGAAAGCCTTCCCGTCACCCGTCCCCTAATCCTAACCCGAACGCTCCCACTAACCCACGCCCTCACACGTACGCTCCCCCTAAACCATTGTCGTACCCTCACCTGGACCCTAAACCGTCCCCGTCCCTTAACCCTAACCCTAGCCCTAACCCTAACGCTAAACCTTCCCCAAAGCCTTCCAATAACCCGTCCCCTAATCCTAACCCGTACGCTCACACTAACCCACGTCCTCACACGTACGCTCCCCCTAAACCTTTGTCGTATCCTCACCTGGACCCTAAACCGTCCCCGTCCCCTAAACCTAACCCTAGCCCGAATCCTATCCATAACCATTCCCCGAAGCCTTCGGTTCACCCATCCCCTAATCCTAACCCGTAAGCTCACACTAACCCGCGCCCTCACACGTACGCTCCCCCTAAACCGCTGTCGTACCCACAACTGGACACGAAACCGTCTCCGTCCCCTAACCCTAACCCTAGCCCGAACCCTAACCCTAACCCTTCCCCGAAGCCTTCTCCTCACCCGTCCCCTAATCCTAACCCATACGCTCACACTAACCCGCGCCCTCACACATACGCTCCCCTTAAAGCATTGTCCTACCCTCACCTGGACCCTAAACCGCCTCCATCCCCTAACCCTAACCCTAGCCCAAACCCTATCCATAAAACTTTTCCGAAGCCTTCCCCTCACCCGTCCCCTAATCCTAACAAGTAAGCTCACACTAACCCGCGCCCTCACACGTTAGCTCCCCCTAAACCATGGTCGTACCCTCACCTGGACCCTAAACCGTCCCCGTCCCCTAACCCTATCCCTAGCCCGAACCGTAACCCTAACCCTTCCCCGAAGCCTTCCCCTCACCCGTCCCCTAATCCTAACCCGTACGATAACACTAACCCGTGCCCTCACACGTACGCTACACCTAAACCGTTGTCTTACACTCACCTGGACCCTAAACCGTCCCCGTCCCCTAACCCTAACCCTAGCCCGAACCCTATCCCTAACACATCCCTGAAGCCTTCCCCTCACCCGTCACCTAATCCTAACCCGTACGCTCACACTAACCCACGCCCTCACACGTACGCTCCCCCTAAACCGTTGTCGTACCCTCACCTGGACCCTAAACCGTCCCCGTGCCCTAACACTATCCCTAGCCCGAACCCTAACCCTAAACCTTCCCCTCACCCGTCCCCTAATCCTAACCCGTACGCTCACACTAACCCGCGCCTCACACGTACGCTCCCCCTAAACCGTTGTCGTACCCTCACCTGGACCCTATACATCCCCGTCCCCTAACCCTAACCCTAGCCCGAACCCTAACCCTAACCCTTCCCCGAAGCCTTCCCCTCACCCGTCCCATAATCCTTACTCGTAGGCTCACACTAACCCACGCCCTCACACGTACGCTCACCCTAAAGCATTGTCGTACCCTCACCTGGACCCTAAACCCTCCCCGTCACCTAACACTAACCCTAGTGCAAACACTAACCCTAACCCTTCCCGTCACCCGTCCCCTAATCCTAAACCATACGCTCACACTGACCCGCGCCCTCACACGTACGATCCCCCTAAACCATTGTCGTACCCTCACCTCGACCCAAAACCGTCCCCGTCCCCTACCCCTAACCCTAGCCAAAACGCTAACCCTGACTCTTCCCCGAAACCTTCCCCTCAACCGACCCCTAATCCTAACCCGTACGCTCACACTAACCCGTGCCCTCACACGTACGCTCCCCCTAAACCGTTGTCGTACCCTCACCTGGACCCTAAACCGTCCCCGTCCTCTAACCCTAAACCTAGCCCGAACCCTAAACCTAACCCTTCCCCGAAATCTTCTCCTCACCCGTCCCCAAATCCTAACCCGTACGCTCACACTAAACCACGCCCTCACACGTACTCTCCCCCTAAAGCGTTGTCGTACCCTCACCTGGACCCTAAACCGTCCCCGTCCCCTAACCCTAACCCTAGCCCGAACTCTAACCCTAACATTTCCCCAAAGCCTTCCCCAACCCGTCCCCTAATCCTAACCCGTACGCTCACACTAACCCGTGCCCTCACATGTACGCTCCCCCTAAACCGTTGTCGTACCCTCACCTGGACCCTAAACCGTCCCCGTCCCCTAACCCTAACCCTAACCAGAACCCTATCCCTAACCCTTTCCCGAAGCCTTCCCCTCACCCGTCCCCTAATCCTAACCCGTTCGCTCACACTAACACGCGCCCTCACACGTACGCTCCCCCTAAACCATTGTCGTACCCTCACCTGGACCCAAAACCATCCCCGTCCCCTAACCCTAACCCTAGCCCGAACCCTATCCCTAACCATTCCCCGAAGCCTTCCCCTCACCCGTCCCTAATCCTAACCCGTTCGCTCACACTAACACGCGCCCTCACCCGTATGCTCCCCCTAAACCGTTGTCGTACCCTCACCTGGACCCTAAACCATCCCCGTCCCCTAACCCTAACCCTAGCCCGAACCGTATCCCTAACCATTCCCCGAAACCATCCCCTCACCCGTCCCCTAATCCTAACCTGTACTTTCACACTAACCCGCGCCCTCACACGTACGCTCCCCCTAAACCGTTGTCGTACCCTCACCTGGACCCTATACATCCCCGTCCCCTAACCCTCACCCTAGCCCGAACCCTCACCCTAACCCTTCCCCGAAGCCTTCCCCTCACCCGTCCCCTATTCCTAACCCGTAGGGTCACACTAACCCGCACCCTCACACGTACGCTCCCCCTAAAGCATTGTCGTATCCTCACCTGGACCCTAAACGCTCCCTGTCACCTAACCCTAACCCTAGTCCGAACCCTAACCCTAACCCTTCCCCGAAGCCTTCCCCTCACCCGTCCCCTAATCCTAAACTGTACGCTGACACTAACCAGCGCCCTCACACGTACGCTCCCCCTAAACCGTTGTCGTACCCTCAATTGGACCCTATACCGTCCCCGTCCCCAAACCCTAACCCTAGCCCGAACCCTATCCCTAACCCTTCCCCGAAGCCTTCCCCTCACCCGTCCCCTAATCCTAACCCATATGCTCACACTGACCCGCGCCCTCACACGTACGCTCCCCCTAAACCGTTGTAATACCCTCACCTGGACCCTAAACCATCCCCGTCCCCTAATCCTAACCCTAGCCCGAACCCTAACACTAACACTTCCCCAAAGCCTTCCCCTCACCCGTATCCTAATCCTAACCCATACGCTCACACTAACCCGCACCCTCACACGTACGCTCCCCCTAAAGCGTTGTCGTACCCTCACCTGGACCCTAAACCGTCCCCATCCCGTAACCCTAACCCTAGCCCGAACCCTAACCCTAAACCTTCCCCGAATCCTTCCCCTCACCCGTCCCCTAATCCTAACCCGAACGCTCACACTAACCCACGCCCTCACACGTACGCACCCCCTAAACCGTTGTCGTACCTTCACTTGGACCCTAAACCGTCCCCATCCCTTAACCTTAACACTACCGAAACCCTAACCCTAACACGTCCCCGAAGCCTTCCCCTCAACCATCCCCTAATCCTAACCCGTACGCTCACACTAACCCGCGCCCTCACACGTACACTCCCCCTAAACCGTTGTCGTACCCTCACCTGGACCCTAAACCGACCCCGTCCCCTAACCCTAACCCTAGCCCGAACCCTAACCCTAACACTTTCCCGAAGCCTTTCCCTCACCGGTCCCCTAATCCTAACCCGTACGCTCACACTAACATGTGCCCTCACACGTACGATCCCCATAAACCGTTGTCGTACCCTCGCCTGGACCCTAAACCGTCCCCGTCCGTTAACCCTAACCCTAGCCCGAACCCTAAACCTAACCCTTCCCCGAAGCCTTCCCCTCACCCGTCCCCTAATCTTAACCCGTACGCTCACACTAACCCACGCCCTCACACGTACGCTCCCCCTAAACCGCTGTCGTACCCTCATCTGGACCCGAAAACGTCCCTGTCCCCTAACCCTAACCCTAGGCCGAACCCTAACCCTAAACCTTCCCCGAAGCCTTCCCCTCACCCGTCTCCTAATCCTAACCCGAACGCTCACACTAACCGGCGCCCTCACACGTACGCTCCACCTAAACCGCTGTCGTACCCTCATCTGGACCCGAAACCGTCCCCGTACCCTAACCCTAACCCTAGCCCGAACCCTAACCCTAAACCTTCCCCGAAGCCTTCCCCTCACCCGTCCCCTAATCGTAACCCGTACGCTCACACTAAGCCACGCCCTCACACGTACGCTCCCCCTAAACCGTTGTCGTACCCTCACCTGGACCTTAAACCGTCCCCGTCACCTAACCCTAACCCTAGCCCGAACCCTAACCCTAACCCTTCCCCGAAGCTTTCCCCTCACCCGTCCCTTAATCCTAACCCGTACGCTCACACTTACCCGCGCCTTCACACGTACGCTCCCCCTAAACCGTTGTCGTACCCTCACCTGGACCCTAAACCGTCCCCGTACCCTAACCCTAACCCTAGCCCGAACACTAACCCTAACCCTTCCCCTCACCCGTACCGTAATCCTAACCCGTACGCTCACACTAACCCGCGCCTCACACGTACGCTCCCCCTAAACCGTTGTCGTGCCCTCACCTGGACCCTATACATCCCCGTCCCCTAACCCTAACCCTAGCCCGAACACTCACCCTAACACTTCCCCGAAGCCTTCCCCTCACCTGTCCCCTAATCCTAACCCGAAGGCTCACACTAACCCGCGTCCTCACACGTACGCTCACCCTAAAGCATTGTCGTACCCTCACCTGGACCCTAAACCCTCCCCGTCACCTAACCCTAACCCTAGTCCGAACCCTAACACTAACCCTTCCCCGAAGCCTTCCCCTTACCCGTCCCCTAATCCTAACCCGTACGCTGACACTAACCAGCGCCCTCACATGTACGCTCCCTCTAAACCGTTGTCGGACCCTCAATTGGACCCTAAACTGTCCCCGTCCCCTAACCATAACCCTAGCCCGAACCCTATCCCTAACCGTTCCCCGAAGCCTTCCCCTCACCCGTCTCCTAATCCTAACCCATATGCTCACACTGAGCTGCGCCCTCACACGTACGCTCCCCCTAAACCGCTGTAATACCCTCATCTGGACCCTAAAACATCCCCGTCCCCTAATCCTAACCCTAGCCTGAACCCTAACCCTAACACTTCCCCAAAGCCTTCCGCTCACCAGTCCCCAAATCCTAACCCGTACGCTCACACTAACCCACGCCCTCACACGTACGCTCCCCCTAAACCGTTGTCGTACCCTCAGCTGGACCCTAAACCGTCCCCGTCCCCTAACCCTAACCCTAGCCTGAACCCTAACCCTCACCCTTCCCCGAAGCCTTCTCCTCACCAGTCCCCTAATCCTAACCTGTACTTTCACACTAACCCGCGCCCTCACATGTACGCTCCCCCTAAACCATTGTCGTACCCTCACCTGTACCCTAAACTGTCCCCGTCCCCTAACCCTAACCCGAACCCTAACCCTAACCCTTCCCTGAAGCCTTCCCCTCATCCGTCCCTTAATCCTAACCCGTATGCTCACACTAAACCGCGCCCTCACACGTACGCTCCCCCTAAACCGTTGTCGTACCCTCCCCTGGACCCTAAACCGTCCCCGTCCCCTAACCCTAACCCTAACCAGAACCCTATCCCTAACCCTTCCCCGAAGCCTTCCCCTCACCCTTCCCCTAATCCTAACCCGTTCGCTCACACTATCACACGCCCTCACACGTACGTTCCCCCTAAACCGTTGTCGTACCCTCACCTGGACCCCAAACCATCCCCGTCCCCTAACCCTAACCCTAGCCCGAACCCTATCCCTAACCATTCCCCGAAGCCTTCCCCTCACCCGTCCCCTAATCCTAACCCGTTCGCTCACACTAACCCGCGCCCTCACACGTACGCTACCCCTAAACCGCTGGCATACCCTCACCTAGACCCTAAACCGTCCCCGTCCCCTACCCCTAACCCTAGCCCAAACGCTAAACCTAACTCTTCCCCGAAACCTTCCCCTCAACCGTCCCCTAATCCTAACCCGTACGCTCACACTAACCCGCGCCCTCACACGTACGCGCCCCCTAAACCGTTGTCGTACCCTCACCTGGACCCTAAACCGTCCTCGTCCCCTAACCCTAACCCTAGCCTGAACCCTAAACCTCACCCTTCCCCGAAGCCTTCTCCTAACCCGTCCGCTAATCCTAACCTGTACTTTCACACTAACCCGCGCCCTCGCACGTACGCTCCCCCTAAACCATTGTGGTACCCTCACCTGTACCCTAAACTGTCCCCGTCCCCTAACCCTAACCCTAGCCCGAACCCTAACCCTAACCCTTCCCCGAAGCCTTCCCCTCACCCGTCCCCTAATCCTAACCCGTACGCTCACACTAACCTGCGCCCTCACACGAAAGGTACCCCTAAACCGTTGTCGTACCCTCACCTGGACCCTAAACCGTCCACGTCCCCTAACCCTAACCCTAGCCCGAACCCTAAACCTAAACCTTCCCCGAAGCCTTCCCCTCACCCGTCCCCTAATCCTAACCCGTACGCTCACACTAACACGCGTCCTCACACGTACGCTCCCCCTAATGTGTTGTCTTACACTCACCTGGACCTTAAACCGTCCCCGTCCCCTAACCCTAACCCTAGGCAGAACCCTAATCCTAACCCTTCCCCAAAGCCTTCACGTCACCCGTCCCCTAATCCTAACCCGAACGCTCCCACTAACCCGCGCCCTCACACGTACGCTCCCCCTAAACCATTGTCGTACCCTCACCTGGACCCTAAACCGTCCCCGTCCCCTAACCCTAACCCTAGCCCTAACCCTAACGCTAAACCTTCCCCAAAGCCTTCCCATAACCCGTCCCCTAATCCTAACCCGTACGCTCACACTAACCCACGTCCTCACACGTACGCTCCCCCTAAACCGTTGTCGTACCGTCACCTTGACCCTAAACCGTCCCTGTCCCCTAACCCTAACCCTAGCCCGAACCCTAACCCTAACACTTCCCCGAAGCCTTCCCCTCACCCGTCTCTAATCCTAACCCGTACGCTCACACTATCCAGCCCGCTCACACGTACGCTCCCCCTAAACCGTTGTCGTACCCTCACCTGGACCCTAAACCGTCCCCGTCCCCTAACCCTAACCCTAGCAAGAACCCTAACACTAACCCTTCCCCGAAGCCTTCCCATCACCCGTCCCCTAATCCTAACCCGTACGCTCACACTAACACGTGCCCTCACACATACGCTCCCCCGAAAGTGTTGTCTTACCCTCACCTGGACCTTAAACCGTCCTCGTCCCCTATCCCTAACCCTAGGCCGAACCCTAAACCTAACCCTTCCCCGAAGCCTTCTCCTCACCCGTCGCCTAATCCTAACCCGTACGCTCACACTAACCCGCGCCCTCACACGTACGCTCCCCCTAAACCGTTGTCGTACCCTCACCTGGATCCTAAACCGTCCCCGTCCCCTAACCCTATCCCTAGCCCGAACCCTAACCCTAACCCATCCCCAAAGCCTTCCCCTCACCCGTCCCCTAATCCTAACCCGTATGCTCACACTAACCCGCGCCCTCACACGTACGCTCCACCTAAATCGTTGTCGTACCCTTACCTGGACCCTAAAACGTCCCCGTCCCCTAAACCTAACCCTAGCCCGAACCCTAACCCTAACCCTACCCCGAAGCCTTCCCCTCACCCGTCCCCTAATCCTAACCCGTACGCTCACACTATCCAGCCCGCTCACTCGTACGCTGCCCCTAAACCATTGTCGTACCCTCACCTGGATCCTAAACCGTCCCTATCCACTAACCCTAACCCTAGCCCGAACCCTAACCCTAACCCTTCCCCGAAGCCTTCCCCTCACCCGTCCCCTAATCCTAACCCGTACGCTCACACTAACCTGCGACCTCACACGTACGCTCCCCCTAAACCGTTGTCGTACCCTCACCTGGACCCTAAATGTTCCCCGACCCCTAACCCAAACCCTAGCCGGAACCCTAACCCTAACCCTTCCCCGAAGCCTTCCCCTCACCCGTCCCCTAATCCTAACCCGTACGCTCACACTAACCTGCGCCCTCACATGTACGCACCCCCAAAACAGTTGTCGTACCCTCACCTGGACCCTAAACCGTCCCCATCCCCTAACCCTAACCCTAGCCTGAACCCTAACCCTGACCCTTCCCCGAAGACTTCCCCTCAACCGTCCCCCAATCCTAAACCGTACGCTGACACTAACCCGCGCCCTCACACGTACGCTCCCCCTAAACCATTGTCGTACCCTCACCTGGACCCTAAACCATCCCCGTCCCCTAACCCTAACCCTAGCCCGAACCCTAACCCTAACCCTTCCCCGAAGACATCCCCTCACCCATCCCCTAATCCTAACCCGTACGCTCACACTAACCCGCGCCCTCACACGTACGCTCCCCCTAAACCATTATCGTGCCCTCACCTGGACCCTAAACCGTCCCCATCCCCTAACCCTAACCCTAGCCCGAACCTTAACCCTAACCATTCCCCGAAACCTTCCCCTCATCTGTCCGCTAATCCTAACCCGTACGCTCACACTAACCCACATCTTCACACGTACGCTCCCCCTAAACCGTTGTCGTACCCTCACCTGGACCCTAAACCGTCCCCGTCCCCTAACCCTAACCCTAGCCCGAACCCTAACTCTAACCCTTCTACGAAGCCTTCCCCTCACCCGTCCCCTAATCCTAACCCGTACGCTCACACTATCCATTCCGCTCACAAGTACGCTGCCCCTAAACCGTTGTCGTACCCACACCTGGACCCTAAACGGTCCCCATCCCCTAATCTTAACCCTAGCCCAGACCCTAACCCTAAACCTTCCCCGAAGCCTTCCCCTCACCCGTCCCGTAATCCTAACCCGTACGCTCACACTTACCCGCGCCCTCACACGTACGCTCCCCCTACACCGTTTTCGTACCCTCACCTGGACCCTAAACCGTCCCCGTCCCCTAACCCTAACCCTAGCCCGAAACCTAACACTAACCCTTGCCCGAAGCCTTCCCCTCACCCGTCCCCTAATCCTAAACCGTACCCTCACACTAAACAGCCCGCTCACACGTACGATGCCCCTAAACCGTTGTGGTACCCTCACCTGGACCCTAATCCGTCCCCATCCCCTAACACTAACCCTACCCAAACCCTAAACCTAACCCGTCACCGAAGCCTTCCCCTAACCTGTTCCCTAATCCTAACCCGTACGCTCACACTAACCCGTGCCCTCACACGTACGCTACCCCTAAACCGTTGTCTTACCCTCACCTGGACCCTAAACCGTCCCCGTCCCCTAACCCTAACCCTAGCCCGAACCCTATCCCTAACACTTCCCTGAAGCCTTCCCCTCACCCGTCCCCTAATCCTAACCCGTACGTTCACACTAACCCGCGCCCTCACACGTATGCTCCCCCTAAACCGCTGTCGTACCCTCATCTGTACTCGAAACCGTCCCCGTCCCTTAACCCTAACCCTAGCCCGAACCCTAACCCTAACCCCTCCCCGAAGCCTTCCCCTCACCCGTCTCCTAATCCTAACCCGAACGCTCACACTAACCCGCGCCCTCACACGTACGCTCCACCTAAACCGCTGTCGTACCCTCAACTGGACCAGAAACCGTCCCCGTCCCCTAACACTAACCCTAGCCCGAAACCTAACCCTAACACTTCCCCGAAGCCTTCCCCTCACCCGTCTCCTAATCATAACCCGTAAGCTCACACTAACCCGTGCCCTCACACGTACGCTCCCCCTAAACCATTGTCGTACCCTCACCTGCGCCCTAAACCGTCCCCGTCCTCTAACCCTAACCCTAGCCCGAACCCTAACCCTAACCCTTCCCCGAAGCCTTCCCCTCACCCGTCCCCTAATCCTAACCCGTACGCTCACACTAACCCAAGCCCTCGCACGTACGCTCCCCCTAAACCATTGTCGTACCCTCACCTGGACCCTAAACCGTCCCCGTCCCCTAACCCTAACCCTAGCCCGAACCCTAACCCTAACCCTTCACCGAAGCCTTCCCGTCACCCGTCCCCTAACCCTAACCCGTACGCTCACACTAACCCACGCCCTCACACGTACGCTCCCCCTAAACCGCTGTCGTACCCTCATCTGGACCCGAAACCGTCCCCGTCCCCTAACCCTAACCCTAGCCCGAACCCTAACCCTAACCCTTCCCCGAAGCCTTCCCCTCACCCGTCCCCTAATCCTAACCCGTACGCTCACACTAACCCACGCCCTCACACGTACACTCTCCCTAAACCGTTGTCGTACCCTCACGTGGACCCTAAACCGTCCCCGTCCCCTAACCCTAACCCTAGCCCGAACCCTAACCCTAACGCTTCCCCAAGGGGTTCCCCTAACCCATCCCCTAATCCTAACCCGTACGCTCACACTAACCCGCGCCCTCACACGTACGCTCCCCCAAACCGCTGTCGTACCCTCAACTGGACCCGAAACCGTCCCCGTCCCGTAACCCTAACCCTAGCCCGAACCCTGAACCTAACACTTCCCCGAAGCCTTCCCCTCACCCGTCCCCTAATCCTAAGACGTACGCTCACACTAACCCACGCCCTCACACGTACGCTGCCCCTAAACCGTTGTCGTACCCTCACATGGACCCTAAACCGTCCCCATCCCCTAACCCTAACCCTAGCCCGAACCCTAACCCTAAACTTTCCCCGAAGCATTCCCCTCAACCGTCCCCTAATCCTAACCCGTACGCTAACACTAACCCACGCGCTCACACGTACGCTCCCCCTCAACCGTTGTCGTACCCTCACCTGGACCCTAAACCGTCTCCGTCTCCTAACCCTAACCTTAGCCCGAACACTAACCCTAACACTTCCCCGAAGCCTTCCCCTCACCCATCCCCTAATCCTAACCAGTACGCTCACACTAACCCGCGCCCTCACACGAACGGTCCCCCTAAACCGTTGTCGTACTCTCACCTGGACCCTAAACCGTCCCTGCCTCCTAACCCTAACTCTAGCCCGAACCCTAACAATAAAACTTCCCCGAAGCCTTCCCCTCACCCGTCCCCTAATCCTAACCCGTACGCTCACACTGACACGCACCCTCACACGTACGCTCCCCCTAAAGCGTTGTCTTACCCTTACCTGGACCCTAAACCGTCCCCGTCACCTAACCCTAACCCTAGCCCGAACCCTAAACCTAACCCTTCCCCAAAGCCTTCCCCTAACTCGTCCCCTAATTCTAACCCGTACGCTCACACTAACCCGCACCCTCACACGTATGGTCCCCCTAAACCGTTGTCGTACCCTCACCTGGACCCTAAACCGTCCCCGTCCCCAACCCTAACTCTAGACCGAAACCTAACCCTAACACTTCCCCGAAGACTTCCACTCACCCGTCCACTAATCCTAACCCGTACGCTCACACTAACCCACGCCCTCACACGTACGCTCCCCCTAAACCATTGTCGTACCCTCACCTGGATCCTAAACCGTCCCCGTACCCTAACCCTAACCCTAACCCGAACACTAAACATAACCCTTCCCCGAAGCATTCACGTCACCCGTCACCTAATCCTAACCCGTACCATCACACTACGCACGCCCTCACACATTCGCTCCACCTAAACCATTGTCGTACCCTCACCTGGACCCTAAACCGTCCCCGTCCCCTAACCCTAACCCTAGCCCCAACCTTAACCCTAACCCTTCCCCGAAGCATTCCCCTCACCCGTCCCCTAATCCTAACCCTTACACTCACACTAACACGCGCCATCACACGTACGCTCCCCCTAAACCGTTGTCGTACCCTCACATAAACCCTAAACCGTCCCCGTCCCCTAACCCTAACCCTAGCCCTAACCCTAACCCTAACACTTCCCCGAAGCCTTCCCCTCACCCGTCCCCTAATCCTAACCCGTACGCTCACACTAACCCGCGCCCTCACAGGTACGCTCCCCCTAAACCGCTGTCATACCCTCAATTGGACCCGAAACCATCCCCGTCCCCTAACCCTAACCCTAGCCCGAACCCTAACCCTAACACTTCCCTGAAGCCTTCCCCTCACCCGTCCCCTAATCCTAACCCGTACGGTCACACTAACCTGCGCCCTCACACGTACGCTCCCCCTAAACCGTTGTCGTACCCTCAACTTTACCCTAAACCGTCCCTGACCCCTAACCCAAACCCTAGCCCGAACCTTAACATTAACCCTTCCCCGAAGCCTTCCCCTCACACGTCCCCTAATCCTAACCCGTATGCTCACACTAACCCACGCCCTCACACGTACGCTCCCCCTAAACCGTGGTCGTACCCTCACCTGGACCCTAAACCGTCCCCGTACCCTAACCCTAACACTAGCCCGAACCCTAACCCTAACCTTTCCCCGAAGCATTCCCCTCAACCGTCCCCTAATCCTAACCCGCACGCTGACACTAACCCACGCGCTCACACGTACGCTCCCCCTCCACCGTTGTCATACCCTCAGCTGGACCCTAAACCGTCTCCGTCCCCTAAACCTAACACTAGCCGGAACACTAACCCTAACACTTCCCCGAAGCCTTCCCCTCACCCATCCCCTAATCCTAACCCGTACGCTCACACTAACCCGCGCCCTCTCACGAACGGTCCCCGTAAACCGTTGTCGTACCCTCACCTGGACCCTAAACCGTCCCCGTCCCCATCCCTAACCCTAGCCCGTACCCTAACCTTAACCCTTCCCGGAAGCCTTCCCCTCACCCGTCCCATAATCCTAAGCCGTACGCTCACAGTAACCCGCGCACTCACATGTACACTCCCCCTAAACCGCTGTCGTACTCTCACCTGGACCCGAAACCGTCCCCGTCTCCTAACCCTAACCCTAGCCCAAACCCTATCTATAACCCTTTTCCGAAGCCTTCCCCTCACCCGTCCCCTAATCCTAACCCGTACGCTCACACTAACCCGTGCCCTCACATGTACGCTCCCCCTAAACCGCTTTCGTACCCTCAACTGGACCTGAAACCGTCCCCGTCCCCTAACCCTAACCCTAGCCCGAACCGTAACCCTAACCCTTCCCCGAAGCGTTCCCCTCACCCGTCCCCTAATCCTAACCCGTACGCTCACACTAAACAGCCCACTCACACGTATGCTGCCCCTAAACCGTTGTGGTACCCTCACCTGGACCCTAAACCGTCCCCATCCCCTAACACTAACCCTACCCAAACCCTAACCCTAACCCGTCCCCGAAGCCTTCCCCTCACCCGTCCCCTAATCCTAACCCTTACTCTCAAACTAACCCGCGCCCTCACACGTACGCTCACCCTAAACCGATGTCGTACCTTCATCTGGACCCGAAACCGTCCCCGTCCCCAAACCCTAACCCTAGCCCGAACCCTAACCCCAACCCTTCCCCGAAGCCTTCCCGTCACCCGTCCCCTAATCCTAACCCGTACGCTCACACTAACCCACGCCCTCACACGTACGCTCCCTCTAAACCGTTGTCGTACCCTCATCTGGACCATAAACCGTCCCCGTCACCTAACCCTAACCCTAGCACGAACCCTAACCCTAACCCTTCAACAAAGCCTTCCCCTAACCTGTCCCCTAATCCTAACCCGTACACTCACACTAACCGGCGCCCTCACACGTACGCTCCCCTTAAACCGTTGTCGTACACTCACCGGGACCCTAAACCGTCCCCGTCCCCTAAACCTAACCCTAGCCCGAACCCTAACCCTAACCCTTCCCCGAAGCCTTCGCTTCACCCGTCCCCTAAAACTAACCTGTAAGCTCACACTACCCCGCGCCCTCACACGTACGCTCCCCCTAAACCATTGTCGTACACTTACCTGGACCCTAAACCGCCCCCGACCCCTAACACGAACCCTAGCCCGAACCCTATCCCTAACCGTTCCCCGAAGCCTTCCCCTGACCCGTCCCCTAATCCTAACCCGTACGCTCACACTAACCCACGCCCTCACACGTACGCTCCCCCTAAACCACTGTCGTACCCTCACCTGGACCCTAAACCGTCCCCGTCCCCTAACCCTAACCCTAGCCCGAACCCTAACCCTAACCCTTCCCCAAAGGGTTCCCATAACCCGTCCCCTAATCCTAACCCGTACGCTCACACTAACCCACGCCCTCACACGTACGCTCCCCCTAAACCGTTGTCGTACACTCACCTTGACCCTAAACCGTCCCCGTCCCGTAACCCTAACCCTAGCCCGAAACCTAACCCTAACCCTTCCCCGAAGCCTTCCCCTCACTCGTCCCCTAATCCTAAGCCGTACGCTCACACTAACCCACGCCCTCACACGTACGCTGCCCCTAAACCGTTGTCGTACCCTCACATGGACCCTAAACCGTCCCCATCCCCTAACCCTAACCCTAGCCCGAAGCCTAACCCTAATCCTTCCCTGAAACCTTCACCCACCCGTCCCCTAATCCCAACCCGTACGCTCACACTAACCCGCGCCCTCACACGTACACTCCCCCTAAACCGTTGTCGTTCCCTCATCTGGATCCTATACCGTCCCCGTCCCCTAACCCTAACCCTAGCCCGAAACATAACACTAACCCTTCTCCGAAGCCTTCATGTCAACCGTCCCCTAATCCTAACCCGCACGCTCACACTAACCCACGCCCTCACACGTACACTCCCTCTAAACCGTTGTCGTACCCTCACATGGACCCTAAAGTGTCCCCATCCCCTAACCCTAACCCTAGCCCGAACCCTAACCCTAACCTTTGCCCGAAGCCTTCCCCTCACCCGTCCCCTAATCCTAACCCGTACGCTGACACTAAACAGCCCACTCACACGTACGCTGCCCCTAAACCGTTGTGGTACCCTCACCTGGACCCTAAACCGTCCCCATCCCCTAACACTAACCCTACCCAAACCCTAACCCTAACCCGTCCCCGAAGCCTTCCACTCACCCGTCCCCTAATCCTAACCCGTACGCTCAAACTAACCCGCGCCCTCACACGTACGCTCCCCCTAAACCGATGCCGTACCTTCATCTGGACCCGAAACCGTCCCCGTCCCCTAACCCTAACCCTAGCCCGAACCCTAACCTTAACCCTTCCCCGAAGCCTTCCCCTCACCCGTCTCCTAATCCTAACCCGAACGCTCACACTAACCCGCGCCCTCACACGTACGCTCCACCTAAACCGCTGTCGTACCCTCAACTGGACCCGAAACTGTCCCCATCGCCTAACCCTAACCCTAGCCCGAACCCTAACCCTAACACTTCCCCGAAGCCTTCCCCTCACCTGTCCCCTAAACCTAACCCGTAAGCTCACACTAACCCGTGCCCTCACACGTACGCTCCCCCTAAACCATTGTCGTACACTCACCTGGACCCTAAACCGCACCCGTCCCCTAACCAGAGCCCTAGCCCGAACCCTATGCCTAACCGTTCCCCGAAGCCTTCCCCTGACCCGTCCCCTAATCCTAACCCGTACGCTCACACTAACCCATGCCCTCACACGTACGCTCCCCCTAAAACTTTGTCGTACCCTCACCGGGACCCTAAACCGTCCCTGTCCCCTAACCCTAACCCTAACCCTAACCTTCATCTGGACCCGAAACCGTCCCCGTCCCCTAACCCTAACCCTAGCCCGAACCCTTACCCTAACCCTTCCCCGAAGCCTTCCCCTCACTCGTCCCCTAATCCTAAGCCGTACACTCACACTAACCCACGCCCTCACACGTACGCTGCCCCTAAACCGTTGTCGTACCCTCACATGGACCCTAAACCGTCCCCATCCCCTAACCCTAACCCTAGCCGGGACCCTAACCCTAACCCTTCCCCGAAGACTTCCCCTCACCCGTCCCCTAATCCTAACCAGTAGGCTCACACTAACCCGCGCCCTCACACGTACGCTCACCCTAAAGCATTGTCGTACCCTCACCTGGACCCTAAACCCTCCCCGTCACCTAACCGTAACCCTAGTCCGAACCCTAACCCTAACCCTTCCCCGAAGACATCCCCTCACCCGTCCCCTAATCCTAACCCGTACGCTCACACTAACCCACGCCCTCACACTTACGCTCCCCCTAAACCATTATCGTGCCCTCACCTGGACCCTAAACCGTCCCCATCCCCTAACCCTAACCCTAGCCCGAACCTTAACCCTAACCATTCCCCGAAACCTTCCCCTCACCCGTCCCCTTATCCTAACCCGTACGCTCACACTAAACCACGTCTTCACATGTACGCTCCCCCTAAACCGTTGTCGTACCCTCACCTGGACCCTAAACCGTCCCCGTCCCCTAACCCTAACCCTAGCCCGAACCCTAACCCTAACCCTTCCCCGAAGCCTTCCCCTCACCCGTCCCGTAATCCTAACCCGTACGCTCACACTATCCAGTCCGCTCACACGTACGCTGCCCCTAAACCGTTGTCGTACCCACACCTGGACCCTAAACGGTCCCCATCCCCTAACCTTAACCCTAGCCCAGACCCTAACCCTAAACCTTCCCCGAAGCCTTCTCCTCACCCGTCCCCTAATCCTAACCCGTACGCTCACACTTACCCGTGCCCTCACACGTACGCTCCCCCTAAACAATTTTCGTACCCTCACCTGGACCCTAAACCGTCCCCGTCCCCTAACCCTAACCCTAGCCCGAACCCTAACCCTAACCCTTCCCCGAAGCCTTCCCCTCACCCGTCCCCTAATGCTAGCCCGTACGCTTACACTAACCCGTGCCCTAACACGTACGCTCCCCCTAAACCGTTGTCGTACCCTCACCTGGACCCTAAAGTGTCCCTGTCCCCTAACCCTAACCCTAGCCCGAACCCTAACCCTAACCCTTGCCCGAAGCCTTCCCCTCACCCGTCCCCTAATCCTAACCCGTACGCTCACACTAAACAGCCCGCTCACACGTACGCTGCCCCTAAACCGTTGTGGTACCCTCACCTGGACCCTAAACCGTCCCCATCCCCTAACACTAACCCTACCCAAACCCTAACCCTAACCCGTCCCCGAAGCCTTCCCCTCACCCGTCCCCTAATCCTAACCCGTACGCTCAAACTAACCCGCGCCCTCACACGTACGCTCCCCCTAAACCGATGTCGTACCTTCATCTGGACCCGAAACCGTCCCCGTCCCGTAACCCTAACCCTAGCCCGAACACTAACCTTAACCCTTCCCCGAAGCCTTCCCCTCACCCGTCTCGTAATCCTAACCCGAACGGTCACACTAACCCGCGCCCTCACACGTACGCTCCACCTAAACCGCTGTCGTACCCTCAACTGGACCCGAAACCGTCCCCAACCCCTAACCCTAACCCTAGCCCGAACCCTAACCCTAACACTTCCCTGAAGCCTTCCCCTCACCCGTTCCCTAAACCTAACCCGTAAGCTCACACTAACCCATGCCCTCACACGTACGCTCCCCATAAACCATTGTCGTACCCTCACCTGGGCCCTAAACCGTCCCCGTCCCCTAACCCTAACCCTAGCCCGAACCCTAACCCTAACCCTTCCCCGAAGCCTTCCCCTCACCCGTCCCCTAATCCTAACACGTACGTTCACACTAACCCGCGCCCTCAAACGTATGCTCCCTCTAAACCGTTGTCGTACCCTCACTTGGACCCTAAACCGTCCCCGTCCCCTAACCCTAACCCTAGCCCGAACCCTAACCCTAACCCTTCCCCGAAGCCTTCCCGTCACCCGTCCCCTAATCCTAACCCGTACGCTCACACATACCCGCACCCTCACACGTACGCTCCCCCTAAACCGTTGTCGTTCCCTCATCTGGATCCTAAACCGTCCCCGTCCCCTAACCCTAACCCTAGCCCGAAACATAACACTAACCCTTCTCCGAAGCCTTCATGTCACCCGTCCCCTAATCCTAACCCGCACGCTCACACTAACCCGCGCCCTCACACGTACGCTCCCCCTAAACCGTTGTCGTACCCTCACCTGGAACCTAAACCGTCCCGGTCCCCTAACCCTAACCCTAGCCCAAACCCTAACCCTAACACTTCCCCGAAGCCTTCCCCTCACCCGACCCCTAATCCTAACCCGTACGCTCACACTAACCCACGCCCTCACCCGTACGCTCCCCCTAAACCGTTGTCGTTACCCTCACCTGGACCCTAAACCCTCCCCGTCACCTAACCGTAACCCTAGTCCGAACCCTATCCCTAACCCTTCCCCGAAGACATCCCCTCACCCGTCCCCTAATCCTAACCCGTACGCTCACACTAAACAGCCCGCTCACACGTACGCTGCCCCTAAACCGTTGTGGTACCCTCACCTGGACCCTGAACCGTCCCCATCCCCTAACACTAACCCTACCCAAACCCTAACCCTAACCCGTCCCCGAAGCCTTCCCCTCACCCGTCCCCTAATCCTAACTCATACGCTCAAACTAACCCACGCCCTCACACGTACGCTCCCCCTAAACTGATGTGGTACCTTCATCTGGACCCGAAACCGTCCCCGTCCCCTAACCCTAACCCTAGCCCGAACCCTAACCTTAACCCTTCCCCGAAGCCTTCCCCTCACCGTCTCCTAATCCTAACCCGAACGCTCACACTAACCCGCGCCCTCACACGTACGCTCCACCTAAACCGCTGTCGTACCCTCAACTGGACCCGAAACCGTCCCATCCCCTAACCCTAACCCTAGCCCGAACCCTAACCCTAACACTTCCCCGAAGCCTTCCCCTCACCCGTCCCCTAAACCTAACCCGTAAGCTCACACTAACCCGTGCCCTCACACGTACGCTCCCCCTAAACCATTGTCGTACCCTCACCTGGGCCCTAAACCGTCCCCGTCCCCTAACCCTAACCCTAGCCCGAACCCTAACCCTAACCCTTCCCCGAAGCCTTCCCCTCACCCGTCCCCTAATCCTAACCCGTACGCTCACACTAACCCGCGCCCTCGCACGTACGCTCCCCCTAAACCGTTGTCGTACCCTCACCTGGACCCTAAACCGTCCCCGTCCCCAAAACCTAACCCTAGCCCGAACCCTAACCCTAACCCTTCCCCGAAGCCTTCCCGTCACCTGTCCCCGAATCCTAACCCGTACACTCACACTAACCCGCGCCCTCACCCGTACGCTCCCCCTAAACCGTTGTCGTACCCTCACCTGGACTATAAACCGTCCCCGTCACCTAACCCTAACCCTAGCCCGAACCCTAACCCTAACAATTCCCCAAAGGGTTCCCCTAACCCGTACCCTAATCCTAACCCGTACGCTCACACTAACCCACGCCCTCACACGTACGCTCCCCCTAAACCGTTGTCGTACACTCACCTGGACCCTAAACCGTCCCCGTCCCGTAACCCTAACCCTAGCTCAAACCCTTACCCTAACACTTCCCCGAAGCCTTCCCCTCACTCGTCCCCTAATCCTAAGCCGTACACTCACACTAACCCACGCCCTCACACGTACGCTGCCCCTAAACCGTTGTCGTACCCTCACATGCACCCTAAACCGTCCCCATCCCCTAACCCTAACCCTAGCCGGGACCCTAACCCTAACCCTTCCCCGAAGACTTCCCCTCACCCGTCCCCTAATCCTAACCAGTAGGCTCACACTAACCCGCGCCCTCACACGTACGCTCACCCTAAAGCATTGTCGTACCCTCACCTGGACCCTAAACCCTCCCCGTCACCTAACCGTAACCCTAGTCCGAACCCTAACCCTAACCCTTCCCCGAAGACATCCCCTCACCCGTCCCCTAATCCTAACCCGTACGCTCACACTAACCCGCGCCCTCACACTTACACTCCCCCTAAACCATTATCGTGCCCTCACCTGGACCCTAAACCGTCCCCATCCCCTAACCCTAACCCTAGCCCGAACCTTAACCCTAACCATTCCCCGAAACCTTCCCCTCACCCGTCCCCTTTTCCTAACCCGTACGCTCACACTAACCCACGTCTTCACATGTACGCTCCCCCTAAACCGTTGTCGTACCCTCACCTGGACCCTAAACCGTCCCCGTCCCCTAACCCTAACCCTAGCCCGAACCCTAACCCTAACCCTTCCCCGAAGCCTTCCCCTCACCCGTCCCGTAATCCTAACCCGTACGCTCACACTATCCAGTCCGCTCACACGTACGCTGCCCCTCAACCGTTGTCGTACCCACACCTGGACCCTAAACGGTCCCCATCCCCTAACCTTAACCCTAGCCCAGACCCTAACCCTAAACCTTCCCCGAAGCCTTCCCCTCACCCATCCCCTAATCCTAACCGTACGCTCACACTTATCCGTGCCCTCACACGTACGCTCCCCCTAAACAGTTTTCGTACCCTCACCTGGACCCTAAACCGTCCCCGTCCCCTAACCCTAACCCTAGCCCGAACCCTAACTCTAACCCTTCCCCGAAGCCTTCCCCTCACCCGTCCCCTAATGCTAGTCCGTACGCTCACACTAACCCGTGCCCTAACACGTACGCTCCCCCTAAACCGTTGTCGTACCCTCACCTGGACCCTAAAGTGTCCCTGTCCCCTAACCCTAACCCTAGCCCGAACCCTAACCCTAACCCTTGCGCGAAGCCTTCCCCTCACCCGTCCCCTAATCCTAACCCGTACGCTCACACTAAACAGCCCGCTCACACGTACGCTGCCCCTAAACCGTTGTGGTACCCTCACCTGGACCCTAAACCGTCCCCATCCCCTAACACTAACCCTACCCAAACCCTAACCCTAAACCGTCCCCGAAGCCTTCCCCTCACCCGTCCCCTAATCCTAACCCGTACGCTCAAACTAACCCGCGCCCTCACACATACGCTCCCCCTAAACCGATGTCGTACCTTCATCTGGACCCGAAACCGTCCCCGTCCCCTAACCCTAACCCTAGCCCGAACCCTAACCTTAACCCTTCCCCGAAGCCTTCCCCTCACCCGTCTCGTAATCCTAACCCGAACGGTCACACTAACCCGCGCCCTCACACGTACGCTCCACCTAAACCGCTGTCGTACCCTCAACTGGACCCGAAACCGTCCCCAACCCCTAACCCTAACCCTAGCCCGAACCCTAACCCTAACACTTCCCTGAAGCCTTCCCCTCACCCGTTCCCTAAACCTAACCCGTAAGCTCACACTAACCCGTGCCCTCACACGTACGCTCCCCATAAACCATTGTCGTACCCTCACCTGGGCCCTAAACCGTCCCCGTCCCCTAACCCTAACCCTAGCCCGAACCCTAACCCTAACCCTTCCCCGAAGCCTTCCCCTCACCCGTCCCCTAATCCTAACCCGTACGCTCACACTAACCCGCGCCCTCAAACGTATGCTCTCTCTAAACCGTTGTCGTACCCTCACTTGGACCCTAAACCGTCCCCGTCCCCTAACCCTAACCCTAGCCCGAACCCTAACCCTAACACTTCCCCGAAGCCTTCCCGTCACCCGTCCCCTAATCCTAACCCGTACGCTCACACATACCCGCGCCCTCACACATACGCTCCCCCTAAACCGTTGTTGTACACTCACCTGGACCATAAACCGTCCCCGTCACCTAACCCTAACCCTAGCCCGAACCCTATCCCTAACCCTTCCTCGAAGCCTTCGCTTCACCCGTCCCCTAAAACTAACCCGTAAGCTCACACTACCCCGCGCCCTCACACGTACGCTCCCCCTAAACCGTTGTCGTACCCTCACCTGGACCCTAAACCGTCCCCGTCCCCTAACCCTAACCCTAACCAGAACCCTATACCTAACCCTTCCCCGAAGCCTTCCCCTCACCCGTCCCCTAATCCTAACCCGTTCGCTCACACTAACACGCGCCCTCACACGTATGCTCCCCCTAAACCGTTGTCGTACCCTCACCTGGACCCTAAACCATCCCCGTCCCCTAACCCTAACCCTAGACCGAACCCTAACCCTAAACCTTCCCCGAAGCCTTCCCCTCACCCGTCCCCTAATCCTAACCCGTACGCTCACACTAACCCGCGCCCTCACACGTACGCTCCACCTAAACCGCTGTCGTACCCTCAATTGGACCCGAAACCATCCCCGTCCCCTAACCTTAACCCTAGCCCGAACACTAACCCTAACCCTTCCCCGAAGCCTTCCCCTCACCCGTCCCCTAATCCTAACCCGTACGCTCACACTAACCCATGCCCTCACAAGTGAAAAATGGATAAAGAAGTTGTGGTACTTACGTACAATGCAATATCACTCAGCAATGAAATCTATGTCATCAGGCCCGTAGCAGCATAATGAGTGGATTCAGGTATGATGATTCTAACTGAAATAAGTCACACAGAAAAAGAAACATCATAAGATATCACTAATACACGGAATGTAAACTTGGCTACACAGGAACTGGATTACAAATCAGAACAGGGTCTCAAATTTAGAAAACCAACTTATGCTTGCTTAAGTGAAAAGGTGAGTTGGGGTGCTGCATAAAACCAGAGATTGAAATGAGCACAGATAAAGTTCCTTAAGCCAAATATGGAATAGACAAGAACTACTCCTTGCTCAACGAAATGGACTCAACACCCCATATTAAACGCCTAAGAATGTACCTGACTAGTAAGTAACTTAAAACCTATGGATTGCTTTGTCTCTGAAAGAGAATCAAGCGTGTGTACAGGGGCATAAACGCAGCAGTGATAGCATTGGAGAGGTTTGGTGAGCAAATGAAGACCCTTTGAAGTCATATTGCATGGTACCCATTCCACGGGTCTCAACTCTCCAGGTTTAAGGGATTCTTCCTTCAGCTAAAACATAAATGTTGAACCCAGAGTATGTTCAACCGTGTGATTGGGAGACGTGTTCAATATGTCTCAGTTCTCGTCCCCTGGTACTCGGGTGCAACATTCCAGACGCTTTACTAACACTCTCCTGACTTGGAAAGTCAGTGCCTTTAACCTCCTGTTTGGCCCATTTGCAATTTCTGCGGAAGATGAACAGGAATAGGGAGAACCAATGAGAGACTAGCTGGAGGTGTCTGGACGGGCAAATTTAACTCTCATTTCCCACCAGGAAGAGGAATTAACCAAAGGCTCAGCGTGCCGTGCCGGAACCAGATTAGGGCCTGAAGCAATCCTGCGGTGTTGCGGCCAGCTCACAAGAAAGCGAGTTGAAGAAAGGAGCTCAGGGGCACTGTAATTCACAAACCTGCAGAGTTATAAATGACAGCTATCGTCCAAAAATATACTGAAGTAAGGCTGCCAAGAGTACTTGAAAGCGGGGCAGAATTGCAGGAAACTGATTTCAGGAGGTAGACTGGAATTGCATTTAAAACATAGGAAAAGAGGCAGAACGTCCACAATGATGCACTTGGACAAAAAGGGCGTATGCGTTTTTTCCTGAATATATTCAGGAAAAAACGCATACGCCCTTTTTGGCCAACCAAGCAAGCTTGCAAAGGAAATCTGCACTACAATGAAGTCTCACTTCCCCCCGGTCAAAAGGGTCATCTGAAAAAAGTGTAAAATCCAGAAAGGCAGGACAGGCCATGGAGAACTGGGAGCCTTGTTATGCTGATGGGCGGGATGTAAATTGCCAACAGCCACTAGGGAGAGGTGTATGGTGTTTCCTGAAACATCTAAAAAACAAAGCAACAGAGCCTAGGGCACTTCCACTTATGGAACTATAGCTTAGGGAAATTAAAATAAAAAAGACACATCCACCCCAAAGATTGGGATGGCTCTGTTTACAAGAACCTCATTTACGGTTAAGGTTCAGTATCGCAGAAAATGAAAAATGAATAAAGAAGTTGTGGTACTTACGTACAATGCAATATCACTCAGCAATGAAATCTATGTCATCAGGCCCGTAGCAGCATAATGAGTGGATTCAGGTATGATGATTCTAACTGAAATAAGTCACACAGATAAAGAAACATCATAAGATATCACTAATACATGGAATGTAAACTTGGCTACACAGGACCTGGATTACAAAACAGAACAGGGTCTCAAATTTAGAAAACCTACTTATGCTTGCTTAAGGGGATAGGTGAGTTGGGGTGCTGCATCAAAGCAGAGATTGAAATGAGCACAGATAAAGTTCCTTAAGCCAAATATGGAATAGACAAGAACTACTCCTTGCTCAACGAAATGGACTCAACACCTCATATTAAACGCCTAAGAATGTACCTGACTAGTAAGTATCTTAAAACCTATGGATTGCTATGTCTCTGAAAGAAAATCATGCGTGTGTTCAGGGGCATAAACGCAGCAGTGATAGGATTGGAGAGGTTCGGTGAGCAAATGAAGACCCCTTGAAGTCATATTGCATGGTACCCATTCCACGGGTCTCAACTCTCCAGGTTTAAGGGATTCTGCCTTCAGCTAAAACATGCATGTGGATCCAGAGTATGATCAACCGTATGATCGGGAGACGTGTTCCAATATGTCTCAGTTCTCGTCCTCTGGTACTCGGGTGCAACATTCCAGACGCTTTACTAACACTCTCCCGACTTTTAGAGTCAGTGCCTTTAACCTCCTGTTTGGCCCAGTTTGCAATTTCTGCGGAAGATGAACAGGAATAGGGAGAATCAATGAGAGACTAGTTGGAGGTGTCTGGACGGGCAAATTTAACTCTCATTCCCACCAGGAAGAGGAATTAAACAAAGGCTCAGTGTGCGGTGCCGGAACCAGATTAGGGCCTGAAGCAATCCTGCGGTGTTGCGGCCAGCTCACAAGAAAGCGAGTTGAAGAAAGGAGCTCAGGGGCACTGTAATTCACAAACTTGCAGAGTTATAAATGACAGCTATCGTCCAAAAATATACTGAAGTAAGGCTGCCAAGAGGATGTGAAAGCGGGGCAGAATTGCAGGACACCGATTTCAGGAGGTAGACTGGAATTGCATTTAAAGCATAGGAAAAGAGGCAGAACGTCGACAATGAGACACTTGGCCAAAAGGGGCGTATGCGTTTTTTCCTGAATATATTCAGGAAAAAACGCATACGCCCCTTTTTGGCCAACCAAGCAAGCTTGCAAAGGAAATCTGCACTACAATGAAGTCTCACTTCCCCCCGGTCAAAAGGGCCATCTGAAAAAAGTGTAAAATCCAAAAAGGAAGGACAGGCCATGGAGAACTGGGAGCCTTGTTATGCTGATGGGCGGGATGTAAATTGCCAACAGCCACTGGGGAGAAGTGTATGGTGTTTCCTGAAACATCTAAAAAACAAAGCAACAGAGCCTAGGGCACTTCCACTTATGGTCCTATAGCTTAGAGAAATTAAAATCAAAAAGACACAGCCACCCCAAAGTTTGGGACGGCTCTGTTTACAAGAACCTCGTTTACGGGACAAGTTCAATATCGCAGAAAGCGAAAAATGGATAAAGAAGTTGTGGTACTTACGTACAATGCAATATCACTCAGCAATGAAATCTATGTCATCAGGCCCGTAGCAGCATAATGAGTGGATTCAGGTATGATGATTCTAACTGAAATAAGTCACACAGAAAAAGAAACATCATAAGATATCACTAATACACGGAATGTAAATTTGGCTACACAGGAACTGGATTACAAAACAGAACAGGGTCTCAAATTTAGAAAACCAAATTATGCTTGCTCATGTGGAAAGGTGAGTTGGGGTGCTGCATAAAACCAGAGATTGAAATGAGCACAGATAAAGTTCCTTAAGCCAAATATGGAATAGACAAGAGCTACTCCTTGCTCAACAATATGTACTCAACACCCCATATTAAACGCCTAAGAATGTACCTGACTAGTAAGTATCTTAAAACCTATGGATTGCTATGTCTCTGAAAGAGAATGAAGCGTGAGTACAGGGGCATAAACGCAGCAGTGATAGGATTGGAGAGGTTCGGTGAGCAAATGAAGACCCTTTGAAGTCATATTGCATGGTACCCATTCCACGGGTCTCAACTCTCCAGGTTTAAGGGATTCTTCCTTCAGCTAAAACATGCATGTGGAACCCAGAGTATGATCAACCGTGTGATCGGGAGACGTGTTCCAATATATCTCAGTTCTCGTCCCCTGGTATTCGGGTGCAACATTCCAGACGCTTTACTAACACTCTCCCGACTTGAAGAGTCAGTGCCTTTAACCTCCTGTTTGGCCCAGTTTGCAATTTCTGCGGAAGATGAACAGGAAATGGGAGAACCAATGAGAGACTAGCTGGAGGTGTCTGGACGGGCAAATTTAACTCTCATTCCCACCAGGAAGAGGAATTATCCAAAGGCTCAGCCTGCGGTGCTGGAACCAGATTAGGGCCTGAAGCAATCCTGCAGTGTTGCGGCCAGGTCACAAGAAAGCGAGTTGAAGAAAGGAGCTCAGGGGCACTGTAATTCACAAACCTGCAGAGTTATAAATGACAGCTATCGTCCAAAAATATACTGAAGTAAGGCTGCCAACAGAACTTGAATGCGGGGCAGAATTGCAGGAAACCGATTTCAGGAGGTAGACTGGAATTGCATTTAAAGCATAGGAAAAGAGCAGAACGTCCACAATGATGCATTTGGCCAAAAAGGGCGTATGCGTTTTTTCCTGAATATATTCAGGGAAAAAACGCATACGCCCTTTTTGGCCAACCAAGCAAGCTCGCAAAGGAAATCTGCACTACAATGAAGTCTCACTTCCCCCCGGTCAAAAGGGCCATCTGAAAAATGTGTAAAATCCAGAAAGGCAGGACAGGCCATGGAGAACTGGGAGCCTTGTTATGCTGATGGGCGGGATGTCAATTGCCAACAGCCACTCGGGAGAAGTGTATGGTGTTTTCTAAAACATCTAAAAAACAAAGCAGCGGAGCATAGGGCACTTCCACTTATGGTCCTATAGCTTACGGAAATTAAAATCAAAAAGACACAGCCACCCCAAAATTTGGGATGGCTCTGTTTACAAGATCCTCGTTTACAGTACAAGTTCAATATCGCAGAAAGTGAAAAATGGATAAAGAAGTTGTGGTACTTACGTACAATGCAATATCACTCAGCAATGATATCTATGTCATCAGGCCCATAGCAGCATAATGAGTGGATTCAGGTATGATGATTCTAACTGAAATAAGTCACACAGAAAAAGAAACATCATAAGATATCACTAATACACGGAATGTAAACTTGGCTACACAGGAACTGGATTACAAAACAGAACAGGGCGTTAAATTTAGAAAACCAACTTATGCTTGCTTAAGGGGAAAGGTGAGTTGGGGTGCTGCCTAAAACCAGAGATTGAAATGAGCACAGATAAAGTTCCTTAAGCCAAATATGGAATAGACAAGAGCTACTCCTTACTCAACGAAATGGACTCAACACTCCATATTAAACGCCTAAGAATGTACCTGACTAGTAAGTATCTTAAAACCTATGGATTGCTATGTCTCTGAAAGAGAATCAAGCGTGTGTACAGGGGCATAAACGCAGCAGTGATAGGATTGGAGAGGTTCGGTGAGCAAATGAAGACCCGTTGAAGTCATATTGCATGGTACCCATTCCAGGGGTCTCAAATCTCCAGGTTTAAGGGATTCTTCCTTCAGCTTAAACATGCATGTGGAACCCAGAGTATGATCAACCACGTGATCGGGAGACGTGTTCCAATATGTCTCAGTTCTCGTCCCCTGGTACTCGGGTGCAACATTCCAGACGCTTTACTAACACTCTCCCGACTTGGAGAGTCAGTGCCTTTAACCTCCACTTTGGTCCAGTTTGCAATTTCTGCGGAAGATGAACAGGAATAGTGAGAACCGATGAGAGACTAGCTGGAGGTTTCTGGACGAGCAAATTTAACTCTCATTTCCCACAAGGAAGAGGAATTAACCAAAGGCTCAGCGTGCCATGCCGGAACCAGATTAGGGCCTGAAGCAATCCTGCGGTGTTGCGGCCAGCTCACAAGAAAGCGAGTTGAAAAAAGGAGCTCAGGGGCACTGTAATTCACAAACTTGCAGAGTTATAAATGACAGCTATCGTCCAAAAATATACTGAAGTAAGGCTGCCAAGAGGATTTGAAAGCGGGGCAGAATTGCAGGACACCGATTTCAGGAGGTAGACTGGAATTGCATTTAAAGCATAGGAAAAGAGGCAGAACATCGACAATGAGACACTTGGCCAAAAGGGGCGTATGCGTTTTTTCCTGAATATATTCAGGAAAAAACGCATATGCCCTTTTTGGCCAACCAAGCAAGCTTGCAAAGGAAATCTGCACTACAATGAAGTCTCACTTCCCCCTGGTCAAAAGGGCCATCTGTAAAAAGTGTAAAATCCAGAAAGGCAGGACAGGCCATGGAGAACTGGGAGCCTTGTTATGCTGATGGGGGGGATGTAAATTGCCAACAGCCACTGGGGAGAAGTGTATGGTGTTTCCTGAAACATCTAAAAAACAAAGCAACAGAGCCTAGGGCACTTCCACTTATGGTCCTATAGCTTAGGGAAATTAAAATCAAAAAGACACAGCCACCCCAAAGTTTGGGACGGCTCTGTTTACAAGAACCTCGTTTACAGGACAAGTTCAATATCGCAGAAAGCAAAAAATGGATAAAGAAGTTGTGGTACTTACGTACAATGCAATATCACTCAGCAATGACATCTATGTAATCAAGCCCGTAGCAGCATAATGACTGGATTCAGGTATGATGGTTCTAACTGAAATAAGTCACACAGAAAAAGAAACATCATAAGATATCACTAATACACGGAATGTAAACTTGGCTACACAGGAACTGGATTACAAAACAGAACAGGGTCTCAAATTCAGAAAACCAACTTATGCTTGGAGAGGTTCGGTGAGCAAATGAAGACCCTTTGTAGTCATATTGCATGGTACCCATTCCACGGGTCTCAACTCTCCAGGTTTAAGGGATTCTTCCTTCAGCTAAAACATGCATGTGGATCCCAGAGTATGATCAACCGTGTGATCGGGAGACGTGTTCAAATATGTCTCAGTTCTCATCTCCTGGTAATCGGGTGCAACATTCCAGACGCTTTACTAACACTCTCCCGAGTTGGAGAGTCAGTGCCTTTAACCTCCTGTTTGGCCCAGTTTGCAATTTCTGCGGAAGATGAACAGGAATAGGGAGAACCAATGAGAGACTAGCTGGAGGTGTCTGGACGGTCAAATTTAACTCTCATTTCCCACCAGGAAGAGGAATTAACCAAAGGCTCAGCGTGCGGTGCCGGAACCTGATTAGGGCCTGAAGCAATCCAGCGGTGTTGCGGCCACCACAGAAGAAAGCGAGTTGAAGAAAGGAGCTCAGGGGCACTGTAATTCACAAACCTGCAGAGTTATAAATGACAGCTATCGTCCAAAAATATACTGAAGTAAGGCTGCCAAGAGGACTTGAAAGCGGGGCACAATTGCAGGAAACCGATTTCAGGAGGTAGACTGGAATTGCATTTAAAGCATAGGAAAAGAGGCAGAACGTCGACAATGATGCACTTGGCCAAAAAGTGCGTATGCGTTTTTTCCTGAATATATTCAGGAAAAAACGCATACGCCCTTTTTGGCCAACCAAGCAAGCTTGCAAAGGAAATCTACACCACAATGAAGTCTCCCTTCCCCCCGCTCAAAAGGGCCATCTGAAAAAAGTGTAAAATCCAGAAAGGCAGGACAGGCCATGGAGAACTGGGAGCCTTGTTATGCTGATGGGGGGGATGTAAATTGCCAACAGCCACTAGGGAGAAGTGTATGGTGTTTCCTGAAACATCTAAAAAACAAAGCAACAGAGCCTAGGGCACTTCCACTTATGGTCCTATGGCTTAGGGAAATTATGATCAAAAAGACACAGCCACTCCAATGTTTGGGTCGGCTCTATTTACAAGAACCTCGTTTATGGTACAAGTTCATATCACAGAAAGTGAAAAATGGATAAAGAAGTTGTGGTACTTACGTACAATGCAATATCACTCAGCAATGACATCTATGTCATCAGGCCCGTAGCAGCATAATGAGTGGATTTAGGTATGATGATTCTAAATGAAATAAGTCACACAGAAAAAGAAACATGATAAGATATCACTAATACACGGAATGTGAACTTGGCTACACATGAACTTAATTACAAAACAGAACAGGGTCTCAAGTTTAGAAAACCAACTTATGCTTGCTTAAGGGGGAAGGTGAGTTGGGGTGCTGCCTAAAACCAGAGTTTGACATTAGTACAGATACTGTTCCATAAGCCAAATATGTAATAGACAAGACCTACCCCTTGCTCAACAAAATGGACTCAACAATGAGGTATCACCTCACAGCTGATAGAATGGGCATCATCAGAAAATCTACAAACAAAAAATGCTGGAAAGGGTGTGGAGAAAAGGAACCCTTTTCCACTATTGTTGGGAATATAAATTGATACAGTCACTGGAGAACAATATGGAGTTCTTAAGAAACTAACAATAGAATTACCATATGATACAGTAATCCCAGTACTGGACATATACCTAGACAAAACCATAAATCAAAAAGAGACATTCACTGCAATGTTCATTGCATCACTATTTACAATATCGAGGTAATGGAAGCAACCTAAATGCCCACAGACAGACGAATGCATAAAGCTGTGGTACATATATAAAATGGAATATTACTAAGCCATGAAAAGGAATGAAATTGGGTCATTTGTAGAGACGTCGATGGGTCTAGAATCTGTCATACAGAGTGAAGTAAGTCAGAAAGAGAAAAACAAATCTTGTATATTCATGCATATATGTGGAACCTAGAAAAACTGTACAGATTAACCATTTTGCAAGGCATAAATAGAGCAACAGATGTAGACAACAAATGTATGGACAACAAGGGGGGAAAGCTGTTGGGGGGGTGGTGGTGGGAGGAGTTGAGAGACTGGGATTGGCATGTATACATTTATATGTATAAAATAGATAACCAATAAGAACCTGCTGTATAAAAATATAAAATAAAATTCAAAATTGAAAAGAAATAAAATTTAAAAAATAAAACGGAAAAAACAATTATTCCCTTCACATACATGTATTTATATGAATAAATTATTTCCATGCTTATATCTGTAAATACAAAAAAGAGGAATAAAATCTACCTTGAACCAAAAATGAAAAAGAGAAAAAAAACACAGAACCCACCAGTTCCACAGAGGAAAACCGTATCAGGGCACTTGCTCCAGTTGTAAACAATTCTGAAGTTGGTCAGTGGTGGGGAATCGTCTCCCATTCAGCCAGCAGCCCCCACGCAACAAGCGTCCTCATTGCAAAGCTGGGGCACCGTGCCGAGGCATCTGTGAGTAAACGTGAGTTGAGCCCCAGGCCAGTTGCTGCTGAACTATTCCCACCCATCCCAGGTAAAACACCTGAATATATACAAGGACTTGAAAGCCTAGAGGAAGGGCCATAGAGCCACACGAGTGACAGCATGCCGGCCGACTTGGTGCCTGCAGGCCAGCCAGGATGGTCCTGGCCCTGGGTGCTCTTCTGGAAGATTTCCATTTCCCTGCCTGAGATACCCGTCCTGTCCCTGCCCCCACTGCTTTTTTCCTTCCTCACCTCTGCCCAGGGAGAAATTCCAGCAGCAGGTATGGGTGACACATCCTCTTCTTTAGCAGGTGGCAGCCTGGAAACTGCTGCAGAAAGTCCAGCAGAGCCCCACTCACACTGGGCCACCCACAAAGCCGTGGCCTCTCACTCCCTCCCACCAGCCCAGCCCCGAGACTGCTGACAGGGCAGAGAAAATGGCGTCAGGCACGGCTGCAGGGGCTCTTGCTGCCTGGAGTGGTATTTATATTGATCTCAACCCAGGCACACCTGGGGAGGGCTGGCTGGCACGGTAAGGCTGCCCAGCTCAGCCAATCATCACCCCTCAGGGGCTCACAGTTGCAGAAAATGGAACTTGCTGAACCGGCCAGGTCCAAGGAACAGGTGTGGGCTCCTGAGAGTCAGGATAGACAAGGGGCTGCAGCTTTGGCTTGTTTTCTAATCATTTTATCTGGCCCATGAGTGAGAGACAACTTCAAGAAAACTCTCTCCTAATGAGAGGAACGCAGGAGTCAGGGAGAGGAGGGGTGGGTGGTGGTTGGAGACAGAGGCCTGGTGCCCTGGGTGCAGTGGAAGTCTCTGGAAGACCAGGTGGAGAGAGGCCGCACAGAGTGATGCCCAGGGTCACAGACCTGTCGCAGCTGCTGTTTGTTAGTTCAAGTCCTGCTCTGAGGTGCTCTGTGTCAGCTCTGAGCGACAGGTGAGCTGGGGGTGCTCTGCAATGAGGGCTATGTGCACGGTTCCTGTGTGCCCAGCCCTGCCACGGTACCTGCAAGGGTAGCTCTGTATCCTGGGAGGGGCCTGACCACGAGAGCCCCGTGGGCTGGGGTGGGGGGTGGGGTACCTGCCCAGGTGAGCTCCATATTCTGGGATTGGTCTGACCACGAGAGCCCCATGGGCTGCTGGGGACCTGGTAAAGGATGTCAGGACAGTCAGTGAAGCCACCGAGGATATACCTCCAGTTGCTCCTAATTCCTACACCCTGCTGGTCATTCTACCAACCACCAGGACATGGTATTCTGTATTAGTCTTCAATGATGCCTTCTTTTGTATTCCATTAGTCCCAGAGTCACAAGAAATTTTGGCTTGTGAGTGGCAGGACTCAACATACAACTAAAACAATACTTCCGGGCCGTCTTGCCCCAAGGGTGCAAAAATTCCCACACTATCTTTGGGGAAACCTTAGCTAAAGACCTAAAAGTTCTACCTCTGGAAAAGGAAACCCTCCTTCAGTACTCAGACGACATTCTGATTGCCAGCCCTACTAAGGAGGCCTCTGAACTACCAAGCCAATAAAGGATAGAAGTTGTCCAAGAAAAAGCTCAAATATCACAGACTGCGGTGACCTGCCTGGGCTTCATTCTCACAGAAGGTCGGAGAAGCCCATCCCAGGAAAGGGAAGAAACCATTTTCGGCCTTACCCCTTTCTAAAACTAGAAGACAGCTTAGGGGTTCCTGGGGAGGCCAGGGTTTGCTGCTTCTGGATCCCTAACTACAGTCTACTAGCTGGGCCTCTATATGAAACACTGAAAGGAAAAGATGATGATCCTTTTGAATAGAATCCAGAAGTGGCCTTTCAAGAATGGAAAGAGCAGTCAATTCAGACCCTTGCCCTGGAACTCCCTAATTTGGCTAAACCCTTTGACCTTTACATTCCCGGTGAAAGGTGAATCGCCATTGGAGAATTAGTGCAAAAACTGGGACCACTTGAAATGGAACAATGCAAGAATGCCATCCAGGTAGGATAAACTACGGTCACCAAGGGGCTTGGCCCACTGCCGCATCTGGCCAAGATACTGGCGGTATCTAAAAACCTGGAAATCAGCAGCCCAAAAGGCCACCTCCCTCCTAAGGGAAAAGGACCCCACGTGGTGATCCTAACCACCAACCATGCCCTGAAGTTGCAGGGTTTGCTCCGTGGGCACACCAACCTCGAGTGCGGAGGCCCTCCAACTCCAACATCCAGAGAGATAACCGGGGGCAACAGGGCACCATGACGACTCGTGTGAACATCACTTGACCTGGAGTTTCTCTCATAAAACAACAAGAGTGTGTCCCAAAAGAGTAGACTACTGCTTGCAGGACTTACTGCACCCAGAGGGGAGCTAATAATCTTGGCGGGGGAACCGTATATCACACTGTCACCATAGAAAAGCCTACAGACACCGTGATGATGGTGGCCAATAAGACTGGCTGGACTCCTGTTTACTTCAAAAGGCTGTTGACTCAGTGGCCATCATGGTCCTTGATCACCACTGACCCTGGACTGCCTGGGAGTTGAGCGGGCAGGGCTCTGACACCTGGTGCTGTTTGTACGTTAATTCAGGGGCCTAATTGAAGAAAGCACAGACTACTGTTCAGAGCATCTAGGCTGGCAGAAACGGTCAGCCTAAGGTGGCCGAACAAATGTGGGACGGGGTGAAACCGGCCCCCACAGCGTCTCTGCACATCTCTTTCCTGGACCCTTAAAGGTCATTAGAATCTATAACGCTTCCAATGCTGGTGCTCAGGTGGACGAGCAGGGAGGCAGGGGGCCTGGGGACAATCAACGTCACCTGGAGGCTGCTGGGGAGAAGCTCTGACCCTCGCCCCTTGGTATGAGGGCTCCCAACTCAGCACTCAGCAGTTACAGAAGAAGGGTCTGCACCCTCAGCACTCCAAGAATGAGGAACGGGACAAAAGGCAGAGGAGGGGTTTGTCCCCAGCAAAGCCCATTAAAAATCCCTGGGAGATAAAAATAGAATCTGGGCAATAAAGTCAAGTCTAACCTTTTTTATCCTTTGTGCTTTGTCTAATTTCATGTGCTCCTAGGGTCCCGCATGCAGAGGTTCCACACCCGGCACTTCAGACCAGATTTCCTAGTGCAGAATGGCTGGGTCGACACCTCAGCTCCTGGGGCCCAGTGCAGACTCCGCGATATAGAGCCTGAGCTGCAGCCAACCCGGCCCTCGAGAGCTCCGCCCCCTCCCTCCCACTGACTCTGACAGGATCTCTACACAGCAGCCCAGCCCACAGCCCACGGGGTAGTGCATGCTCTCACCTCTCCATTCTCTGATCAAAATATAAAGTTTCCTTTGCTTGTGAACCAAACTCAGTCTCGATCTGTTGGCCCCAATGACACTGGGCAGGGGGACACTTGTTGGGGTCCACTCTGGAGGATCAGTAACAGAAATTGAGACTATTGTAACCTCAATGAACAGATGTGTGAGCCAAACTGTAGTTAACATAGAACAGTGTATAAGGCTCGGGTAAAATAAGATGTTTCTAACGCTTCCATTGGCTATTTCCATCACTTTATTATAAGCAAGTTCAGTGAAAAGGTTTGTCTTATTTGTCAGGTCAATATTAGAGAAACGAAGTGATTTCTTTCCAAGGATGTACATCTAATAATCTTGGTTAAAGCTTCAATCTTGTTTTAAATGCTTTTCCATTGAAAATGATACCTCTCTTTCAGCTCCCCCATTTCTGAGAAGTATAAAATCTTATAATTTATTATTACCAAAGGGGAAAGGTGGGAGGAGGGATAAATTAACAGTTTGGGATTAACACATACACACTGCTATGTATAAAATAGATCATCAACAAGGAACTACTGTATAGCACAGGGAACTACACTCAACATTTTGCAATAACCTATAAGGGGAAATAATCTGAAAAAGAATAGATATTTTTATTGACATCATCTATCAATGACAGTTAAAGTGTAACCTAGGGGAAGCTGGTGGTGAGTGCTTCTGACCCTGAAGACTTCAATCATCTAAAGTTTGGACTCTGCCTACTTCCCAAGGCCCTTAATGAACATATGTGTAGCCGTAGCTTAAAAAATTCCCCAGTTTGGGTTTCGGGGAGACACTGATTTTGAAAAAGCCCTGGTGTTCTCCTTACATGAATGGGACTCTTCCTACTGCTAAAACATGTCTGTCACACCCAGAGGATGGTATACCGTCTGATCGGGAAGAGTTTGGAAAAGGCATCTCATCTCCTCATCTCCTGGTGCTCGGGTTCACCCATCCAGCGTCTTTACTAACAGTCTCCCCACTTGGAGATTGCAGCACTGTCAACATCCTGTTGCGTACAGTTTGGAATTTGTCCAGAGGATGAAGCGGAAGGATGAGGAACAATGAGAGACAAGTCCTAGGTGTTCAGACAGGCACATGTCACTCTAATTTCCAATCAGGAAGACGAATTGACCAAAGGCTAGGGTTGCCCATGGAAACAGTATAGGGCTTGAGGAAATCCCGCTGCTTTGTGGCCAGTTCCCATAAACACAAGTTGAACAATGGAACTCAGGGACAGTAAAATTCACGAAACTGCAGAGTTGAAAATATCCATCACTGAAAAATGTCTTGAGGAAAGTCAGAGAAAAGGACTTGTAAGCAAGGGAGAATGGCAGGAAAGGGATTTGAGGAGGTAGAAAGGACTCGCCATTAAGCACAAGAAAAGGAGCTGAACATTGCCAACATTGCAGTTGGCCAAAAAGGGTGTATGCGTTTTTTTCTGTATATATTCAAGAAAAGGGCATACACTTTTTTAGCCAACCAAACAGGTGGGCACTGGAAGTCAATACTACAAGAGATATCACTTCGCATCAGTCAGAAGAGCCATCCTCATAAAGTGTAAACAACAAAAATGCAGGACAGGGCAAGGAGAAGAGGGAGCCCTGTGAGACTTATAGTGGAAATGTATATTGCCAACGGCCATTCTGGAGAAGTGTATTGTGTTTACTAAAGCATCTAAAAAATGAGCTACAGAGCATAGGGCACTTGCACTCATGGGCGTATATCTTGGGAAAAACAAAAATCGAGAGGACACAGGCACCCCAATGTTTACCCCCTCTCTGTTTAAAAGATCCTCGACTAGGATATAACTTAAATGTCTCTGGAGAGAAAAAATGGATAGAGATGTGGTACTTAGGTAGAGTGGAATATTATTCAGCCTGGAAATCAATGAAATATGGCCAGTTGTAACAACTCCGGAGGAGTTACGTATGATCATTCTAAGTGACATAATTCAAAAAGAAAAAGACACATATCATAAGATATCACTTAAAGGTGGAATCCAAAATGGCTACACATGAAATAAATTACAAAACAAAAACATAGTCAAATATGTAGAAAACACGCATAAGGCTGCTAAACGGGAAAGGTGGGGAGGGGTGAGGCATCATCCAGGAGGTTGAAATTAGCAAAGATACCATTCCAAATACCAAACTGATAATCAACAAGGCCTACACGGTAGCTAAAAGAACTGCACTCAGCACACTCAAGTCACCGGAAAAGAATATATACGACTGGTAAGAATCTGAAAAAGAATTTACTGATGTCTCTCTGTACGTGAATCAAGTGGATGTACAGCAGCAAGAAACAGAGCTTTGAAAATCAGCTGTAACCAATATAGTAATAAATTGAAAAAAATAAACCACAGAGAGACAGAGAAAACCTCTTACAACTTTTCCTCAGGGCCGGTGATGCAACATGGATTGAACACATCTAGACCCACAGCAGGATGAGACATAAGGCTGGAAACTGTTTGCACTAAGAGAAATGTGAGGTTGGGTGAGGAAATGCACACCCTTTAAAGTAATACTACCTGGTACCCATTCAATGGGTCCCAAATCTGCAGGTTCAAGGGATCTTCCTACAGCTAAAACATGCATGGAAAACCCAGAGGACTGTACACCATGTGATCGGGAGATGTGTCTAAAATGCAGCTCATTTATCCTCTCCTGGTGCTCCTGTTCACCATTCCAGCCACGTTACTTAGAATCTCCCCACTTGGAGAATCAGCACATTTCAACTTCTGTTTCACACATTTTGCAAATTGTGAGGAGGATGAACGGGAAGAGGGGGAACCAATGAGAGAATAGTTGTAGGGGTTCGGACGGGCACATATCACTCTAATTTCCCATTAAGAATAAGAATTGCAAAAAGGCTCAGCCCGCCTCGCCCGAGCCAAAATAGGGCCTGAAGCAATCCTGCGGGTTTGAGGCCAGCTCACAAAAGAGCAACTTAAAAAATGGAGCTCAGGGTCACTGCAATTCACAAACCTGCAGAGTTATAAATGAAAACTAACGTCCAAAAATATGTTGAGGTAAGGCAAAGAAGAGGATCTGAATGCAAGACAGAATTGCAAGAAACAGATTTCAAGAGATAGATTGGACTCATCTTTAAAGCACATGAAAAGCGGCAGATTTTCGACAATGATGCAGTTGGCCCAAAAGGGCGTATGCGTTTTTTCCTGATTATATCCAGGAAAAAACGCATACGCACTTTATGGGCAACGAAGCAAGCAAGCAATGCAAATGTGCACAACAAAGAAGTCTCATTTCCCACTGGTCAAAAGGGCCATCCTAAAAAATTGTAAAAACCAGAAATGCAGGACAGGCCATGGAGAACAGGGAGCCTTTATACGCTGATGGGCAGTGTGTGAACTGCCGAGAGCCACTCTGGAGAAGTGTATGGTGGTTCCTAAATCATCTAAAAAACAGAGCTACAGAGCATAGGACACTTCCAATCATGGGAGTATATCTAGGGAAGTCTAAAAATCAACAAGACACAAGCACACCACAGTTTAGGGCTACTCTGTTTACAAGAACCTCAACTTCAGTACACCTTAAATATCCCAGGAAAGAGAACAATGGATAAAGAAGATGTGGTACTTATGTACAATGGAATATCTCTTCACCATGATATCAATGTAATAAGGCTAGTAGAAGGATAAAGAGTGGATTTAGGTCCGATAATACTACTTGAAGTAAGTCAAACAGAAAAAGAAACATATCATAAGATATCACTTATAGAGGGAGGGTAAATATGGCTGCACAAGAAATGAATTACAGAACAGAACAGTGTCTCACATTTAGAAAACACACTTATTTCAGCTTAAGGGGAAAGGAGAGGTGGGGTGATGCATAAAACCAGAGTTTGAAATTAGCACAGATACCGTTCAATAAACCAAATAGATATTAGACAAGATCTACACCTTGCTCAATGAACTGGCCTCAACACACCCTATACACCGCAGAGAAATATATCTGAGTAATAAGAATCTTAAAACCCATGTATTGATATATCTCCATAAGGGAATCAAGTGTGTGCAGAGCGGCACAAACACAGCAGTGAAAATGAGCTAAACCCCATTATAGAAATAAATTTTAAAAACAAAACGCAGAAACAATGAAAGAGAGAAAAATTCTTACAAAATTCGCTCAGGGGCTGTGATGCAACCTGGATTGACCACATATAAACCCACAGCTGGATAAGACATAAGGCTGGACACTTGGGGCTGAGAGGATTGGTGAGCTTTGGTGAGCAACTGCCAAAAGTTTCATGCAATACTTCATGCTACTCATGCCAAGGGTCCCAACACTCCAGGTTGAAGGGAATCTTCCTACAGCTAAACCATGCTTGGGAAACCCAGCGACTGGTATACCATATGATCGGGAAAGGTTTCTAAAACGCACCTCATTTTTCCTCTCCTGGGGCTCCGGATCGACATTCCAGCCGCTTTACTAAAAATATCCCCACATGGAGAGTCAATGCCTTTAAGTTCTGGTATCGCACAGTCTGCAGTTAGTGCGGAGGATGAATGGGAATAAGGGGAACCAGTGAGAAACTAGATGTAGCGGTTTCAATGGGCACATGTCACTCTAATTTCACATCAGTAAGAAGAATAACCCTAACCCTAACCCTTCCCCGAAGCTTTCCCCTCACCCGTCCCCTAATCCTAACCCGTACGCTCACACTAACCCGCGCCCTCACACGTACGCTCCCTCTAAACCATTGGCATACACTCACCTGGACCCTAAACCGTCCCCGTCCCCTAACCCTAACCGTAGCCCGAACCCTAACCCTAACCCTTCCCCAAAGCCTTCCCCTCACCCGTCCCCTAATCCTAACCCGTACGCTCACACTAACCCGCGCGCTCACACGTACGCTCCCCCTCAACCGTTGTCGTACACTCACCTGGACCCTAAACCGTCCCCATCCCCTAACCCTAACCCTAGCCCGAACCCTAACCCTAACCCTTCCCCGAAGCCTTCCCCTCACCCGTCCCCTAATCCTAACACGTGCGCTCACACTAACCTGCGCCCTCACACGTACTCTCCCCCTAAAGCTCTGTCGTACCCTCACCTGCACCCTAAACCGTCCCCGTCCCCGTCCCCTAACCCTAGCCTGAACCCTAACCCTAAACCTTCCCCGAAGCCTTCTCCTCACCCGTCCCCTAATCCTAACCCGTACGCTCACAGTAACCTGCGCCCTCAAACGTACGCTCCCCCTAAACCGATGTCGTACCCTCACGTGGACCCTAAACCGTCCCCGTCCCCTAACCCTAACCCTAGCCCGAACCCTAACAATAACTCTTCCCCGAAGCCTTCCCCTCACACGTCCCCAATCCTAACCCGTACGCTCACACTAACCCGCGCCCTCACATGTACGCTCCCCCTAAAGCTCTGTCGTACCCTCACCTGGACCCTAAACCGTCCCCGTCCCCTAACCCTAACCCTAGCCCGAACCCTAACCCTAAACCTTCCCCGAAGCCTTCCCCTCACCCGTACCCTAATCCTAACCCGTACGCTCACACTAACCCGCGCCCTCACACGTACGCTCACCATAAAGCTCTGTCGTACCCTCACCTGGACCCTAAACCGTCCCCGTCCCCTAACCCTAACCATAGCCCGAACCCTAACCCTACACCTTCCCCGAAGCCTTCCCCTCACCCGTCCCCTAATCCTAACCCGTACACTCACACTAACACGCGCCGTCACACGTATGCTCCCCCTCAACCGTTGTCGTACCCTCACCTGGACCCTAAACCGTCCCCATCCCCTAACCCTAACGCTAGCCCGAACCCTAACCCTAACCCTTCCCCGAAGCCTTCCCCTCACCGGTCCCATAATCCTAACCCGTACGCTCACACTAACCCACGCCCTCACACTTACGCTCCCCATAAACCGTTGTCGTAACCGAACCTGGACCCTAAACCATCCCCGTCCCCTAACCCTAACCCTAGCCCGAACCCTAACCCTAACCCTTCCCCGAAATCTTCCCCTCACCCGTCCCCTAATCCTAACCCGTACGCTCACACTAACCCGCCCCTCACACGTACGCTCCCCCAAAACCGCTGTCGTACCATCACCTGGACCCTAAACCGTCCCCGTCCCCTAACCCTAACCCTAGCCCGAACCCTAACCCTAACCTTCCCCGAAATCTTCCCCTCACCCGTCCCCTAATCCTAACCCATACCCTCACACTAACCCGCGCCCTCACACATTCGCTCCCCCTAAACCGTTTTTGTACGCTCACCTGGACCCTAAACCGTCCCCTAACCCTAACCCTAACCCTAGCCCGAAACCTAACCCTAACCCTTTCCCGAAGCCTTCCCCTCACCCGTCCCCTAATCCTAATCTGTACGCTCACAGTAACCCACGTGCTCACACGTACGCTCCCCCTAAACCGTTGTCGTACCCTCACCTGGACCCTAAACCGTCCCCGTTCCCTAAACCTAACCCTAGCCCGAACCCTAACCCTAACAATTCCCCGAAGCCTACCCCTCACCCGTCCTCTAATCCTAACCCGTACCCTCACACTAACCCGCGCCCTCACACGTACCCTCCCCCAAAAGCGTTGTCGTACCCTCAACTGGACCCTAAACCGTCCCCATCCCCTAACCATAACCCTAGCCCGAACCCTAAACCAAACCTTTCCCCGAAGCCTTCCCCTTACTCGTCCCCTAATCCTAACCCGTACGCTCACACTAACCCGGGCTCTCACACGTACGCTCCCCCCTAAACCGCTCCTGTACCCTCAACTGGACCCTAAACCGTCCCCGTCCCCTAACCCTAACCCTAGCCCGAACCCTATCCCTAAACCTTCCCCAAAGCCTTCCCCTCACCCGTCCCCTAATCCTAACCCGTATGCTCACACTAACCCACGCCCTCACACGTACGCTCTCCCTAAACCGTTGTCATACCCTCACCTGGACCCTAAACCGTCCCCGTCCCCTAACCCTAACCCTAACACGAACCCTAACCCTAACCCATCCCCGAAGCCTTCCCCTCACCCGTCCCCTAATCCTAACCCCTACGCTCACACTAAACCGCGCCCTCACACGTACCCTCCCCCTAAAGCGTTGTCGTACCCTCGCCTGGACCCTAAACCGTCCCCGTCCCCTAAACCTAACCCTAAACCGAACCCTAACCGTAACCCTTCCCCGAAGCCTTCCCCTCACCCGTCCCATAATCCTAACCCGTACGCTCACACTAACCCGCGCCCTCACACATACGCTCCTCCTAAAGCATTGTCGTACCCTTACCTGGACCCTAAACCGTCCCCGTCCGCTAACCCGAACCCTAACCCGAACCCTAAACATAACACTTCCCCAAAGCCTTCCCCTCACCCGTCCCCTAATCCTAACCCGTACGCTCACACTAATCCGCGCCCTCACACGTACAGTCCCCCTAAACCATTGTCGTACACTCACCTGGACCCTAAACCGTCCCCGTCCCCTAACCCTAACCGTAGCCCGAACCCTAACCCTAACCCTTCCCCAAAGCCTTCCCCTCACCCGTCCCCTAATCCTAACCCGTACGGTCACACTAACCCACGTCCTCACACGTACGCTTCCCCTAAAATGTTGTCGTACCCACAGCTGGACCCTAAACCGTCCCCGTCCCCTAACCCTAACCCTAGCCAGAACCCTAGCCCTAACCCTTCCCCGAAGCCTTCCCCTCACCCGTCCCCTAATCCTAACACGTACGCTCACACTAACCCGCGCCCTCACACGTACCCTCCCCCTAAAGCGTTGTCGTACCCTCACCAGGACCCTAAACCTTCCCCGTCCCCTAACCCTAACCCTAGCCTGAACACTAACCCTAACACTTCCCCAAAACCTTCCCCTCACCCGTCCCCTAATCCTAACCCGTACGCTCACAGTAACCCACGACCTCACACGTACCCTCCCCCTAAAGCGCTGTCGTACCCTCAACTGGACCCTAAACCGTCCCCGTCCCCGTCCCCTAATCCTAGACCGAACCCTAACCCTAAACCTTCCCCGAAGCCTTCCCCTCACCCGTCTCCTATCCTAACAGGTACGCTCACACTAACCCGCGCCCTCACACGTACGCTCCCCCTAAACCGTTGTCGTACACTCACGTCGACCCTAAACCGTCCCCGTCCCCTAAGCCTAACCCTAGCCCGAACCCTAACCCTAACCCTTCCCCAAAGCCTTCCCTTCACCCGTCCCCTAATCCTAACCCGTACCCTCACACTAACACGCGCCCTCACACGTACGCTCCCCCTAAACCGTTGTCATACCCTCACCTGGACCCTAAACCGTCCCTGTCCACTAACCCTAACCCTAGCCCGAACCCTAACCCTAACCCTTCCCCGAAGCCTTCCCCTCACACATCACCTAATCCTAACCCGTACGCTCACACTAACCCGCTACCTCACACGTACGCTCCCCCTAAAGCGTTGTCGTACCCTCACCTGGACCCTAAACTGTCCCCGTCCCCTAACCCTAACCCTAGCCCGAACCCTAAACCTAACCCTTCCCCAAAGCCTTCCCCTCACCCGTCCCCTAATCCTAACCCGTACGGTCACACTAACCCACGCCCAAACACGTACGCTTCCCCTAAAATGTTGTCGTACCCTCACCTGGACCCTAAACCGTCCCCGTCCCCTAACCTTAACCCTAGCCCGAACCCTAGCCCTAACGCTTGCCCGAAGCCTTCCCCTCACCCGTCCCCTAATCCTAACACGTACCCTCACACTAACCCGCGCCCTCACACATTCGATCCCCCTAAACCGTTGTCGTACACTCACCTGGACCCTAAACCGTCCCCGTCACCTAACCCTAACCCTAGCCCCTACCCTAAACCTAACGCTTCCCCGAAGCCTTCCCCTCACCCGTCCCCTAATCCTAACACATATCCTCACACTAACCTGTGCCCTCACACGTACGCTGCCCCTAAACCGTTGTCGTACCCTCACCTGGACCCTAAAACGTCCCCGTCCCCTAAACCTAACCCTAGCCCGAACCCTAAACCTAACCCTTCCCCGAAGCCTTCCCCTCACCCATCCCCTAATCCTAACCCATACGCTCACACTAACCCGCGCCCTCACACGTACGCTCCCCCTAAACCGTTGTCGTATCCTCACCTGGACCGTAAACCGGCCCCGTCCCCTAACCCTAACCCTGGCCCGAACCCTAAACCTAACCCTTCCCCGAAGCCTTCCTCTCACCCGTCCCCTAATCCTAACCCGTACGCTCACACTAACCCGCGCCCTCACACGTAGCCTCCCCCTAAAGCGTTGTCGTACCCTCACCTGGACCCTAAACCGTCCCCGTCCCCTAACCCTAAACCTAGCCCGAACCCTAACCCTAACCCTTCCCCGAAGCCTTCCCCTCACCCTTCCCCTAATCCTATCCCGTACGCTCACACTAACCCACGCCCTCACACGTACCCTCCCCCTAAAGCGTTGTCGTACCCTCACCTGGACCCTAAACCTTCCCCGTCCCCTAATCCTAACCCTAGCCCGAACACTAACCCTAACACTTCCCCAAAACCTTCCCCTCACCCGTCCCTTAATCCTAACCCGTACGCTCACACTAACCCACGCCCTCACACGTACCCTCCCCCTAAAGCGCTGTCGTACCCTCAACTGGACCCTAAACCGTCCCCGTCCCCTAAGCCTAACCCTAGCCCGAACCCTAACCCTAACACTTCCCCGAAGCCTTCCCCTCACCCGTCCCCTAATTCTAACCCGTACGCTCACACTAACCCGCGCCCTCACACGTACGCTCCCCCTAAACCGTTGTCATACCCTCACCAGGACCCTATACCGTCCCCGTCCCCTAGCCCTAAGCTTAGCCAGAACCCTAACCCTAACCCTTCCCCGAAGCCTTCCCCTCACCCGTCCCCTAATCCTAACCCGAACGCTCACACTAACCCGCACCCTCACACGTACCCTCCTCCTAAAGCTTTGTCGTACCCTCATCTGGACCATAAACCATCCCCGTAACCTAACCTTAACCCTAGCTCGAACCCTAACCGTAAACATTCCCCGAAGCCTGCCCCTCACCCGTCCCCTAATCCTAAACCATAAGCTCACACTAACCCACGCCCTCACACGTACGCTCCCCCTAAACTGTTGTCATACCCTGACCTGGTCCCTAAACCGTCCCCGTCCCCTAACCCTAACCCTAGCCCGTACCCTAAAACTTACGCTTCCCCGAAGCCTTCCCCTCACCGTCCCCTAATCCTAACACATATGCTCACACTAACCCGTGCCCTCACACGTACGCTGCCCATAAACCGTTGTCGTAACCTCACCTGGACCCTAAAACGTCCCCGTCCCCTAACCGTAACCCTAGCCCGAACCCTAAACCTAACCCTTCCCCGAAGCCTTCCCCTCACCCGTCCCCTAATCCTAACACATATGCTCACACTAACCCGTGCCCTCACACGTACGCTCCCCCTAAACCGTTGTCGTATCCTCACCTGGACCGTAAACCGTCCCCGTCCCCTAAACCTAACCCTGGCCCGAACCCTAAACCTAACGCTTCCCCGAAGCCTTCCCCTCACCCGTCCCCTAATCCTAACCCGTAGGCTCACACTAACCCGCGCCCTCACACGTACCCTCCCCCTAAAGCGTTGTCGTACCCTCATCTGGACCCTAAACCGTCCCCGTCCCCTAACCCTGAACCAAGCCCGAACCCTAACTCTAACCCTTCCCCGAAGCCTTCCCCTCACCCTTCCCCTAATCCTAACACGTACGCTCACACTATCCCGCGCCCTCACAGGTACCCTCCCCCTAAAGCGTTGTCGTACCCTCACCTGGACCCTAAACCTTCCCCGTCCCCTAACCCTAACCCTAGCCCGAACACTTGCCCTAACACTTCCCCAAAACCTTCCCCTCACCCGTCCCATAATCCTAACCCGTACGCTCACACTAACCCACACCCTCACACGTACACTCCCCCTAAAGCGCTGTCGTACCCTCAACTGGACCCTAAACCGTCCCCATCCCGTAAGCCTAACCCTAGCCTGAACCCTAACCCTAACACTTCTCCGAAACCTTCCCCTCACCCGTCCCCTAATTCTAACCCGTACGCTCACACTAACCCGCGCCCTCACACGTACGCTCCCCCTAAACCGTTGTCATACCCTCACCAGGACCCTAAACCGTCCACATCCCCTAACCCTAACCCTAGCTCGAACCCTAACCCTAACCATTCCCCGAAGCCTGCCCCTCACCCGTCCCCTAATCCTAAACCATACGCTCACACTAACCCACGCCCTCACACGTACGTTCCCCCTAAACTGTTGTCGTAAACTCACCTGGACCTAAACCGTCTATGTCCCCTAACCCTAACCCTAGCCCGAACCCTAACCCTAACCCTAACCCTTCCCCGAAGCCTTCCCCTCACCCGTCCCCTAATCCTAACCCGTACGCTCACACTAACCTGCGCCCTCACACGTACGCTCCGCCTAAACCTTTGTCGTACCCTCACCTGGTCCCTAAACCGTCCCCGTCCCATAAACCTAACCCTAGCCCGAACCCTAACACTAACTCTTCCCTGAATCCTTCCCCTCACCCGTCCCCTAATCCTAACCCACACGCTCACACTAACCCGCGCCCTCACACGTATCCTCCCCGTAAACCGTTGTCGTAACCTCACCTGGACCATAAACCGTCCCCGTCCCCGTCCCCTAACCCTAGCACGAACCCTAACCCTAATCCTTCCCCGAAGCCTTCCCCTCACCCGTCCCCTAATCCTAACCCGTACGCTCACACTAACCCACGCCCTCACACGTACGCTCCCCCTAAACCGTTGTCGTACCCTAACCTGGACACAAAATGATCCCCGTCCCCTAAACCTAACCCTAGCCCTAGCCCGAACCCTAACCCTAACCCTTCCCCAAAGCCTTCCCCTCACCCGTCCCCTAATCCTAACCCGTACGCTCACACTAACCCAAGCCCTCACACGTACGCTCCCCCTAAAGCGTTGTCGTACCCTTACCTGGACCCTAAACCGTCCCAGTCCCCTAACCCTAACCCTAGCCCGAACCCTAACCCTAACCCTTCCCCGAAGCCCTCCCCTCAACCGTCCCCTAATCCTAACCCGTACGCCCACAGTAACCCACGCCCTCACACGTACGCTCCCCCTAAACCGTTGTTGTACCCTCACCTGGACCCTAAACCGTCCCCGTCCCCTAACCCTAACCCTAGCCCGAACCCTAACCCTAACACTTCCCTGAAGCCTTCCCCTCACCCGTCCCCTATTCCGAACCCGTACGCTCACACTAACCCACGCCCTCACACGTACGCTTCCCCTAAAATGTTGTCGTACCCTCACCTGGACCCTAAACCGTCCCCGTCCCCTAACCCTAACCCTAGCCTGAACCCTAACATTAACCCTTCCCCGAAGCCTTCCCCTCACCCGTCCCCTAATCCTAAAACGTACCCTTACACTAACCCGCGCCCTCACACTTTCGCTCCCCCTAAACTATTGTCGTACCCCCACCTGGACCCTAAACCGTCCCCTTACCCTAACCCTAACCCTAGCCCGAACCCTAAACCTAATGCTTCCCCGAAGCCTTCCCCTCACCCGTCCCCTAATCCTAACCCATATGCACACACTAACCCGTGCCCTCACACGTACGCTCCCCCTAAACCGTTGTCGTATCCTCACCTGGACTGTAAACCGTCCCCGTCCGCTAACACTAACCCTAGCCCGAACCCTAACCCTAACCCTTCCCCGAAGCCTTCCGCTCACCCGTCCCCTAATCCTAACCCGTACGCTCACACTAACCCGCGCCCTCACACGTACCCTCCCCCTAAAGCGTTGTCATATCCTCACCTGGACCCTAAACCGTCCCCGTACCCTAACCCTAACCCTAGCCCGAACCCTAAGCCTAACCCTTCCCCGAAGCCTTCCCCTCACCCTTCCACTAATCCTAACCCGTATGCTCACACTAACCCGCGCCCTCACACGTACCCTCCCCCTAAAGCGTTGTGGTACCTCACCTGGACCCTAAACCTTTCCCGTCCCCTAATCCTAACCCTAGCCAGAAACCTAACCCTAACACTTCCCCGAAGCCTTCCCATCACCCGTGCCCTAATCCTAAACTTTACGCTCACACTAACCCACGCCCTCACACGTACCCTCCCCCTAAAGCGCTGTCGTACCCTCAACTGGACCCTAAACCGTCCCCGTCCCCTAACCCTAACCCTAGCCCGAACCCTAACCCTAACCCTTCCCCGAAGCCTTCCCCTCTCCCGTCCCCTAATTCTAACCCGTACGCTCACACTAACCCGCACCCTCACACGTACGCTTCCCCTAAACCGTTGTCATATCCTCAGCTGGAACCTAAACCGTCCCCGTCCCCTAGCCCTAAGCCTAGCCAGAACCCTAACCCTAACCCTTCCCCGAAGCCTTCCCCTCACCCGTCCCCTAATCCTAACCCGTACGCTCACAGTAACCCGTGCCCTCACACATACGCTCCCCCTAAACCGTTGTCGTACCCTCAGCTGGACCCTAAACCGTCCCCGTCCTCTAACCCTAAACCTAGCCCGAACCCTAGCCCGAACCCTTCCACGAAGCCTTCCCCTCACCGGTCCCCTAATCCTAACCCGTACGCTCACACTAACCCACGCCCTCACACGTACGCTTCCCCTAAAATGTTGTCGTACCCTCACCTGGACCCTAAACCTTCCCCGTCCCCTAACCCTAACCCTAGCCCGAACCCTAACCCTAACCCTTCCCCGAAGCCTTCCTCTCACCCGTCCCCTAGGCCTAAAACGTAACCTCACACTAATCCGCGCCCTCACACATTCGCTCCCCCTAAAACGTTGTCGTACACTCACCTGCACCCAAAACCGTCCCCGTCCCCTAACCTTAACCCTAGCTCGAACCCTAAACCTAACGCTTCCCCGAAGCCGTCCCCTCACCCGTCCCCTAATCCTAACCCATATGCACACACTAACCCGCGCCCTCACACGTACGCTCCCCCTAAACCGCTGTCGTACCCTCACCTAGACCCTAAAACGTCCCCGTCCCCTAACCCTAACCCTAGCCCGAACCCTAAACCTAACCCTTCCCCGAAGCCTTCCCCTCACCCATCCCCTAATCCTAACACATACGCTCACACTAACCCGCGCCCTCACATGTACGCTCCCCCTAAACCCTTGTCGTATCCTCACCTGGACCGTAAACCGTCCCCGTCCCCTAAAACTAACCCTAGCCTGAACCCTAACCCTAACCCTTCCCCAAAGCCTTCCCCTCACCAATCCACTAATCCTAACACATACGCTCACACTAACCCGCGCCCTCACACGTACCCTCCCCCTAAAGCGTTGTCATACCCTCACCTGGACCCTAAACCGTCCCCGTCCCCTAACCCTAACCCTAGCCCAAACCCTAAGCCTAACCCTTCCCCGAAGCCTTCCCCTCACCCTTCCACTAATCCTAACCCGTACGCTCACACTAACCCGCGCCCTCACACGTACCCTCCCCCTAAAGCGTTGTCGTACCCTCACCTGGACCCTAAACCGTCCCCGATCCCTAACCCTAACCCTAGCCCGAACCCTAACCCTAACCCTTCCCCGAAGCCTTCCCCTCACACGTCCCCTAATCCTAACCCGTACGCTCACACTAACCCGCGCCCTCACATGTACGCTCCCCCTAAACCGTTGTCGTACCCTCACATGGAACCTAAACCGTCCCCGTCCCCTAACCCTAACCCTAGCCCGAACCCTTCCACGAAGCCTTCCCCTCACCCGTCCCCTAATCCTAACCCGTACGCTCACACTAACCCACGCCCTCACACGTACGCTCCCCCTAAACCATACTCGTACCCTCACCTGGACCCTAAACCGTCCCCGTCCCCTAACCCTAACCCTAGCCCGAACCCTAAACCTAACGCTTCCCCGAAGCCTTCCCCTCACCCGTCCCCTAATCCTAACCCATATGCACACACTAACCCGCGCCCTCACACGTACGCTCCCCCTAAACCGTTGTCGTATCCTCACCTGGACTGTAAACCGTCCCCGTCCGCTAACACTAACCCTAGCCCGAACCCTAACCCTAACACTTCCCCGAAGCCTTCCCCTCACCCGTCCCCTAATCCTAACCCGTACGCTCACACTAACCCGCGCCCTCACACGTACCCTCCCCCTAAAGCGTTGTCATACCCTCACCTGGACCCTAAACCGTCCCCGTACCCTAACCCTAACCCTAGCCCAAACCCTAAGACTAACCCTTCCCCGAAGCCTTCCCCTCACCCTTCCACTAATCCTAACCCGTACGCTCACACTAACCCGCGCCCTCACACGTACCCTCCCCCTAAAGCGTTGTCGTACCTCACCTGGACCCTAAACCTTTCCCGCCCCCTAATCCTAACCCTAGCCAGAAACCTAACCCTAACACTTCCCCGAAGCCTTCCCCTCACCCGTGCCCTAATCCTAAAATTTACGCTCACACTAACACACGCCCTCACACGTACCCTCCCCCTAAAGCGCTGTCGTACCCTCAACTTGACCCTAAACCGTCCCCGTCCCCTAACCCTATCCCTAGCCCGAACCCTAAACCTAACGCTTCCCCGAAGCCGTCCTCTCATCCGTCCCCTAATCCTAACCCATATGCACACACTAACCCGCGCCCTCACACGTACGCTCCCCCTAAACCGTTGTCGTATCCTCACCTGGACCGTAAACCGTCCCCGTCCCCTAAAACTAACCCTAGCCTGAACCCTAACCCTAACCCTTCCCCAAAGCCTTCCCCTCACCCGTCCCCTAATCCTAACCCGTACGCTCACACTAACCCGCGCCCTCACACGTACCCTCCCCCTAAAGCGTTGTCATACCCTCACCTGGACCCTAAACCGTCCCCGTCCCCTAATCCTAACGCTAGCCCGAACCCTAAGCCTAACCCTTCCCCGAAGACTTCCCCTCACCCTTCCACTAATCCTAACCCGTACGCTCACACTAACCCGCGCCCTCACACGTACCCTCCCCCTAAAGCGTTGTCGTACCCTCACCTGGACCCTAAACCGTCCCCGATCCCTAACCCTAACCCTAGCCCGAACCCTAACCCTAACCCTTCCCCGAAGCCTTCCCCTCACCCGTCCCCTAATCCTAACCCGTACGCTCACACTAACCCGCGCCCTCACATGTACGCTCCCCCTAAACCGTTGTCGTACCCTCACATGGAACCTAAACCGTCCCCGTCCCCTAACCCTAACCCTAGCCCGAACCCTTCCACGAAGCCTTCCCCTCACCCGTCCCCTAATCCTAACCCGTACGCTCACACTAACCCACGCCCTCACACGTACGCTCCCCCTAAACCATACTCGTACCCTCACCTGGACCCTAAACCGTCCCCGTACCCTAACCCTAACCCTAGCCCGAACCCTAAACCTAACACTTCCCCGAAGCCTTCCCCTCACCCGTCCCCTAATCCTAACCCGTACGCTCACACTAACCCGCGCCCTCACACGTACGCTCCCCCTAAAATGTTGTCGTACCCTCACCTGGACCCTAAACCGTCCCCATCCCCTAACCCTAACCCTAGCCCGAACCCTAACGCTAACCCTTCCCCGAAGCCTTCCCCTCACCCGTGCCCTAATCCTAACCCATACGCTCAAACTAACCTGCGCCCTCACACGTACGCTCCCCGTAAACCTTTGTCGTAACCTCACCTGGACCCTAAACCGTCCCCGTCCCCTAACCCTAACCCTAGCCCGAACCCTAAACCTAACGCTTCCCCGAAGCCTTCCCCTCACCCTTCCCCTAATCCTAACCCATATGCACACACTAACCCGCGCCCTCACACTTACGCTCCCCCTAAACCGCTGTCGTACCCTCACCTGGACCCTAAAACGTCCCCGTCCCCTAACCCTAACCCTAGCCCGAACCCTAAACCTAACCCTTCCCCGAAGCCTTCCCCTCACACATCCCCTAATCCTAACACATACGCTCACACTAACCCGCACCCTCACACATACGCTCCCCCTAAACCGTTGTCGTACCCTCACCTGGACCCTAAATCGTCCCCGTCCCCGTCCCCGAACCCTAACCCTAGCCCGAACCCTAAACCTAACCCTTCCCCGAAGGCTTCCCCTCACCCGTCCCCTAATCCTAACCCGTACGCTCACACTAAACCGTGCCCTCACATGTACACTCCCCCTAAACCGTTGTCGTACCCTCACCTGGACCCTAAACCGTCCCCATTCCCTAACCCTAACCCTAGCCCGAACCCTAAACCTAACACTTCCCCGAAGCCTTCCCCTCACCCGTCCCCTAATCCTAACCCGTACGCTCACACTAACACGCTCCCTCACACGTACGCTCCCCCTAAACCGTTGTCGTACCCTCACCTGTACCCTAAACCGTCCCCGATCCCTAACCCTAACCCTAGCCCGAACCCTAACCCTAACCCTTCCCCAAAGCCTTCCCCTCACCCGTCCCATAATCCTAACCCGTACGCTCACACTAACCCACGCCCTCAAACGTACGCTCCCCCTAAACCATACTGGTACCCTCACCTGGACCCTAAACTGTCCCCGTCCGCTAACACTAACCCTAGCCCGAACCCTAACCCTAACCCTTCCCCGAAGCCTTCCCCTCACCCGTCCCCTAATCCTAACCCGTACGCTCACACTAACCCGCGCCCTCACACGTACCCTCCCCCTAAAGCGTTGTCATACCCTCACCTGGACCCTAAACCGTCCCCGTACCCTAACCCTAACCCTAGCCCGAACCCTAAGCCTAACCCTTCCCCGAAGCCTTCCCCTCACCCTTCCACTAATCCTAACCCGTACGCTCACACTAACCCGCGCCCTCACACGTACCCTCCCCCTAAAGCGTTGTCGTACCTCACCTGGACCCTAAACCTTTCCCGTCCCCTAATCCTAAACCTAGCCAGAAACCTAACCCTAACACTTCCCCGAAGCCTTCCCCTCACACGTGCCCTAATCCTAAACTTTACGCTCACACTAACCCACGCCCTCACACGTACCCTCCCCCTAAAGCGCTGTCGTACACTCAACTGGACCCTAAACCGTCTTCGTCCCCTAACCCTAACCCTAGCCCGAACCCTAACCCTAACACTTCCCCGAAGCCTTCCCCTCACCCGTCCCCTAATTCTAACCCGTACACTCACACTAACACGCACCCTCACACGTACGCTTCCCCTAAACCGTTGTCATACCCTCAGCTGGAACCTAAACCGTCCCCGTCCCCTAGCCCTAAGCCTAGCCAGAACCCTAACCCTAACCCTTCCCCGAAGCCTTCCCCTCACCCGTCCCCTAATCCTAACCCGTACGCTCACAGTAACTCGTGCCCTCACACATACGCTCCCCCTAAACCGTTGTCGTACCCTCACCTGGACCCTAAACCGTCCCCGTCCCCTAACACTAACCCTAGCCCGAACCCTAAACCTAACCCTTCCCCGAAGCCTTCCCCTCACCCGTCCCCTAATCCTAACCCATACGCTCACACTAACCTGCGCCCTCACACGTACGCTCCCCGTAAAACGTTGTCGTAACCTCACCTGGACCCTAAAACGTCCCCGTCCCCTAACCCTAAACCTAGCCCGAACCCTAGCCCGAACACTGCCACGAAGCCTTCCCCTCACCCGTCCCCTAATCCTAACCCGTACGCTCACACTAACCCACGCGCTCACACGTACGCTTCCCCTAAAATGTTGTCGTACCCTCACCTGGACCCTAAACCTTCCCCGTCCCCTAACCCTAACCCTAGCCCGAACCCTAACCCTAACCCTTCCCCGAAGCCTTCCTCTCACCCGTCCCCTAAGCCTAACACGTACCCTCACACTAACCCGCGCCCTCACACATTCGCTCCCCCTAAAACGTTGTCGTACACTCACCTGGACCCTAAACCGTCCCCGTCCCCTAACCCTAACCCTAGCCCGAACCCTAAACCTAACGCTTCCCCGAAGCCGTCCCCTCACCCGTCCCCTAATCCTAACCCATATGCACACACTAACCCGCGCCCTCACACGTACGCTCCCCCTAAACCGCTGTCGTACCCTCACCTGGACCCTAAAACGTCCCCGTCCCCTAACCCTAACCCTAGCCCGAACCCTAAACCTAACCCTTCCCCGAAGCCTTCCCCTCACCCATCCCCTAATCCTAACACATACGCTCACACTAACCCGCGCCCTCACACGTACGCTCCCCCTAAACCGTTGTCGTATCCTCACCTGGACCGTAAACAGTCCCTGTCCCCTAAAACTAACCCTAGCCTGAACCCTAAACCTAACCCTTCCCCAAAGCCTTCCCCTCACCCGTCCCCTAATCCTAACCCGTACGCTCACACTAACCCGCGCCCTCACACGTACCCTCCCCCTAAAGCGTTGTCATACCCTCACCTGGACCCTAAACCGTCCCCGTCCCCTAACCCTAACCCTAGCCCGAACCCTAAGCCTAACCCTTCCCCGAAGCCTTCCCCTCACCCTTCCACTAATCCTAACCCGTACGCTCACACTAACCCGCGCCCTCACAAGTACCCTCCCCCTAAAGCGTTGTCGTACCCTCACCTGGACCCTAAACCGTCCCCGATCCCTAACCCTAACACTAGTCCGAACCCTAACCCTAACCCTTCCCCGAAGCCTTCCCCTCACCCGTCCCCTAATCCTAACCCGTACGCTCACACTAACCCGCGCCCTCACACGTACCGTCCCCCTAAAGCGTTGTCATACCCTCACCTGGACCCTAAACCGTCCCCGTACCCTAACCCTAACCCTAGCCCGAACCCTAAGCCTAACCCTTCCCCGAAGCCTTCCCCTCACCCTTCCACTAATCCTAACCCGTACGCTCACACTAACCCGCGCCCTCACACGTACCCTCCCCCTAAAGCGTTGTCGTACCTCACCTGGACCCTAAACCTTTCCCGTCCCCTAATCCTAACCCTAGCCAGAAACCTAACCCTAACACTTCCCCGAAGCCTTCCCCTCACCCGTGCCCTAATCCTAAACTTTACGCTCACACTAACCCACGCCCTCACACGTACCCTCCCCCTAAAGCGCTGTCGTACCCTCAACTGGACCCTAAACTGTCCCCGTCCCCTAACCCTAACCCTAGCCCGAACCCTAACCCTAACCCTTCCCCGAAGCCTTCCCCTCACCCGTCCCCTAATTCTAACCCGTACGCTCACACTAACCCGCACCCTCACACGTACGCTTCCCCTAAACCGTTGTCGTACCCTCACCTGGACCCTAAACCGTCCCCGTCCCCTAACACTAACCCTAGCCCGAACCCTAAACCTAACCCTTCCCCGAAGCCTTCCCCTCACCCGTCCCCTAATCCTAACCCATACGCTCACACTAACCTGCGCCCTCACACGTACGCTCCCCGTAAACCGTTGTCGTAACCTCACCTGGACCCTAAACCGTCCCCGTCCCCTAACCCTAACCCTAGCCCGAACCCTAGCCCGAACCCTTCCACGAAGCCTTCCCCTCACCCGTCCCCTAATCCTAACCCGTACGCTCACACTAACCCACGCGCTCACACGTACGCTTCCCCTAAAATGTTGTCGTACCCTCACCTGGACCGTAAACCGTCCCCGTCCCCTAACCCTAACCCTAGCCCGAACCCTAACCCTAACCCTTCCCCGAAGCCTTCCTCTCACCCGTCCCCTAAGCCTAACACGTACCCTCACACTAACCCGCGCCCTCACACATTCGCTCCCCCTAAAACGTTGTCGTACACTCACCTGGACCCTAAACCGTCCCCGTCCCCTAACCCTAACCCTAGCCCGAACCCTAAACCTAACGCTTCCCCGAAGCCGTCCCCTCACCCGTCCCCTAATCCTAACCCATATGCACACACTAACCTGCGCCCTCACACGTACGCTCCCCATAAACCGCTGTCGTACCCTCACCTGGACCCTAAAACGTCCCCGTCCCCTAACCCTAACCCTAGCCCGAACCCTAAACCTAACCCTTCCCCGAAGCCTTCCCCTCACCCATCCCCTAATCCTAACACATACGCTCACACTAACCCGCGCCCTCACACGTACGCTCCCCCTAAAATGTTGTCGTACCCTCACCTGGACCCTAAACCGTCCCCATCCCCTAACCCTAACCCTAGCCCGAACCCTAATGCTAACCCTTCCCCGAAGCCTTCCCCTCACCCGTCCCCTAATCCTAACCCATACGCTCACACTAACCTGCGCCCTCACACGTACGCTCCCCGTAAACCGTTGTCGTAACCTCACCTGGACCCTAAACCGTCCCCGTCCCCTAACCCTAACCCTAGCCCGAACCCTAAACCTAATGCTTCCCCGAAGCCTTCCCCTCACCCGTCCCCTAATCCTAACCCATATGCACACACTAACCCGCGCCCTCACACGTACGCTCCCCCTAAACCGCTGTCGTACCCTCACCTGGACCCTAAAACGTCCCCGTCCCCTAACCCTAACCCTAGCCCGAACCCTAAACCTAACCCTTCCCCGAAGCCTTCCCCTCACCCATCCCCTAATCCTAACACATACGCTCACACTAACCCGCGCCCTCACACATACGCTCCCCCTAAACCGTTGTCGTATCCTCACCTGGACCGTAAACATTCCCCGTCCCCTAATCCTAACCCTAGCCCGAAACCTAACCCTAACACTTCCCCGAAGCCTTCCCCTCACCCGTCCCCTAATGCTAACCCGTATGCTCACACTAACCCGCGCCCTCACACGGACGCTTCCCCTAAACCGTTGTCATACCCTCACCTGGAACCTAAACCGTCCCCGTACCCTAGCCCTAAGCCTAGCCTGAACCCTAACCCTAACCCTTCCCCGAAGCCTTCCCCTCACCCGTCCCCTAATCCTAACCCGTACGCTCACAGTAACCCGTGCCCTCATACATACGCTCTCCTTAAACCGTTGTCGTACCCTCACCTGGACCTTAAATCGTCCCCGTCCCCGTCCCCGAACCCTAACCCTAGCCCGAACCCTAAACCTAACCCTTCCCTGAAGCCTTCCCCTCACCCGTCCCCTAATCCTAACCCGTACGCTCACACTAACCCGTGCCCTCACATGTACGCTCCCCCTAAACCGTTGCCGTACCCTCACCTGGACCCTAAACCGTCCCCATTCCCTAACCCGAACCCTAGCCCGAACCCTAAACCTAACCCTTCCCCGAAGCCTTCCCCTCACCCGTCCCCCAATCCTAACCCGTACGCTCACATTAACCTGCGCCCTCACACGCACACTCCCCCTAAACCGTTGTCGTACCGTCACATGGACCCTAAACCGTCCCCGTCCCCTAACCCTAACCCTAGCCCGAACCCTAACCCTAACCCTTCCCCGAAGCCTTCCCCTCACCCGTCCCCTAATCCTAACGCATACGCTCACACTAACCCTGCGTCTCTCACATGTACGCTCCCCGTAAACCGTTGTCGTAACCTCACCTGGACCCTAAACCGTCCCCGTCCCCGTCCCCTAATCCTAGCCTGAACCCTAACCCTAACCCTTCCCCGAAGCCTTCCTCTCACCCGTCCCCTAAGCCTAACACGTACCCTCACACTAACCCGCGCCCTCACACGTTCGCTCCCCCTAAACCGCTGTCGTACCCTCACCTGGACCCTAAAACGTCCCCGTCCCCTAACCCTAACCCTAGCCCGAACCCTAAACCTAACCCTTCCCCGAAGCCTTCCCCTCACCCATCCCCTAATCCTAACACATACGCTCACACTAACCCGCGCCCTCACACGTACGCTCCCCCTAAAATGTTGTCGTACCCTCACCTGGACCCTAAACCGTCCCCATCCCCTAACCCTAACCCTAGCCCGAACCCTAACGCTAACCCTTCCCCGAAGCCTTCCCCTCACCCGTCCCCTAATCCTAACCCATACGCTCACACTAACCTGCGCCCTCACACGTACGCTCCCCGTAAACCGTTGTCGTAACCTCACCTGGATCTAAACCGTCCCCGTCCCCTAACCCTAACCCTAGCCCGAACCCTAAACCTAACGCTTCCCCGAAGCCTTCCCCTCACCCGTCCCCTAATCCTAACCCATATGCACACACTAACCCGCGCCCTCACACGTACGCTCCCCCTAAACCGCTGTCGTACCCTCACCTGGACCCTAAAACGTCCCCGTCCCCTAACCCTAACCCTAGCCCGAACTCTAAACCTAACCCTTCCCCGAAGCCTTCCTCTCACCCATCCGCTAATCCTAACACATACGCTCACACTAACCCGCGCCCTCACACATACGCTCCCCCTAAACCGTTGTCGTATCCTCACCTGGACCGTAAACATTCCCCGTCCCCTAATCCTAACCCTAGCCCGAAACCTAACCCTAACACTTCCCCGAAGCCTTCCCCTCACCCGTCCCCTAATCCTAAACCTTACGCTCACACTAACCCACGCCCTCACACGTACCCTCCCCCTAAAGCGCTGTCGTACCCTCAACTGGACCCTAAACCGTCCCCGTCCCCTAACCCTAACCCTAGCCCGAACCCTAACCCTAACACTTCCCCGAAGCCTTCCCCTCACCCGTCCCCTAATGCTAACCCGTATGCTCACACTAACCCGCGCCCTCACACGTACGCTTCCCCTAAACCGTTGTCATACCCTCACCTGGAACCTAAACCGTCCCCGTACCCTAGCCCTAAGCCTAGCCAGAACCCTAACCCTAACCCTTCCCCGAAGCCTTCCCCTCACCCGTCCCCTAATCCTAACCCGTACGCTCACAGTAACCCGTGCCCTCATACATACGCTCCCCTTAAACTGTTGTCGTACCCTCACCTGGACCCTAAATCGTCTCCGTCCCCGTCCCCGAACCCTAACCCTAGCCCGAACCCTAAACCTAACCCTTCCCCGAAGCCTTCCCCTCACCCGTCCCCTAATCCTAACCCGTACGCTCACACTAACCCGTGCCCTCACATGTACGCTCCCCCTAAACCGTTGTCGTACCCTCACCTGGACCCTAAACCGTCCCCATTCCCTAACCCGAACCCTAAACCTAACACTTCCCCGAAGCCTTCCCCTCACCCGTCCCCTAATCCTAACCCGTACGCTCACACTAACACGCTCCCTCACACGTACGCTCCCCCTAAACCGTTGTCGTACCCTCACCTGTACCCTAAACCGTCCCCGATCCCTAACACTAACCCTAGCCCGAACCCTAACCCTAAACCTTCCCGAAAGCCTTCCCCTCACCCGACCCATAATCCTAACCCGTACGCTCACACTAACCTGCGCCCTCACACGCACACTCCCCCTAAACCGTTGTCGTACCCTCACATGGACCCTAAACCGTCCCCGTCCCCTAACCCTAACCCTAGCCCGAACCCTAACCCTAACCCTTCCCCGAAGCCTTCCCCTCACCCGTCCCCTAATCCTAACGCATACGCTCACACTAACCCTGCGTCTCTCACATGTACGCTCCCCGTAAACCGTTGTCGTAATCTCACCTGGACCCTAAACCGTCCCCGTCCCCGTCCCCTAATCCTAGCCTGAACCCTAACCCTAACCCTTCCCCGAAGCCTTCCCCTCACCCATCCCCTAATCCTAACCCGTACACTCACACTAACCCGCGCCCTCACACATACTTTCCCCCTAAACCGTTGTGGTACCCTCACCAGGACCCTAAACCGTCCCCGTCCCCTAACCCTAACCCTAGCCCGAACCCTAAACCTAACCCTTCCCCGAAGCCTTCCCCTCACCCGTCCCCTAATCCTAACCCGTACGCTCACACTAACCCGTGCCCTCACACGTACGCTCCCCCTAAGCCGTTGTCGTACCCTCACCTGGACCCTAAACCGTCCCCGTTCCCTAACACTAACCCTAGCCCGAACCCTAAACCTAATACTTCCCTGAAGCCTTCCCCTAACCCGTCCCCTAATCCTAACCCGTACGCTCACACTAACACGCGCCCTCACACATACGCTCCCCCTAAGCCGTTGTCGTACCCTCACCTGGACCCTAAACCGTCCCCGTCCCCTAACACTAACCCTAGCCCGAACCCTAACCCTAACCCTTCCCCGAAGCCTTCCCCTCACCTGTCCCCTAATTCTAACATGTACGCTCACACTAACCCGCGCCCTCACACGTACGCTCCCCCTAAACTCTTGTCGTACCCTCACATGGACCCTAAACCGTCCCCGTCCCCTAACCCTAACCCTAACCCTAAACCTTCCCCGAAGCCTTCCCCTCACCCGTCCCCTAATCCTAACCCGTACGCTCACACTAACCCGCGCCCTCACACGTACGCTCCCCCTAAACCGTCCCCATCCCCTAACCCTAACCCTAGCCCGAAACCTAACCCTAACACTTCCCCGAAGCCTTCCCCTCACCCGTCCCCTAATCCTAAATCATACGCTCACACTAACCCGCGCCCTCACACGTACGCTCCCCATAAACCGTTGTCGTAACCTCACCTGGACCCTAAACCGTCCCCGTACCCTCACCCTAACCCTAGCCCGAACCCTAACCCTAACACTTCCCCGAAGCCTTCCCCTCACCCGTCCCCTAATCCTAACCCGTACGCTCACCCTAACCCCCGCCCTCACATGTACGCTCCACCTAAAGCGTTGTCGTACCCTCACCTGCAACCTAAACGGTCCCTGTCCTCTAACGCTAACCCTAGCCCGAACCCTAACCCTAACCCTTCCCCGAAGCCTTCCCCTCATCCGTCCCCTAATCCTAAACCGTAGGCTCACACTAACCCGCGCCCTCACACGTACCCTCCCCCTAAAGCGCTGTCTTACTCTCAACTGGACCCTAAACCGTCCCCATCCCCTATCCCTAACCCTAGCCCGAACCCTAAACCTAACCCTTCCCCGAAGCCTTCCCCTCACCCGTCCCCTAATCCTAACCCGTACGCTCACACTAACCCGCGCCCTAACACGTACGCTCCCCCTAAACTGTTGTCGTACCCTCACCTGGACCCTAAACCGTCCCCGTCCCCTAACCCTCACCCTAGCCCGAACCCTAACACTAACCCTTCCCCGAAGCCTTCCCCTCACCCGTGCCCTAACCCTAACCCGTACGCTCACACTAACCCGCGCCCTCACACGTGTGCTCCCCCTAAACCGTTGTCGTACCCTCACCGGGACCCTAAACCGTCCCCGTCCCCTAACCCTAGCCCTAGCCCGAACCCTAACCCTAACCCTTCCCCGAAGCCTTCCCCTCACCCGTCCCCTAATCCTAAACCGTACGCTCACACTAACCTATGCCTTCACACGTACCCTCCCCCTAAAGCGCTATCTTACACTCAACTGGACCCTAAACCGTCCCCGTCCCCTAACCCTAACCCTAGCCCGAACCCTAACCCTAACTCTTCCCCGAAGTCTTCCCCTCACCCGTCCCCTAATCCTAACCCGTACGCTCACACTAACCCGCGCCCTCACACGTACCCTCCCCCTAAAGCGTTGTCGTACCATCACCTGGACCCTAAACCTTCCCCATCCCCTAACCCTAACCCTAGCCCGAACCCTAACCCTAACACTTCCCCGAAGCCTTCCCCTCACCCGTCTCCTAATCCAACCCCGTACGCTCACACTAACCCACGCCATCACACGTACCCTTCCCGTAAAGCGTTGTCGTACCCTCACCTGGACCCTAAACCGTCCCCGTCCCCTCACCCTAACCCTAGCCCGAACCCTAACCCTAACCGTTCCCCAAAGCCTTCCCCTCAACCGTCCCCTAATCCTAACCCGTACGCTCATACTAACCCGCGCCCTCACATGTATTCTCCGCCTAAACCGTTGTCGTACCCTCACCTGGACCCTAAAACGTCCCCTTCCCCTAACCCTAACCCTAGCCCGAACCCTAACCCTAAACCTTCCCCGAAGCCTTCACCTCACCCGTCCCCTAATCCTAACCGTACGCTCACACTAACCCGCGCCCTCACATGTACGCTCCCCCTAAAGCGTTGTCGTACCCTCACCTGCAACCTAAACTGTCCCTGTCCCCTAACGCTAACCCTAGCCCGAACCCTAACCCTAACCCTTCCCCGAAGCCTTACCCTCACCCGTCCCCTAATCCTAAACCGTAGGCTCACACTAACCCGCGCCCTCACACGTACCCTCCTCCTAAAGCGCTGTCTTACTCTCAAATGGACCCTAAACCGTCCCCGTCCCCTAACCCTAACCCTAGCCCGAACCCTAACCCTAACATTTCCACGAAGCCTTCCCCTCACCCGTCCCATAAGCCTAACCCGTACGCTCATACTAACCCGCACCCTCACACATTCGCTCCCCCTAAAGCGTTGTCGTACCCTCACCTGGTCCCTAAACCGTCCCCGTCCCCTAACCCTAACCCTAGCCCGAACCCTAACCCTAACCCTTCCCCGAAGCCTTCCACTCACCCGTCCCCTAATCCTAACCCGTACGCTCACACTAACACGCGCCCTCACACGTACGCTCCCCCTAAACCGTTGTCGTACCCTCACCTGGACCCTAAACCGTCCCCGTCCCCTAACCCTAACCCTAGCCCGAACCCTAAACCTAACCCTTCCCCGAAGCCTTCCCCTCACCCGTCCCCTAATCCTAACCCGTACGCTCACACTAACCCACGCCCTCACACGTAGCTCACCCTAAACTGTTGTCGTACCCTCACCTGGACCCTGAACCGTCCCCGTCCCCTAACCCTAACCCTAGCCCGAACCCTAACCCTAACACTTCCCCGAAGCCTTCCCCTCACCCGTGCCCTAATCCTAACCCGTACGCTCACACTAACCTGCGCCCTCACACGTACGCTCCCCCTAAACCGTTGTCGTATCCTCACATGGACCCTAAACTGTCCCCGTCCCCTAACCCTAACCGTAGCCCGAACCCTAACCCTAACCCTTCCCTGAAGCCTTCCCCTCACCCGTCCCCTAATCCTAACCCGTACGCTCACACTAACCCGCGCCCTCACACGTACCCTCCCCGTAAAGCGTTGTCGTATACTCACCTGGACCCTAAACCGTCCCCGTCACCTAAGCCTAACCCTAGCCCGAACCCTAACACTTCACCGAAGCTTTCCCCTCACCCGTCCCCTAATCCTAAACCGTACGCTCACACTAACCCGCACCCTCACACGTACCCTCCCCCTAAAGCGCTGTCGTACCCTCAACTGGACCCTAAACCGTCCCCGTCCCCTAACCCTAACCCTAGCCCGAACCCTAACCATAACACTTCCCAGAAGCCTTCCCCTCACCCGTCCCCTAATCCTAACCCGTACGCTCACACTAACACGTGTCCTCACATGTACGCTCCCCCTAAACCGTTGTCGTACCCTCAACTGGACCCTAAACCGTCCCCGTCCCCTAACCCTAACCCTAGCCCGAACCCTAACCCTAACACTTCCCCGAAGCCTTCCCCTCACCCGTCCCCTAATCCTAACCCGTACGCTCACACTATCCCGGGCCCTCACGCGTACGCTACCCCTAAACCGTTGTCGTACCCTCACCTGGACCCTAAACCATCCCTGTCCCCTAACCCTAACCCTAGCCCGAACCCTAACCCTAAACCTTCCCCGAAGCCTTCCGCTCACCCGTCCCCTAATCCTAACCCGTATGCTCACACTAACCCGCGCCCACACACGTACGCTCCCCCTAAACCGTTGTGGTACCCTCACCTGGACCCTAAACCGTCCCCGTCCCCTAACCCTAACCCTAGCCCGAACCCTAACCCTAACCCTTCCCCGAAGCCTTCCCCTCACCCGTCCCCTAACCCTAACCCGTACGCTCACACTAACCCGCGCCCTCACACGTGTGCTCCCCCTAAACCGTTGTCGTACCCTCACCGGGACCCTAAACCGTCCCCGTCCCCTAACCCTAACCCTAGCCCGAACCCTAACCCTAACCCTTCCCCGAAGCCTTCCCCTCACCCGTCCCCTAATCCTAACCCGTACGCTCACACTAACCTGCGCACTCACATTTACGCTCCCCCTAAACCGTTGTAGTACCCTCACCTGGACCCTAAACCGTCCCCGTCCCCTAACCCAAACCCTAGACCGAACCCTAACCCTAACCCTTCCCCGAAGCCTTCCCCTCACCCGTCCCCTAATCCTAAACCGTGCGCTCACACTAACCCATGCCCTCACACGTACCCTCCCCCTAAAGCGCTGTCTTACACTCAACTGGACCCTAAACCGTCCCCGTCCCCTAACCCTAACCCTAGCCCGAACCCTAACCCTAACCCTTCCCCGAAGCCTTCCCCTCACCCGTCCTCTAATCGTAACCCGTACGCTCACACTAACGCGTGCCCTCACATGTACGCTCCCCCTAAACCGTTGTCGTACCCTCACCTGGACCCTAAACCGTCCCCGTCCCCTAACCCTAACCCGAGCCCGATCCCTAACCCTAACACTTCCCCGAAGCCTTCCCCTCACCCGTCCCCTAATCCTAACCCGTACGCTCACACTAACTCGCGCCCTCACACATACGCTCCCCCTAAACCGTTGTCGTACCCTCACCTGGACCCTAAATCGTCCCCGTCCCCTAACCCTAACCCTAGCCCGAACCCTAACCCTAACCTTTCCACGAAGCCTTCCCCTCACCCGTCCCATAATCCTAACCCGTACGCTCATACTAACCCGCACCCTCACACATTCGCTCCCCCTAAAGCGATGTCGTACCCTCACCTCCACCCTAAACCGTCCCCGTCCCCTAACCCTAACCCTAGCCCGAACCCTAACCCTAACCCTTCCCCAAAGCCTTCCCCTCACCCGTCCCCTAATCCTAACCCGTACGCTCACACTAACCCGCGCCCTCACACGTACGCTCTCCCTAAACCATTGTCGTAACCTCACCTGGACCCTAAACCGTCCCCGTCCCCTAACCCTAACCCTAGCCCGAACCCTAAACCTAAACCTTCCCCGAAGCCTTCCCCTCCCCCGTCCCCTAATCCTAACCCGTACGCTCACACTAACCCGCGCCCTCACAGGTACTCTCACCCTAAACTGTTGTCGTACCCTCACCTGGACCCTGAAACGTCCCCGTCCCCTAACCCTAACCCTAGCCCGAACCCTAACCCTAACCTTTCCCCGAAGCCTTCCCCTCACCCGTCCCCTAATCCTAACCCGTACGCTCACACTAACCTGCGCCCTCACACGTACGCTCCCCCTAAACCGTTGTCGTACCCTCACCTGGACCCTAAACTGTCCCCGTCCCCTAACCCTAACCCCAGCCCAAACCCTAACCCTAACACTTCCCCGAAGCCTTCCCCTCACCCGTCCCCTAACCCTAACCCGTACGCTCACACTAACCCGCGCCTTCAGACGTATTCTCCCCCTAAACCGTTGTCGTACCCTCACCTGGACCCTAAACCGTCCCCTTCCCCTAAACCTAACCCTAGCCCGAACCCTAACCCTAACCCTTCCCCGAAGCCTTCCCCTCACCCGTGCCCTAATCCTAACCCGTACGCTCACACTAACCCGTGCCCTCACATGTACGCTCCCCGTAAACCGTTGTCGTAACCTCACCTGGACCCTAAACCGTCCCCGTCCCCGTCCCCTAATCCTAGCCTGAACCCTAATCCTAACCCTTCCCCGAAGCCTTCCACTCACCCATCCCCTAATCCTAACCCGTACGCTCACACTAACCCGCGCCCTCACACATACGCTCCCCCTAAACCGTTGTGGTACCCTCACCTGGACCCTAAACCGTCCCCGTCCCGTAAACCTAACCCTAGCCCGAACCCTAACCCTAACACTTCCCCGAAGCCTTCCCCTCACCCGTCCCCTAATCCTAACCCGTACGCTCACACTAACCCGCGCCCTCACATGTACGCTCCCCCTAAAGTGTTGTCATACCCTCACCTGCAACCTAAAGTGTCCCTGTCCCCTAACGCTAACCCTAGCCCGAACTCTAACCCTAACCCTTCCCCGAAGCCTTCCTCTCACCCGTCCCCTAATCCTAACCCGTACGCTCACACTAACCCGCGCCCACACACGTTCGCTCCCCCTAAAGCGTTGTCGTACCCTCACCTGGACCCTAAACCGTCCCCGTCCCCTAAACCTAACCCTAGCCCGAACCCTAAACCTAACCCTTCCCCGAAGCCTTCCCCTCACCCGTCCCCTAATCCTAACTCGTACGCTCACACTAACCCGTGCCCTCACAGGTACGCTCCCCCTAAGCCGTTGTCGTACCCTCACCTGGACCCTAAACCGTCCCCGTTCCCTAACACTAACCCTAGCACGAATCCTAAACCTAATACTTCCCTGAAGCCTTCCCCTCACCCGTCCCCTAATCCTAACCCGTACGCTCACACTAACACGCGCCCTCACACGTACGTTCCCCCTAAACCGTTGTCATACCCTCACCTGGACCCTAAACCGTCCCCGTCCCCTAAAACTAACCCTAGCCCGAACCCTAACCCTAACCCTTCCCCGAAGCCTTCCCCTCACCTGTCCCCTAATCCTAACCCGTACGCTCACACTAACCCACGCCCTCACACGTACGCTCCCCCTAAACTGTTGTCGTACCCTCACATGGACCCTAAACCGTCCCCGTCCCCTAACCCTAACCCTATCCCGAACCCTTCCACGAAGCCTTCCCCTCACCCGTCCCCTAATCCTAACCCGTACGCTCACACTAACCCACACCCTCACACATTCGCTCCCCCTAAACCGTTGTTGTACCCTCACCTGGACCATAAACCGTCCCCGTCCCCTAACCCTAACCCGAACCCTAAACCTAACCCTTCCCCGAAGCCTTCCCCTCACCCGTCCCCTAATCCTAACACGTACGCTCACACTAACCCGCGCCCTGACACGTACGCTACCCCTAAACTGTTGTCGTACCCTCACCTGGACCCTAAACCGTCCCCGTCCCCTAACCCTCACCCTAGCCCGAACCCTAACCCTAACCCTTCCCCGAAGCCTTCCCCTCACCCGTCCCCTAACCGTAACCCGTACGCTCACACTAACCCGCGCCCTCACACGTGTGCTCCCCCTAAACCGTTGTCGTACCCTCACCGGGACCCTAAACCGTCCCCGTCCCCTAACCCTAACCCTAGCCCGAACCCTAACCCTAACCCTTCCCCGAAGCCTTCCCCTCACCCGTCCCCTAATCCTAACCCGTACGCTCACACTAACCTGCGCACTCACATTTACGCTCCCCCTAAACCGTTGTAGTACCCTCACCTGGACCCTAAACTGTCCCCATCCCCTAACCCTAACCCTAGCCCGAACTCTAACCCTAACCCTTCCCCGAAACCTTCCCCTCACCCGTCCCCTAATCTTAAACCGTACGCTCACACTAACCCATGCCCTCACACGTACCCACCCCCTAAAGCGCTGTCTTACCTCAACTGGACCCTAAACCGTCCCCGTCCCCTAACCCTAACCCTAGCCCGAACCCTAACCCTTACTCTTCCCCGAAGTCTTCCCCTCAACCGTCCCCTAATCCTAACCCGTACGCTCACACTAACCCGCGCCCTCACACGTACCCTCCCCCTAAAGCGTTGTCGTACCATCACCTGGACCCTAAACCGTCCCCGTCCCCTAACCCTAACCCTAGCCCGAACCCTAACCCTAACACTTCCCCGAAGGCTTCCCCTCACCCGTCTCCTAATCCTAACCCGTACGCTCACACTAAACCGTGCCCTCACACGTACCCATCCCGTAAAGCGTTGTCGTACCCTCACCTGGACCCTAAACCGTCCCCGTCCCCTCACCCTAACCCTAGCCCGAACCCTAACCCTAACCCTTCCCCGAAGCCTTCCCCTCACCCTTCCCCTAATCCTAAACCGTACGCTCACACTAACCCGCGCCCTCACACGTACCCTCCCCCTAAAGCGCTGTCGTACCCTCAACTGGACCCTAAACCGTCCCCGTCCCCTATACCTAACCTTAGCCCGAACCCTAACCCTAACACTTCCCAGAAGCCTTCCCCTCACCCGTCCCCTAATCCTAACCCGTACGCTCACACTAACCTGCGCACTCACATTTACGCTCCCCCTAAACCGTGGTAGTACCCTCACCTGGACCCTAAACCGTCCCCGTCCCCTAACCCTAACCCTAGCCCGAACCCTAACCCTAACCCTTCCCCGAAGCCTTCCCCTCACCCGTCCCCTAATCCTAAACCGTACGCTCACACTAACCCATGCCCTCACACGTACCCTCCCCCTAAAGCGCTGTCTTACACTCAACTGAACCCTAAACCGTCCCCGTCCCCTAACCCTAACCGTAGCCCGAACCCTAACCCTAACCCTTCCCCGAAGCCTTCCTCTCACCCGTCCCCTAATCCTAACGGGTACGCTCACACTAACCCGTGCCCTCACATGTACGCTCCCCCTAAACCGTTGTCGTACGCTCACCTGGACCCTAAACTGTCCCCGTCCCCGAACCCTAACCCTAGCCCGAACCCTAAAGCTAACCCTACCCCGAAGCCTTCCCCTCACCCGTCCCCTAATCCTAACCCGTACGCTCACACTAACCCACGCCCTCACAGGTACGCTCCCCCTAAACCATTGTCGTACCGTCACCTGGACCCTAAACCGTCCCCGTCCCCTAACCCTAACCCTAGACCGAACCCTAACCCTAACCCTTCCCCGAAGCCTACCCCTCACCCGTCCCCTAATCTTAACCCGTACGCTCACACTAACTCGCGCCCTCACACGTACGCTCCCCCTAAACCGTTGTCGTACCCTCACCTGGACCCTAAATCGTCCCCGTCCCCTAACCCTAACCCTAGCCCGAACCCTAACCCTAACCTTTCCACGAAGCCTTCCCCTCACCAGTCCCATACTCCTAACCCGTACGCTCATACTAACCCGCACCCTCACACATTCGCTCCCCCTAAAGTGTTGTCGTACCCTCACCTGGACCCTAAACCGTCCCCGTCCCCTAACCCTTACCCTAGCCCGAACCCTAACCCTAACCCTTCCCCGAAGCCTTCCCCTCACCCGTCCCCTAATCCTAACCCGTACACTCACACTAACCCGCGCCCTCACACGTACGCTCCCCCTAAACTATTGTCGTACCCTCACCTGAACCCTAAACCGTCCCCATCCCCTAACCCTAACCCTAGCCCGAACCCTAAACCTAACCCTTCCTCGAAGCCTTTCCCTTACCCGTTCCCTAATCGTAACCCGTACGCTCACACTAACCCGCGCCCTCACACGTACGCTCACCCTAAACTGTTTTCGTACCCTCACCTGGACCCTAAACCGTCCCCATCCCCTAACCCTAACCCTAGCCTGAACCCTAGCCCTAACCCTTTCCCGAAGCCTTCCCCTCACCCGTCCCCTAATCCTAACTCATATGCTCACACTAACCTGCGCCCTCACATGTACGCTCCCCCTAAACCGTTGTCGTACCCTCACCTGGACCCTAAATCGTCCCCGTCCCCTAACCCTAACCCTAGCCCGAACCCTAACCCTAACATTTCCACGAAGCCTTCCCCTCACCCGTCCCATAATCCTAACCCATACGCTCATACTAACCCGCACGCTCACACATTCGCTCCCCCTAAAGCGTTGTCGTACCCTCACCTGGACCCTAAACCGTCCCCGTCCCCTAACCCTAACCCTAGCCCGAACCCTAACCCTAACCCTTCCCTGAAACCTTCCCCTCACCCGTCCCCTAATCCTAACCCGTACGCTCACACTAACCCGCGCCCTCACACGTACCCTCCCCGTAAAGCGTTGTCGTATCCTCACCTGGACCCTAAACCGTCCCCGTCACCTAAGCCTAACCCTAGCCCGAACCCTAAAACTTCCCCGAAGCCTTCCCCTCACCCGTCCCCTAATCCTAACCCGTACGCTCACACTAACCCACGCCCTCACACGTACGCTCCCCCTAAACCATTGTCGTACCGTCACCTGGACCCTAAACCGTCCCCGTCCCCTAACCCTAACCCTAGTCCGAACCCTAACCCTAACCCTTCCCTGAAGCCTTCCCCTCACCCGTCCCCTAATCTTAACCCGTACGCTCACACTATCTCGCGCCCTCACACGTACGCTCCCCCTAAACCGTTGTCGTACCCTCACCTGGACCCTAAATCGTCCCCGTCCCCTAACCCTAACCCTAGCCCGAACCCTAACCCTAACCTTTCCACGAAGCCTTCCCCTCACCAGTCCCATAATCCTAACCCGTACGCTCATACTAACCCGCACCCTCACACATTCGCTCCCCCTAAAGCGTTGTCGTACCCTCACCTGGACCCTAAACCGTCCCCGTCCCCTAACCCTAACCCTAGCCCGAACCCTAACCCTAACCCTTCCCCGAAGCCTTCCCCTCACCCGTCCCCTAATCCTAACCCGTACACTCACACTAACCCGCGCCCTCACACGTACGCTCCCGCTAAACCATTGTCGTACCCTCACCTGAACCCTAAACCGTCCCCATCCCCTAACCCTAACCCTAGCCCGAACCCTAAACCTAACCCTTCCCCGAAGCCTTCCCCTTACCCGTTCCCTAATCGTAACCCGTACGCTCACACTAACCCGCGCCCTCACACGTACGCTCACCCTAAACTGTTGTCGTACCCTCACCTGGACCCTAAACCGTCCCCATCCCCTAACCCTAACCCTAGCCCGAACACTAGCCCTAACCCTTTCCCGAAGCCTTCCCCTCACCCGTCCCCTAATCCTAACCCGTACGCTCACACTAACCTGCGCCCTCACACGTACGCTCCCCCTAAACCGTTGTCGTACCCTCACCTGGACCCTAAATCGTCCTTGTCCCCTAACCCTAACCCTAGCCCGAACCCTAAACCTAACATTTCCACGAAGCCTTCCCCTCACCCGTCCCATAATCCTAACCCGTACGCTCATACTAACCCGCACCCTCACACATTCGCTCCCCCTAAAGAGTTGTCGTACCCTCACCTGGACCCTAAACCGTCCCCGTCCCCTAACCCTAACCCTAGCCCGAACCCTAACCCTAATCCTTCCCCGAAGCCTTCCCCTCACCCGTCCCCTAATCCTAAACCGTACGCTCACACTAACCTGCGCACTCACATGTACGCTCCCCCTAAACCGTTGTAGTACCCTCACCTGGACCCTAAACCGTCCCCGTCCCCTAACCCTAACCCTAGCCCGAACCCTAACCCTAACCCTTCCCCGAAGCCTTCCCCTCACCCGTCCCCTAATCCTAAACCGTAGGCTCACACTAACCCATGCCCTCACACGTACCCTCCCCCTAAAGCGCTGTCTTACACTCAACTGGACCCTAAACCGTCCCCGTCCCCTAACCCTAACCCTAGCCCGAACCCTAACCCTAACCCTTCCCCGAAGCCTTCCCCTCACCCGTCCTCTAATCCTAACCCGTACGCTCACACTAACCCGTGCCCTCACATTTACGCTCCCCCTAAACCGTTGTCGTACCCTCACCTGGACCCTAAACCGTCCCCGTCCCCTAACCCTAACCCTAGCCCGAACCCTAACGCTAACACTTCCCCGAAGCCTTCCCCTCACCTGTCCCCTAACCCTAACCCGTACGCTCACACTAACCCGCGGCCTCACACGTATTCTCCCCCTAAACCGTTGTCGTACACTCACCTGGACCCTAAACCGTCCCCTTCCCCTAACCCTAAACCTAGTCCGAACCCTAACCCTAACCCTTCCCCGAAGCATTCCCCTCACCCGTCCCCTAATCCTAACCCGTACACTCACACTAACCCGCGCCCTCACACGTACGCTCCCCCTAAAGCGTTGTCGTACCCTCACCTGGACCCTAAACCGTCCCCGTCCCCTAACCCTAACCCTAGCCCGAACCCTAACCCTAACCCTTCCCCGAAGCCTTCCCCTCACCCGTCCCCTAACCCTAACCCGTACGCTCACACTAACCCGCGCCCTCACACGTGTGCTCCCCCTAAACCGTTGTCGTACACTCACGGGGACCCTAAACCGTCCCCGTCCCCTAACCCTAACCCTAGCCCGAACCCTAACCCTAATCCTTCCCCGAAGCCTTCCCCTCACCCGTCCCCTAATCCTAATCCGTACGCTCACACTAACCTGCGCACTCACATGTACGCTCCCCCTAAACCGTTGTAGTACCCTCACCTGGACCCTAAACCGTCCCCGTCCCCTAACCCTAACCCTAGCCCGAACCCTAACCCTAACCCTTCCCCGAAGCCTTCCCCTCACCCGTCCCCTAATCCTAAACCGTACGCTCACACTAACCCATGCCCTCACACGTACCTTCCCCCTAAAGCGCTGTCTTACACTCAACTGGACCCTAAACCGTCCCCGTACCCTAACCCTAACCCTAGCCCGAACCCTAAACCTAACCCTTCCCCGAAGCCTTCCCCTCACCCGTCCTCTAATCCTAACCCGTACGCTCACACTAACCCATGCCCTCACATGTACGCTCCCCCTAAACCGTTGTCGTACCCTCACCTGGACCCTAAACCGTCCCCGTCCCCTAACCCTAACCCTAGCCCGAACCCTAACCCTAACACTTCCCCGAAGCCTTCCCCTCACCTGTCCCCTAACCCTAACCCGTACGCTCACACTAACCCGCGCCCTCACACGTATTCTACCCCTAAACCGTTGTCGTACCCTCACCTGGACCCTAAACCGTCCCCTTCCCCTAACCCTAAACCTAGTCCGAACCCTAACCCTAACCCTTCCCCTAAGCATTCCCCTCACCCGTCCCCAATCCTAACCCGTACGCTCACACTAACCCGCGCCCTCACACGTACGCTCCCCCTAAAGCGTTGTCGTACCCTCACCTGGACCCTAAACCGTCCCCGTCCCCTAAACCTAACCCTAGCCCGATCCCTAACCCTAACACTTCCCCGAAGCCTTCCCCTCACCCGTCCCCTAATCCTAACCCGTACGCTCACACTAACTCGCGCCCTCACACGTACGCTCCCCCTAAACCATTGTCGTACCCTCACCTGAACCCTAAACCGTCCCCATCCCCTAACCCTAACCCTAGCCCGAACCCTAAACCTAACCCTTCCCCGAAGCCTTCCCCTTACCCGTTCCCTAATCGTAACCCGTACGCTCACACTAACCCGCGCCCTCACACGTACGCTCACCCTAAACTGTTTTCGTACCCTCACCTGGACCCTAAACCGTCCCCATCCCCTAACCCTAACCCTAGCCCGAACCCTAGCCCTAACCCTTTCCCGAAGCCTTCCCCTCACCCGTCCCCTAATCCTAACTCATACGCTCACACTAACCTGCGCCCTCACACGTACGCTCCCCCTAAACCGTTGTCGTACCCTCACCTGGACCCTAAATCGTCCCCGTCCCCTAACCCTTACCCTAGCCCGAACCCTAACCCTAACATTTCCACGAAGCCTTCCACTCACCTGTCCCATAATCCTAACCCATACGCTCATACTAACCCGCACCCTCACACATTCGCTCCCCCTAAAGCGTTGTCGTACCCTCACCTGGACCCTAAACCGTCCCCGTCCCCTAACCCTAACCCTAGCCCGAACCCTAACCCTAACCCTTCCCTGAAACCTTCCCCTCACCCGTCCCCTAATCCTAACCCGTACGCTCACACTAACCCGCGCCCTCACACGTACCCTCCCCGTAAAGCGTTGTCGTATCCTCACCTGGACCCTAAACCGTCCCCGTCCCCTAACCCTAACCCTAGCCCGAACCCTAACCCTAACCCTTCCCCGAAGCCTTCCCCTCACCCGTCCCCTAATCCTAAACCGTACGCTCACACTAACCCATGCCCTCACACGTACCCTCCCCCTAAAGCGCTGTCTTACACTCAACTGGACCCTAAACCGTCCCCGTCCCCTAACCCTAACCCTAGCCCGAACCCTAACCCTAACCCTTCCCCGAAGCCTTCCCCTCACCCGTCCTCTAATCCTAACCCGTACGCTCACACTAACCCGTGCCCTCACATGTACGCTCCCCCTAAACCGTTGTCGTACCCTCACCTGGACCCTAAACCGTCCCCGTCCCCTAACCCTAACCCTAGCCCGAACCCTAACCCTAACACTTCCCCGAAGCCTTCCCCTCACCTGTCCCCTAACCCTAACCCGTACGCTCACACTATCCCGCGCCCTCACACGTATTCTCCCCCTAAACCGTTGTCGTACCCTCACCTGGACCCTAAACCGTCCCCTTCCCCTAACCCTAAACCTAGTCCGAACCCTAACCCTAACCCTTCCCCGAAGCATTCCCCTCACCCGTCCCCTAATCCTAACCCGTACGCTCACACTAACCCGCGCCCTCACACGTACGCTCCCCCTAAAGCGTTGTCGTACCCTCACCTGGACCCTAAACCGTCCCCGTCCCCTAAACCTAACCCTAGCCCGATCCCTAACCCTAACACTTCCCCGAAGCCTTCCCCTCACCCGTCCCCTAATCCTAACCCGTACGCTCACACTAACTCGCGCCCTCACACGTACGCTCCCCCTAAACCGTTGTCGTACCCTCACCTGGACCCTAAATCGTCCCCGTCCCCTAACCCTAACCCGAACCCTAACCCTAACCTTTCCACGAAGCCTTCCCCTCACCCGTCCTGTAATCCTAACCCGTACGCTCATACTAACCCGCACCCTCACACATTCGCTCCCCCTAAAGCGTTGTCGTACCCTCACCTGGACCCTAAACCGTCCCCGTCCCCTAACCCTAACCCTAGCCCGAACCCTAACCCTAACCCTTCCCCGAAGCCTTCCCCTCACCCGTCCCCTAATCCTAACCCGTACGCTCACACTAACCTGCGCCCTCACACGTACGCTCCCGCTAAACCGTTGTCATACCCTCACCTGGACCCTAAATCGTCCTTGTCCCCTAACCCTAACCCTAGCCCGAACCCTAAACCTAACATTTCCACGAAGCCTTCCCCTCACCCGTCCCATAATCCTAACCCGTACGCTCATACTAATCCGCACCCTCACACATTCGCTCCCCCTAAAGCGTTGTCGTACCCTCACCTGGACCCTAAACCGTCCCCGTCCCCTAACACTAACCCTAGCTCGAACCCTAACCCTAACCCTTCCCTGAAGCCTTCCCCTCACCCGTCCCCTAATCCTAACCCGTACGCTCACACTAACCCGCGCCCTCACATGTACCCTCCCCGTAAAGCGTTGTCGTATCCTCACCTGGACCCTAAACCGTCCCCGTCACCTAAGCCTAACCCTAGCCCGAACCGTAACACTTCCCCGAAGCTTTCCCCTCACCCGTCCCCTAATCCTAAACCGTACGCTCACACTAACCCCCACCCTCACACGTACCCTCCCCCTAAAGCGCTGTCGTACCCTCAACTGGACCCTAAACCGTCCCCGTCCCCTAACCCTAACCCTATCCCGAACCCTAACCCTAACACTTCCCAGAAGCCTTCCCCTCACACGTCCCCTAATCCTAACCCGTACGCTCACACTAACACGTGCCCTCACATGTACGCTCCCCCTAAACCATTGTCGTACCCTCAACTGGACCTTAAACCGTCCCCGTCCCCTAACCCTAACCCTAGCCCGAACCCTAACCCTAAAACTTCCCCGAAGCCTTCCCCTCACCCGTCCCCTAATCCTAACCCGTACGCTCACACTATCCCGGGCCCTCACGCGTACGCTCCCCCTAAACCGTTGTCGTACCCTCACCTGGACCCTAAACCGTCCCCGTCCCCTAACCCTAACCCTAGCCCGAACCCTAACCCTAACCCTTCCCCGAAGCCTTCCCCTCACCCGTACCCTAATCCTAACCGTACGCTCACACTAACCGCGCCCTCACATGTACGCTCCCCCTAAAACGTTGTCGTACCCTCACCTGCAACCTAAACTGTCCCTGTCCCCTAACGCTAACCCTAGCCCGAACCCTAACCCTAACCCTTCGCGAAGCCTTCCCCTCACCCGTCCCCTAATCCTAAACCGTAGGCTCACACTAACCCGCACCCTCACACGTACCCTCCTCCTAAAGCTCTGTCTTACTCTCAACTGGACCCTAAACCGTCTCCGTCCCCTAACCCTAACCCTAGCCCGAACCCTAACCCTAACCCTTCCCCGAAGCCTTCCCCTCACCCGTCCCCTAATCCTGACCCGTACGCTCAAACTAAACCACGCCCTCACACGTACGCTCCCCCTAAACTGTTGTCGTACCCTCACCTGGACCCTAAACCGTCCCCGTCCCCTAACCCTAACCCTAGCCCGAACCCTAAACCTAACCCTTCCCCGAAGCCTTCCCCTCACCCGTCCCCTAATCCTAACCCGTACACTCACACTAACCCGCGCCCTGACACGTACGCTCCCCCTAAACTGTTGTCGTACCCTCACCTGGACCCTAAACCATCCCCGTCCCCTAACCCTCACCCTAGCCCGAACCCTAACCCTAACCCTTCCCCGAAGCCTTCCCCTCACCCGTCCCCTAACCCTAACCCGTACGCTCACACTAACCCGCGCCCTCACACGTGTGCTCCCCCTAAACCGTTGTCGTACCCTCACCGGGACCCTAAACCGTCCCCGTCCCCTAACCCTAACCCTAGCCCGAACCCTAACCCTAACCCTTCCCCGAAGCCTTCCCCTCACCCGTCCCCTAATCCTAACCCGTACGCTCACACTAACCTGCGCACTCACATTTACGCTCCCCCTAAACCGTTGTAGTACCCTCACCTGGACCCTAAACTGTCCCCATCCCCTAACCCTAACCCTAGCCCGAACTCTAACCCTAACCCTTCCCCGAAGCCTTCCCCTCACCCGTCCCCTAATCCTAAACCGTACGCTCACACTAACCCATGCCCTCACACGTACCCTCCCCCGAAAGCGCTGTCTTACCTCAACTGGACCCTAAACCGTCCCCGTCCCCTAACCCTAACCCTAGCCCGAACCCTAACCCTTACTCTTCCCCGAAGTCTTCCCCTCAACCGTCCCCTAATCCTAACCCGTACACTCACACTAACCCGCGCCCTCACACGTACCCTCCCCCTAAAGCGTTGTCGTACCATCACCTGGACCCTAAACCGTCCCCGTCCCCTAACCCTAACCCTAGCCCGAACCCTAACCCTAACACTTCCCCGAAGCCTTCCCCTCACCCGTCTCCTAATCCTAACCCGTACGCTCACACTAAACCGTGCCTTCACACGTACCCTTCCCGTAAAGCATTGTCGTACCCTCACCTGGACCCTAAACCGTCCCCGTCCCCTCACCCTAACCCTAGCCCGAACCCTAAACCTAACCCTTCCCCGAAGCCTTCCTCTCACCCTTCCCCTAATCCTAAACCGTACGCTCACACTAACCCGCGCCCTCACACGTACCCTCCCCCTAAAGCGCTGTCGTACCCTCAACTGGACCCTAAACCGTCCCCGTCCCCTATCCCTAACCTTAGCACGAACCCTAACCCTAACACTTCCCAGAAGCCTTCCCCTCACCCGTCCCCTAATCCTAACCCGTACGTTCACACTAACCCGCGCTTTCACATGTACGCTCCCCCTAAACCGTTGTCGTTCCCTCACCTGGACCCTATACCGTCCCCGTCCCCTAACCCTAACCCTAGCCCGAACCTTAACCCTAACCCTTGCCCGAAGACTTCCCCTCACCCGTCCCCTAATCCTAAACCGTACGCTCACACTAACCCATGCCCTCACACGTACCCTCCCCCTAAAGCGCTGTCTTACACTCAACTGGACCCTAAACCGTCCCCGTCCCCTAACCCTAACCGTAGCCCGAACCCTAACCCTAACCCTTCCCCGAAGCCTGCCTCTCACCCGTCCCCTAATCCTAACAGGTACGCTCACACTAACCCGTGCCCTCACATGTACGCTCCCCCTAAACCGTTGTCGTACGCTCACCTGGACCCTAAACTGTCCCCGTCCCCGAACCCTAACCCTAGCCCGAACCCTAAAGCTAAACCTTCCCCGAAGCCTTCCCCTCACCCGTCCCCTAATCCTAACCCGTACGCTCACACTAACCCACGCCCTCACACTTACGCTCCCCCTAAACCATTGTCGTACCGTCACCTGGACCCTAAACCGTCCCCGTCCCCTAAACCTAACCCTAGACCGAACCCTAACCCTAACCCTTCCCCGAAGCCTACCCCTCACCCGTCCCCTAATCTTAACCCGTACGCTCACACTAACTCGCGCCCTCACACGTACGCTCCCCCTAAACCGTTGTCGTACCCTCACCTGGACCCTAAATCGTCCCCGTCCCCTAACCCTAACCCTAGCCCGAACCCTAACCCTAACCTTTCCACGAAGCCTTCCCCTCACCAGTCCCATAATCCTAACCCGTACGCTCATACTAACCCGCACCCTCACACATTCGCTCCCCCTAAAGTGTTGTCGTACCCTCACCTGGACCCTAAACCGTCCCCGTCCCCTAGCCCTAAGCCTAGCCTGAACCCTAACCCTAACCCTTCCCCGAAGCCTTCCCCTCACCCGTCCCCTAATCCTAACCCGTACGCTCACAGTAACCCGTGCCCTCACACATACGCTCCCCCTAAACCGTTGTCGTACCCTCAGCTGGACCCTAAACCGTCCCCGTCCTCTAACCCTAAACCTAGCCCGAACCCTAGCCCGAACCCTTCCACGAAGCCTTCCCCTCACCGGTCCCCTAATCCTAACCCGTACGCTCACACTAACCCACGCGCTCACACGTACGCTTCCCCTAAAATGTTGTCGTACCCTCACCTGGACCCTAAACCTTCCCCGTCCCCTAACCCTAACCCTAGCCCGAACCCTAACCCTAACCCTTCCCCGAAGCCTTCCTCTCACCCGTCCCCTAGGCCTAACACGTAACCTCACACTAATCCGCGCCCTCACACATTCGCTCCCCCTAAAACGTTGTCGTACACTCACCTGCACCCAAAACCGTCCCCGTCCCCTAACCTTAACCCTAGCTCGAACCCTAAACCTAACGCTTCCCCGAAGCCGTCCCCTCACCCGTCCCCTAATCCTAACCCATATGCACACACTAACCCGCGCCCTCACACGTACGCTCCCCCTAAACCGCTATCGTACCCTCACCTAGACCCTAAAACGTCCCCGTCCCCTAACCCTAACCCTAGCCCGAACCCTAAACCTAACCCTTCCCCGAAGCCTTCCCCTCACCCATCCCCTAATCCTAACACATACGCTCACACTAACCCGCGCCCTCACATGTACGCTCCCCCTAAACCCTTGTCGTATCCTCACCTGGACCGTAAACCGTCCCCGTCCCCTAAAACTAACCCTAGCCTGAACCCTAACCCTAACCCTTCCCCAAAGCCTTCCCCTCACCCATCCCCTAATCCTAACACATACGCTCACACTAACCCGCGCCCTCACACGTACCCTCCCCCTAAAGCGTTGTCATACCCTCACCTGGACCCTAAACCGTCCCCGTCCCCTAACCCTAACCCTAGCCCAAACCCTAAGCCTAACACTTCCCCGAAGCCTTCCCCTCACCCTTCCACTAATCCTAACCCGTATGCTCACACTAACCCGCGCCCTCACACGTACCCTCCCCCTAAAGCGTTGTCGTACCCTCACCTGGACCCTAAACCGTCCCCGATCCCTAACCCTAACCCTAGCCCGAACCCTAACCCTAACCCTTCCCCGAAGCCTTCCCCTCACCCGTCCCCTAATCCTAACCCGTACGCTCACACTAACCCGCGCCCTCACATGTACGCTCCCCCTAAACCGTTGTCGTACCCTCACATGGAACCTAAACCGTCCCCGTCCCCTAACCCTAACCCTAGCCCGAACACTTCCACGAAGCCTTCCCCTCACACGTCCCCTAATCCTAACCCGTACGCTCACACTAACCCACGCCCTCACACGTACGCTCCCCCTAAACCATACTCGTACCCTCACCTGGACCCTAAACCGTCCCCGTCCCCTAACCCTAACCCTAGCCCGAACCCTAAACCTAACGCTTCCCCGAAGCCTTCCCCTCACCCGTCCCCTAATCCTAACCCATATGCACACACTAACCCGCGCCCTCACATGTACGCTCCCCCTAAACCGTTGTCGTATCCTCACCTGGACTGTAAACCGTCCCCGTCCGCTAACACTAACCCTAGCCCGAACCCTAACCCTAACACTTCCCCGAAGCCTTCCCCTCACCCGTCCCCTAATCCTAACCCGTACGCTCACACTAACCCGCGCCCTCACACGTACCCTCCCCCTAAAGCGTTGTCATACCCTCACCTGGACCCTAAACCGTCCCCGTACCCTAACCCTAACCCTAGCCCGAACCCTAAGACTAACCCTTCCCCGAAGCCTTCCCCTCACCCTTCCACTAATCCTAACCCGTACGCTCACACTAACCCGCGCCCTCACACGTACCCTCCCCCTAAAGCGTTGTCGTACCTCACCTGGACCCTAAACCTTTCCCGCCCCCTAATCCTAACCCTAGCCAGAAACCTAACCCTAACACTTCCCCGAAGCCTTCCCCTCACCCGTGCCCTAATCCTAAACTTTACGCTCACACTAACACACGCCCTCACACGTACCCTCCCCCTAAAGCGCTGTCGTACCCTCAACTGGACCCTAAACCGTCCCCGTCCCCTAACCCTATCCCTAGCCCGAACCCTAAACCTAACGCTTCCCCGAAGCCGTCCCCTCACCCGTCCCCTAATCCTAACCCATATGCACACACTAACCCGCGCCCTCACACGTACGCTCCCCCTAAACCGCTGTCGTATCCTGACCTGGACCCTAAAACGTCCCCGTCCCCTAACCCTAACCCTAGCCCGAACCCTAAACCTAACCCTTCCCCGAAGCCTTCCCCTCACCCATCCCCTAATCCTAACACATACGCTCACACTAACCCGCGCCCTCACACGTACGCTCCCCCTAAACCGTTGTCGTATCCTCACCTGGACCGTAAACCGTCCCCGTCCCCTAAAACTAACCCTAGCCTGAACCCTAACCCTAACCCTTCCCCAAAGCCTTCTCCTCACCCGTCACCTAATCCTAACCCGTACGCTCACACTAACCCGCGCCCTCACACGTACCCTCCCCCTAAAGCGTTGTCATACCCTCACCTGGACCCTAAACCGTCCCCGTCCCCTAATCCTAACGCTAGCCCGAACCCTAAGCCTAACCCTTCCCCGAAGACTTCCCCTCACCCTTCCACTAATCCTAACCCGTACACTCACACTAACCCGCGCCCTCACACGTACCCTCCCCCTAAAGCGTTGTCGTACCCTCACCTGGACCCTAAACCGTCCCCGATCCCTAACCCTAACCCTAGCCCGAACCCTAACCCTAACCCTTCCCCGAAGCCTTCCCCTCACCCGTCCCCTAATCCTAACCCGTACGCTCACACTAACCCGCGCCCTCACATGTACGCTCCCCCTAAACCGTTGTCGTACCCTCACATGGAACCTAAACCGTCCCCGTCCCCTAACCCTAACCCTAGCCCGAACCCTTCCACGAAGCCTTCCCCTCACCCGTCCCCTAATCCTAACCCGTACGCTCACACTAACCCACGCCCTCACACGTACGCTCCCCCTAAACCATACTCGTACCCTCACCTGGACCCTAAACCGTCCCCGTCCCCTAACCCTAACCCTAGCCCGAACCCTAAACCTAACACTTCCCCGAAGCCTTCCCCTCACCCGTCCCCTAATCCTAACCCGTACACTCACACTAACCCGCGCCCTCACACGTACGCTCCCCCTAAAATGTTGTCGTACCCTCACCTGGACCCTAAACCGTCCCCATCCCCTAACTCTAACCCTAGCCCGAACCCTAACGCTAACCCTTCCCCGAAGCCTTCCCCTCACCCGTCCCCTAATCCTAACCCATACGCTCAAACTAACCTGCGCCCTCACACGTACGCTCCCCGTAAACCTTTGTCGTAACCTCACCTGGACCCTAAACCGTCCCCGTCCCCTAACCCTAACCCTAGCCCGAACCCTAAACCTAACGCTTCCCCGAAGCCTTCCCCTCACCCTTCCCCTAATCCTAACGCATATGCACACACTAACCCGCGCCCTCACACGTACGCTCCCCCTAAACCGCTGTCGTACCCTCACCTGGACCCTAAAACGTCCCCGTCCCCTAACCCTAACCCTAGCCCGAACCCTAATCCTAACCCTTCCCCGAAGCCTTCCCCTCACACATCCCCTAATCCTAACACATACGCTCACACTAACCCGCGCCCTCACACATACGCTCCCCCTAAACCGTTGTCGTACCCTCACCTGGACCCTAAATCGTCCCCGTCCCCGTCCCCGAACCCTAACCCTAGCCCGAACCCTAAACCTAACCCTTCCCCGAAGGCTTCCCCTCACCCGTCCCCTAATCCTAACCCGTACGCTCACACTAAACCGTGCCCTCACATGTACGCTCCCCCTAAACCGTTGTCGTACCCTCACCTGGACCCTAAACCGTCCCCATTCCCTAACCCTAACCCTAGCCCGAACCCTAAACCTAACACTTCCCCGAAGCCTTCCCCTCACCCATCCCCTAATCCTAACCCGTACGCTCACACTAACACGCTCCCTCACACGTACGCTCCCCCTAAACCGTTGTCGTACCCTCACCTGTACCCTAAACCGTCCCCGATCCCTAACCCTAACCCTAGCCCGAACCCTAACCCTAACCCTTCCCCAAAGCCTTCCCCTCACCCGTCCCATAATCCTAACCCGTACGCTCACACTAACCCACGCCCTCAAACGTACGCTCCCCCTAAACCATACTGGTACCCTCACCTGGACCCTAAACTGTCCCCGTCCCCTAACACTAACCCTAGCCCGAACCCTAACCCTAACCCTTCCCCGAAGCCTTCCCCTCACCCGTCCCCCAATCCTAACCCGTACGCTCACACTAACCTGCGCCCTCACACGCACACTCCCCCTAAACCATTGTCGTACCCTCACATGGACCCTAAACCGTCCCCGTCCCCTAACCATAACCCTAGCCCGAACCCTAACCCTAACCCTTCCCCGAAGCCTTCCCCTCACCCGTCCCCTAATCCTAACGCATACGCTCACACTAACCCGCGCCCTCACATGTACGCTCCCCGTAAACCGTTGTCGTAACCTCACCTGGACCCTAAACCGTCCCCGTCCCCGTCCCCTAATCCTAGCCCGAACCCTAACCCTAACCCTTCCCCGAAGCCTTCCCCTCACCCATCCCCTAATCCTAACCCGTACACTCACACTAACCCGCGCCCTCACACATACGTTCCCCCTAAACCGTTGTGGTACCCTCACCAGGACCCTAAACCGTCCTCGTCCCCTAACCCTAACCCTAGCCCGAACCCTAAACCTAACCCTTCCCCGAAGCCTTCCCCTCACCCGTCCCCTAATCCTAACCCGTACGCTCACACTAACCCGTGCCGTCACACGTACGCTCCCCCTAAGCCGTTGTCGTACCCTCACCTGGACCCTAAACCGTCCCCGTCCCCTAACCCTAAACCTAGCCCGAACACTAACCCTAACCCTTCCCCGAAGCCTTCCCCTCACCCGTCCCCTAATCATAACCCGTACGCTCACACTAACCCACGCCCTCACACGTACCCTCCCCCTAAAGCGCTGTCGTACCCTCAACTGGACCCTAAACCGTCCCCGTCCCCTAAGCCTAACCCTAGCCCGAACCCTAACCCTAACACTTCCCCGAAGCCTTCCCCTCATCCGTCCCCTAATTCTAACCCGTACGCTCACACTAACCCGCGCCCTCACACGTATGCTCCCCCTAAACCGTTGTCATACCCTCAACAGGACCCTATACCGTCCCCGTCCCCTAGCCCTAAGCTTAGCCAGAACCCTAACCCTAACCCTTCCCCGAAGCCTTCCCCTCACCCGTCCCCTAATCCTAACCCGTACGCTCACACTAACCCGCACCCTCACACGTACCCTCCTCCTAAAGCGTTGTCTTACCCTCATCTGGACCATAAACCATCCCCGTAACCTAACCTTAACCCTAGCTCGAACTCTAACACTAACCATTCCCCGAAGCCTGCCCCTCACCCGTCCCCTAATCCTAATCCATAAGCTCACACTAACCCACGCCCTCACACGTACGCTCCCCCTAAACTGTTGTCGTACCCTGACCTGGTCCCTAAACCGTCCCCGTCCCCTAACCCTAACCCTAGCCCGTACACTAAACCTTACGCTTCCCCGAAGCCTTCCCCTCACCCGTCCCCTAATCCTAACACATATGCTCACACTAACCCGTGCCCTCACACTTACGCTGCCCCTAAACCGTTGTCGTACCCTCACCTGGACCCTAAAACGTCCCCGTCCCCTAACCCTAACCCTAGCCCGAACCCTAAACCTAAAACTTCCCCGAAGCCTTCCCCTCACCCATCCCCTAATCCTAACCCATACGTTCACACTAACCCGCGCCCTCACACGTACGCTCCCCCTAAACCGTTGTCGTATCCTCACCTGGACTGTAAACCGTCCCCGTCCCCTAAACCTAACCCTGGCCCGAACCCTAAACCTAACGCTTCCCCGAAGCCTTCCCCTCACCCGTCCCCTAATCCTAACCCGTAGGCTCACACTAACCCGCGCCCTCACACGTACCCTCCCCCTAAAGCGTTGTCGTACCCTCATCTGGACCCTAAACCGTCCCCGTCCCCTAACCCTTAACCTAGCCCGAACCCTAACTCTAACCCTTCCCCGAAGCCTTCCCCTCACCCTTCCCCTAATGCTAACCCGTACGCTCACACTATCCCGCGCCCTCACAGGTACCCTCCCCCTAAAGCGTTGTCGTACCCTCACCTGGACCCTAAACCTTCCCCGTCCCCTAACCCTAACCCTAGCCCGAACACTTGCCCTAACACTTCCCCAAAACCTTCCCCTCACCCGTCCCGTAATCCTAACCCGTACGCTCACACTAACCCACACCCTCACACGTACCCTCCCCCTAAAGCGCTGTCGTACCCTCAACTGGACCCTAAACCGTCCCCGTCCCGTAAGCCTAACCCTAGCCTGAACCCTAACCCTAACACTTCCCCGAAGCCTTCCCCTCACCAGTCCCCTAATTCTAACCCGTACGCTCACACTAACCCGCGCCCTCACACGTACGCTCCCCCTAAACCGTTGTCATACCCTCACCAGGACCCTAAACCGTCCGCGTCCCCTAGCCTTAAGCTTAGTCAGAACCCTAACCCTAACCCTTCCCCGAAGCCTTCCCCTCACCCGTCCCCTAATCCTAACCCGTACGCTCACACTAATACGCACCCTCACATGTACCCTCCTCCTAAAGCGTTGTCGTACCCTCATCTGGACCCTAAACCATCCCCGTACCCTAACCTTAACCCTAGCTCGAACCCTAACCCTAACCATTCCCCGAAGCCTGCCCCTCACCCGTCCCCTAATCCTAAACCATATGCTCACACTAACCCACGCCCTCACACGTACGCTCCCCCTAAACTGTTGTCGTAAACTCACCTGGACCTAAACCGTCCCTGTCCCCTAACCCTAACCCTAGCCCGAACCCTAACCCTAACCCTTCCCCGAAGCATTCCCCTCACCCGTCCCCTATTCCTAACCCGTACGCGCACACTAACCTGCGCCCTCACACGTACGCTCCGCCTAAACCGTTGTCGTACCCTCACCTGGTCCCTAAACCGTCCCCGTCCCATAAACCTAACCCTAGCCCAAACCCTAACACTAACCCTTCCCTGAATCCTTCCCCTCACCCGTCCCCTAATCCTAACCCATATGCACACACTAACCCGCGCCCTCACACGTACGCTCCCCCTAAACCGTTGTCGTATCCTCACCTGGACTGGAAACCGTCCCCGTCCGCTAACACTAACCCTAGCCCGAACCCTAACCCTAACCCTTCCCCGAAGCCTTCCCCTCACCCGTCCCCTAATCCTAACCCGTACGCTCACACTAACCCGCGCCCTCACACGTACCCTCCCCCTAAAGCGTTGTCATACCCTCACCTGGACCCTAAACCGTCCCCGTACCGTAACCCTAACCCCAGCCCGAACCCTAAGCCTAACCCTTCCCCGAAGCCTTCCCCTCACCCTTCCACTAATCCTAACCCGTACGCTCACACTAACCCGCGCCCTCACACGTACCCTCCCCCTAAAGCGTTGTCGTACCTCACCTGGACCCTAAACCTTTCCCGTCCCCTAATCCTAACCCTAGCCAGAAACCTAACCCTAACACTTCCCCGAAGCCTTCCCCTCACCCGTGCCCTAATCCTAAACTTTATGCTCACACTAACCCACGCCCTCACACGTACCCTCCCCCTAAAGCGCTGTCGTACACTCAACTGGACCCTAAACCGTCCCCGTCCCCTAACCCTAACCCTAGCCCGAACCCTAACCCTAACACTTCCCCGAAGCCTTCCCCTCACCCGTCCCCTAATTCTAACCTGTACGCTCACACTAACACGCACCCTCACACGTACGCTTCCCCTAAACCGTTGTCATACCCTCAGCTGGAACCTAAACCGTCCCCGTCCCCTAGCCCTAAGCCTAGCCAGAACCCTAACCCTAACCCTTCCCCGAAGCCTTCCCCTCACCCGTCCCCTAATCCTAACCCGTACGCTCACAGTAACCCGTGCCCTCACACATACGCTCCCCCTAAACCGTTGTCGTACCCTCACCTGGACCCTAAACCGTCCCCGTCCCCTAACACTAACCCTAGCCCGAACCCTAAACCTAACCCTTCCCCGAAGCCTTCCCCTCACCCGTCCCCTAATCCTAACCCATACCCTCACACTAACCTGCGCCCTCACACGTACGCTCCCCGTAAACCGTTGTCGTAACCTCACCTGGACCCTAAACCGTCCCCGTCCCCTAACCCTAAACCTAGCCCGAACCCTAGCCCGAACACTTCCACGAAGCCTTCCCCTCACCCGTCCCCTAATCCTAACCCGTACGCTCACACTTACCCACGCGCTCACACGTACGCTTCCCCTAAAATGTTGTCGTGCCCTCACCTGGACCCTAAACCTTCCCCGTCCCCTAACCCTAACCCTAGCCCGAACCCTAACCCTAACCCTTCCCCGAAGCCTTCCTCTCACCCGTCCCCTAAGCCTAACACGTACCCTCACACTAACCCGCGCCCTCACACATTCGCTCCCCCTAAAACGTTGTCGTACACTCACCTGGACCCTAAACCGTCCCCGTCCCCTAACCCTAACCCTAGCCCGAACCCTAAACCTAACGCTTCCCCGAAGCCGTCCCCTCACCCGTCCCCTAATCCTAACCCATATGCACACACTAACCCACGCCCTCACACGTACGCTCCCCCTAAACCGCTGTCGTACCCTCACCTGGACCCTAAAACGTCCCCGTCCCCTAACCCTAACCCTAGCCCGAACCCTAAACCTAACACTTCCCCGAAGCCTTCCCCTCACCCATCCCCTAATCCTAACACATACGCTCACACTAACCCGCGCCCTCACACGTACGCTCCCCCTAAACCGTTGTCGTATCCTCACCTGGACCGTAAAGAGTCCCCGTCCCCTAAAACTAACCCTAGCCTGAACCCTAACCCTAACCCTTCCCCAAAGCCTTCCCCTCACCCGTCCCCTAATCCTAACCCGTACGCTCACACTAACCCGCGCCCTCACACGTACCCTCCCCCTAAAGCGTTGTCATACCCTCACCTGGACCCTAAACCGTCCCCGTCCCCTAACCCTAACCCTAGCCCGAACCCTAAGCCTAACCCTTCCCCGAAGCCTTCCCCTCACCCTTCCACTAATCCTAACCCGTACGCTCACACTAACCTGCGCCCTCACACGTACCCTCCCCCTAAAGCGTTGTCGTACCCTCACCTGGACCCTAAACCGTCCCCGATCCCTAACCTTAACACTAGCCCGAACCCTAACCCTAACCCTTCCCCGAAGCCTTCCCCTCACCCGTCCCCTAATCCTAACCCGTACGCTCACACTAACCCGCGCCCTCACATGTACGCTCCCCCTAAACCGTTGTCGTACCCTCACATGGAACCTAAACCGTCCCCGTCCCCTAACCCTAACCCTAGCCCGAACCCTAACGCTAACCCTTCCCCGAAGCCTTCCCCTCACCCGTCCCCTAATCCTAACCCATACGCTCACACTAACCTGCGCCCTCACACGTACGCTCCCCGTAAACCGTTGTCGTAACCTCACCTGGACCCTAAACCGTCCCCGTCCCCTAACCCTAACCCTAGCCCGAACCCTAAACCTAACGCTTCCCCGAAGCCTTCCCCTCACCCGTCCCCTAATCCTAACCCATATGCACACACTAACCCGTGCCCTCACACGTACGCTCCCCCTAAACCGCTGTCGTACCCTCACCTGGACCCTAAAACGTCCCCGTCCCCTAACCCTAACCCTAGCCCGAACCCTAAACCTAACCCTTCCCCGAAGCCTTCCCCTCACCCATCCCCTAATCCTAACACATACGCTCACACTAACGCGCGCCCTCACACATACGCTCCCCCTAAACCGTTGTCGTATCCTCACCTGGACCGTAAACATTCCCCGTCCCCTAATCCTAACCCTAGCCCGAAACCTAACCCTAACACTTCCCCGAAGCCTTCCCCTCACCCGTCCCCTAATCCTAAACCTTACGCTCACACTAACCCACGCCCTCACACGTACCCTCCCCCTAAAGCGCTGTCGTACCCTCAACTGGTCCCTAAACCGTCCCCGTCCCCTAACCCTAACCCTCGCCCGAACCCTAACCCTAACACTTCCCCGAAGCCTTCCCCTCACCCGTCCCCTAATGCTAACCCGTATGCTCACACTAACCCGCGCCCTCACACGTACGCTTCCCCTAAACCGTTGTCATACCCTCACCTGGAACCTAAACCGTCCCCGTACCCTAGCCCTAAGCCTAGCCAGAACCCTAACCCTAACCCTTCCCCGAAGCCTTCCCCTCACCCGTCCCCTAATCCTAACCCGTACGCTCACAGTAACCCGTGCCCTCATACATACGCTCTCCTTAAACCGTTGTCGTACCCTCACCTGGACCCTAAATCGTCCCCGTCCCCGTCCCCGAACCCTAACCCTAGCCCGAACCCTAAACCTAACCCTTCCCCGAAGCCTTCCCCTCACCCGTCCCCTAATCCTAACCCGTACGCTCACACTAACCTGTGCCCTCACATGTACGCTCCCCCTAAACCGTTGTCGTACCCTCACCTGGACCCTAAACCGTCCCCATTCCCTAACCCGAACCCTAGCCCGAACCCTAAACCTAACCCTTCCCCGAAGCCTTCCCCTCACCCGTCCCCCAATCCTAACCCGTACGCTCACACTAACCTGCGCCCTCACACGCACACTCCCCCTAAACCGTTGTCGTACCCTCACATGGACCCTAAACCATCCCCGTCCCCTAACCCTAACCCTAGCCCGAACCCTAACCCTAACCCTTCCCCGAAGCCTTCCCCTCACCCGTCCACTAATCCTAACGCATACGCTCACACTAACCGTGCGTCTCTCACATGTACGCTCCCCGTAAACCGTTGTCGTAACCTCACCTGGACCCGAAACCGTCCCCGTCCCCGTCCCCTAATCCTAGCCTGAACCCTAACCCTAACCCTTCCCCGAAGCCTTCCCCTCACCCATCCCCTAATCCTAACACATACGCTCACACTAACCCGCGCCCTCACACGTACGCTCCCCCTAAAATGTTGTCGTAACCTCACCTGGACCCTAAACCGTCCCCATCCCCTAACCCTAACCCTAGCCCGAACCCTAACGCTAACCCTTCCCCGAAGCCTTCCCCTCACCCGTCCCCTAATCCTAACCCATACGCTCACACTAACCTGCGCCCTCACACGTACGCTCCCCGTAAACCGTTGTCGTAACCTCACCTGGACCCTAAACCGTCCCCGTCCCCTAACCCTAACCCTAGCCCGAACCCTAAACCTAACGCTTCCCCGAAGCCTTCCCCTCACCCGTCCCCTAATCCTAACCCATATGCACACACTAACCCGCGCCCTCACACGTACGCTCCCCCTAAACCGCTGTCGTACCCTCACCTGGAACCTAAACCGTCCCCGTACCCTAGCCCTAAGCCTAGCCAGAACCCTAACCCTAACCCTTCCCCGAAGCCTTCCCCTCACCCGTCCCCTAATGCTAACCCGTATGCTCACACTAACCCGCGCCCTCACACGTACGCTTCCCCTAAACCGTTGTCATACCCTCACCTGGAACCTAAACCGTCCCCGTACCCTAGCCCTAAGCCTAGCCAGAACCCTAACCCTAACCCTTCCCCGAAGCCTTCCCCTCACCCGTCCCCTAATCCTAACCCGTACGCTCACAGTAACCCGTGCCCTCATACATACGCTCCCCTTAAACCGTTGTCGTACCCTCACCTGGACCCTAAATCGTCCCCGTCCCCGTCCCCGAACCCTAACCCTAGCCCGAACCCTAAACCTAACCCTTCCCCGAAGCCTTCCCCTCACCCGTCCCCTAATCCTAACCCGTACGCTCACACTAACCCGTGCCCTCACATGTACGCTCCCCCTAAACCGTTGTCGTACCCTCACCTGGACCCTAAACCGTCCACATTCCCTAACCCGAACCCTAGCCCGAACCCTAAACCTAACACTTCCCCGAAGCCTTCCCCTCACCCGTCCCCTAATCCTAACCCGTACGCTCACACTAACACGCTCCCTCACACGTACGCTCCCCCTAAACCGTTGTCGTACCCTCACCTGTACCCTAAACCGTCCCCGATCCCTAACACTAACCCTAGCCCGAACCCTAACCCTAACCCTTCCCCAAAGCCTTCCCCTCACCCGTCCCATAATCCTAACCTGTACGCTCACACTAACCCACACCCTCACACGTACGCTCCCCCTAAACCATACTCGTACCCTCACCTGGACCCTAAACTGTCCCCGTCCCCTAACACTAACCCTAGCCCGAACCCTAACCCTAACACTTCCCCGAAGTCTTCCCCTCACCCGTCCCCCAATCCTAACCCGTACGCTCACACTAACCTGCGCCCTCACACGCACACTCCCCCTAAACCGTTGTCGTACCCTCACATGGACCCTAAACCGTCCCCGTCCCCTAACCCTAACCCTAGCCCGAACCCTAACCCTAACCCTTCCCCGAAGCCTTCCCCTCACCCGTCCCCTAATCCTAACGCATACGCTCACACTAACCCTGCGTCTCTCACATGTACGCTCCCCGTAAACCGTTGTCGTAACCTCACCTGGACCCTAAACCGTCCCCGTCCCCGTCCCCTAATCCTAGCCTGAACCCTAACCCTGACCCTTCCCCGAAGCCTTCCCCTCACCCATCCCCTAATCCTAACCCGTACACTCACACTAACCCGCACCCTCACACATACTTTCCCCCTAAACCGTTGTGGTACCCTCACCAGGACCCTAAACCGTCCCCGTCCCCTAACCCTAACCCTAGCCCGAACCCTAAACCTAACCCTTCCCCGAAGCCTTCCCCTCACCCGTCCCCTAATCCTAACCCGTACGCTCACACTAACCCGTGCCCTCACACGTACGCTCCCCCTAAGCCGTTGTCGTACCCTCACCTGGACACTAAACCTTCCCCGTTCCCTAACACTAACCCTAGCCCGAACCCTAAACCTAATACTTCCCTGAAGCCTTCCCCTAACCCGTCCCCTAATCCTAACCCGTACGCTCACACTAACACGCGCCCTCACACGTACGCTCCCCCTAAGCCGTTGTCGTACCCTCACCTGGACCCTAAACCGTCCCCGTCCCCTAACACTAACCCTAGCCCGAACCCTATCCCTAACCCTTCCCCGAAGCCTTCCCCTCACCTGTCCCCTAATCCTAACACGTACGCTCACACTAACCCGCGCCCTCACACGTACGCTTCCCCTAAACTGTTGTCGTACCCTCACATGGACCCTAAACCGTCCCCGTCCCCTAACCCTAACCCTAACCCTAAACCTTCCCCGAAGCCTTCCCCTCACCCGTCCCCTAATCCTAACCCGTACGCTCACACTAACCCGCACCCTCACACGTACGCTCCCCCTAAACTGTTGTCGTACCCTCACCTGGACCCTAAACCGTCCCCATCCCCTAACCCTAACCCTAGCCCGAAACCTAACCCTAACACTTCCCCGAAGCCTTCCCCTCACCCGTCCCCTAATCCTAAATCATACGCTCACACTAACCCGCGCCCTCACACGTACGCTCCCCATAAACCGTTGTCGTAACCTCACCTGGACCCTAAACCGTCCCCGTACCCTCACCCTAACCCTAGCCCGAACCCTAACCCTAAAACTTCCCCGAAGCCTTCCCCTCACCCGTCCCCTAATCCTAACCCGTACGCACACACTAACCCGCCCCCTCACATGTACACTCCCCCTAAAGCGTTGTCGTACCCTCACCTGCAACCTAAACTGTCCCTGTCCCCTAACCCTAACCCTAGCCCGAACCCTAACCCTAACCCTTCCCCGAAGCCTTCCCCTCACCCGACCCCTAATCCTAAACCGTAGGCTCACACTAACCCGCGCCCTCACACGTACCCTCCCCCTAAAGTGCTGTCTTACTCTCAACTGGATCCTAAACCGTCCCCGTCCCCGAAACCTAACCCTAGCCCGAACCCTAACCCTAACCCTTCCCCGAAAACTTCCCCTCACCCGTCCCCTAATCCTAACCCGTACGCTCACACTAACCCGCGCCCTCACACGTACGCTCCCCCTAAACTGTTGTCGTACCCTCACATGGACCCTAAACCGTCCCCTTCCCCTAACCCTAACCCTAGCCCGAACCCTAAACCTAACCCTTCCCCGAAGCCTTCCCCTCACCCGTGCCCTAACCGTAACCCGTACGCTCACACTAACCCTCGCCCTCACACGTATGCTCCCCCTAAACCGTTGTCGTACCCTCACCTGGACCCTAAACCGTCCCCGTACCCTAACCCTAACCCAAACCCGAACCCTAACCCTAACCCTTCCCCGAAGCCTTCCCCTCACCCGTCCCCTAACGCTAACCCGTACGCTCACACTAACCCGCGCCCACACACGTACGCTCCCCCTAAACCGTTGTGGTACCCTCACCTGGACCCTAAACCGTCCCCGTCCCCTAACCCTAACCCTAGCCCGAACCCTAACCCTAACACTTCCCCGAAGCCTTCCCCTCACCCGTCCCCTAATCCTAACCCGTACGCTCACCCTAACCCCCGCCCTCACATGTACGCTCCACCTAAAGCGTTGTCGTACCCTCACCTGCAACCTAAACGGTCCCTGTCCTCTAACGCTAACCCTAGCCCGAACCCTAACCCTAACCCTTCCCCGAAGCCTTCCCCTCATCCGTCCCCTAATCCTAAACCGTAGGCTCACACTAACCCGCGCCATCACACGTACCCTCCCCCTAAAGCGCTGTCTTACTCTCAACTGGACCCTAAACCGTCCCCGTCCCCTATCCCTAACCCTAGCCCGAACCCTAAACCTAACCCTTCCCCGAAGCCTTCCCCTCACCCGTCCCCTAATCCTAACCCGTACGCTCACACTAACCCGCGCCCTAACACGTACGCTCCCCCTAAACTGTTGTCGTACCCTCACCTGGACCCTAAACCGTCCCCGTCCCCTAACCCTCACCCTAGCCCGAACCCTAACCCTAACCCTTCCCCGAAGCCTTCCCCTCACCCGTGCCCTAACCCTAACCCGTACGCTCACACTAACCCGCGCCCTCACACGTGTGCTCCCCCTAAACCGTTGTCGTACCCTCACCGGGACCCTAAACCGTCCCCGTCCCCTAACCCTAGCCCTAGCCCGAACCCTAACCCTAACCCTTCCCCGAAGCCTTCCCCTCACCCGTCCCCTAATCCTAAACCGTACGCTCACACTAACCTATGCCCTCACACGTACCCTCCCCCTAAAGCGCTATCTTACACTCAACTGGACCCTAAACCGTCCCCGTCCCCTAACCCTAACCCTAGCCCGAACCCTAACCCTAACCCTTCCCCGAAGCCTTCCCCTCACCTGTCCCCTAACCCTAACCCGTACGCTCACACTAACTCGCGCCCTCACACGTACGCTCCCCCTAAACCGTTGTCGTACCGTCACCTGGACCCTAGATCGTCCCCGTCCCCTAACCCTAACCCTAGCCCGAACCCTAACCCTAACATTTCCACGAAGCCTTCCCCTCACCCGTCCCATAATCCTAACCCGTACGCTCATACTAACCCGCACCCTCACACATTCGCTCCCCCTAAAGCGTTGTCGTACCCTCACCTGGACCCTAAACCGTCCCCGTCCCCTAACCCTAACCCTAGCCCGAACCCTAACCCTAACCCTTCCCCGAAGCCTTCCCCTCACCCGTCCCCTAATCCTAACCCGTACGCTCACACTAACCCGCGCCCTCACACGTACGCTCCCCCTAAACCGTTGTCGTACCCTCACCTGGACCCTAAACCGTCCCCGTCCCCTAACCCTAACCCTAGCCCGAACCCTAAACCTAACCCTTCCCCGAAGCCTTCCCCTCACCCGTCCCCTAATCCTAACCCGTACGCTCACACTAACCCGCGCCCTCACATGTACGCTCACCCTAAACTGTTGTCGTACCCTCACCTGGACCCTGAACCGTCCCCGTCCCCTAACCCTAACCCTAGCCCGAACCCTAACCCTAACACTTCCCCGAAGCCTTCCCCTCACCCGTGCCCTAATCCTAACCCGTACGCTCACACTAACCTGCGCCCTCACACGTACGCTCCCCCTAAACCGTTGTCGTACCCTCACATGGACCCTAAACTGTCCCCGTCCCCTAACCCTAACCGTAGCCCGAACCCTAACCCTAACCCTTCCCTGAAGCCTTCCCCTCACCCGTCCCGTAATCCTAACCCGTACGCTCACACTAACCCGCGCCCTCACACGTACCCTCCCCGTAAAGCGTTGTCGTATCCTCACCTGGACCCTAAACCGTCCCCGTCACCTAAGCCTAACCCTAGCCCGAAACCTAACACTTCACCGAAGCTTTCCCCTCACCCGTCCCCTAATCCTAAACCGTACGCTCACACTAACCCGCACCCTCACACGTACCCTCCCCCTAAAGCGCTGTCGTACCCTCAACTGGACCCTAAACCGTCCCCGTCCCCTAACCCTAACCCTAGCCCGAACCCTAACCATAACACTTCCCAGAAGCCTTCCCCTCACCCGTCCCCTAATCCTAACCCGTACGCTCACACTAACACGTGCCCTCACATGTACGCTCCCCCTAAACCGTTGTCGTACCCTCAACTGGACCCTAAACCGTCCCCGTCCCCTAACCCTAACCCTAGCCCGAACCCTAACCCTAACACTTCCCCGAAGCCTTCCCCTCACCCGTCCCCTAATCCTAACCCGTACGCTCACACTATCCCGGGCCCTCACGCGTACGCTACCCCTAAACCGTTGTCGTACCCTCACCTGGACCCTAAACCATCCCTGTCCCCTAACCCTAACCCTAGCCCGAACCCTAACCCTAAACCTTCCCCGAAGCCTTCCGCTCACCCGTCCCCTAATCCTAACCCGTATGCTCACACTAACCCGCGCCCACACACGTACGCTCCCCCTAAACCGTTGTGGTACCCTCACCTGGACCCTAAACCGTCCCCGTCCCCTAACCCTAACCCGAGCCCGATCCCTAACCCTAACACTTCCCCGAAGCCTTCCCCTCACCCGTCCCCTAATCCTAACCCGTACGCTCACACTAACTCGCGCCCTCACACGTACGCTCCCCCTAAACCGTTGTCGTACCCTCACCTGGACCCTAAATCGTCCCCGTCCCCTAACCCTAACCCTAGCCCGAACCCTAACCCTAACCTTTCCACGAAGCCTTCCCCTCACCCGTCCCATAATCCTAACCCGTACGCTCATACTAACCCGCACCCTCACACATTCGCTCCCCCTAAAGCGATGTCGTACCCTCACCTGGAACCTAAACCGTCCCCGTCCCCTAACCCTAACCCTAGCCCGAACCCTAACCCTAACCCTTCCCCAAAGCCTTCCCCTCACCCGTCCCCTAATCATAACCCGTACGCTCACACTAACCCGCGCCCTCACACGTACGCTCTCCCTAAACCATTGTCGTACCCTCACCTGGACCCTAAACCGTCCCCGTCCCCTAACCCTAACCCTAGCCCGAACCCTAAACCTAAACCTTCCCCGAAGCCTTCCCCTCCCCCGTCCCCTAATCCTAACCCGTACGCTCACACTAACCCGCGCCCTCACAGGTACTCTCACCCTAAACTGTTGTCGTACCCTCACCTGGACCCTGAAACGTCCCCGTCCCCTAACCCTAACCCTAGCCCGAACCCTAACCCTAACCTTTCCCCGAAGCCTTCCCCTCACCCGTACCCTAATCCTAACCCGTACGCTCACACTAACCTGCGCCCTCACACGTACGCTCCCCCTAAACCGTTGTCGTACCCTCACCTGGACCCTAAACTGTCCCCGTCCCCTAACCCTAACCCCAGCCCAAACCCTAACCCTAACACTTCCCCGAAGCCTTCCCCTCACCCGTCCCCTAACCCTAACCCGTACGCTCACACTAACCCGCGCCTTCAGACGTATTCTCCCCCTAAACCGTTGTCGTACCCTCACCTGGACCCTAAACCGTCCCCTTCCCCTAAACCTAACCCTAGCCCGAACCCTAACCCTAACACTTCCCCGAAGCCTTCCCCTCACCCGTGCCCTAATCCTAACCCGTACGCTCACACTAACCCGTGCCCTCACATGTACGCTCCCCGTAAACCGTTGTCGTAACCTCACCTGGACCCTAAACCGTCCCCGTCCCCGTCCCCTAATCCTAGCCTGAACCCTAATCCTAACCCTTCCCCGAAGCCTTCCACTCACCCATCCCCTAATCCTAACCCGTACGCTCACACTAACCCGCGCCCTCACACATACGCTCCCCCTAAACCGTTGTGGTACCCTCACCTGGACCCTAAACCGTCCCCGTCCCCTAAACCTAACCCTAGCCCGAACCCTAACCCTAACACTTCCCCGAAGCCTTCCCCTCACCCGTCCCCTAATCCTAACCCGTACGCTCACACTAACCCGCGCCCTCACATGTACGCTCCCCCTAAAGTGTTGTCATACCCTCACCTGCAACCTAAAGTGTCCCTGTCCCCTAACGCTAACCCTAGCCCGAACTCTAACCCTAACCCTTCCCCGAAGCCTTCCTCTCACCCGTCCCCTAATCCTAACCCGTACGCTCACACTAACCCGCGCCCACACACGTACGCTCCCCCTAAAGCGTTGTCGTACCCTCACCTGGACCCTAAACCGTCCCCGTCCCCTAACCCTAACCCTAGCCCGAACCCTAAACCTAACCCTTCCCCGAAGCCTTCCCCTCACCCGTCCCCTAATCCTAACTCGTACGCTCACACTAACCCGTGCCCTCACAGGTACGCTCCCCCTAAGCCGTTGTCGTACCCTCACCTGGACCCTAAACCGTCCCCGTTACCTAACACTAACCCTAGCCCGAATCCTAAACCTAATACTTCCCTGAAGCCTTCCCCTCACCCGTCCCCTAATCCTAACCCGTACGCTCACACTAACACGCGCCCTCACACGTACGCTCCCCCTAAACCGTTGTCATACCCTCACCTGGACCCTAAACCGTCCCCGTCCCCTAAAACTAACCCTAGCCCGAACCCTAACCCTAACCCTTCCCCGAAGCCTTCCCCTCACCTGTCCCCTAATCCTAACCCGTACGCTCACACTAACCCACGCCCTCACACGTACGCTCCCCCTAAACTGTTGTCGTACCCTCACATGGACCCTAAACCGTCCCCGTCCCCTAACCCTAACCCTATCCCGAACCCTTCCACGAAGCCTTCCCCTCACCCGTCCCCTAATCCTAACCCGTACGCTCACACTAACCCACACCCTCACACATTCGCTCCCCCTAAACCGTTGTTGTACCCTCACCTGGACCCTAAACCGTCCCCATCCCCTAACCCTAACCCTAGCCCGAACCCTAAACCTAACCCTTCCCCGAAGCCTTCCCCTCACCCGTCCCCTAATCCTAACCCGTACGCTCACACTAACCCGCGCCCTGACACGTACGCTCCCCCTAAACTGTTGTCGTACCCTCACCTGGACCCTAAACCGTCCCCGTCCCCTAACCCTCACCCTAGCCCGAACCCTAACCCTAACCCTTCCCCGAAGCCTTCCCCTCACCCGTCCCCTAACCCTAACCCGTACGCTCACACTAACCCGCGCCCTCACACGTGTGCTCCCCCTAAACCGTTGTCGTACCCTCACCGGGACCCTAAACCGTCCCCGTCCCCTAACCCTAACCCTAGCCCGAACCCTAACCCTAACCCTTCCCCGAAGCCTTCCCCTCACCCGTCCCCTAATCCTAACCCGTACGCTCACACTAACCTGCGCACTCACATTTACGCTCCCCCTAAACCGTTGTAGTACCCTCACCTGGACCCTAAACTGTCCCCATCCCCTAACCCTAACCCTAGACCGAACTCTAACCCTAACCCTTCCCCGAAACCTTCCCCTCACCCGTCCCCTAATCTTAAACCGTACGCTCACACTAACCCATGCCCTCACACGTACCCACCCCCTAAAGCGCTGTCTTACCTCAACTGGACCCTAAACCGTCCCCGTCCCCTAAACCTAACCCTAGCCCGAACCCTAACCCTTACTCTTCCCCGAAGTCTTCCCCTCAACCGTCCCCTATTCCTAACCCGTACGCTCACACTAACCCGCGCCCTCACACGTACCCTCCCCCTAAAGCGTTGTCGTACCATCACCTGGACCCTAAACCGTCCCTGTCCCCTAACCCTAACCCTAGCCCGAACCCTAACCCTAAAACTTCCCCGAAGCCTTCCCCTCACCCGTCTCCTAATCCTAACCCGTACGCTCACACTAAACCGTGCCCTCACACGTACCCTTCCCGTAAAGCGTTGTCGTACCCTCACCTGGACCCTAAACCGTCCCCGTCCCCTCACCCTAACCCTAGCCCGAACCCTAACCCTAACCCTTCCCCGAAGCCTTCCCCTCACCCTTCCCCTAATCCTAAACCGTACGCTCACACTAACCCGCGCCCTCACACGTACCCTCCCCCTAAAGCGCTGTCGTACCCTCAACTGGACCCTAAACCGTCCCCGTCCCCTATCCCTAACCTTAGCCCGAACCCTAACCCTAACACTTCCCAGAAGCCTTCCCCTCACCCGTCCCCTAATCCTAACCCGTACGTTCACACTAACCCGCGCCCTCACATGTACGCTCCCCCTAAACCGTTGTCGTTCCCTCACCTGGACCCTAAACCGTCCCCGTCCCCTAACCCTAACCCTAGCCCGAACCTTAACCCTAACCCTTCCCCGAAGCCTTCCCCTCACCCGTCCCCTAATCCTAACCCGTACGCTCACACTAACCTGCGCACTCACATTTACGCTCCCCCTAAACCGTTGTAGTACCCTCACCTGGACCCTAAACCGTCCCCGTCCCCTAACCCTAACCCTAGCCCGAACCCTAACCCTAACCCTTCCCCGAAGCCTTCCCCTCACCCGTCCCCTAATCCTAAACCGTACGCTCACACTAACCCATGCCCTCACACGTACCCTCCCCCTAAAGCGCTGTCTTACACTCAACTGGACCCTAAACCGTCCCCGTCCCCTAACCCTAACCCTAGCCCGAACCCTAACCCTAACCCTTCCCCGAAGCCTTCCTCTCACCCGTCCCCTAATCCTAACAGGTACGCTCACACTAACCCGTGCCCTCACATGTACGCTCCCCCTAAACCGTTGTCGTACGCTCACCTGGACCCTAAACTGTCCCCGTCCCCGAACCCTAACCCTAGCCCGAACCCTAAAGCTAACCCTACCCCGAAGCCTTCCCCTCACCCGTCCCCTAATCCTAACCCGTACGCTCACACTAACCCACGCCCTCACACGTACGCTCCCCCTAAACCGTTGTCGTACCCTCACCTGGACCCTAAATCGTCCCCGTCCCCTAACCCTAACCCTATCCCGAACCCTAACCCTAACCTTTCCACGAAGCCTTCCCCTCACCAGTCCCATACTCCTAACCCGTACGCTCATACTAACCCGCACCCTCACACATTCGCTCCCCCTAAAGTGTTGTCGTACCCTCACCTGGACCCTAAACCGTCCCCGTCCCCTAACCCTTACCCTAGCCCGAACCCTAACCCTAACCCTTCCCCGAAGCCTTCCCCTCACCCGTCCCCTAATCCTAACCCGTACACTCACACTAACCCGCGCCCTCACACGTACGCTCCCCCTAAACCATTGTCGTACCCTCACCTGAACCCTAAACCGTCCCCATCCCCTAACCCTAACCCTAGCCCGAAACCTAAACCTAACCCTTCCCCGAAGCCTTCCCCTTACCCGTTCCCTAATCGTAACCCGTACGCTCACACTAACCCGCGCCCTCACACGTACGCTCACCCTAAACTGTTTTCGTACCCTCACCTGGACCCTAAACCGTCCCCATTCCCTAACCCTAACCCTAGCCTGAACCCTAGCCCTAACCCTTTCCCGAAGCCTTCCCCTCACCCGTCCCCTAATCCTAACTCATACGCTCATACTAACCCGCACCCTCACACATTCGCTCCCCCTAAAGCGTTGTCGTACCCTCACCTGGACCCTAAACCGTCCCCGTCCCCTAACCCTAACCCTAGCCCGAACCCTAACCCTAACCCTTCCCTGAAACCTTCCCCTCACCCGTCCCCTAATCCTAACCCGTACGCTCACACTAACCCGCGCCCTCACACGTACCCTCCCCGTAAAGCGTTGTCGTATCCTCACCTGGACCCTAAACCGTCCCCGTCACCTAAGCCTAACCCTAGCCCGAACCCTAAAACTTCCCCGAAGCCTTCCCCTCACCCGTCCCCTAATCCTAACCCGTACGCTCACACTAACCCACGCCCTCACACGTACGCTCCCCCTAAACCATTGTCGTACCGTCACCTGGACCCTAAACCGTCCCCGTCCCCTAACCCTAACCCTAGTCCGAACCCTAACCCTAACCCTTCCCTGAAGCCTTCCCCTCACCCGTCCCCTAATCTTAACCCGTACGCTCACACTATCTCGCGCCCTCACACGTACGGTCCCCCTAAACCGTTGTCGTACCCTCACCTGGACCCTAAATCGTCCCCGTCCCCTAACCCTAACCCTAGCCCGAACCCTAACCCTAACCTTTCCACGAAGCCTTCCCCTCACCAGTCCCATAATCCTAACCCGTACGCTCATACTAACCCGCACCCTCACACATTCGCTCCCCCTAAAGCGTTGTCGTTCCCTCACCTGGACCCTAAACCGTCCCCGTCCCCTAACCCTAACCCTAGCCCGAACCTTAACCCTAAACCTTCCCCGAAGCCTTCCCCTCACCCGTCCCCTAATCCTAACCCGTACGCTCACACTAACCTGCGCACTCACATTTACGCTCCCCCTAAACCGTTGTAGTACCCTCACCTGGACCCTAAACCGTCCCCGTCCCCTAACCCTAACCCTAGCCCGAACCCTAACCCTAACCCTTCCCCGAAGCCTTCCCCTCACCCGTCCCCTAATCCTAAACCGTACGCTCACACTAACCCATGCCCTCACACGTACCCTCCCCCTAAAGCGCTGTCTTACACTCAACTGGACCCTAAACCGTCCCCGTCCCCTAACCCTAACCCTAGCCCGAACCCTAACCCTAACCCTTCCCCGAAGCCTTCCTCTCACCCGTCCCCTAATCCTAACAGGTACGCTCACACTAACCCGTGCCCTCACATGTACGCTCCCCCTAAACCGTTGTCGTACGCTCACCTGGACCCTAAACTGTCCCCGTCCCCGAACCCTAACCCTAGCCCGAACCCTAAAGCTAACCCTACCCCGAAGCCTTCCCCTCACCCGTCCCCTAATCCTAACCCGTACGCTCACACTAACCCACGCCCTCACACGTACGCTCCCCCTAAACCGTTGTCGTACCCTCACCTGGACCCTAAATCGTCCCCGTCCCCTAACCCTAACCCTAGCCCGAACCCTAACCCTAACCTTTCCACGAAGCCTTCCCCTCACCAGTCCCATACTCCTAACCCGTACGCTCATACTAACCCGCACCCTCACACATTCGCTCCCCCTAAAGTGTTGTCGTACCCTCACCTGGACCCTAAACCGTCCCCGTCCCCTAACCCTTACCCTAGCCCGAACCCTAACCCTAACCCTTCCCCGAAGCCTTCCCCTCACCCGTCCCCTAATCCTAACCCGTACACTCACACTAACCCGCGCCCTCACACGTACGCTCCCCCTAAACCATTGTCGTACCCTCACCTGAACCCTAAACCGTCCCCATCCCCTAACCCTAACCCTAGCCCGAAACCTAAACCTAACCCTTCCCCGAAGCCTTCCCCTTACCCGTTCCCTAATCGTAACCCGTACGCTCACACTAACCCGCGCCCTCACACGTACGCTCACCCTAAACTGTTTTCGTACCCTCACCTGGACCCTAAACCGTCCCCATTCCCTGACCCTAACCCTAGCCTGAACCCTAGCCCTAACCCTTTCCCGAAGCCTTCCCCTCACCCGTCCCCTAATCCTAACTCATACGCTCATACTAACCCGCACCCTCACACATTCGCTCCCCCTAAAGCGTTGTCGTACCCTCACCTGGACCCTAAACCGTCCCCGTCCCCTAACCCTAACCCTAGTCCGAACCCTAACCCTAACCCTTCCCTGAAGCCTTCCCCTCACCCGTCCCCTAATCTTAACCCGTACGCTCACACTATCTCGCGCCCTCACACGTACGGTCCCCCTAAACCGTTGTCGTACCCTCACCTGGACCCTAAATCGTCCCCGTCCCCTAACCCTAACCTAGCCCGAACCCTAACCCTAACCTTTCCACGAAGCCTTCCCCTCACCAGTCCCATAATCCTAACCCGTACGCTCATACTAACCCGCACCCTCACACATTCGCTCCCCCTAAAGCGTTGTCGTACCCTCACCTGGACCCTAAACCGTCCCCGTCCCCTAACCCTAACCCTAGCCCGAACCCTAACCCTAACCCTTCCCCGAAGCCTTCCCCTCACCCGTCCCCTAATCCTAACCCGTACACTCACACTAACCCGCGCCCTCACACGTACGCTCCCGCTAAACCATTGTCGTACCCTCACCTGAACCCTAAACCGTCCCCATCCCCTAACCCTAACCCTAGCCCGAACCCTAAACCTAACACTTCCCCGAAGCCTTCCCCTTACCCGTTCCCTAATCGTAACCCGTACGCTCACACTAACCCGCGCCCTCACACGTACGCTCACCCTAAACTGTTGTCGTACCCTCATCTGGACCCTAAACCGTCCCCATCCCCTAACCCTAACCCTAGCCCGAACACTAGCCCTAACCCTTTCCCGAAGCCTTCCCCTCACCCGACCCCTAATCCTAACCCGTACGCTCACACTAACCTGCGCCCTCACACGTACGCTCCCCCTAAACCGTTGTCGTACCCTCACCTGGACCCTAAATCGTCCTTGTCCCCTAACCCTAACCCTAGCCCGAACCCTAAACCTAACATTTCCACGAAGCCTTCCCCTCACCCGTCCCATAATCCTAACCCGTACGCTCATACTAACCCGCACCCTCACACATTCGCTCCCCCTAAAACGTTGTCGTACCCTCACCTGGACCCTAAACCGTCCCCGTCCCCTAACCCTAACCCTAGCCCGAACCCTAACCCTAACCCTTCCCTGAAGCCTTCCCCTCACCCGTCCCCTAATCCTAACCCGTACGCTCACACTAACCCGCGCCCTCACATGTACCCTTCCCGTAAAGCGTTGTCGTATCCTCACCTGGACCCTAAACCGTCCCCGTCACCTAAGCCTAACCCTAGCCCGAACCGTAACACTTCCCCGAAGCTTTCCCCTCACCCGTCCCCTAATCCTAAACCGTACGCTCACACTAACCCCCACCCTCACACGTACCCTCCCCCTAAAGCGCTGTCGTACCCTCAACTGGACCCTAAACCGTCCCCGTCCCCTAACCCTAACCCTAGCCCGAACCCTAACCCTAACACTTCCCAGAAGCCTTCCCCTCACCCGTCCCCTAATCCTAACCCGTACGCTCACACTAACACGTGCCCTCACATGTACGCTCCCCCTAAACCGTTGCCGTACCCTCAACTGGAACCTAAACCGTCCCCGTCCCCTAACCCTAACCCTAGCCCGAACCCTAACCCTAAAACTTCCCCGAAGCCTTTCCCTCACCCGTCCCCTAATCCTAACCCGTACGCTCACACTATCCCGGGCCCTCACGCGTACGCTCCCCCTAAACCGTTGTCGTACCCTCACCTGGACCCTAAACCGTCCCCGTCCCCTAACCCTAACCCTAGCCCGAACCCTAACCCTAACCCTTCCCCGAAGCCTTCCCCTCACCCGTCCCCTAACCCTAACCCGTACGCTCACACTAACCCGCGCCCTCACACGTGTGCTCCCCCTCAACCGTTGTCGTACCCTCACCTGGACCCTAAACCGTCCCCGTCCCCTAACCCTAACCCTAGCCCGAACCCTAACCCTAACCCTTCCCCGAAGCCTTCCCCTCACCCGTCCCCTAATCCTAAACCGTACGCTCACACTAACCCATGCCCTCACACGTACCCTCCCCCTAAAGCGCTGTCTTACACTCAACTGGACCCTAAACCGTCCCCGTACCCTAACCCTAACCCTAGCCCGAACCCTAAACCTAACCCTTCCCCGAAGCCTTCCCCTCACCCGTCCTCTAATCCTAACCCGTACGCTCACACTAACCCGTGCCCTCACATGTACGCTCCCCCTAAACCGTTGTCGTACCCTCACCTGGACCCTAAACCGTCCCCGTCCCCTAACCCTAACCCTAGCCCGAACCCTAACCCTAACACTTCCCCGAAGCCTTACCCTCACCTGTCCCCTAACCCTAACCCGTACGCTCACACTAACCCGCGCCCTCACACGTATTCTCCCCCTAAACCGTTGTCGTACCCTCACCTGGACCCTAAACCGTCCCCTTCCCCTAACCCTAAACCTAGCCCGAACCCTAACCCTAACATTTCCACGAAGCCTTCCCCTCACCCGTCCCATAATCCTAACCCATACACTCATACTAACCCGCACCCTCACACATTCGCTTCCCCTAAAGCGTTGTCGTACCCTCACCTGGACCCTAAACCGTCCCCGTCCCCTAACCCTAACCCTAGCCCGAACCCTAACCCTAACCCTTCCCTGAAACCTTCCCCTCACCCGTCCCCTAATCCTAACCCGTACGCTCACACTAACCCGCGCCCTCACACGTACCCTCCCCGTAAAGCGTTGTCGTATCCTCACCTGGACCCTAAACCGTCCCCGTCACCTAAGCCTAACCCTAGCCCGAACCCTAAAACTTCCCCGAAGCCTTCCCCTCACCCGTCCCCTAATCCTAACCCGTACGCTCACACTAACCCACGCCCTCACACGTACGCTCCCCCTAAACCATTGTCGTACCGTCACCTGGACCCTAAACCGTCCCCGTCCCCTAACCCTAACCCTAGTCCGAACCCTAACCCTAACCCTTCCTTGAAGCCTTCCCCTCACCCGTCCCCTAATCTTAACCCGTACGCTCACACTATCTCACGCCCTCACACGTACGCTCCCCCTAAACCGTTGTCGTACCCTCACCTGGACCCTAAATCGTCCCCGTCCCCTAACCCTAACCCTAGCCCGAACCCTAACCCTAACCTTTACACGAAGCCTTCCCCTCACCAGTCCCATAATCCTAACCCGTACGCTCATACTAACCCGCACCCTCACACATTCGCTCCCCCTAAAGCTGTGTCGTACCCTCACCTGGACCCTAAACCGTCCCCGTCCCCTAACCCTAACCCTAGCCCGAACCCTAACCCTAACCTTTCCCCGAAGCCTTCCCCTCACCCGTCCCCTAATCCTAACCCGTACACTCACACTAACCCGCGCCCTCACACGTACGCTCCCGCTAAACCATTGTCGTACCCTCACCTGAACCCTAAACCGTCCCCATCCCCTAACCCTAACCCTAGCCCGAACCCTAAACCTAACCCTTCCCCGAAGCCTTCCCCTTACCCGTTCCCTAATCGTAACCCGTACGCTCACACTAACCCGCGCCCTCACACGTACGCTCACCCTAAACTGTTGTCGTACCCTCACCTGGACCCTAAACCGTCCCCATCCCCTAACCCTAACCCTAGCCCGAACACTAGCCCTAACCCTTTCCCGAAGCCTTCCCCTCACCCGTCCCCTAATCCTAACCCGTACGCTCACACTAACCTGCGCCCTCACACGTACGCTCCCCCTAAACCGTTGTCGTACCCTCACCTGGACCCTAAATCGTCCTTGTCCCCTAACCCTAACCCTAGACCGAACCCTAAACCTAACATTTCCACGAAGCCTTCCCCTCAACCGTCCCATAATCCTAACCCGTACGCTCATACTAACCCGCACCCTCACACATTCGCTCCCCCTAAAGAGTTGTCGTACCCTCTCCTGGACCCTAAACCGTCCCCGTCCCCTAACCCTAACCCTAGCCCGAACCCTAACCCTAATCCTTCCCCGAAGCCTTCCCCACACCCGTCCCCTAATCCTAAACTGTACGCTCACACTAACCTGCGCACTCACATGTACGCTCCCCCTAAACCGTTGTAGTACCCTCACCTGGACCCTAAACCGTCCCCGTCCCCTAACCCTAACCCTAGCCCAAACCCTAACCCTAACCCTTCCCCGAAGCCTTCCCCTCACCCGTCCCCTAATCCTAAACCGTAGGCTCACACTAACCCATGCCCTCACACGTACCCTCCCCCTAAAGCGCTGTCTTACACTCAACTGGACCCTAAACCATCCCCGTCCCCTAACCCTAACCCTAGCCCGAACCCTAACCCTAACCCTTCCCCGAAGCCTTCCCCTCACCCGTCCTCTAATCCTAACCCGTACGCTCACACTAACCCGTGCCCTCACATGTACGCTCCCCCTAAACCGTTGTCGTACCCTCACCTGGACCCTAAACCGTCCCCGTCCCCTAACCCTAACCCTAGCCCGAACCCTAAACCTAACACTTCCCCGAAGCCTTCCCCTCACCTGTCCCCTAACCCTAACCCGTACGCTCACACTAACCCGCGCCCTCACACGTATTCTCCCCCTAAACCGTTGTCGTACACTCACCTGGACCCTAAACCGTCCCCTTCCCCTAACCCTAAACCTAGTCCGAACCCTAACCCTAACCCTTCCCCGAAGCATTCCCCTCACCCGTCCCCTAATCCTAACCCGTACGCTCACACTAACCCGCGCCCTCACACGTACGCTCCCCCTAAAGCGTTGTCGTACCCTCACCTGGACCCTAAACCGTCCCCGTCCCCTAACCCTAACCCTAGCCCGAACCCTAACCCTAACCCTTCCCCGAAGCCTTCACCTCACCCGTCCCCTAACCCTAACCCGTACGCTCACACTAACCCGCGCCCTCACACGTGTGCTCCCCCTAAACCGTTGTCGTACACTCACGGGGACCCTAAACCGTCCCCGTCCCCTAACCCTAACCTTAGCCCGAACCCTAACCCTAACACTTCCCAGAAGCCTTCCCCTCACCCGTCCCCTAATCCTAACCCGTACGCTCACACTAACACGCGCCCTCACATTTACGCTCCCCCTAAACCGTGGTAGTACCCTCACCTGGACCCTAAACCGTCCCCGTCCCCTAACCCTAACCCTAGCCCGAACCCTAACCCTAACCCTTCCCCGAAGCCTTCCCCTCACCCGTCCCCTAATCCTAAACCGTACGCTCACACTAACCCATGCCCTCACACGTACCCTCCCCCTAAAGCGCTGTCTTACACTCAACTGAACCCTAAACCGTCCCCGTCCCCTAACCCTAACCGTAGCCCGAACCCTAACCCTAACCCTTCCCCGAAGCCTTCCTCTCACCCGTCCCCTAATCCTAACGGGTACGCTCACACTAACCCGTGCCCTCACATGTACGCTCCCCCTAAACCGTTGTCGTACGCTCACCTGGACCCTAAACTGTCCCCGTCCCCGAACCCTAACCCTAGCCCGAACCCTAAAGCTAACCCTACCCCGAAGCCTTCCCCTCACCCGTCCCCTAATCCTAACCCGTACGCTCACACTAACCCACGCCCTCACACGTACGCTCCCCCTAAACCATTGTCGTACCGTCACCTGGACCCTAAACCGTCCCCGTCCCCTAACCCTAACCCTAGACCGAACCCTAACCCTAACCCTTCCCCGAAGCCTACCCCTCACCCGTCCCCTAATCTTAACCAGTACGCTCACACTAACTCGCGCCCTCACACGTACGCTCCCCCTAAACCGTTGTCGTACCCTCACCTGGACCCTAAATCGTCCCCGTCCCCTAACCCTAACCCTAGCCCGAACCCTAACCCTAACCTTTCCACGAAGCCTTCCCCTCACCAGTCCCATACTCCTAACCCGTACGCTCATACTAACCCGCACCCTCACACATTCGCTCCCCCTAAAGTGTTGTCGTACCCTCACCTGGACCCTAAACCGTCCCCGTCCCCTAACCCTTACCCTAGCCCGAACCCTAACCCTAACCCTTCCCCGAAGCCTTCCCCTCACCCGTCCCCTAATCCTAACCCGTACACTCACACTAACCCGCGCCCTCACACGTACGCTCCCCCTAAACTATTGTCGTACCCTCACCTGAACCCTAAACCGTCCCCATCCCCTAACCCTAACCCTAGCCCGAACCCTAAACCTAACCCTTCCTCGAAGCCTTCCCCTTACCCGTTCCCTAATCGTAACCCGTACGCTCAAACTAACCCGCGCCCTCACACGTACGCTCACCCTAAACTGTTTTCGTACCCTCACCTGGACCCTAAACCGTCCCCATCCCCTAACCCTAACCCTAGCCTGAACCCTAGCCCTAACCCTTTCCCGAAGCCTTCCCCTCACCCGTCCCCTAATCCTAACTCATATGCTCACACTAACCTGCGCCCTCACATGTACGCTCCCCCTAAACCGTTGTCGTACCCTCACCTGGACCCTAAATCGTCCCCGTCCCCTAACCCTAACCCTAGCCCGAACCCTAACACTAACATTTCCACGAAGCCTTCCCCTCACCCGTCCCATAATCCTAACCCATACGCTCATACTAACCCGCACCCTCACACATTCGCTCCCCCTAAAGCGTTGTCGTACCCTCACCTGGACCCTAAACCGTCCCCGTCCCCTAACCCTAACCCTAGCCCGAACCCTAACCCTAACCCTTCCCTGAAACCTTCCCCTCACCCGTCCCCTAATCCTAACCCGTACGCTCACACTAACCCGCGCCCTCACACGTACCCTCCCCGTAAAGCGTTGTCGTATCCTCACCTGGACCCTAAACCGTCCCCGTCACCTAAGCCTAACCCTAGCCCGAACCCTAAAACTTCCCCGAAGCCTTCCCCTCACCCGTCCCCTAATCCTAACCCGTACGCTCACACTAACCCACGCCCTCACACGTACGCTCCCCCTAAACCATTGTCGTACCGTCACCTGGACCCTAAACCGTCCCCGTCCCCTAACCCTAACCCTAGTCCGAACCCTAACCCTAACCCTTCCCTGAAGCCTTCCCCTCACCCGTCCCCTAATCTTATCCCGTACGCTCACACTATCTCGCGCCCTCACACGTACGCTCCCCCTAAACCGTTGTCGTACCCTCACCTGGACCCTAAATCGTCCCCGTCCCCTAACCCTAACCCTAGCCCGAACCCTAACCCTAACCTTTCCACGAAGCCTTCCCCTCACCAGTCCCATAATCCTAACCCGTACGCTCATACTAACCCGCACCCTCACACATTCGCTCCCCCAAAAGCGTTGTCGTACCCTCACCTGGACCCTAAACCGTCCCCGTCCCCTAACCCTAACCCTAGCCCGAACCCTAACCCTAACCCTTCCCCGAAGCCTTCCCCTCACCCGTCCCCTAATCCTAACCCGTACACTCACACTAACCCGCGCCCTCACACGTACGCTCCCGCTAAACCATTGTCGTACCCTCACCTGAACCCTAAACCGTCCCCATCCCCTAACCCTAACCCTAGCCCGAACCCTAAACCTAACCCTTCCCCGAAGCCTTCCCCTTACCCGTTCCCTAATCGTAACCCGTACGCTCACACTAACCCGCGCCCTCACACGTACGCTCACCCTAAACTGTTGTCGTACCCTCACCTGGACCCTAAACCGTCCCCATCCCCTAACCCTAACCCTAGCCCGAACACTAGCCCTAACCCTTTCCCGAAGCCTTCCCCTCACCCGTCCCCTAATCCTAACCCGTACGCTCACACTAACCTGCGCCCTCACACGTACGCTCACCCTAAACCGTTGTCGTACCCTCACCTGGACCCTAAATCGTCCTTGTCCCCTAACCCTAACCCTAGCCCGAACCCTAAACCTAACATTTCCACGAAGCCTTCCCCTCACCCGTCCCATAATCCTAACCCGTACGCTCATACTAACCCGCACCCTCACACATTCGCTCCCCCTAAAGAGTTGTCGTACCCTCACCTGGACCCTAAACCGTCCCCGTCCCCTAACCCTAACCCTAGCCCGAACCCTAACCCTAATCCTTCCCCGAAGCCTTCCCCTCACCCGTCCCCTAATCCTAAACCGTACGCTCACATTAACCTGCGCACTCACATGTACGCTCACCCTAAACCGTTGTAGTACCCTCACCTGGACCCTAAACCGTCCCCGTCCCCTAACCCTAACCCTAGCCCGAACCCTAACCCTAACCCTTCCCCGAAGCCTTCCCCTCACCCGTCCCCTAATCCTAAACCGTAGGCTCACACTAACCCATGCCCTCACACGTACCCTCCCCCTAAAGCGCTGTCTTACACTCAACTGGACCCTAAACCGTCCCCGTCCCCTAACCCTAACCCTAGCCCGAACCCTAACCCTAACCCTTCCCCGAAGCCTTCCCCTCACCCGTCCTCTAATCCTAACCCGTACGCTCACACTAACCCGTGCCCTCACATGTACGCTCCCCCTAAACCGTTGTCGTACCCTCACCTGGACCCTAAACTGTCCCCGTCCCCTAACCCTAACCCTAGCCCGAACCCTAACCCTAACACTTCCCCGAAGCCTTCCCCTCACCTGTCCCCTAACCCTAACCCGTACGCTCACACTAACCCGCGCCCTCACACGTATTCTCCCCCTAAACCGTTGTCGTACACTCACCTGGACCCTAAACCGTCCCCTTCCCCTAACCCTAAACCTAGTCCGAACCCTAACCCTAACCCTTCCCCGAAGCATTCCCCTCACCCGTCCCCTAATCCTAACCCGTACACTCACACTAACCCGCGCCCTCACACGTACGCTCCCCCTAAAGCGTTGTCGTACCCTCACCTGGACCCTAAACCGTCCCCGTCCCCTAACCCTAACCCTAGCCCGAACCCTAACCCTAACCTTTCCCCGAAGCCTTCCCCTCACCCGTCCCCTAACCCTAACCCGTACGCTCACACTAACCCGCGCCCTCACACGTGTGCTCCCCCTAAACCGTTGTCGTACACTCACGGGGACCCTAAACCGTCCCCGTCCCCTAACCCTAACCCTAGCCCGAACCCTAACCCTAATCCTTCCCCGAAGCCTTCCCCTCACCCGTCCCCTAATCCTAATCCGTACGCTCACACTAACCTGCGCACTCACATGTACGCTCCCCCTAAACCGTTGTAGTACCCTCACCTGGACCCTAAACCGTCCCCGTCCCCTAACCCTAACCCTAGCCCGAACCCTAACCCTAATCCTTCCCCGAAGCCTTCCCCTCACCCGTCCCCTAATCCTAAACCGTACGCTCACACTAACCCATGCCCTCACACGTACCCTCCCCCTAAAGCGCTGTCTTACACTCAACTGGACCCTAAACCGTCCCCGTACCCTAACCCTAACCCTAGCCCGAACCCTAAACCTAACCCTTCCCCGAAGCCTTCCCCTCACCCGTCCTCTAATCCTAACCCGTACGCTCACACTAACCCATGCCCTCACATGTACGCTCCCCCTAAACCGTTGTCGTACCCTCACCTGGACCCTAAACCGTCCCCGTCCCCTAACCCTAACCCTAGCCCGAACCCTAACCCTAACACTTCCCCGAAGCCTTCCCCTCACCCGTCCCCTAACCCTAACCCGTACGCTCACACTAACCCGCGCCCTCACACGTATTCTCCCCCTAAACCGTTGTCGTACCCTCACCTGGACCCTAAACCGTCCCCTTCCCCTAACCCTAAACCTAGTCCGAACCCTAACCCTAACCCTTCCCCTAAGCATTCCCCTCACCCGTCCCCTAATCCTAACCCGTACGCTCACACTAACCCGCGCCCTCACACGTACGCTCCCCCTAAAGCGTTGTCGTACCCTCACCTGGACCCTAAACCGTCCCCGTCCCCTAACCCTAACCCTAGCCCGATCCCTAACCCTAACACTTCCCCGAAGCCTTCCCCTCACCCGTCCCCTAATCCTAACCCGTACGCTCACACTAACTCGCGCCCTCACACGTACGCTCCCCCTAAACCATTGTCGTACCCTCACCTGAACCCTAAACCGTCCCCATCCCCTAACCCTAACCCTAGCCCGAACCCTAAACCTAACCCTTCCCCGAAGCCTTCCCCTTACCCGTTCCCTAATCGTAACCCGTACGCTCACACTAACCCGCGCCCTCACACGTACGCTCACCCTAAACTGTTTTCGTACCCTCACCTGGACCCTAAACCGTCCCCATCCCCTAACCCTAACCCTAGCCCGAACCCTAGCCCTAACCCTTTCCCGAAGCCTTCCCCTCACCCGTCCCCTAATCCTAACTCATACGCTCACACTAACCTGCGCCCTCACACGTACGCTCCCCCTAAACCGTTGTCGTACCCTCACCTGGACCCTAAATCGTCCCCGTCCCCTAACCCTAACCCTAGCCCGAACCCTAACACTAACATTTCCACGAAGCCTTCCCCTCACCTGTCCCATAATCCTAACCCATACGCTCATACTAACCCGCACCCTCACACATTCGCTCCCCCTAAAGCGTTGTCGTACCCTCACCTGGACCCTAAACCGTCCCCGTCCCCTAACCCTAACCCTAGCCCGAACCCTAACCCTAACCCTTCCCCGAAACCTTCCCCTCACCCGTCCCCTAATCCTAACCCGTACGCTCACACTAACCCGCGCCCTCACACGTACCCTCCCCGTAAAGCGTTGTCGTATCCTCACCTGGACCCTAAACCGTCCCCGTCCCCTAACCCTAACCCTAGCCCGAACCCTAACCCTAACCCTTCCCCGAAGCCTTCCCCTCACCCGTCCCCTAATCCTAAACCGTACGCTCACACTAACCCATGCCCTCACACGTACCCTCCCCCTAAAGCGCTGTCTTACACTCAACTGGACCCTAAACCGTCCCCGTCCCCTAACCCTAACCCTAGCCCGAACCCTAACCCTAACCCTTCCCCGAAGCCTTCCCCTCACCCGTCCTCTAATCCTAACCCGTACGCTCACACTAACCCGTGCCCTCACATGTACGCTCCCCCTAAACCGTTGTCGTACCCTCACCTGACCCTAAACCGTCCCCGTCCCCTAACCCTAACCCTAGCCCGAACCCTAACCCTAACACTTCCCCGAAGCCTTCCCCTCACCTGTCCCCTAACCCTAACCCGTACGCTCACACTAACCCGCGCCCTCACACGTATTCTCCCCCTAAACCGTTGTCGTACCCTCACCTGGACCCTAAACCGTCCCCTTCCCCTAACCCTAAACCTAGTCCGAACCCTAACCCTAACCCTTCCCCGAAGCATTCCCCTCACCCGTCCCCTAATCCTAACCCGTACGCTCACACTAACCCGCGCCCTCACACGTACGCTCCCCCTAAAGCGTTGTCGTACCCTCACCTGGACCCTAAACCGTCCCCGTCCCCTAAACCTAACCCTAGCCCGATCCCTAACCCTAACACTTCCCCGAAGCCTTCCCCTCACCCGTCCCCTAATCCTAACCCGTACGCTCACACTAACTCGCGCCCTCACACGTACGCTCCCCCTAAACCGTTGTCGTACCCTCACCTGGACCCTAAATCGTCCTCGTCCCCTAACCCTAACCCGAACCCTAACCCTAACCTTTCCACGAAGCCTTCCCCTCACCCGTCCTGTAATCCTAACCCGTACGCTCATACTAACCCGCACCCTCACACATTCGCTCCCCCTAAAGCGTTGTCGTACCCTCACCTGGACCCTAAACCGTCCCCGTCCCCTAACCCTAACCCTAGCCCGAACCCTAACCCTAACCCTTCCCCGAAGCCTTCCCCTCACCCGTCCCCTAATCCTAACCCGTACGCTCACACTAACCTGCGCCCTCACACGTACGCTCCCGCTAAACCGTTGTCATACCCTCACCTGGACCCTAAATCGTCCTTGTCCCCTAACCCTAACCCTAGCCCGAACCCTAAACCTAACATTTCCACGAAGCCTTCCCCTCACCCGTCCCATAATCCTAACCCGTACGCTCATACTAATCCGCACCCTCACACATTCGCTCCCCCTAAAGCGTTGTCGTACCCTCACCTGGACCCTAAACCGTCCCCGTCCCCTAACACTAACCCTAGCCCGAACCCTAACCCTAACCCTTCCCTGAAGCCTTCCCCTCACCCGTCCCCTAATCCTAACCCGTACGCTCACACTAACCCGCGCCCTCACATGTACCCTCCCCGTAAAGCGTTGTCGTATCCTCACCTGGACCCTAAACCGTCCCCGTCACCTAAGCCTAACCCTAGCCCGAACCGTAACACTTCCCCGAAGCTTTCCCCTCACCCGTCCCCTAATCCTAAACCGTACGCTCACACTAACCCCCACCCTCACACGTACCCTCCCCCTAAAGCGCTGTCGTACCCTCAACTGGACCCTAAACCGTCCCCGTCCCCTAACCCTAACCCTATCCCGAACCCTAACCCTAACACTTCCCAGAAGCCTTCCCCTCACCCGTCCCCTAATCCTAACCCGTACGCTCACACTAACACGTGCCCTCACATGTACGCTCCCCCTAAACCATTGTCGTACCCTCAACTGGACCTTAAACCGTCCCCGTCCCCTAACCCTAACCCTAGCCCGAACCCTAACCCTAAAACTTCCCCGAAGCCTTCCCCTCACCCGTCCCCTAATCCTAACCCGTACGCTCACACTATCCCGGGCCCTCACGCGTACGCTCCCCCTAAACCGTTGTCGTACCCTCACCTGGACCCTAAACCGTCCCCGTCCCCTAACCCTAACCCTAGCCCGAACCCTAACCCTAACCCTTCCCCGAAGCCTTCCCCTCACCCGTACCCTAATCCTAACCGTACGCTCACACTAACCGCGCCCTCACATGTACGCTCCCCCTAAAACGTTGTCGTACCCTCACCTGCAACCTAAACTGTCCCTGTCCCCTAACGCTAACCCTAGCCCGAACCCTAACCCTAACCCTTCGCGAAGCCTTCCCCTCACCCGTCCCCTAATCCTAAACCGTAGGCTCACACTAACCCGCACCCTCACACGTACCCTCCTCCTAAAGCGCTGTCTTACTCTCAACTGGACCCTAAACCGTCTCCGTCCCCTAACCCTAACCCTAGCCCGAACCCTAACCCTAACCCTTCCCCGAAGCCTTCCCCTCACCCGTCCCCTAATCCTGACCCGTACGCTCAAACTAAACCACGCCCTCACACGTACGCTCCCCCTAAACTGTTGTCGTACCCTCACCTGGACCCTAAACCGTCCCCGTCCCCTAACCCTAACCCTAGCCCGAACCCTAAACCTAACCCTTCCCCGAAGCCTTCCCCTCACCCGTCCCCTAATCCTAACCCGTACGCTCACACTAACCCGCGCCCTGACACGTATGCTCCCCCTAAACTGTTGTCGTACCCTCACCTGGACCCTAAACCGTCCCCGTCCCCTAACCCTCACCCTAGCCCGAACCCTAACCCTAACCCTTCCCCGAAGCCTTCCCCTCACCCGTCCCCTAACCCTAACCCGTACGCTCACACTAACCCGCGCCCTCACACGTGTGCTCCCCCTAAACCGTTGTCGTACCCTCACCGGGACCCTAAACCGTCCCCGTCCCCTAACCCTAACCCTAGCCCGAACCCTAACCCTAACCCTTCCCCGAAGCCTTCCCCTCACCCGTCCCCTAATCCTAACCCGTACGCTCACACTAACCTGCGCACTCACATTTACGCTCCCCCTAAACCGTTGTAATACCCTCACCTGGACCCTAAACTGTCCCCATCCCCTAACCCTAACCCTAGCCCGAACTCTAACCCTAACCCTTCCCCGAAGCCTTCCCCTCACCCGTCCCCTAATCCTAAACCGTACGCTCACACTAACCCATGCCCTCACACGTACCCTCCCCCGAAAGCGCTGTCTTACCTCAACTGGACCCTAAACCGTCCCCGTCCCCTAACCCTAACCCTAGCCCGAACCCTAACCCTTACTCTTCCCAGAAGTCTTCCCCTCAACCGTCCCCTAATCCTAACCCGTACACTCACACTAACCCGCGCCCTCACACGTACCCTCCCCCTAAAGCGTTGTCGTACCATCACCTGGACCCTAAACCGTCCCCGTCCCCTAACCCTAACCCTAGCCCGAACCCTAACCCTAACACTTCCCCGAAGCCTTCCCCTCACCCGTCTCCTAATCCTAACCCGTACGCTCACACTAAACCGTGCCTTCACACGTACCCTTCCCGTAAAGCATTGTCGTACCCTCACCTGGACCCTAAACCGTCCCCGTCCCCTCACCCTAACCCTAGCCCGAACCCTAACCCTAACCCTTCCCCGAAGCCTTCCTCTCACCCTTCCCCTAATCCTAAACCGTACGCTCACACTAACCCGCGCCCTCACACGTACCCTCCCCCTAAAGCGCTGTCGTACCCTCAACTGGACCCTAAACCGTCCCCGTCCCCTATCCCTAACCTTAGCACGAACCCTAACCCTAACACTTCCCAGAAGCCTTCCCCTCACCCGTCCCCTAATCCTAACCCGTACGTTCACACTAACCCGCGCTTTCACATGTACGCTCCCCCTAAACCGTTGTCGTTCCCTCACCTGGACCCTATACCGTCCCCGTCCCCTAACCCTAACCCTAGCCCGAACCTTAACCCTAACCCTTGCCCGAAGACTTCCCCTCACCCGTCCCCTAATCCTAAACCGTACGCTCACACTAACCCATGCCCTCACACGTACCCTCCCCCTAAAGCGCTGTCTTACACTCAACTGGACCCTAAACCGTCCCCGTCCCCTAACCCTAACCGTAGCCCGAACCCTAACCCTAACCCTTCCCCGAAGCCTTCCTCTCACCCGTCCCCTAATCCTAACAGGTACGCTCACACTAACCCGTGCCCTCACATGTACGCTCCCCCTAAACCGTTGTCGTACGCTCACCTGGACCCTAAACTGTCCCCGTCCCCGAACCCTAACCCTAGCCCGAACTCTAAAGCTAACCCTTCCCCGAAGCCTTCCCCTCACCCGTCCCCTAATCCTAACCCGTACGCTCACACTAACGCACGCCCTCACACGTACGCTCCCCCTAAACCATTGTCGTACCGTCACCTGGACCCTAAACCGTCCCCGTCCCCTAACCCTAACCCTAGACCGAACCCTAACCCTAACCCTTCCCCGAAGCCTACCCCTCACCCGTCCCCTAATCTTAACCCGTACGCTCACACTAACTCGCGCCCTCACACGTACGCTCCCCCTAAACCGTTGTCGTACCCTCACCTGGACCCTAAATCGTCCCCGTCCCCTAACCCTAACCCTAGCCCGAACCCTAACCCTAACCTTTCCACGAAGCCTTCCCCTCACCAGTCCCATAATCCTAACCCGTACGCTCATACTAACCCGCACCCTCACACATTCGCTCCCCCTAAAGTGTTGTCGTACCCTCACCTGGACCCTAAACCGTCCCCGTCCCCTAGCCCTAAGCCTAGCCAGAACCCTAACCCTAACCCTTCCCCGAAGCCTTCCCCTCACCCGTCCCCTAATCCTAACCCGTACGCTCACAGTAACCCGTGCCCTCACACATACGCTCCCCCTAAACCGTTGTCGTACCCTCAGCTGGACCCTAAACCGTCCCCGTCCTCTAACCCTAAACCTAGCCCGAACCCTAGCCCGAACCCTTCCACGAAGCCTTCCCCTCACCGGTCCCCTAATCCTAACCCGTACGCTCACACTAACCCACGCGCTCACACGTACGCTTCCCCTAAAATGTTGTCGTACCCTCACCTGGACCCTAAACCTTCCCCATCCCCTAACCCTAACCCTAGCCCGAACCCTAACCCTAACCCTTCCCCGAAGCCTTCCTCTCACCCGTCCCCTAGGCCTAACACGTAACCTCACACTAATCCGCGCCCTCACACATTCGCTCCCCCTAAAACGTTGTCGTACACTCACCTGCACCCAAAACCGTCCCCGTCCCCTAACCTTAACCCTAGCTCGAACCCTAAACCTAACGCTTCCCCGAAGCCGTCCCCTCACCCGTCCCCTAATCCTAACCCATATGCACACACTAACCCGCGCCCTCACACGTACGCTCCCCCTAAACCGCTATCGTACCCTCACCTAGACCCTAAAACGTCCCCGTCCCCTAACCCTAACCCTAGCCCGAACCCTAAACCTAACCCTTCCCCGAAGCCTTCCCCTCACCCATCCCCTAATCCTAACACATACGCTCACACTAACCCGCGCCCTCACATGTACGCTCCCCCTAAACCCTTGTCGTATCCTCACCTGGACCGTAAACCGTCCCCGTCCCCTAAAACTAACCCTAGCCTGAACCCTAACCCTAACCCTTCCCCAAAGCCTTCCCCTCACCCATCCCCTAATCCTAACACATACGCTCACACTAACCCGCGCCCTCACACGTACCCTCCCCCTAAAGCGTTGTCATACCCTCACCTGGACCCTAAACCGTCCCCGTCCCCTAACCCTAACCCTAGCCCAAACCCTAAGCCTAACACTTCCCCGAAGCCTTCCCCTCACCCTTCCACTAATCCTAACCCGTACGCTCACACTAACCCGCGCCCTCACACGTACCCTCCCCCTAAAGCGTTGTCGTACCCTCACCTGGACCCTAAACCGTCCCCGATCCCTAACCCTAACCCTAGCCCGAACCCTAACCCTAACCCTTCCCCGAAGCCTTCCCCTCACCCGTCCCCTAATCCTAACCCGTACGCTCACACTAACCCGCGCCCTCACATGTACGCTCCCCCTAAACCGTTGTCGTACCCTCACATGGAACCTAAACCGTCCCCGTCCCCTAACCCTAACCCTAGCCCGAACCCTTCCACGAAGCCTTCCCCTCACACGTCCCCTAATCCTAACCCGTACGCTCACACTAACCCACGCCCTCACACGTACGCTCCCCCTAAACCATACTCGTACCCTCACCTGGACCCTAAACCGTCCCCGTCCCCTAACCCTAACCCTAGCCCGAACCCTAAACCTAACGCTTCCCCGAAGCCTTCCCCTCACCCGTCCCCTAATCCTAACCCATATGCACACACTAACCCGCGCCCTCACATGTACGCTCCCCCTAAACCGTTGTCGTATCCTCACCTGGACTGTAAACCGTCCCCGTCCGCTAACACTAACCCTAGCCCGAACCCTAACCCTAACACTTCCCCGAAGCCTTCCCCTCACCCGTCCCCTAATCCTAACCCGTACGCTCACACTAACCCGCGCCCTCACACGTACCCTCCCCCTAAAGCGTTGTCATACCCTCACCTGGACCCTAAACCGTCCCCGTACCCTAACCCTAACCCTAGCCCGAACCCTAAGACTAACCCTTCCCCGAAGCCTTCCCCTCACCCTTCCACTAATCCTAACCCGTACGCTCACACTAACCCGCGCCCTCACACGTACCCTCCCCCTAAAGCGTTGTCGTACCTCACCTGGACCCTAAACCTTTCCCGCCCCCTAATCCTAACCCTAGCCAGAAACCTAACCCTAACACTTCCCCGAAGCCTTCCCCTCACCCGTGCCCTAATCCTAAACTTTACGCTCACACTAACACACGCCCTCACACGTACCCTCCCCCTAAAGCGCTGTCGTACCCTCAACTGGACCCTAAACCGTCCCCGTCCCCTAACCCTAACCCTAGCCCGAACCCTAAACCTAACGCTTCCCCGAAGCCGTCCCCTCACCCGTCCCCTAATCCTAACCCATATGCACACACTAACCCGCGCCCTCACACGTACGCTCCCCCTAAACCGCTGTCGTATCCTGACCTGGACCCTAAAACGTCCCCGTCCCCTAACCCTAACCCTAGCCCGAACCCTAAACCTAACCCTTCCCCGAAGCCTTCCCCTCACCCATCCCCTAATCCTAACACATACGCTCACACTAACCCGCGCCCTCACACGTACGCTCCCCCTAAACCGTTGTTGTATCCTCACCTGGACCGTAAACCGTCCCCGTCCCCTAAAACTAACCCTAGCCTGAACCCTAACCCTAACCCTTCCCCAAAGCCTTCCCCTCACCCGTCACCTAATCCTAACCCGTACGCTCACACTAACCCGCGCCCTCACACGTACCCTCCCCCTAAAGCGTTGTCATACCCTCACCTGGACCCTAAACCGTCCCCGTCCCCTAATCCTAACGCTAGCCCGAACCCTAAGCCTAACCCTTCCCCGAAGACTTCCCCTCACCCTTCCACTAATCCTAACCCGTACGCTCACACTAACCCGCGCCCTCACACGTACCCTCCCCCTAAAGCGTTGTCGTACCCTCACCTGGACCCTAAACCGTCCCCGATCCCTAACCCTAACCCTAGCCCGAACCCTAACCCTAACCCTTCCCCGAAGCCTTCCCCTCACCCGTCCCCTAATCCTAACCCGTACGCTCACACTAACCCGCGCCCTCACATGTACGCTCCCCCTAAACCGTTGTCGTACCCTCACATGGAACCTAAACCGTCCCCGTCCCCTAACCCTAACCCTAGCCCGAACCCTTCCACGAAGCCTTCCCCTCACCCGTCCCCTAATCCTAACCCGTACGCTCACACTAACCCACGCCCTCACACGTACGCTCCCCCTAAACCATACTCGTACCCTCACCTGGACCCTAAACCGTCCCCGTCCCCTAACCCTAACCCTAGCCCGAACCCTAAACCTAACACTTCCCCGAAGCCTTCCCCTCACCCGTCCCCTAATCCTAACCCGTACACTCACACTAACCCGCGCCCTCACACGTACGCTCCCCCTAAAATGTTGTCGTACCCTCACCTGGACCCTAAACCGTCCCCATCCCCTAACTCTAACCCTAGCCCGAACCCTAACGCTAACCCTTCCCCGAAGCCTTCCCCTCACCCGTCCCCTAATCCTAACCCATACGCTCAAACTAACCTGCGCCCTCACACGTACGCTCCCCGTAAACCTTTGTCGTAACCTCACCTGGACCCTAAACCGTCCCCGTCCCCTAACCCTAACCCTAGCCCGAACCCTAAACCTAACGCTTCCCCGAAGCCTTCCCCTCACCCTTCCCCTAATCCTAACGCATATGCACACACTAACCCGCGCCCTCACACGTACGCTCCCCCTAAACCGCTGTCGTACCCTCACCTGGACCCTAAAACGTCCCCGTCCCCTAACCCTAACCCTAGCCCGAACCCTAAACCTAACCCTTCCCCGAAGCCTTCCCCTCACACATCCCCTAATCCTAACACATACGCTCACACTAACCCGCGCCCTCACACATACGCTCCCCCTAAACCGTTGTCGTACCCTCACCTGGACCCTAAATCGTCCCCGTCCCCGTCCCCGAACCCTAACCCTAGCCCGAACCCTAAACCTAACCCTTCCCCGAAGGCTTCCCCTCACCCGTCCCCTAATCCTAACCCGTACGCTCACACTAAACCGTGCCCTCACATGTACGCTCCCCCTAAACCGTTGTCGTACCCTCACCTGGACCCTAAACCGTCCCCATTCCCTAACCCTAACCCTAGCCCGAACCCTAAACCTAACACTTCCCCGAAGCCTTCCCCTCACCCATCCCCTAATCCTAACCCGTACGCTCACACTAACACGCTCCCTCACACGTACGCTCCCCCTAAACCGTTGTCGTACCCTCACCTGTACCCTAAACCGTCCCCGATCCCTAACCCTAACCCTAGCCCGAACCCTAACCCTAACCCTTCCCCAAAGCCTTCCCCTCACCCGTCTCATAATCCTAACCCGTACGCTCACACTAACCCACGCCCTCAAACGTACGCTCCCCCTAAACCATACTGGTACCCTCACCTGGACCCTAAACTGTCCCCGTCCCCTAACACTAACCCTAGCCCGAACCCTAACCCTAACCCTTCCCCGAAGCCTTCCCCTCACCCGTCCCCTAATCCTAACGCATACGCTCACACTAACCCGCGCCCTCACATGTACGCTCCCCGTAAACCGTTGTCGTAACCTCACCTGGACCCTAAACCGTCCCCGTCCCCGTCCCCTAATCCTAGCCCGAACCCTAACCATAACCCTTCCCCGAAGCCTTCCCCTCACCCATCCCCTAATCCTAACCCGTACACTCACACTAACCCGCGCCCTCACACATACGTTCCCCCTAAACCGTTGTGGTACCCTCACCAGGACCCTAAACCGTCCTCGTCCCCTAACCCTAACCCTAGCCCGAACCCTAAACCTAACCCTTCCCCGAAGCCTTCCCCTCACCCGTCCCCTAATCCTAACCCGTACGCTCACACTAACCCGTGCCGTCACACGTACGCTCCCCCTAAGCCGTTGTCGTACCCTCACCTGGACCCTAAACCGTCCCCGTCCCCTAACCCTAAACCTAGCCCGAACACTAACCCTAACCCTTCCCCGAAGCCTTCCCCTCACCCGTCCCCTAATCATAACCCGTACGCTCACACTAACCCACGCCCTCACACGTACCCTCCCCCTAAAGCGCTGTCGTACCCTCAACTGGACCCTAAACCGTCCCCGTCCCCTAAGCCTAACCCTAACCCGAACCCTAACCCTAACACTTCCCCGAAGCCTTCCCCTCACCCGTCCCCTAATCCTAACCCGTACGCTCACACTAACCCGCGCCCTCACACGTACGCTCCCCCTAAACCGTTGTTGTATCCTCACCTGGACCGTAAACCGTCCCCGTCCCCTAAAACTAACCCTAGCCTGAACCCTAACCCTAACCCTTCCCCAAAGCCTTCCCCTCACCCGTCACCTAATCCTAACCCGTACGCTCACACTAACCCGCGCCCTCACACGTACCCTCCCCCTAAAGCGTTGTCATACCCTCACCTGGACCCTAAACCGTCCCCGTCCCCTAATCCTAACGCTAGCCCGAACCCTAAGCCTAACCCTTCCCCGAAGACTTCCCCTCACCCTTCCACTAATCCTAACCCGTACGCTCACACTAACCCGCGCCCTCACACGTACCCTCCCCCTAAAGCGTTGTCGTACCCTCACCTGGACCCTAAACCGTCCCCGATCCCTAACCCTAACCCTAGCCCGAACCCTAACCCTAACCCTTCCCCGAAGCCTTCCCCTCACCCGTCCCCTAATCCTAACCCGTACGCTCACACTAACCCGCGCCCTCACATGTACGCTCCCCCTAAACCGTTGTCGTACCCTCACATGGAACCTAAACCGTCCCCGTCCCCTAACCCTAACCCTAGCCCGAACCCTTCCACGAAGCCTTCCCCTCACCCGTCCCCTAATCCTAACCCGTACGCTCACACTAACCCACGCCCTCACACGTACGCTCCCCCTAAACCATACTCGTACCCTCACCTGGACCCTAAACCGTCCCCGTCCCCTAACCCTAACCCTAGCCCGAACCCTAAACCTAACACTTCCCCGAAGCCTTCCCCTCACCCGTCCCCTAATCCTAACCCGTACACTCACACTAACCCGCGCCCTCACACGTACGCTCCCCCTAAAATGTTGTCGTACCCTCACCTGGACCCTAAACCGTCCCCATCCCCTAACTCTAACCCTAGCCCGAACCCTAACGCTAACCCTTCCCCGAAGCCTTCCCCTCACCCGTCCCCTAATCCTAACCCATACGCTCAAACTAACCTGCGCCCTCACACGTACGCTCCCCGTAAACCTTTGTCGTAACCTCACCTGGACCCTAAACCGTCCCCGTCCCCTAACCCTAACCCTAGCCCGAACCCTAAACCTAACGCTTCCCCGAAGCCTTCCCCTCACCCTTCCCCTAATCCTAACGCATATGCACACACTAACCCGCGCCCTCACACGTACGCTCCCCCTAAACCGCTGTCGTACCCTCACCTGGACCCTAAAACGTCCCCGTCCCCTAACCCTAACCCTAGCCCGAACCCTAAACCTAACCCTTCCCCGAAGCCTTCCCCTCACACATCCCCTAATCCTAACACATACGCTCACACTAACCCGCGCCCTCACACATACGCTCCCCCTAAACCGTTGTCGTACCCTCACCTGGACCCTAAATCGTCCCCGTCCCCGTCCCCGAACCCTAACCCTAGCCCGAACCCTAAACCTAACCCTTCCCCGAAGGCTTCCCCTCACCCGTCCCCTAATCCTAACCCGTACGCTCACACTAAACCGTGCCCTCACATGTACGCTCCCCCTAAACCGTTGTCGTACCCTCACCTGGACCCTAAACCGTCCCCATTCCCTAACCCTAACCCTAGCCCGAACCCTAAACCTAACACTTCCCCGAAGCCTTCCCCTCACCCATCCCCTAATCCTAACCCGTACGCTCACACTAACACGCTCCCTCACACGTACGCTCCCCCTAAACCGTTGTCGTACCCTCACCTGTACCCTAAACCGTCCCCGATCCCTAACCCTAACCCTAGCCCGAACCCTAACCCTAACCCTTCCCCAAAGCCTTCCCCTCACCCGTCTCATAATCCTAACCCGTACGCTCACACTAACCCACGCCCTCAAACGTACGCTCCCCCTAAACCATACTGGTACCCTCACCTGGACCCTAAACTGTCCCCGTCCCCTAACACTAACCCTAGCCCGAACCCTAACCCTAACCCTTCCCCGAAGCCTTCCCCTCACCCGTCCCCTAATCCTAACGCATACGCTCACACTAACCCGCGCCCTCACATGTACGCTCCCCGTAAACCGTTGTCGTAACCTCACCTGGACCCTAAACCGTCCCCGTCCCCGTCCCCTAATCCTAGCCCGAACCCTAACCCTAACCCTTCCCCGAAGCCTTCCCCTCACCCATCCCCTAATCCTAACCCGTACACTCACACTAACCCGCGCCCTCACACATACGTTCCCCCTAAACCGTTGTGGTACCCTCACCAGGACCCTAAACCGTCCTCGTCCCCTAACCCTAACCCTAGCCCGAACCCTAAACCTAACCCTTCCCCGAAGCCTTCCCCTCACCCGTCCCCTAATCCTAACCCGTACGCTCACACTAACCCGTGCCGTCACACGTACGCTCCCCCTAAGCCGTTGTCGTACCCTCACCTGGACCCTAAACCGTCCCCGTCCCCTAACCCTAAACCTAGCCCGAACACTAACCCTAACCCTTCCCCGAAGCCTTCCCCTCACCCGTCCCCTAATCATAACCCGTACGCTCACACTAACCCACGCCCTCACACGTACCCTCCCCCTAAAGCGCTGTCGTACCCTCAACTGGACCCTAAACCGTCCCCGTCCCCTAAGCCTAACCCTAACCCGAACCCTAACCCTAACACTTCCCCGAAGCCTTCCCCTCATCCGTCCCCTAATTCTAACCCGTACGCTCACACTAACCCGCGCCCTCACACGTATGCTCCCCCTAAACCGTTGTCATACCCTCAACAGGACCCTATACCGTCCCCGTCCCCTAGCCCTAAGCTTAGCCAGAACCCTAACCCTAACCCTTCCCCGAAGCCTTCCCCTCACCCGTCCCCTAATCCTAACCCGTACGCTCACACTAACCCGCACTCTCACACGTACCCTCCTCCTAAAGCGTTGTCGTACCCTCATCTGGACCATAAACCATCCCCGTAACCTAACCTTAACCCTAGCTCGAACTCTAACACTAACCATTCCCCGAAGCCTGCCCCTCACCCGTCCCCTAATCCTAATCCATAAGCTCACACTAACCCACGCCCTCACACGTACGCTCCCCCTAAACTGTTGTCGTACCCTGACCTGGTCCCTAAACCGTCCCCGTCCCCTAACCCTAACCCTAGCCCGTACACTAAACCTTACGCTTCCCCGAAGCCTTCCCCTCACCCGTCCCCTAATCCTAACACATATGCTCACACTAACCCGTGCCCTCACACTTACGCTGCCCCTAAACCGTTGTCGTACCCTCACCTGGACCCTAAAACGTCCCCGTCCCCTAACCCTAACCCTAGCCCGAACCCTAAACCTAACACTTCCCCGAAGCCTTCCCCTCACCCATCCCCTAATCCTAACCCATACGTTCACACTAACCCGCGCCCTCACACGTACGCTCCCCCTAAACCGTTGTCGTATCCTCACCTGGACTGTAAACCGTCCCCGTCCCCTAAACCTAACCCTGGCCCGAACCCTAAACCTAACGCTTCCCCGAAGCCTTCCCCTCACCCGTCCCCTAATCCTAACCCGTAGGCTCACACTAACCCGCGCCCTCACACGTACCCTCCCCCTAAAGCGTTGTCGTACCCTCATCTGGACCCTAAACCGTCCCCGTCCCCTAACCCTTAACCTAGCCCGAACCCTAACTCTAACCCTTCCCCGAAGCCTTCCCCTCACCCTTCCCCTAATGCTAACCCGTACGCTCACACTATCCCGCGCCCTCACAGGTACCCTCCCCCTAAAGCGTTGTCGTACCCTCACCTGGACCCTAAACCTTCCCCGTCCCCTAACCCTAACCCTAGCCCGAACACTTGCCCTAACACTTCCCCAAAACCTTCCCCTCACCCGTCCCGTAATCCTAACCCGTACGCTCACACTAACCCACACCCTCACACGTACCCTCCCCCTAAAGCGCTGTCGTACCCTCAACTGGACCCTAAACCGTCCCCGTCCCGTAAGCCTAACCCTAGCCTGAACCCTAACCCTAACACTTCCCCGAAGCCTTCCCCTCACCAGTCCCCTAATTCTAACCCGTACGCTCACACTAACCCGCGCCCTCACACGTACGCTCCCCCTAAACCGTTGTCATACCCTCACCAGGACCCTAAACCGTCCGCGTCCCCTAGCCTTAAGCTTAGTCAGAACCCTAACCCTAACCCTTCCCCGAAGCCTTCCCCTCACCCGTCCCCTAATCCTAACCCGTACGCTCACACTAATACGCACCCTCACATGTACCCTCCTCCTAAAGCGTTGTCGTACCCTCATCTGGACCCTAAACCATCCCCGTACCCTAACCTTAACCCTAGCTCGAACCCTAACCCTAACCATTCCCCAAAGCCTGCCCCTCACCCGTCCCCTAATCCTAAACCATATGCTCACACTAACCCACGCCCTCACACGTACGCTCCCCCTAAACTGTTGTCGTAAACTCACCTGGACCTAAACCGTCCCTGTCCCCTAACCCTAACCCTAGCCCGAACCCTAACCCTAACCCTTCCCCGAAGCATTCCCCTCACCCGTCCCCTATTCCTAACCCGTACGCGCACACTAACCTGCGCCCTCACACGTACGCTCCGCCTAAACCGTTGTCGTACCCTCACCTGGTCCCTAAACCGTCCCCGTCCCATAAACCTAACCCTAGCCCAAACCCTAACACTAACCCTTCCCTGAATCCTTCCCCTCACCCGTCCCCTAATCCTAACCCATATGCACACACTAACCCGCGCCCTCACACGTACGCTCCCCCTAAACCGTTGTCGTATCCTCACCTGGACTGGAAACCGTCCCCGTCCGCTAACACTAACCCTAGCCCGAACCCTAACCCTAACCCTTCCCCGAAGCCTTCCCCTCACCCGTCCCCTAATCCTAACCCGTACGCTCACAATAACCCGCGCCCTCACACGTACCCTCCCCCTAAAGCGTTGTCATACCCTCACCTGGACCCTAAACCGTCCCCGTACCGTAACCCTAACCCCAGCCCGAACCCTAAGCCTAACCCTTCCCCGAAGCCTGCCCCTCACCCTTCCACTAATCCTAACCCGTACGCTCACACTAACCCGCGCCCTCACACGTACCCTCCCCCTAAAGCGTTGTCGTACCTCACCTGGACCCTAAACCTTTCCCGTCCCCTAATCCTAACCCTAGCCAGAAACCTAACCCTAACACTTCCCCGAAGCCTTCCCCTCACCCGTGCCCTAATCCTAAACTTTACGCTCACACTAACCCACGCCCTCACACGTACCCTCCCCCTAAAGCGCTGTCGTACACTCAACTGGACCCTAAACCGTCCCCGTCCCCTAACCCTAACCCTAGCCCGAACCCTAACCCTAACACTTCCCCGAAGCCTTCCCCTCACCCGTCCCCTAATTCTAACCTGTACGCTCACACTAACACGCACCCTCACACGTACGCTTCCCCTAAACCGTTGTCATACCCTCAGCTGGAACCTAAACCGTCCCCGTCCCCTAGCCCTAAGCCTAGCCAGAACCCTAACCCTAACCCTTCCCCGAAGCCTTCCCCTCACCCGTCCCCTAATCCTAACCCGTACGCTCACACTTACCCACGCGCTCACACGTACGCTTCCCCTAAAATGTTGTCGTACCCTCACCTGGACCCTAAACCTTCCCCGTCCCCTAACCCTAACCCTAGCCCGAACCCTAACCCTAACCCTTCCCCGAAGCCTTCCTCTCACCCGTCCCCTAAGCCTAACACGTACCCTCACACTAACCCGCGCCCTCACACATTCGCTCCCCCTAAAACGTTGTCGTACACTCACCTGGACCCTAAACCGTCCCCATCCCCTAACCCTAACCCTAGCCCGAACCCTAAACCTAACGCTTCCCCGAAGCCGTCCCCTCACCCGTCCCCTAATCCTAACCCATATGCACACACTAACCCACGCCCTCACACGTACGCTCCCCCTAAACCGCTGTCGTACCCTCACCTGGACCCTAAAACGTCCCCGTCCCCTAACCCTAACCCTAGCCCGAACCCTAAACCTAACACTTCCCCGAAGCCTTCCCCTCACCCATCCCCTAATCCTAACACATACGCTCACACTAACCCGCGCCCTCACACGTACGCTCCCCCTAAACCGTTGTCGTATCCTCACCTGGACCGTAAAGAGTCCCCGTCCCCTAAAACTAACCCTAGCCTGAACCCTAACCCTAACCCTTCCCCAAAGCCTTCCCCTCACCCGTCCCCTAATCCTAACCCGTACGCTCACACTAACCCGCGCCCTCACACGTACCCTCCCCCTAAAGCGTTGTCATACCCTCACCTGGACCCTAAACCGTCCCCGTCCCCTAACCCTAACCCTAGCCCGAACCCTAAGCCTAACCCTTCCCCGAAGCCTTCCCCTCACCCTTCCACTAATCCTAACCCGTACGCTCACACTAACCTGCGCCCTCACACGTACCCTCCCCCTAAAGCGTTGTCGTACCCTCACTGGACCCTAAACCGTCCCCGATCCCTAACCTTAACACTAGCCCGAACCCTAACCCTAACCCTTCCCCGAAGCCTTCCCCTCACCCGTCCCCTAATCCTAACCCGTACGCTCACACTAACCCGCGCCCTCACATGTACGCTCCCCCTAAACCGTTGTCGTACCCTCACATGGAACCTAAACCGTCCCCATCCCCTAACCCTAACCCTAGCCCGAACCCTAACGCTAACCCTTCCCCGAAGCCTTCCCCTCACCCGTCCCCTAATCCTAACCCATACGCTCACACTAACCTGCGCCCTCACACGTACGCTCCCCGTAAACCGTTGTCGTAACCTCACCTGGACCCTAAACCGTCCCCGTCCCCTAACCCTAACCCTAGCCCGAACCCTAAACCTAACGCTTCCCCGAAGCCTTCCCCTCACCCGTCCCCTAATCCTAACCCATATGCACACACTAACCCGCGCCCTCACACGTACGCTCCCCCTAAACCGCTGTCGTACCCTCACCTGGACCCTAAAACGTCCCCGTCCCCTAACCCTAACCCTAGCCCGAACCCTAAACCTAACCCTTCCCCGAAGCCTTCCCCTCACCCATCCCCTAATCCTAACACATACGCTCACACTAACGCGCGCCCTCACACATACGCTCCCCCTAAACCGTTGTCGTATCCTCACCTGGACCGTAAACATTCCCCGTCCCCTAATCCTAACCCTAGCCCGAAACCTAACCCTAACACTTCCCCGAAGCCTTCCCCTCACCCGTCCCCTAATCCTAAACCTTACGCTCACACTAACCCACGCCCTCACACGTACCCTCCCCCTAAAGCGCTGTCGTACCCTCAACTGGTCCCTAAACCGTCCCCGTCCCCTAACCCTAACCCTAGCCCGAACCCTAACCCTAACACTTCCCCGAAGCCTTCCCCTCACCCGTCCCCTAATGCTAACCCGTATGCTCACATTAACCCGCGCCCTCACACGTACGCTTCCCCTAAACCGTTGTCATACCCTCACCTGGAACCTAAACCGTCCCCGTACCCTAGCCCTAAGCCTAGCCAGAACCCTAACCCTAACCCTTCCCCGAAGCCTTCCCCTCACCCGTCCCCTAATCCTAACCCGTACGCTCTCAGTAACCCGTGCCCTCATACATACGCTCTCCTTAAACCGTTGTCGTACCCTCACCTGGACCCTAAATCGTCCCCGTCCCCGTCCCCGAACACTAACCCTAGCCCGAACCCTAAACCTAACCCTTCCCCGAAGCCTTCCCCTCACCCGTCCCCTAATCCTAACCCGTACGCTCACACTAACCTGTGCCCTCACATGTACGCTCCCCCTAAACCGTTGTCGTACCCTCACCTGGACCCTAAACCGTCCCCATTCCCTATCCCGAACCCTAGCCCGAACCCTAAACCTAACCCTTCCCCGAAGCCTTCCCCTCACCCGTCCCCCAATCCTAACCCGTACGCTCACACTAACCTGCGCCCTCACACGCACACTCCCCCTAAACCGTTGTCGTACCCTCACATGGACCCTAAACCATCCCCGTCCCCTAACCCTAACCCTAGCCCGAACCCTAACCCTAACCCTTCCCCGAAGCCTTCCCCTCACCCGTCCACTAATCCTAACGCATACGCTCACACTAACCGTGCGTCTCTCACATGTACGCTCCCCGTAAACCGTTGTCGTAACCTCACCTGGACCCGAAACCGTCCCCGTCCCCGTCCCCTAATCCTAGCCTGAACCCTAACCCTAACCCTTCCCCGAAGCCTTCCTCTCACCCGTCCCCTAAGCCTAACACGTACCCTCACACTAACCCGCGCCCTCACACGTTCGCTCCCCCTAAAACGTTGTCGTACCCTCACCTGGACCCTAAACCGTCCCCGTCCCCTAACCCTAACCCTAGCCCGAACCCTAAACCTAACGCTTCCCCGAAGCCGTCCCCTCACCCGTCCCCTAATCCTAACCCATATGCACACACTAACCCGCGCCCTCACACGTACGCTCCCCCTAAACCGCTGTCGTACCCTCACCTGGACCCTAAAACGTCCCCGTCCCCTAACCCTAACCCTAGCCCGAACCCTAAACCTAACCCTTCCCCGAAGCCTTCCCCTCACCCATCCCGTAATCCTAACACATACGCTCACACTAACCCGCGCCCTCACACGTACGCTCCCCCTAAAATGTTGTCGTACCCTCACCTGGACCCTAAACCGTCCCCATCCCCTAACCCTAACCCTAGCCCGAACCCTAACGCTAACCCTTCCCCGAAGCCTTCCCCTCACCCGTCCCCTAATCCTAACCCATACGCTCACACTAACCTGCGCCCTCACACGTACGCTCCCCGTAAACCGTTGTCGTAACCTCACCTGGACCCTAAACCGTCCCCGTCCCCTAACCCTAACCCTAGCCCGAACCCTAAACCTAACGCTTCCCCGAAGCCTTCCCCTCACCCGTCCCCTAATCCTAACCCATATGCACACACTAACCCGCGCCCTCACACGTACGCTCCCCCTAAACCGCTGTCGTACCCTCACCTGGAACCTAAACCGTCCCCGTACCCTAGCCCTAAGCCTAGCCAGAACCCTAACCCTAACCCTTCCCCGAAGCCTTCCCCTCACCCGTCCCCTAATGCTAACCCGTATGCTCACACTAACCCGCGCCCTCACACGTACGCTTCCCCTAAACCGTTGTCATACCCTCACCTGGAACCTAAACCGTCCCCGTACCCTAGCCCTAAGCCTAGCCAGAACCCTAACCCTAACCCTTCCCCGAAGCCTTCCCCTCACCCGTCCCCTAATCCTAACCCGTACGCTCACAGTAACCCGTGCCCTCATACATACGCTCCCCTTAAACCGTTGTCGTACCCTCACCTGGACCCTAAATCGTCCCCGTCCCCGATCCCTAACACTAACCCTAGCCCGAACCCTAACCCTAACCCTTCCCCAAAGCCTTCCCCTCACCCGTCCCATAATCCTAACCTGTACGCTCACACTAACCCACGCCCTCACACGTACGCTCCCCCTAAACCATACTCGTACCCTCACCTGGACCCTAAACTGTCCCCGTCCCCTAACACTAACCCTAGCCCGAACCCTAACCCTAACACTTCCCCGAAGCCTTCCCCTCACCCGTCCCCCAATCCTAACCCGTACGCTCACACTAACCTGCGCCCTCACACGCACACTCCCCCTAAACCGTTGTCGTACCCTCACATGGACCCTAAACCGTCCCCGTCCCCTAACCCTAACCCTAGCCCGAACCCTAACCCTAACCCTTCCCCGAAGCCTTCCCCTCACCCGTCCCCTAATCCTAACGCATACGCTCACACTAACCCTGCGTCTCTCACATGTACGCTCCCCGTAAACCGTTGTCGTAACCTCACCTGGACCCTAAACCGTCCCCGTACCCGTCCCCTAATCCTAGCCTGAACCCTAACCCTAACCCTTCCCCGAAGCCTTCCCCTCACCCATCCCCTAATCCTAACCCGTACACTCACACTAACCCGCACCCTCACACATACTTTCCCCCTAAACCGTTGTGGTACCCTCACCAGGACACTAAACCGTCCCCGTCCCCTAACCCTAACCCTAGCCCGAACCCTAAACCTAACCCTTCCCCGAAGCCTTCCCCTCACCCGTCCCCTAATCCTAACCCGTACGCTCACACTAACCCGTGCCCTCACACGTACGCTCCCCCTAAGCCGTTGTCGTACCCTCACCTGGACACTAAACCGTCCCCGTTCCCTAACACTAACCCTAGCCCGAACCCTAAACCTAATACTTCCCTGAAGCCTTCCCCTAACCCGTCCCCTAATCCTAACCCGTACGCTCACACTAACACGCGCCCTCACACGTACGCTCCCCCTAAGCCGTTGTCGTACCCTCACCTGGACCCTAAACCGTCCCCGTCCCCTAACACTAACCCTAGCCCGAACCCTAACCCTAACCCTTCCCCGAAGCCTTCCCCTCACCTGTCCCCTAATCCTAACACGTACGCTCACACTAACCCGCGCCCTCACACGTACGCTTCCCCTAAACTGTTGTCGTACCCTCACATGGACCCTAAACCGTCCCCGTCCCCTAACCCTAACCCTAACCCTAAACCTTCCCCGAAGCCTTCCCCTCACCCGTCCCCTAATCCTAACCCGTACGCTCACACTAACCCGCACCCTCACACGTACGCTCCCCCTAAACTGTTGTCGTACCCTCACCTGGACCCTAAACCGTCCCCATCCCCTAACCCTAACCCTAGCCCGAAACCTAACCCTAACACTTCCCCGAAGCCTTCCCCTCACCCGTCCCCTAATCCTAAATCATACGCTCACACTAACCCGCGCCCTCACACGTACGCTCCCCATAAACCGTTGTCGTACCCTCACCTGGACCCTAAAACGTCCCCGTCCCCTAACCCTAACCCTAGCCCGAACCCTAAACCTAACCCTTCCCCGAAGCCTTCCCCTCACCCATCCCCTAATCCTAACACATACGCTCACACTAACGCGCGCCCTCACACATACGCTCCCCCTAAACCGTTGTCGTATCCTCACCTGGACCGTAAACATTCCCCGTCCCCTAATCCTAACCCTAGCCCGAAACCTAACCCTAACACTTCCCCGAAGCCTTCCCCTCACCCGTCCCCTAATCCTAAAGCTTACGCTCACACTAACCCACGCCCTCACACGTACCCTCCCCCTAAAGCGCTGTCGTACCCTCAACTGGTCCCTAAACCGTCCCCGTCCCCTAACCCTAACCCTAGCCCGAACCCTAACCCTAACACTTCCCCGAAGCCTTCCCCTCACCCGTCCCCTAATGCTAACCCGTATGCTCACATTAACCCGCGCCCTCACACGTACGCTTCCCCTAAACCGTTGTCATACCCTCACCTGGAACCTAAACCGTCCCCGTACCCTAGCCCTAAGCCTAGCCAGAACCCTAACCCTAACCCTTCCCCGAAGCCTTCCCCTCACCCGTCCCCTAATCCTAACCCGTACGCTCTCAGTAACCCGTGCCCTCATACATACGCTCTCCTTAAACCGTTGTCGTACCCTCACCTGGACCCTAAATCGTCCCCGTCCCCGTCCCCGAACACTAACCCTAGCCCGAACCCTAAACCTAACCCTTCCCCGAAGCCTTCCCCTCACCCGTCCCCTAATCCTAACCCGTACGCTCACACTAACCTGTGCCCTCACATGTACGCTCCCCCTAAACCGTTGTCGTACCCTCACCTGGACCCTAAACCGTCCCCATTCCCTATCCCGAACCCTAGCCCGAACCCTAAACCTAACCCTTCCCCGAAGCCTTCCCCTCACCCGTCCCCCAATCCTAACCCGTACGCTCACACTAACCTGCGCCCTCACACGCACACTCCCCCTAAACCGTTGTCGTACCCTCACATGGACCCTAAACCATCCCCGTCCCCTAACCCTAACCCTAGCCCGAACCCTAACCCTAACCCTTCCCCGAAGCCTTCCCCTCACCCGTCCACTAATCCTAACGCATACGCTCACACTAACCGTGCGTCTCTCACATGTACGCTCCCCGTAAACCGTTGTCGTAACCTCACCTGGACCCGAAACCGTCCCCGTCCCCGTCCCCTAATCCTAGCCTGAACCCTAACCCTAACCCTTCCCCGAAGCCTTCCTCTCACCCGTCCCCTAAGCCTAACACGTACCCTCACACTAACCCGCGCCCTCACACGTTCGCTCCCCCTAAAACGTTGTCGTACCCTCACCTGGACCCTAAACCGTCCCCGTCCCCTAACCCTAACCCTAGCCCGAACCCTAAACCTAACGCTTCCCCGAAGCCGTCCCCTCACCCGTCCCCTAATCCTAACCCATATGCACACACTAACCCGCGCCCTCACACGTACGCTCCCCCTAAACCGCTGTCGTACCCTCACCTGGACCCTAAAACGTCCCCGTCCCCTAACCCTAACCCTAGCCCGAACCCTAAACCTAACCCTTCCCCGAAGCCTTCCCCTCACCCATCCCGTAATCCTAACACATACGCTCACACTAACCCGCGCCCTCACACGTACGCTCCCCCTAAAATGTTGTCGTACCCTCACCTGGACCCTAAACCGTCCCCATCCCCTAACCCTAACCCTAGCCCGAACCCTAACGCTAACCCTTCCCCGAAGCCTTCCCCTCACCCGTCCCCTAATCCTAACCCATACGCTCACACTAACCTGCGCCCTCACACGTACGCTCCCCGTAAACCGTTGTCGTAACCTCACCTGGACCCTAAACCGTCCCCGTCCCCTAACCCTAACCCTAGCCCGAACCCTAAACCTAACGCTTCCCCGAAGCCTTCCCCTCACCCGTCCCCTAATCCTAACCCATATGCACACACTAACCCGCGCCCTCACACGTACGCTCCCCCTAAACCGCTGTCGTACCCTCACCTGGAACCTAAACCGTCCCCGTACCCTAGCCCTAAGCCTAGCCAGAACCCTAACCCTAACCCTTCCCCGAAGCCTTCCCCTCACCCGTCCCCTAATGCTAACCCGTATGCTCACACTAACCCGCGCCCTCACACGTACGCTTCCCCTAAACCGTTGTCATACCCTCACCTGGAACCTAAACCGTCCCCGTACCCTAGCCCTAAGCCTAGCCAGAACCCTAACCCTAACCCTTCCCCGAAGCCTTCCCCTCACCCGTCCCCTAATCCTAACCCGTACGCTCACAGTAACCCGTGCCCTCATACATACGCTCCCCTTAAACCGTTGTCGTACCCTCACCTGGACCCTAAATCGTCCCCGTCCCCGATCCCTAACACTAACCCTAGCCCGAACCCTAACCCTAACCCTTCCCCAAAGCCTTCCCCTCACCCGTCCCATAATCCTAACCTGTACGCTCACACTAACCCACGCCCTCACACGTACGCTCCCCCTAAACCATACTCGTACCCTCACCTGGACCCTAAACTGTCCCCGTCCCCTAACACTAACCCTAGCCCGAACCCTAACCCTAACACTTCCCCGAAGCCTTCCCCTCACCCGTCCCCCAATCCTAACCCGTACGCTCACACTAACCTGCGCCCTCACACGCACACTCCCCCTAAACCGTTGTCGTACCCTCACATGGACCCTAAACCGTCCCCGTCCCCTAACCCTAACCCTAGCCCGAACCCTAACCCTAACCCTTCCCCGAAGCCTTCCCCTCACCCGTCCCCTAATCCTAACGCATACGCTCACACTAACCCTGCGTCTCTCACATGTACGCTCCCCGTAAACCGTTGTCGTAACCTCACCTGGACCCTAAACCGTCCCCGTCCCCGTCCCCTAATCCTAGCCTGAACCCTAACCCTAACCCTTCCCCGAAGCCTTCCCCTCACCCATCCCCTAATCCTAACCCGTACACTCACACTAACCCGCACCCTCACACATACTTTCCCCCTAAACCGTTGTGGTACCCTCACCAGGACCCTAAACCGTCCCCGTCCCCTAACCCTAACCCTAGCCCGAACCCTAAACCTAACCCTTCCCCGAAGCCTTCCCCTCACCCGTCCCCTAATCCTAACCCGTACGCTCACACTAACCCGTGCCCTCACACGTACGCTCCCCCTAAGCCGTTGTCGTACCCTCACCTGGACACTAAACCGTCCCCGTTCCCTAACACTAACCCTAGCCCGAACCCTAAACCTAATACTTCCCTGAAGCCTTCCCCTAACCCGTCCCCTAATCCTAACCCGTACGCTCACACTAACACGCGCCCTCACACGTACGCTCCCCCTAAGCCGTTGTCGTACCCTCACCTGGACCCTAAACCGTCCCCGTCCCCTAACACTAACCCTAGCCCGAACCCTAACCCTAACCCTTCCCCGAAGCCTTCCCCTCACCTGTCCCCTAATCCTAACACGTACGCTCACACTAACCCGCGCCCTCAAACGTACGCTTCCCCTAAACTGTTGTCGTACCCTCACATGGACCCTAAACCGTCCCCGTCCCCTAACCCTAACCCTAACCCTAAACCTTCCCCGAAGCCTTCCCCTCACCCGTCCCCTAATCCTAACCCGTACGCTCACACTAACCCGCACCCTCACACGTACGCTCCCCCTAAACTGTTGTCGTACCCTCACCTGGACCCTAAACCGTCCCCATCCCCTAACCCTAACCCTAGCCCGAAACCTAACCCTAACACTTCCCCGAAGCCTTCCCCTCACCCGTCCCCTAATCCTAAATCATACGCTCACACTAACCCGCGCCCTCACACGTACGCTCCCCATAAACCGTTGTCGTAACCTCACCTGGACCCTAAACCGTCCCCGTACCCTCACCCTAACCCTAGCCCGAACCCTAACCCTAAAACTTCCCCGAAGCCTTCCCCTCACCCGTCCCCTAATCCTAACCCGTACGCACACACTAACCCGCCCCCTCACATGTACACTCCCCCTAAAGCGTTGTCGTACCCTCACCTGCAACCTAAACTGTCCCTGTCCCCTAACCCTAACCCTAGCCCGAACCCTAACCCTAACCCTTCCCCGAAGCCTTCCCCTCACCCGACCCCTAATCCTAAACCGTAGGCTCACACTAACCCGCGCCCTCACACGTACCCTCCCCCTAAAGTGCTGTCTTACTCTCAACTGGATCCTAAACCGTCCCCGTCCCCTAAACCTAACCCTAGCCCGAACCCTAACCCTAACACTTCCCCGAAAACTTCCCCTCACCCGTCCCCTAATCCTAACCCGTACGCTCACACTAACCCGCGCCCTCACACGTACGCTCCCCCTAAACTGTTGTCGTACCCTCACATGGACCCTAAACCGTCCCCTTCCCCTAACCCTAACCCTAGCCCGAACCCTAACCCTAACCCTTCCCCGAAGCCTTCCCCTCACCCGTGCCCTAACCGTAACCCGTACGCTCACACTAACCCTCGCCCTCACACGTATGCTCCCCCTAAACCGTTGTCGTACCCTCACCTGGACCCTAAACCGTCCCCGTACCCTAACCCTAACCCAAACCCGAACCCTAACTCTAACCCTTCCCCGAAGCCTTCCCCTCACCCGTCCCCTAACGCTAACCCGTACGCTCACACTAACCCGCGCCCACACACGTACGCTCCCCCTAAACCGTTGTGGTACCCTCACCTGGACCCTAAACCGTCCCCGTCCCCTAACCCTAACCCTAGCCCGAACCCTAACCCTAACACTTCCCCGAAGCCTTCCCCTCACCCGTCCCCTAATCCTAACCCGTACGCTCACCCTACCCCCGCCCTCACATGTACGCTCCACCTAAAGCGTTGTCGTACCCTCACCTGCAACCTAAACGGTCCCTGTCCTCTAACGCTAACCCTAGCCCGAACCCTAACCCTAACCCTTCCCCGAAGCCTTCCCCTCATCCGTCCCCTAATCCTAAACCGTAGGCTCACACTAACCCGCGCCCTCACACGTACCCTCCCCCTAAAGCGCTGTCTTACTCTCAACTGGACCCTAAACCGTCCCCGTCCCCTATCCCTAACCCTAGCCCGAACCCTAAACCTAACCCTTCCCCGAAGCCTTCCCCTCACCCGTCCCCTAATCCTAACCCGTACGCTCACACTAACCCGCGCCCTAACACGTACGCTCCCCCTAAACTGTTGTCGTACCCTCACCTGGACCCTAAACCGTCCCCGTCCCCTAACCCTCACCCTAGCCCGAACCCTAACCCTAACCCTTCCCCGAAGCCTTCCCCTCACCCGTGCCCTAACCCTAACCCGTACGCTCACACTAACCCGCGCCCTCACACGTGTGCTCCCCCTAAACCGTTGTCGTACCCTCACCGGGACCCTAAACCGTCCCCGTCCCCTAACCCTAGCCCTAGCCCGAACCCTAACCCTAACCCTTCCCCGAAGCCTTCCCCTCACCCGTCCCCTAATCCTAAACCGTACGCTCACACTAACCTATGCCCTCACACGTACCCTCCCCCTAAAGCGCTATCTTACACTCAACTGGACCCGAAACCGTCCCCGTCCCCTAACCCTAACCCTAGCCCGAACCCTAACCCTAACCCTTCCCCGAAGCCTTCCCCTCACCTGTCCCCTAACCCTAACCCGTACGCTCACACTAACTCGCGCCCTCACACGTACGCTCCCCCTAAACCGTTGTCGTACCGTCACCTGGACCCTAGATCGTCCCCGTCCCCTAACCCTAACCCTAGCCCGAACCCTAACCCTAACATTTCCACGAAGCCTTCCCCTCACCCGTCCCATAATCCTAACCCGTACGCTCATACTAACCCGCACCCTCACACATTCGCTCCCCCTAATGCGTTGTCGTACCCTCACCTGGACCCTAAACCGTCCCCGTCCCCTAACCCTAACCCTAGCCCGAACCCTAACCCTAACCCTTCCCCGAAGCCTTCCCCTCACCCGTCCCCTAATCCTAACCCGTACGCTCACACTAACCCGCGCCCTCACACGTACGCTCCCCCTAAACCGTTGTCGTACCCTCACCTGGACCCTAAACCGTCCCCGTCCCCTAACCCTAACCCTAGCCCGAACCCTAAACCTAACCCTTCCCCGAAGCCTTCCCCTCACCCGTCCCCTAATCCTAACCCGTACGCTCACACTAACCCGCGCCCTCACATGTACGCTCACCCTAAACTGTTGTCGTACCCTCACCTGGACCCTGAACCGTCCCCGTCCCCTAACCCTAACCCTAGCCCGAACCCTAACCCTAACACTTCCCCGAAGCCTTCCCCTCACCCGTGCCCTAATCCTAACCCGTACGCTCACACTAACCTGCGCCCTCACACGTACGCTCCCCCTAAACCGTTGTCGTACCCTCACATGGACCCTAAACTGTCCCCGTCCCCTAACCCTAACCGTAGCCCGAACCCTAACCCTAACCCTTCCCTGAAGCCTTCCCCTCACCCGTCCCCTAATCCTAACCCGTACGCTCACACTAACCCGCGCCCTCACACGTACCCTCCCCGTAAAGCGTTGTCGTATCCTCACCTGGACCCTAAACCGTCCCCGTCACCTAAGCCTAACCCTAGCCCGAAACCTAACACTTCACCGAAGCTTTCCCCTCACCCGTCCCCTAATCCTAAACCGTACGCTCACACTAACCCGCACCCTCACACGTACCCTCCCCCTAAAGCGCTGTCGTACCCTCAACTGGACCCTAAACCGTCCCCGTCCCCTAACCCTAACCCTAGCCCGAACCCTAACCATAACACTTCCCAGAAGCCTTCCCCTCACCCGTCCCCTAATCCTAACCCGTACGCTCACACTAACACGTGCCCTCACATGTACGCTCCCCCTAAACCGTTGTCGTACCCTCAACTGGACCCTAAATCGTCCCCGTCCCCTAACCCTAACCCTAGCCCGAACCCTAACCCTAACACTTCCCCGAAGCCTTCCCCTCACCCGTCCCCTAATCCTAACCCGTACGCTCACACTATCCCGGGCCCTCACGCGTACGCTACCCCTAAACCGTTGTCGTACCCTCACCTGGACCCTAAACCATCCCTGTCCCCTAACCCTAACCCTAGCCCGAACCCTAACCCTAAACCTTCCCCGAAGCCTTCCGCTCACCCGTCCCCTAATCCTAACCCGTATGCTCACACTAACCCGCGCCCACACACGTACGCTCCCCCTAAACCGTTGTGGTACCCTCACCTGGACCCTAAACCGTCCCCGTCCCCTAACCCTAACCCGAGCCCGATCCCTAACCCTAACACTTCCCCGAAGCCTTCCCCTCACCCGTCCCCTAATCCTAACCCGTACGCTCACACTAACTCGCGCCCTCACACGTACGCTCCCCCTAAACCGTTGTCGTACCCTCACCTGGACCCTAAACTGTCCCCGTCCCCTAACCCTAACCCCAGCCCAAACCCTAACCCTAACACTTCCCCGAAGCCTTCCCCTCACCCGTCCCCTAACCCTAACCCGTACGCTCACACTAACCCGCGCCTTCAGACGTATTCTCCCCCTAAACCGTTGTCGTACCCTCACCTGGACCCTAAACCGTCCCCTTCCCCTAAACCTAACCCTAGCCCGAACCCTAACCCTAACCCTTCCCCGAAGCCTTCCCCTCACCCGTGCCCTAATCCTAACCCGTACGCTCACACTAACCCGTGCCCTCACATGTACGCTCCCCGTAAACCGTTGTCGTAACCTCACCTGGACCCTAAACCGTCCCTGTCCCCGTCCCCTAATCCTAGCCTGAACCCTAATCCTAACCCTTCCCCGAAGCCTTCCACTCACCCATCCCCTAATCCTAACCCGTACGCTCACACTAACCCGCGCCCTCACACATACGCTCCCCCTAAACCGTTGTGGTACCCTCACCTGGACCCTAAACCGTCCCCGTCCCCTAAACCTAACCCTAGCCCGAACCCTAACCCTAACACTTCCCCGAAGCCTTCCCCTCACCCGTCCCCTAATCCTAACCCGTACGCTCACACTAACCCGCGCCCTCACATGTACGCTCCCCCTAAAGTGTTGTCATACCCTCACCTGCAACCTAAAGTGTCCCTGTCCCCTAACGCTAACCCTAACCCGAACTCTAACCCTAACCCTTCCCCGAAGCCTTCCTCTCACCCGTCCCCTAATCCTAACCCGTACGCTCACACTAACCCGCGCCCACACACGTACGCTCCCCCTAAAGCGTTGTTGTACCCTCACCTGGACCCTAAACCGTCCCCGTCCCCTAACCCTAACCCTAGCCCGAACCCTAAACCTAACCCTTCCCCGAAGCCTTCCCCTCACCCGTCCCCTAATCCTAACTCGTACGCTCACACTAACCCGTGCCCTCACAGGTACGCTCCCCCTAAGCCGTTGTCGTACCCTCACCTGGACCCTAAACCGTCCCCGTTACCTAACACTAACCCTAGCCCGAATCCTAAACCTAATACTTCCCTGAAGCCTTCCCCTCACCCGTCCCCTAATCCTAACCCGTACGCTCACACTAACACGCGCCCTCACACGTACGCTCCCCCTAAACCGTTGTCATACCCTCACCTGGACCCTAAACCGTCCCCGTCCCCTAAAACTAACCCTAGCCCGAACCCTAACCCTAACCCTTCCCCGAAGCCTTCCCCTCACCTGTCCCCTAATCCTAACCCGTACGCTCACACTAACCCACGCCCTCACACGTACGCTCCCCCTAAACTGTTGTCGTACCCTCACATGGACCCTAAACCGTCCCCGTCCCCTAACCCTAACCCTATCCCGAACCCTTCCACGAAGCCTTCCCCTCACCCGTCCCCTAATCCTAACCCGTACGCTCACACTAACCCACACCCTCACACATTCGCTCCCCCTAAACCGTTGTTGTACCCTCACCTGGACCCTAAACCGTCCCCATCCCCTAACCCTAACCCTAGCCCGAACCCTAAACCTAACCCTTCCCCGAAGCCTTCCCCTCACCCGTCCCCTAATCCTAACCCGTACGCTCACACTAACCCGCGCCCTGACACGTACGCTCCCCCTAAACTGTTGTCGTACCCTCACCTGGACCCTAAACCGACCCCGTCCCCTAACCCTCACCCTAGCCCGAACCCTAACCCTAACCCTTCCCCGAAGCCTTCCCCTCACCCGTCCCCTAACCCTAACCCGTACGCTCACACTAACCCGCGCCCTCACACGTGTGCTCCCCCTAAACCGTTGTCGTACCCTCACCGGGACCCTAAACCGTCCCCGTCCCCTAACCCTAACCCTAGCCCGAACCCTAACCCTAACCCTTCCCCGAAGCCTTCCCCTCACCCGTCCCCTAATCCTAACCCGTACGCTCACACTAACCTGCGCACTCACATTTACGCTCCCCCTAAACCGTTGTAGTACCCTCACCTGGACCCTAAACTGTCCCCATCCCCTAACCCTAACCCTAGACCGAACTCTAACCCTAACCCTTCCCCGAAACCTTCCCCTCACCCGTCCCCTAATCTTAAACCGTACGCTCACACTAACCCATGCCCTCACACGTACCCACCCCCTAAAGCGCTGTCTTACCTCAACTGGACCCTAAACCGTCCCCGTCCCCTAAACCTAACCCTAGCCCGAACCCTAACCCTTACCCTTCCCCGAAGTCTTCCCCTCAACCGTCCCCTATTCCTAACCCGTACGCTCACACTAACCCGCGCCCTCACACGTACCCTCCCCCTAAAGCGTTGTCGTACCATCACCTGGACCCTAAACCGTCCCTGTCCCCTAACCCTAACCCTAGCCCGAACCCTAACCCTAAAACTTCCCCGAAGCCTTCCCCTCACCCGTCTCCTAATCCTAACCCGTACGCTCACACTAAACCGTGCCCTCACACGTACCCTTCCCGTAAAGCGTTGTCGTACCCTCACCTGGACCCTAAACCGTCCCCGTCCCCTCACCCTAACCCTAGCCCGAACCCTAACCCTAACCCTTCCCCGAAGCCTTCCCCTCACCCTTCCCCTAATCCTAAACCGTACGCTCACACTAACCCGCGCCCTCACACGTACCCTCCCCCTAAAGCGCTGTCGTACCCTCAACTGGACCCTAAACCGTCCCCGTCCCCTATCCCTAACCTTAGCCCGAACCCTAACCCTAACACTTCCCAGAAGCCTTCCCCTCACCCGTCCCCTAATCCTAACCCGTACGTTCACACTAACCCGCGCCCTCACATGTACGCTCCCCCTAAACCGTTGTCGTTCCCTCACCTGGACCCTAAACCGTCCCCGTCCCCTAACCCTAACCCTAGCCCGAACCTTAACCCTAACCCTTCCCCGAAGCCTTCCCCTCACCCGTCCCCTAATCCTAACCCGTACGCTCACACTAACCTGCGCACTCACATTTACGCTCCCCCTAAACCGTTGTAGTACCCTCACCTGGACCCTAAACCGTCCCCGTCCCCTAACCCTAACCCTAGCCCGAACCCTAACCCTAACCCTTCCCCGAAGCCTTCCCCTCACCCGTCCCCTAATCCTAAACCGTACGCTCACACTAACCCATGCCCTCACACGTACCCTCCCCCTAAAGCGCTGTCTTACACTCAACTGGACCCTAAACCGTCCCCGTCCCCTAACCCTAACCCTAGCCCGAACCCTAACCCTAACCCTTCCCCGAAGCCTTCCTCTCACCCGTCCCCTAATCCTAACAGGTACGCTCACACTAACCCGTGCCCTCACATGTACGCTCCCCCTAACCCGTTGTCGTACGCTCACCTGGACCCTAAACTGTGCCCGTCCCCGAACCCTAACCCTAGCCCGAACCCTAAAGCTAACCCTACCCCGAAGCCTTCCCCTCACCCGTCCCCTAATCCTAACCCGTACGCTCACACTAACCCACGCCCTCACACGTACGCTCCCCCTAAACCGTTGTCGTACCCTCACCTGGACCCTAAATCGTCCCCGTCCCCTAACCCTAACCCTAGCCCGAACCCTAACCCTAACCTTTCCACGAAGCCTTCCCCTCACCAGTCCCATACTCCTAACCCGTACGCTCATACTAACCCGCACCCTCACACATTCGCTCCCCCTAAAGTGTTGTCGTACCCTCACCTGGACCCTAAACCGTCCCCGTCCCCTAACCCTTACCCTAGCCCGAACCCTAACCCTAACCCTTCCCCGAAGCCTTCCCCTCACCCGTCCCCTAATCCTAACCCGTACACTCACACTAACCCGCGCCCTCACACGTACGCTCCCCCTAAACCATTATCGTACCCTCACCTGAACCCTAAACCGTCCCCATCCCCTAACCCTAACCCTAGCCCGAAACCTAAACCTAACCCTTCCCCGAAGCCTTCCCCTTACCCGTTCCCTAATCGTAACCCGTACGCTCACACTAACCCGCGCCCTCACACGTACGCTCACCCTAAACTGTTTTCGTACCCTCACCTGGACCCTAAACCGTCCCCATTCCCTAACCCTAACCCTAGCCTGAACCCTAGCCCTAACCCTTTCCCGAAGCCTTCCCCTCACCCGTCCCCTAATCCTAACTCATACGCTCATACTAACCCGCACCCTCACACATTCGCTCCCCCTAAAGCGTTGTCGTACCCTCACCTGGACCCTAAACCGTCCCCGTCCCCTAACCCTAACCCTAGCCCGAACCCTAACCCTAACCCTTCCCTGAAACCTTCCCCTCACCCGTCCCCTAATCCTAACCCGTACGCTCACACTAACCCGCGCCCTCACACGTACCCTCCCCGTAAAGCGTTGTCGTACGCTCACCTGGACCCTAAACTGTCCCCGTCCCCGAACCCTAACCCTAGCCCGAACCCTAAAGCTAACCCTACCCCGAAGCCTTCCCCTCACCCGTCCCCTAATCCTAACCCGTACGCTCACACTAACCCACGCCCTCACACGTACGCTCCCCCTAAACCGTTGTCGTACCCTCACCTGGACCCTAAATCGTCCCCGTCCCCTAACCCTAACCCTAGCCCGAACCCTAACCCTAACCTTTCCACGAAGCCTTCCCCTCACCAGTCCCATACTCCTAACCCGTACGCTCATACTAACCCGCACCCTCACACATTCGCTCCCCCTAAAGTGTTGTCGTACCCTCACCTGGACCCTAAACCGTCCCCGTCCCCTAACCCTTACCCTAGCCCGAACCCTAACCCTAACCCTTCCCCGAAGCCTTCCCCTCACCCGTCCCCTAATCCTAACCCGTACACTCACACTAACCCGCGCCCTCACACGTACGCTCCCCCTAAACCATTATCGTACCCTCACCTGAACCCTAAACCGTCCCCATCCCCTAACCCTAACCCTAGCCCGAAACCTAAACCTAACCCTTCCCCGAAGCCTTCCCCTTACCCGTTCCCTAATCGTAACCCGTACGCTCACACTAACCCGCGCCCTCACACGTACGCTCACCCTAAACTGTTTTCGTACCCTCACCTGGACCCTAAACCGTCCCCATTCCCTAACCCTAACCCTAGCCTGAACCCTAGCCCTAACCCTTTCCCGAAGCCTTCCCCTCACCCGTCCCCTAATCCTAACTCATACGCTCATACTAACCCGCACCCTCACACATTCGCTCCCCCTAAAGCGTTGTCGTACCCTCACCTGGACCCTAAACCGTCCCCGTCCCCTAACCCTAACCCTAGCCCGAACCCTAACCCTAACCCTTCCCTGAAACCTTCCCCTCACCCGTCCCCTAATCCTAACCCGTACGCTCACACTAACCCGCGCCCTCACACGTACCCTCCCCGTAAAGCGTTGTCGTATCCTCACCTGGACCCTAAACCGTCCCCGTCACCTAAGCCTAACCCTAGCCCGAACCCTAAAACTTCCCCGAAGCCTTCCCCTCACCCGTCCCCTAATCCTAACCCGTACGCTCACACTAACCCACGCCCTCACACGTACGCTCCCCCTAAACCGTTGTCGTACCCTCACCTGGACCCTAAATCGTCCCCGTCCCCTAACCCTAACCCTAGCCCGAACCCTAACCCTAACCTTTCCACGAAGCCTTCCCCTCACCAGTCCCATACTCCTAACCCGTACGCTCATACTAACCCGCACCCTCACACATTCGCTCCCCCTAAAGTGTTGTCGTACCCTCACCTGGACCCTAAACCGTCCCCGTCCCCTAACCCTTACCCTAGCCCGAACCCTAACCCTAACCCTTCCCCGAAGCCTTCCCCTCACCCGTCCCCTAATCCTAACCCGTACACTCACACTAACCCGCGCCCTCACACGTACGCTCCCCCTAAACCATTGTCGTACCCTCACCTGAACCCTAAACCGTCCCCATCCCCTAACCCTAACCCTATCCCGAAACCTAAACCTAACCCTTCCCCGAAGCCTTCCCCTTACCCGTTCCCTAATCGTAACCCGTACGCTCACACTAACCCGCGCCCTCACACGTACGCTCACCCTAAACTGTTTTCGTACCCTCACCTGGACCCTAAACCGTCCCCATTCCCTAACCCTAACCCTAGCCTGAACCCTAGCCCTAACCCTTTCCCGAAGCCTTCCCCTCACCCGTCCCCTAATCCTAACTCATACGCTCATACTAACCCGCACCCTCACACATTCGCTCCCCCTAAAGCGTTGTCGTACCCTCACCTGGACCCTAAACCGTCCCCGTCCCCTAACCCTAACCCTAGTCCGAACCCTAACCCTAACCCTTCCCTGAAGCCTTCCCCTCACCCGTCCCCTAATCTTAACCCGTACGCTCACACTATCTCGCGCCCTCACACGTACGGTCCCCCTAAACCGTTGTCGTACCCTCACCTGGACCCTAAATCGTCCCCGTCCCCTAACCCTAACCCTAGCCCGAACCCTAACCCTAACCTTTCCACGAAGCCTTCCCCTCACCAGTCCCATAATCCTAACCCGTACGCTCATACTAACCCGCACCCTCACACATTCGCTCCCCCTAAAGCGTTGTCGTACCCTCACCTGGACCCTAAACCGTCCCCGTCCCCTAACCCTAACCCTAGCCCGAACCCTAACCCTAACCCTTCCCCGAAGCCTTCCCCTCACCCGTCCCCTAATCCTAACCCGTACACTCACACTAACCCGCGCCCTCACACGTACGCTCCCGCTAAACCATTGTCGTACCCTCACCTGAACCCTAAACCGTCCCCATCCCCTAACCCTAACCCTAGCCCGAACCCTAAACCTAACACTTCCCCGAAGCCTTCCCCTTACCCGTTCCCTAATCGTAACCCGTACGCTCACACTAACCCGCGCCCTCACACGTACGCTCACCCTAAACTGTTGTCGTACCCTCATCTGGACCCTAAACCGTCCCCATCCCCTAACCCTAACCCTAGCCCGAACACTAGCCCTAACCCTTTCCCGAAGCCTTCCCCTCACCCGTCCCCTAATCCTAACCCGTACGCTCACACTAACCTGCGCCCTCACACGTACGCTCCCCCTAAACCGTTGTCGTACCCTCACCTGGACCCTAAATCGTCCTTGTCCCCTAACCCTAACCCTAGCCCGAACCCTAAACCTAACATTTCCACGAAGCCTTCCCCTCACCCGTCCCATAATCCTAACCCGTACGCTCATACTAACCCGCACCCTCACACATTCGCTCCCCCTAAAGCGTTGTCGTACCCTCACCTGGACCCTAAACCGTCCCCGTCCCCTAACCCTAACCCTAGCCCGAACCCTAACCCTAACCCTTCCCTGAAGCCTTCCCCTCACCCGTCCCCTAATCCTAACCCGTACGCTCACACTAACCCGCGCCCTCACATGTACCCTTCCCGTAAAGCGTTGTCGTATCCTCACCTGGACCCTAAACCGTCCCCGTCACCTAAGCCTAACCCTAGCCCGAACCGTAACACTTCCCCGAAGCTTTCCCCTCACCCGTCCCTTAATCCTAACCCGTACGCTCACACTAACCCACGCCCTCACACGTACGCTCCCCCTAAACCATTGTCGTACCGTCACCTGGACCCTAAACCGTCCCCGTCCCCTAACCCTAACCCTAGTCCGAACCCTAACCCTAACCCTTCCCTGAAGCCTTCCCCTCACCCGTCCCCTAATCTTAACCCGTACGCTCACACTATCTCGCGCCCTCACACGTACGGTCCCCCAAAACCGTTGTCGTACCCTCACCTGGACCCTAAATCGTCCCCGTCCCCTAACCCTAACCTAGCCCGAACCCTAACCCTAACCTTTCCACGAAGCCTTCCCCTCACCAGTCCCATAATCCTAACCCGTACGCTCATACTAACCCGCACCCTCACACATTCGCTCCCCCTAAAGCGTTGTCGTACCCTCACCTGGACCCTAAACCGTCCCCGTCCCCTAACCCTAACCCTAGCCCGAACCCTAACCCTAACCCTTCCCCGAAGCCTTCCCCTCACCCGTCCCCTAATCCTAACCCGTACACTCACACTAACCCGCGCCCTCACACGTACGCTCCCGCTAAACCATTGTCGTACCCTCACCTGAACCCTAAACCGTCCCCATCCCCTAACCCTAACCCTAGCCCGAACCCTAAACCTAACACTTCCCCGAAGCCTTCCCCTTACCCGTTCCCTAATCGTAACCCGTACGCTCACACTAACCCGCGCCCTCACACGTACGCTCACCCTAAACTGTTGTCGTACCCTCATCTGGACCCTAAACCGTCCCCATCCCCTAACCCTAACCCTAGCCCGAACACTAGCCCTAACCCTTTCCCGAAGCCTTCCCCTCACCCGACCCCTAATCCTAACCCGTACGCTCACACTAACCTGCGCCCTCACACGTACGCTCCCCCTAAACCGTTGTCGTACCCTCACCTGGACCCTAAATCGTCCTTGTCCCCTAACCCTAACCCTAGCCCGAACCCTAAACCTAACATTTCCACGAAGCCTTCCCCTCACCCGTCCCATAATCCTAACCCGTACGCTCATACTAACCCGCACCCTCACACATTCGCTCCCCCTAAAACGTTGTCGTACCCTCACCTGGACCCTAAACCGTCCCCGTCCCCTAACCCTAACCCTAGCCCGAACCCTAACCCTAACCCTTCCCTGAAGCCTTCCCCTCACCCGTCCCCTAATCCTAACCCGTACGCTCACACTAACCCGCGCCCTCACATGTACCCTTCCCGTAAAGCGTTGTCGTATCCTCACCTGGACCCTAAACCGTCCCCGTCACCTAAGCCTAACCCTAGCCCGAACCGTAACACTTCCCCGAAGCTTTCCCCTCACCCGTCCCCTAATCCTAAACCGTACGCTCACACTAACCCCCACCCTCACACGTACCCTCCCCCTAAAGCGCTGTCGTACCCTCAACTGGACCCTAAACCGTCCCCGTCCCCTAACCCTAACCCTAGCCCGAACCCTAACCCTAACACTTCCCAGAAGCCTTCCCCTCACCCGTCCCCTAATCCTAACACGTACGCTCACACTAACACGTGCCCTCACATGTACGCTCCCCCTAAACCGTTGTCGTACCCTCACCTGGACCCTAAACCGTCCCCGTCCCCTAACCCTAACCCTAGCCCGAACCCTAACCCTAACCCTTCCCTGAAGCCTTCCCCTCACCCGTCCCCTAATCCTAAACCGTACGCTCACACTAACCCATGCCCTCACACGTACCCTCCCCCTAAAGCGCTGTCTTACACTCAACTGGACCCTAAACCGTCCCCGTCCCCTAACCCTAACCCTAGCCCGAACCCTAACCCTAACCCTTCCCCGAAGCCTTCCTCTCACCCGTCCCCTAATCCTAACAGGTACGCTCACACTAACCCGTGCCCTCACATGTACGCTCCCCCTAAACCGTTGTCGTACGCTCACCTGGACCCTAAACTGTCCCCGTCCCCGAACCCTAACCCTAGCCCGAACCCTAAAGCTAACCCTACCCCGAAGCCTTCCCCTCACCCGTCCCCTAATCCTAACCCGTACGCTCACACTAACCCACGCCCTCACACGTACGCTCCCCCTAAACCGTTGTCGTACCCTCACCTGGACCCTAAATCGTCCCCGTCCCCTAACCCTAACCCTAGCCCGAACCCTAACCCTAACCTTTCCACGAAGCCTTCCCCTCACCCGTCCCATAGTCCTAACCCGTACGCTCATACTAACCCGCACCCTCACACATTCGCTCCCCCTAAAGTGTTGTCGTACCCTCACCTGGACCCTAAACCGTCCCCGTCCCCTAACCCTTACCCTAGCCCGAACCCTAACCCTAACCCTTCCCCGAAGCCTTCCCCTCACCCGTCCCCTAATCCTAACCCGTACACTCACACTAACCCGCGCCCTCACACGTACGCTCCCCCTAAACCATTGTCGTACCCTCACCTGAACCCTAAACCGTCCCCATCCCCTAACCCTAACCCTAGCCCGAAACCTAAACCTAACCCTTCCCCGAAGCCTTCCCCTTACCCGTTCCCTAATCGTAACCCGTACGCTCACACTAACCCGCGCCCTCACACGTACGCTCACCCTAAACTGTTTTCGTACCCTCACCTGGACCCTAAACCGTCCCCATTCCCTAACCCTAACCCTAGCCTGAACCCTAGCCCTAACCCTTTCCCGAAGCCTTCCCCTCACCCGTCCCCTAATCCTAACTCATACGCTCATACTAACCCGCACCCTCACACATTCGCTCCCCCTAAAGCGTTGTCGTACCCTCACCTGGACCCTAAACCGTCCCCGTCCCCTAACCCTAACCCTAGCCCGAACCCTAACCCTAACCCTTCCCTGAAACCTTCCCCTCACCCGTCCCCTAATCCTAACCCGTACGCTCACACTAACCCGCGCCCTCACACGTACCCTCCCCGTAAAGCGTTGTCGTATCCTCACCTGGACCCTAAACCGTCCCCGTCACCTAAGCCTAACCCTAGCCCGAACCCTAAAACTTCCCCGAAGCCTTCCCCTCACCCGTCCCCTAATCCTAACCCGTACGCTCACACTAACCCACGCCCTCACACGTACGCTCCCCCTAAACCATTGTCGTACCGTCACCTGGACCCTAAACCGTCCCCGTCCCCTAACCCTAACCTTAGTCCGAACCCTAACCCTAACCCTTCCCTGAAGCCTTCCCCTCACCCGTCCCCTAATCTTAACCCGTACGCTCACACTATCTCGCGCCCTCACACGTACGGTCCCCCTAAACCGTTGTCGTACCCTCACGTGGACCCTAAATCGTCCCCGTCCCCTAACCCTAACCCTAGCCCGAACCCTAACCCTAACCTTTCCACGAAGCCTTCCCCTCACCAGTCCCAGAATCCTAACCCGTACGCTCATACTAACCCGCACCCTCACACATTCGCTCCCCCTAAAGCGTTGTCGTTCCCTCACCTGGACCCTAAACTGTCCCCGTCCCCTAACCCTAACCCTAGCCCGAACCTTAACCCTAACCCTTCCCCGAAGCCTTCCCCTCACCCGTCCCCTAATCCTAACCCGTACGCTCACACTAACCTGCGCACTCACATTTACGCTCCCCCTAAACCGTTGTAGTACCCTCACCTGGACCCTAAACCGTCCCCGTCCCCTAACCCTAACCCTAGCCCGAACCCTAACCCTAACCCTTCCCCGAAGCCTTCCCCTCACCCGTCCCCTAATCCTAAACCGTACGCTCACACTAACCCATGCCCTCACACGTACCCTCCCCCTAAAGCGCTGTCTTACACTCAACTGGACCCTAAACCGTCCCCGTCCCCTAACCCTAACCCTAGCCCGAACCCTAACCCTAACCCTTCCCCGAAGCCTTCCTCTCACCCGTCCCCTAATCCTAACAGGTACGCTCACACTAACCCGTGCCCTCACATGTACGCTCCCCCTAAACCGTTGTCTTACGCTCACCTGGACCCTAAACTGTCCCCGTCCCCGAACCCTAACCCTAGCCCGAACCCTAAAGCTAACCCTACCCCGAAGCCTTCCCCTCACCCGTCCCCTAATCCTAACCCGTACGCTCACACTAACCCACGCCCTCACACGTACGCTCCCCCTAAACCGTTGTCGTACCCTCACCTGGACCCTAAATCGTCCCCGTCCCCTAACCCTAACCCTAGCCCGAACCCTAACCCTAACCTTTCCACGAAGCCTTCCCCTCACCAGTCCCATACTCCTAACCCGTACGCTCATACTAACCCGCACCCTCACACATTCGCTCCCCCTAAAGTGTTGTCGTACCCTCACCTGGACCCTAAACCGTCCCCGTCCCCTAACCCTTACCCTAGCCCGAACCCTAACCCTAACCCTTCCCCGAAGCCTTCCCCTCACCCGTCCCCTAATCCTAACCCGTACACTCACACTAACCCGCGCCCTCACACGTACGCTCCCCCTAAACCATTGTCGTACCCTCACCTGAACCCTAAACCGTCCCCATCCCCTAACCCTAACCCTATCCCGAAACCTAAACCTAACCCTTCCCCGAAGCCTTCCCCTTACCCGTTCCCTAATCGTAACCCGTACGCTCACACTAACCCGCGCCCTCACACGTACGCTCACCCTAAACTGTTTTCGTACCCTCACCTGGACCCTAAACCGTCCCCATTCCCTAACCCTAACCCTAGCCTGAACCCTAGCCCTAACCCTTTCCCGAAGCCTTCCCCTCACCCGTCCCCTAATCCTAACTCATACGCTCATACTAACCCGCACCCTCACACATTCGCTCCCCCTAAAGCGTTGTCGTACCCTCACCTGGACCCTAAACCGTCCCCGTCCCCTAACCCTAACCCTAGTCCGAACCCTAACCCTAACCCTTCCCTGAAGCCTTCCCCTCACCCGTCCCCTAATCTTAACCCGTACGCTCACACTATCTCGCGCCCTCACACGTACGGTCCCCCTAAACCGTTGTCGTACCCTCACCTGGACCCTAAATCGTCCCCGTCCCCTAACCCTAACCCTAGCCCGAACCCTAACCCTAACCTTTCCACGAAGCCTTCCCCTCACCAGTCCCATAATCCTAACCCGTACGCTCATACTAACCCGCACCCTCACACATTCGCTCCCCCTAAAGCGTTGTCGTACCCTCACCTGGACCCTAAACCGTCCCCGTCCCCTAACCCTAACCCTAGCCCGAACCCTAACCCTAACCCTTCCCCGAAGCCTTCCCCTCACCCGTCCCCTAATCCTAACCCGTACACTCACACTAACCCGCGCCCTCACACGTACGCTCCCGCTAAACCATTGTCGTACCCTCACCTGAACCCTAAACCGTCCCCATCCCCTAACCCTAACCCTAGCCCGAACCCTAAACCTAACACTTCCCCGAAGCCTTCCCCTTACCCGTTCCCTAATCGTAACCCGTACGCTCACACTAACCCGCGCCCTCACACGTACGCTCACCCTAAACTGTTGTCGTACCCTCATCTGGACCCTAAACCGTCCCCATCCCCTAACCCTAACCCTAGCCCGAACACTAGCCCTAACCCTTTCCCGAAGCCTTCCCCTCACCCGTCCCCTAATCCTAACCCGTACGCTCACACTAACCTGCGCCCTCACACGTACGCTCCCCCTAAACCGTTGTCGTACCCTCACCTGGACCCTAAATCGTCCTTGTCCCCTAACCCTAACCCTAGCCCGAACCCTAAACCTAACATTTCCACGAAGCCTTCCCCTCACCCGTCCCATAATCCTAACCCGTACGCTCATACTAACCCGCACCCTCACACATTCGCTCCCCCTAAAGCGTTGTCGTACCCTCACCTGGACCCTAAACCGTCCCCGTCCCCTAACCCTAACCCTAGCCCGAACCCTAACCCTAACCCTTCCCTGAAGCCTTCCCCTCACCCGTCCCCTAATCCTAACCCGTACGCTCACACTAACCCGCGCCCTCACATGTACCCTTCCCGTAAAGCGTTGTCGTATCCTCACCTGGACCCTAAACCGTCCCCGTCACCTAAGCCTAACCCTAGCCCGAACCGTAACACTTCCCCGAAGCTTTCCCCTCACCCGTCCCTTAATCCTAACCCGTACGCTCACACTAACCCACGCCCTCACACGTACGCTCCCCCTAAACCATTGTCGTACCGTCACCTGGACCCTAAACCGTCCCCGTCCCCTAACCCTAACCCTAGTCCGAACCCTAACCCTAACCCTTCCCTGAAGCCTTCCCCTCACCCGTCCCCTAATCTTAACCCGTACGCTCACACTATCTCGCGCCCTCACACGTACGGTCCCCCAAAACCGTTGTCGTACCCTCACCTGGACCCTAAATCGTCCCCGTCCCCTAACCCTAACCTAGCCCGAACCCTAACCCTAACCTTTCCACGAAGCCTTCCCCTCACCAGTCCCATAATCCTAACCCGTACGCTCATACTAACCCGCACCCTCACACATTCGCTCCCCCTAAAGCGTTGTCGTACCCTCACCTGGACCCTAAACCGTCCCCGTCCCCTAACCCTAACCCTAGCCCGAACCCTAACCCTAACCCTTCCCCGAAGCCTTCCCCTCACCCGTCCCCTAATCCTAACCCGTACACTCACACTAACCCGCGCCCTCACACGTACGCTCCCGCTAAACCATTGTCGTACCCTCACCTGAACCCTAAACCGTCCCCATCCCCTAACCCTAACCCTAGCCCGAACCCTAAACCTAACACTTCCCCGAAGCCTTCCCCTTACCCGTTCCCTAATCGTAACCCGTACGCTCACACTAACCCGCGCCCTCACACGTACGCTCACCCTAAACTGTTGTCGTACCCTCATCTGGACCCTAAACCGTCCCCATCCCCTAACCCTAACCCTAGCCCGAACACTAGCCCTAACCCTTTCCCGAAGCCTTCCCCTCACCCGACCCCTAATCCTAACCCGTACGCTCACACTAACCTGCGCCCTCACACGTACGCTCCCCCTAAACCGTTGTCGTACCCTCACCTGGACCCTAAATCGTCCTTGTCCCCTAACCCTAACCCTAGCCCGAACCCTAAACCTAACATTTCCACGAAGCCTTCCCCTCACCCGTCCCATAATCCTAACCCGTACGCTCATACTAACCCGCACCCTCACACATTCGCTCCCCCTAAAACGTTGTCGTACCCTCACCTGGACCCTAAACCGTCCCCGTCCCCTAACCCTAACCCTAGCCCGAACCCTAACCCTAACCCTTCCCTGAAGCCTTCCCCTCACCCGTCCCCTAATCCTAACCCGTACGCTCACACTAACCCGCGCCCTCACATGTACCCTTCCCGTAAAGCGTTGTCGTATCCTCACCTGGACCCTAAACCGTCCCCGTCACCTAAGCCTAACCCTAGCCCGAACCGTAACACTTCCCCGAAGCTTTCCCCTCACCCGTCCCCTAATCCTAAACCGTACGCTCACACTAACCCCCACCCTCACACGTACCCTCCCCCTAAAGCGCTGTCGTACCCTCAACTGGACCCTAAACCGTCCCCGTCCCCTAACCCTAACCCTAGCCCGAACCCTAACCCTAACACTTCCCAGAAGCCTTCCCCTCACCCGTCCCCTAATCCTAACCCGTACGCTCACACTAACCCACGCCCTCACACGTACGCTCCCCCTAAACCGTTGTCGTACCCTCACCTGGACCCTAAATCGTCCCCGTCCCCTAACCCTAACCCTAGCCCGAACCCTAACCCTAACCTTTCCACGAAGCCTTCCCCTCACCCGTCCCATACTCCTAACCCGTACGCTCATACTAACCCGCACCCTCACACATTCGCTCCCCCTAAAGTGTTGTCGTACCCTCACCTGGACCCTAAACCGTCCCCGTCCCCTAACCCTTACCCTAGCCCGAACCCTAACCCTAACCCTTCCCCGAAGCCTTCCCCTCACCCGTCCCCTAATCCTAACCCGTACACTCACACTAACCCGCGCCCTCACACGTACGCTCCCCCTAAACCATTGTCGTACCCTCACCTGAACCCTAAACCGTCCCCATCCCCTAACCCTAACCCTAGCCCGAAACCTAAACCTAACCCTTCCCCGAAGCCTTCCCCTTACCCGTTCCCTAATCGTAACCCGTACGCTCACACTAACCCGCGCCCTCACACGTACGCTCACCCTAAACTGTTTTCGTACCCTCACCTGGACCCTAAACCGTCCCCATTCCCTAACCCTAACCCTAGTCTGAACCCTAGCCCTAACCCTTTCCCGAAGCCTTCCCCTCACCCGTCCCCTAATCCTAACTCATACGCTCATACTAACCCGCACCCTCACACATTCGCTCCCCCTAAAGCGTTGTCGTACCCTCACCTGGACCCTAAACCGTCCCCGTCCCCTAACCCTAACCCTAGCCCGAACCCTAACCCTAACCCTTCCCTGAAACCTTCCCCTCACCCGTCCCCTAATCCTAACCCGTACGCTCACACTAACCCGCGCCCTCACACGTACCCTCCCCGTAAAGCGTTGTCGTATCCTCACCTGGACCCTAAACCGTCCCCGTCACCTAAGCCTAACCCTAGCCCGAACCCTAAAACTTCCCCGAAGCCTGCCCCTCACCCGTCCCCTAATCCTAACCCGTACGCTCACACTAACCCACGCCCTCACACGTACGCTCCCCCTAAACCATTGTCGTACCGTCACCTGGACCCTAAACCGTCCCCGTCCCCTAACCCTAACCCTAGTCCGAACCCTAACCCTAACCCTTCCCTGAAGCCTTCCCCTCACCCGTCCCCTAATCTTAACCCGTACGCTCACACTATCTCGCGCCCTCACACGTACGGTCCCCCTAAACCGTTGTCGTACCCTCACGTGGACCCTAAATCGTCCCCGTCCCCTAACCCTAACCCTAGCCCGAACCCTAACCCTAACCTTTCCACGAAGCCTTCCCCTCACCAGTCCCATAATCCTAACCCGTACGCTCATACTAACCCGCACCCTCACACATTCGCTCCCCCTAAAGCGTTGTCGTTCCCTCACCTGGACCCTAAACCGTCCCCGTCCCCTAACCCTAACCCTAGCCCGAACCTTAACCCTAACCCTTCCCCGAAGCCTTCCCCTCACCCGTCCCCTAATCCTAACCCGTACGCTCACACTAACCTGCGCACTCACATTTACGCTCCCCCTAAACCGTTGTAGTACACTCACCTGGACCCTAAACCGTCCCCGTGCCCTAACCCTAACCCTAGCCCGAACCCTAACCCTAACCCTTCCCCGAAGCCTTCCCCTCACCCGTCCCCTAATCCTAAACCGTACGCTCACACTAACCCATGCCCTCACACGTACCCTCCCCCTAAAGCGCTGTCTTACACTCAACTGGACCCTAAACCGTCCCCGTCCCCTTACCCTAACCCTAGCCCGAACCCTAACCCTAACCCTTCCCCGAAGCCTTCCTCTCACCCGTCCCCTAATCCTAACAGGTACGCTCACACTAACCCGTGCCCTCACATGTACGCTCCCCCTAAACCGTTGTCGTACGCTCACCTGGACCCTAAACTGTCCCCGTCCCCGAACCCTAACCCTAGCCCGAACCCTAAAGCTAACCCTACCCCGAAGCCTTCCCCTCACCCGTCCCCTAATCCTAACCCGTACGCTCACACTAACCCACGCCCTCACACGTACGCTCCCCCTAAACCGTTGTCGTACCCTCACCTGGACCCTAAATCGTCCCCGTCCCCTAACCCTAACCCTAGCCCGAACCCTAACCCTAACCTTTCCACGAAGCCTTCCCCTCACCAGTCCCATACTCCTAACCCGTACGCTCATACTAACCCGCACCCTCACACATTCGCTCCCCCTAAAGTGTTGTCGTACCCTCACCTGGACCCTAAACCGTCCCCGTCCCCTAACCCTTACCCTAGCCCGAACCCTAACCCTAACCCTTCCCCGAAGCCTTCCCCTCACCCGTCCCCTAATCCTAACCCGTACACTCACACTAACCCGCGCCCTCACACGTACGCTCCCCCTAAACCATTGTCGTACCCTCACCTGAACCCTAAACCGTCCCCATCCCCTAACCCTAACCCTAGCCCGAAACCTAAACCTAACCCTTCCCCGAAGCCTTCCCCTTACCCGTTCCCTAATCGTAACCCGTACGCTCACACTAACCCGCGCCCTCACACGTACGCTCACCCTAAACTGTTTTCGTACCCTCACCTGGACCCTAAACCGTCCCCATTCCCTAACCCTAACCCTAGCCTGAACCCTAGCCCTAACCCTTTCCCGAAGCCTTCCCCTCACCCGTCCCCTAATCCTAACTCATACGCTCATACTAACCCGCACCCTCACACATTCGCTCCCCCTAAAGCGTTGTCGTACCCTCACCTGGACCCTAAACCGTCCCCGTCCCCTAACCCTAACCCTAGCCCGAACCCTAACCCTAACCCTTCCCCGAAGCCTTCCCCTCACCCGTCCCCTAATCCTAACCCGTACACTCACACTAACCCGCGCCCTCACACGTACGCTCCCGCTAAACCATTGTCGTACCCTCACCTGAACCCTAAACCGTCCCCATCCCCTAACCCTAACCCTAGCCCGAACCCTAAACCTAACACTTCCCCGAAGCCTTCCCCTTACCCGTTCCCTAATCGTAACCCGTACGCTCACACGAACCCGCGCCCTCACACGTACGCTCACCCTAAACTGTTGTCGTACCCTCATCTGGACCCTAAACCGTCCCCATCCCCTAACCCTAACCCTAGCCCGAACACTAGCCCTAACCCTTTCCCGAAGCCTTCCCCTCACCCGTCCCCTAATCCTAACCCGTACGCTCACACTAACCTGCGCCCTCACACGTACGCTCCCCCTAAACCGTTGTCGTACCCTCACCTGGACCCTAAATCGTCCTTGTCCCCTAACCCTAACCCTAGCCCGAACCCTAAACCTAACATTTCCACGAAGCCTTCCCCTCACCCGTCCCATAATCCTAACCCGTACGCTCATACTAACCCGCACCCTCACACATTCGCTCCCCCTAAAGCGTTGTCGTACCCTCACCTGGACCCTAAACCGTCCCCGTCCCCTAACCCTAACCCTAGCCCGAACCCTAACCCTAACCCTTCCCTGAAGCCTTCCCCTCACCCGTCCCCTAATCCTAACCCGTACGCTCACACTAACCCGCGCCCTCACATGTACCCTTCCCGTAAAGCGTTGTCGTATCCTCACCTGGACCCTAAACCGTCCCCGTCACCTAAGCCTAACCCTAGCCCGAACCGTAACACTTCCCCGAAGCTTTCCCCTCACCCGTCCCCTAATCCTAACCCGTACGCTCACACTAACCCACGCCCTCACACGTACGCTCCCCCTAAACCATTGTCGTACCGTCACCTGGACCCTAAACCGTCCCCGTCCCCTAACCCTAACCCTAGTCCGAACCCTAACCCTAACCCTTCCCTGAAGCCTTCCCCTCACCCGTCCCCTAATCTTAACCCGTACGCTCACACTATCTCGCGCCCTCACACGTACGGTCCCCCAAAACCGTTGTCGTACCCTCACCTGGACCCTAAATCGTCCCCGTCCCCTAACCCTAACCTAGCCCGAACCCTAACCCTAACCTTTCCACGAAGCCTTCCCCTCACCAGTCCCATAATCCTAACCCGTACGCTCATACTAACCCGCACCCTCACACATTCGCTCCCCCTAAAGCGTTGTCGTACCCTCACCTGGACCCTAAACCGTCCCCGTCCCCTAACCCTAACCCTAGCCCGAACCCTAACCCTAACCCTTCCCCGAAGCCTTCCCCTCACCCGTCCCCTAATCCTATCCCGTACACTCACACTAACCCGCGCCCTCACACGTACGCTCCCGCTAAACCATTGTCGTACCCTCACCTGAACCCTAAACCGTCCCCATCCCCTAACCCTAACCCTAGCCCGAACCCTAAACCTAACACTTCCCCGAAGCCTTCCCCTTACCCGTTCCCTAATCGTAACCCGTACGCTCACACTAACCCGCGCCCTCACACGTACGCTCACCCTAAACTGTTGTCGTACCCTCATCTGGACCCTAAACCGTCCCCATCCCCTAACCCTAACCCTAGCCCGAACACTAGCCCTAACCCTTTCCCGAAGCCTTCCCCTCACCCGACCCCTAATCCTAACCCGTACGCTCACACTAACCTGCGCCCTCACACGTACGCTCCCCCTAAACCATTGTCGTACCCTCACCTGGACCCTAAATCGTCCTTGTCCCCTAACCCTAACCCTAGCCCGAACCCTAAACCTAATATTTCCACGAAGCCTTCCCCTCACCCGTCCCATAATCCTAACCCGTACGCTCATACTAACCCGCACCCTCACACATTCGCTCCCCCTAAAACGTTGTCGTACCCTCACCTGGACCCTAAACCGTCCCCGTCCCCTAACCCTAACCCTAGCCCGAACCCTAACCCTAACCCTTCCCTGAAGCCTTCCCCTCACCCGTCCCCTAATCCTAACCCGTACGCTCACACTAACCCGCGCCCTCACATGTACCCTTCCCGTAAAGCGTTGTCGTATCCTCACCTGGACCCTAAACCGTCCCCGTCACCTAAGCCTAACCCTAGCCCGAACCGTAACACTTCCCCGAAGCTTTCCCCTCACCCGTCCCCTAATCCTAAACCGTACGCTCACACTAACCCCCACCCTCACACGTACCCTCCCCCTAAAGCGCTGTCGTACCCTCAACTGGACCCTAAACCGTCCCCGTCCCCTAACCCTAACCCTAGCCCGAACCCTAACCCTAACACTTCCCAGAAGCCTTTCCCTCACCCGTCCCCTAATCCTAACCCGTACGCTCACACTAACACGTGCCCTCACATGTACGCTCCCCCTAAACCGTTGTCGTACCCTCAACTGGACCCTAAACCGTCCCCGTCCCCTAACCCTAACCCTAGCCCGAACCCTAACCCTAAAACTTCCCCGAAGCCTTTCCCTCACCCGTCCCCTAATCCTAACCCGTACGCTCACACTATCCCGGGCCCTCACGCGTACGCTCCCCCTAAACCGTTGTCGTACCCTCACCTGGACCCTAAACCGTCCCCGTCCCCTAACCCTAACCCTAGCCCGAACCCTAACCCTAACCCTTCCCCGAAGCCTTCCCCTCACCCGTCCCCTAACCCTAACCCGTACGCTCACACTAACCCGCGCCCTCACACGTGTGCTCCCCCTAAACCGTTGTCGTACCCTCACCTGGACCCTAAACCGTCCCCGTCCCCTAACCCTTACCCTAGCCCGAACCCTAACCCTAACCCTTCCCCGAAGCCTTCCCCTCACCCGTCCCCTAATCCTAAACCGTACGCTCACACTAACCCATGCCCTCACACGTACCCTCCCCCTAAAGCGCTGTCTTACACTCAACTGGACCCTAAACCGTCCCCGTACCCTAACCCTAACCCTAGCCCGAACCCTAAACCTAACCCTTCCCCGAAGCCTTCCCCTCACCCGTCCTCTAATCCTAACCCGTACGCTCACACTAACCCGTGCCCTCACATGTACGCTCCCCCTAAACCGTTGTCGTACCCTCACCTGGACCCTAAACCGTCCCCGTCCCCTAACCCTAACCCTAGCCCGAACCCTAACCCTAACACTTCCCCGAAGCCTTACCCTCACCTGTCCCCTAACCCTAACCCGTACGCTCACACTAACCCGCGCCCTCACACGTATTCTCCCCCTAAACCGTTGTCGTACCCTCACCTGGACCCTAAACCGTCCCCTTCCCCTAACCCTAAACCTAGCCCGAACCCTAACCCTAACATTTCCACGAAGCCTTCCCCTCACCCGTCCCATAATCCTAACCCATACGCTCATACTAACCCGCACCCTCACACATTCGCTCCCCCTAAAGCGTTGTCGTACCCTCACCTGGACCCTAAACCGTCCCCGTCCCCTAACCCTAACCCTAGCCCGAACCCTAACCCTAACCCTTCCCTGAAACCTTCCCCTCACCCGTCCCCTAATCCTAACCCGTACGCTCACACTAACCCGCGCCCTCACACGTACCCTCCCCGTAAAGCGTTGTCGTATCCTCACCTGGACCCTAAACCGTCCCCGTCACCTAAGCCTAACCCTAGCCCGAACCCTAAAACTTCCCCGAAGCCTTCCCCTCACCCGTCCCCTAATCCTAACCCGTACGCTCCCACTAACCCACGCCCTCACAGGTACGCTCCCCCTAAACCATTGTCGTACCGTCACCTGGACCCTAAACCGTCCCCGTCCCCTAACCCTAACCCTAGTCCGAACCCTAACCCTAACCCTTCCCTGAAGCCTTCCCCTCACCCGTCCCCTAATCTTAACCCGTACGCTCACACTATCTCACGCCCTCACACGTACGCTCCCCCTAAACCGTTGTCGTACCCTCACCTGGACCCTAAATCGTCCCCGTCCCCTAACCCTAACCCTAGCCCGAACCCTAACCCTAACCTTTCCACGAAGCCTTCCCCTCACCAGTCCCATAATCCTAACCCGTACGCTCATACTAACCCGCACCCTCACACATTCGCTCCCCCTAAAGCTGTGTCGTACCCTCACCTGGACCCTAAACCGTCCCCGTCCCCTAACCATAACCCTAGCCCGAACCCTAACCCTAACCTTTCCCCGAAGCCTTCCCCTCACCCGTCCCCTAATCCTAACCCGTACACTCACACTAACCCGCGCCCTCACACGTACGCTCCCGCTAAACCATTGTCGTACCCTCACCTGAACCCTAAACCGTCCCCATCCCCTAACCCTAACCCTAGCCCGAACCCTAAACCTAACCCTTCCCCGAAGCCTTCCCCTTACCCGTTCCCTAATCGTAACCCGTACGCTCACACTAACCCGCGCCCTCACACGTACGCTCACCCTAAACTGTTGTCGTACCCTCACCTGGACCCTAAACCGTCCCCATCCCCTAACCCTAACCCTAGCCCGAACACTAGCCCTAACCCTTTCCCGAAGCCTTCCCCTCACCCGTCCCCTAATCCTAACCCGTACGCTCACACTAACCTGCGCCCTCACACGTACGCTCCCCCTAAACCGTTGTCGTACCCTCACCTGGACCCTAAATCGTCCTTGTCCCCTAACCCTAACCCTAGCCCGAACCCTAAACCTAACATTTCCACGAAGCCTTCCCCTCACCTGTCCCATAATCCTAACCCGTACGCTCATACTAACCCGCACCCTCACACATTCGCTCCCCCTAAAGAGTTGTCGTACCCTCTCCTGGACCCTAAACCGTCCCCGTCCCCTAACCCTAACCCTAGCCCGAACCCTAACCCTAATCCTTCCCCGAAGCCTTCCCCTCACCCGTCCCCTAATCCTAAACCGTACGCTCACACTAACCTGCGCACTCACATGTACGCTCCCCCTAAACCGTTGTAGTACCCTCACCTGGACCCTAAACCGTCCCCGTCCCCTAACCCTAACCCTAGCCCGAAGCCTAACCCTAACCCTTCCCCGAAGCCTTCCCCTCACCCGTCCCCTAATCCTAAACCGTAGGCTCACACTAACCCATGCCCTCACACGTACCCTCCCCCTAAAGCGCTGTCTTACACTCAACTGGACCCTAAACCATCCCCGTCCCCTAACCCTAACCCTAGCCCGAACCCTAACCCTAACCCTTCCCCGAAGCCTTCCCCTCACCCGTCCTCTAATCCTAACCCGTACGCTCACACTAACCCGTGCCCTCACATGTACGCTCCCCCTAAACCGTTGTCGTACCCTCACCTGGACCCTAAACAGTCCCCGTCCCCTAACCCTAACCCTAGCCCGAACCCTAACCCTAACACTTCCCCGAAGCCTTCCCCTCACCTGTCCCCTAACCCTAACCCGTACGCTCACACTAACCCGCGCCCTCACACGTATTCTCCCCCTAAACCGTTGTCGTACACTCACCTGGACCCTAAACCGTCCCCTTCCCCTAACCCTAAACCTAGTCCGAACCCTAACCCTAACCCTTCCCCGAAGCATTCCCCTCACCCGTCCCCTAATCCTAACCCGTACGCTCACACTAACCCGCGCCCTCACACGTACGCTCCCCCTAAAGCGTTGTCGTACCCTCACCTGGACCCTAAACCGTCCCCGTCCCCTAACCCTAACCCTAGCCCGAACCCTAACCCTAACCCTTCCCCGAAGCCTTCCCCTCACCCGTCCCCTAACCCTAACCCGTACGCTCACACTAACCCGCGCCCTCACACGTGTGCTCCCCCTAAACCGTTGTCGTACACTCACGGGGACCCTAAACCGTCCCCGTCCCCTAACCCTAACCCTAGCCCGAACCCTAACCCTAATCCTTCCCGAAGCCTTCCCCTCACCCGTCCCCTAATCCTAACCCGTACGCTCACACTAACCTGCGCACTCACATGTACGCTCCCCCTAAACCGTTGTAGTACCCTCACCTGGACCCTAAACCGTCCCCGTCCCCTAACCCTAACCCTAGCCCGAACCCTAACCCTAACCCTTCCCCGAAGCCTTCCCCTCACCCGTCCCCTAATCCTAAACCGTACGCTCACACTAACCCATGCCCTCACACGTACCCTCCCCCTAAAGCGCTGTCTTACACTCAACTGGACCCTAAACCGTCCCCGTACCCTAACCCTAACCCTAGCCCGAACCCTAAACCTAACCCTTCCCCGAAGCCTTCCCCTCACCCGTCCTCTAATCCTAACCCGTACGCTCACACTAACCCGTGCCCTCACATGTACGCTCCCCCTAAACCGTTGTCGTACCCTCACCTGGACCCTAAACCGTCCCCGTGCCCTAACCCTAACCCTAGCCCGAACCCTAACCCTAACACTTCCCCGAAGCCTTCCCCTCACCTGTCCCCTAACCCTAACCCGTACGCTCACACTAACCCGCGCCCTCACACGTATTCTCCCCCTAAACCGTTGTCGTACCCTCACCTGGACCCTAAACCGTCCCCTTCCCCTAACCCTAAACCTAGTCCGAACCCTAACCCTAACCCTTCCCCTAAGCATTCCCCTCACCCGTCCCCTAATCCTAACCCGTACGCTCACACTAACCCGCGCCCTCACACGTACGCTCCCCCTAAAGCGTTGTCGTACCCTCACCTGGACCCTAAACCGTCCCCGTCCCCTAAACCTAACCCTAGCCCGATCCCTAACCCTAACACTTCCCCGAAGCCTTCCCCTCACCCGTCCCCTAATCCTAACCCGTACGCTCACACTAACTCGCGCCCTCACACGTACTCTCCCCCTAAACCATTGTCGTACCCTCACCTGAACCCTAAACCGTCCCCATCCCCTAACCCTAACCCTAGCCCGAACCCTAAACCTAACCCTTCCCCGAAGCCTTCCCCTTACCCGTTCCCTATTCGTAACCCGTACGCTCACACTAACCCGCGCCCTCACACGTACGCTCACCCTAAACTGTTTTCGTACCCTCACCTGGACCCTAAACCGTCCCCATCCCCTAACCCTAACCCTAGCCCGAACCCTAGCCCTAACACTTTCCCGAAGCCTTCCCCTCACCCGTCCCCTAATCCTAACTCATACGCTCACACTCACCTGCGCCCTCACACGTACGCTCCCCCTAAACCGTTGTCGTACCCTCACCTGGACCCTAAATCGTCCCCGTCCCCTAACCCTAACCCTAGCCCGAACCCTAACCCTAACATTTCCACGAAGCCTTCCCCTCACCCGTCCCATAATCCTAACCCATACGCGCATACTAACCCGCACCCTCACACATTCGCTCCCCCTAAAGCGTTGTCGTACCCTCACCTGGACCCTAAACCGTCCCCGTCCCCTAACCCTAACCCTAGCCCGAACCCTAACCCTAACCCTTCCCTGAAACCTTCCCCTCACCCGTCCCCTAATCCTAACCCGTACGCTCACACTAACCCGCGCCCTCACACGTACCCTCCCCGTAAAGCGTTGTCGTATCCTCACCTGGACCCTAAACCGTCCCCGTCACCTAAGCCTAACCCTAGCCCGAACCCTAAAACTTCCCCGAAGCCTTCCCCTCACCCGTCCCCTAATCCTAACCCGTACGCTCACACTAACCCACGCCCTCACACGTACGCTCCCCCTAAACCATTGTCGTACCGTCACCTGGACCCTAAACCGTCCCCGTCCCCTAACCCTAACCCTAGTCCGAACCCTAACCCTAACCCTTCCCTGAAGCCTTCCCCTCACCCGTCCCCTAATCTTAAGCCGTACGCTCACACTATCTCGCGCCCTCACACGTACACTCCCCCTAAACCGTTGTCGTACCCTCACCTGGACCCTAAACCGTCCCCGATCCCTAACCCTAACCCTAGCCCGAACCCTAACCCTAACCCTTCCCCGAAGCCTTCCCCTCACCCGTCCCCTAATCCTAACCTGTACGCTCACACTAACCCGCGCCCTCACATGTACGCTCCCCCTAAACCGTTGTCGTACCCTCACATGGAACCTAAACCGTCCCCGTCCCCTAACCCTAACCCTAGCCCGAACCCTTCCACGAAGCCTTCCCCTCACCCGTCCCCTAATCCTAACCCGTACGCTCACACTAACCCACGCCCTCACACGTACGCTCCCCCTAAACCATACTCGTACCCTCACCTGGACCCTAAACCGTCCCCGTCCCCTAACCCTAACCCTAGCCCAAACCCTAAACCTAACACTTCCCCGAAGCCTTCCCCTCACCCGTCCCCTAATCCTAACCCGTACACTCACACTAACCCGCGCCCTCACACGTACGCTCCCCCTAAAATGTTGTCGTACCCTCACCTGGACCCTAAACCGTCCCCATCCCCTAACTCTAACCCTAGCCCGAACCCTAACGCTAACCCTTCCCCGAAGCCTTCCCCTCACCCGTCCCCTAATCCTAACCCATACGCTCAAACTAACCTGCGCCCTCACACGTACGCTCCCCGTAAACCTTTGTCGTAACCTCACCTGGACCCTAAACCGTCCCCGTCCCCTAACCCTAACCCTAGCCCGAACCCTAAACCTAACGCTTCCCCGAAGCCTTCCCCTCACCCTTCCCCTAATCCTAACGCATATGCACACACTAACCCGCGCCCTCACACGTACGCTCCCCCTAAACCGCTGTCGTACCCTCACCTGGACCCTAAAACGTCCCCGTCCCCTAACCCTAACCCTAGCCCGAACCCTAAACCTAACCCTTCCCCGAAGCCTTCCCCTCACACATCCCCTAATCCTAACACATACGCTCACACTAACCCGCGCCCTCACACATACGCTCCCCCTAAACCGTTGTCGTACCCTCACCTGGACCCTAAATCGTCCCCGTCCCCGTCCCCGAACCCTAACCCTAGCCCGAACCCTAAACCTAACCCTTCCCCGAAGGCTTCCCCTCACCCGTCCCCTAATCCTAACCCGTACGCTCACACTAAACCGTGCCCTCACATGTACGCTCCCCCTAAACCGTTGTCGTACCCTCACCTGGACCCTAAACCGTCCCCATTCCCTAACCCTAACCCTAGCCCGAACCCTAAACCTAACACTTCCCCGAAGCCTTCCCCTCACCCATCCCCTAATCCTAACCCGTACGCTCACACTAACACGCTCCCTCACACGTACGCTCCCCCTAAACCGTTGTCGTACCCTCACCTGTACCCTAAACCGTCCCCGATCCCTAACCCTAACCCTAGCCCGAACCCTAACCCTAACCCTTCCCCAAAGCCTTCCCCTCACCCGTCCCATAATCCTAACCCGTACGCTCACACTAACCCACGCCCTCAAACGTACGCTCCCCCTAAACCATACTGGTACCCTCACCTGGACCCTAAACTGTCCCCGTCCCCTAACACTAACCCTAGCCCGAACCCTAACCCTAACCCTTCCCCGAAGCCTTCCCCTCACCCGTCCCCCAATCCTAACCCGTACGCTCACACTAACCTGCGCCCTCACACGCACACTCCCCCTAAACCATTGTCGTACCCTCACATGGACCCTAAACCGTCCCCGTCCCCTAACCATAACCCTAGCCCGAACCCTAACCCTAACCCTTCCCCGAAGCCTTCCCCTCACCCGTCCCCTAATCCTAACGCATACGCTCACACTAACCCGCGCCCTCACATGTACGCTCCCCGTAAACCGTTGTCGTAACCTCACCTGGACCCTAAACCGTCCCCGTCCCCGTCCCCTAATCCTAGCCCGAACCCTAACCCTAACCCTTCCCCGAAGCCTTCCCCTCACCCATCCCCTAATCCTAACCCGTACACTCACACTAACCCGCGCCCTCACACATACGTTCCCCCTAAACCGTTGTGGTACCCTCACCAGGACCCTAAACCGTCCTCGTCCCCTAAACCTAACCCTAGCCCGAACCCTAAACCTAACCCTTCCCCGAAGCCTTCCCCTCACCCGTCCCCTAATCCTAACCCGTACGCTCACACTAACCCGTGCCGTCACACGTACGCTCCCCCTAAGCCGTTGTCGTACCCTCACCTGGACCCTAAACCGTCCCCGTCCCCTAACCCTAAACCTAGCCCGAACACTAACCCTAACCCTTCCCCGAAGCCTTCCCCTCACCCGTCCCCTAATCATAACCCGTACGCTCACACTAACCCACGCCCTCACACGTACCCTCCCCCTAAAGCGCTGTCGTACCCTCAACTGGACCCTAAACCGTCCCCGTCCCCTAAGCCTAACCCTAGCCCGAACCCTAACCCTAACACTTCCCCGAAGCCTTCCCCTCATCCGTCCCCTAATTCTAACCCGTACGCTCACACTAACCCGCGCCCTCACACGTATGCTCCCCCTAAACCGTTGTCATACCCTCAACAGGACCCTATACCGTCCCCGTCCCCTAGCCCTAAGCTTAGCCAGAACCCTAACCCTAACCCTTCCCCGAAGCCTTCCCCTCACCCGTCCCCTAATCCTAACCCGTACGCTCACACTAACCCGCACCCTCACACGTACCCTCCTCCTAAAGCGTTGTCGTACCCTCATCTGGACCATAAACCATCCCCGTAACCTAACCTTAACCCTAGCTCGAACTCTAACACTAACCATTCCCCGAAGCCTGCCCCTCACCCGTCCCCTAATCCTAATCCATAAGCTCACACTAACCCACGCCCTCACACGTACGCTCCCCCTAAACTGTTGTCGTACCCTGACCTGGTCCCTAAACCGTCCCCGTCCCCTAACCCTAACCCTAGCCCGTACACTAAACCTTACGCTTCCCCGAAGCCTTCCCCTCACCCGTCCCCTAATCCTAACACATATGCTCACACTAACCCGTGCCCTCACACTTACGCTGCCCCTAAACCGTTGTCGTACCCTCACCTGGACCCTAAAACGTCCCCGTCCCCTAACCCTAACCCTAGCCCGAACCCTAAACCTAACACTTCCCCGAAGCCTTCCCCTCACCCATCCCCTAATCCTAACCCATACGTTCACACTAACCCGCGCCCTCACACGTACGCTCCCCCTAAACCGTTGTCGTATCCTCACCTGGACTGTAAACCGTCCCCGTCCCCTAAACCTAACCCTGGCCCGAACCCTAAACCTAACGCTTCCCCGAAGCCTTCCCCTCACCCGTCCCCTAATCCTAACCCGTAGGCTCACACTAACCCGCGCCCTCACACGTACCCTCCCCCTAAAGCGTTGTCGTACCCTCATCTGGACCCTAAACCGTCCCCGTCCCCTAACCCTTAACCTAGCCCGAACCCTAACTCTAACCCTTCCCCGAAGCCTTCCCCTCACCCTTCCCCTAATGCTAACCCGTACGCTCACACTATCCCGCGCCCTCACAGGTACCCTCCCCCTAAAGCGTTGTCGTACCCTCACCTGGACCCTAAACCTTCCCCGTCCCCTAACCCTAACCCTAGCCCGAACACTTGCCCTAACACTTCCCCAAAACCTTCCCCTCACCCGTCCCGTAATCCTAACCCGTACGCTCACACTAACCCACACCCTCACACGTACCCTCCCCCTAAAGCGCTGTCGTACCCTCAACTGGACCCTAAACCGTCCCCGTCCCGTAAGCCTAACCCTAGCCTGAACCCTAACCCTAACACTTCCCCGAAGCCTTCCCCTCACCAGTCCCCTAATTCTAACCCGTACGCTCACACTAACCCGCGCCCTCACACGTACGCTCCCCCTAAACCGTTGTCATACCCTCACCAGGACCCTAAACCGTCCGCGTCCCCTAGCCTTAAGCTTAGTCAGAACCCTAACCCTAACCCTTCCCCGAAGCCTTCCCCTCACCCGTCCCCTAATCCTAACCCGTACGCTCACACTAATACGCACCCTCACATGTACCCTCCTCCTAAAGCGTTGCCGTACCCTCATCTGGACCCTAAACCATCCCCGTACCCTAACCTTAACCCTAGCTCGAACCCTAACCCTAACCATTCCCCGAAGCCTGCCCCTCACCCGTCCCCTAATCCTAAACCATATGCTCACACTAACCCACGCCCTCACACGTACGCTCCCCCTAAACTGTTGTCGTAAACTCACCTGGACCTAAACCGTCCCTGTCCCCTAACCCTAACCCTAGCCCGAACCCTAACCCTAACCCTTCCCCGAAGCATTCCCCTCACCCGTCCCCTATTCCTAACCCGTACGCGCACACTAACCTGCGCCCTCACACGTACGCTCCGCCTAAACCGTTGTCGTACCCTCACCTGGTCCCTAAACCGTCCCCGTCCCATAAACCTAACCCTAGCCCAAACCCTAACACTAACCCTTCCCTGAATCCTTCCCCTCACCCGTCCCCTAATCCTAACCCATATGCACACACTAACCCGCGCCCTCACACGTACGCTCCCCCTAAACCGTTGTCGTATCCTCACCTGGACTGGAAACCGTCCCCGTCCGCTAACACTAACCCTAGCCCGAACCCTAACCCTAACCCTTCCCCGAAGCCTTCCCCTCACCCGTCCCCTAATCCTAACCCGTACGCTCACACTAACCCGCGCCCTCACACGTACCCTCCCCCTAAAGCGTTGTCATACCCTCACCTGGACCCTAAACCGTCCCCGTACCGTAACCCTAACCCCAGCCCGAACCCTAAGCCTAACCCTTCCCCGAAGCCTTCCCCTCACCCTTCCACTAATCCTAACCCGTACGCTCACACTAACCCGCGCCCTCACACGTACCCTCCCCCTAAAGCGTTGTCGTACCTCACCTGGACCCTAAACCTTTCCCGTCCCCTAATCCTAACCCTAGCCAGAAACCTAACCCTAACACTTCCCCGAAGCCTTCCCCTCACCCGTGCCCTAATCCTAAACTTTATGCTCACACTAACCCACGCCCTCACACGTACCCTCCCCCTAAAGCGCTGTCGTACACTCAACTGGACCCTAAACCGTCCCCGTCCCCTAACCCTAACCCTAGCCCGAACCCTAACCCTAACACTTCCCCGAAGCCTTCCCCTCACCCGTCCCCTAATTCTAACCTGTACGCTCACACTAACACGCACCCTCACACGTACGCTTCCCCTAAACCGTTGTCATACCCTCAGCTGGAACCTAAACCGTCCCCGTCCCCTAGCCCTAAGCCTAGCCAGAACCCTAACCCTAACCCTTCCCCGAAGCCTTCCCCTCACCCGTCCCCTAATCCTAACCCGTACGCTCACAGTAACCCGTGCCCTCACACATACGCTCCCCCTAAACCGTTGTCGTACCCTCACCTGGACCCTAAACCGTCCCCGTCCCCTAACACTAACCCTAGCCCGAACCCTAAACCTAACCCTTCCCCGAAGCCTTCCCCTCACCCGTCCCCTAATCCTAACCCATACCCTCACACTAACCTGCGCCCTCACACGTACGCTCCCCGTAAACCGTTGTCGTAACCTCACCTGGACCCTAAACCGTCCCCGTCCCCTAACCCTAAACCTAGCCCGAACCCTAGCCCGAACACTTCCACGAAGCCTTCCCCTCACCCGTCCCCTAATCCTAACCCGTACGCTCACACTTACCCACGCGCTCACACGTACGCTTCCCCTAAAATGTTGTCGTGCCCTCACCTGGACCCTAAACCTTCCCCGTCCCCTAACCCTAACCCTAGCCCGAACCCTAACCCTAACCCTTCCCCGAAGCCTTCCTCTCACCCGTCCCCTAAGCCTAACACGTACCCTCACACTAACCCGCGCCCTCACACATTCGCTCCCCCTAAAACGTTGTCGTACACTCACCTGGACCCTAAACCGTCCCCGTCCCCTAACCCTAACCCTAGCCCGAACCCTAAACCTAACGCTTCCCCGAAGCCGTCCCCTCACCCGTCCCCTAATCCTAACCCATATGCACACACTAACCCACGCCCTCACACGTACGCTCCCCCTAAACCGCTGTCGTACCCTCACCTGGACCCTAAAACGTCCCCGTCCCCTAACCCTAACCCTAGCCCGAACCCTAAACCTAACACTTCCCCGAAGCCTTCCCCTCACCCATCCCCTAATCCTAACACATACGCTCACACTAACCCGCGCCCTCACACGTACGCTCCCCCTAAACCGTTGTCGTATCCTCACCTGGACCGTAAAGAGTCCCCGTCCCCTAAAACTAACCCTAGCCTGAACCCTAACCCTAACCCTTCCCCAAAGCCTTCCCCTCACCCGTCCCCTAATCCTAAACCGTACGCTCACACTAACCCGCGCCCTCACACGTACCCTCCCCCTAAAGCGTTGTCATACCCTCACCTGGACCCTAAACCGTCCCCGTCCCCTAACCCTAACCCTAGCCCGAACCCTAAGCCTAACCCTTCCCCGAAGCCTTCCCCTCACCCTTCCACTAATCCTAACCCGTACGCTCACACTAACCTGCGCCCTCACACGTACCCTCCCCCTAAAGCGTTGTCGTACCCTCACCTGGACCCTAAACCGTCCCCGATCCCTAACCTTAACACTAGCCCGAACCCTAACCCTAACCCTTCCCCGAAGCCTTCCCCTCACCCGTCCCCTAATCCTAACCCGTACGCTCACACTAACCCGCGCCCTCACATGTACGCTCCCCCTAAACCGTTGTCGTACCCTCACATGGAACCTAAACCGTCCCCGTCCCCTAACCCTAACACTAGCCCGAACCCTAACGCTAACCCTTCCCCGAAGCCTTCCCCTCACCCGTCCCCTAATCCTAACCCATACGCTCACACTAACCTGCGCCCTCACACGTACGCTCCCCGTAAACCGTTGTCGTAACCTCACCTGGACCCTAAACCGTCCCCGTCCCCTAACCCTAACCCTAGCCCGAACCCTAAACCTAACGCTTCCCCGAAGCCTTCCCCTCACCCGTCCCCTAATCCTAACCCATATGCACACACTAACCCGCGCCCTCACACGTACGCTCCCCCTAAACCGCTGTCGTACCCTCACCTGGACCCTAAAACGTCCCCGTCCCCTAACCCTAACCCTAGCCCGAACCCTAAACCTAACCCTTCCCCGAAGCCTTCCCCTCACCCATCCCCTAATCCTAACACATACGCTCACACTAACGCGCGCCCTCACACATACGCTCCCCCTAAACCGTTGTCGTATCCTCACCTGGACCGTAAACATTCCCCGTCCCCTAATCCTAACCCTAGCCCGAAACCTAACCCTAACACTTCCCCGAAGCCTTCCCCTCACCCGTCCCCTAATCCTAAACCTTACGCTCACACTAACCCACGCCCTCACACGTACCCTCCCCCTAAAGCGCTGTCGTACCCTCAACTGGTCCCTAAACCGTCCCCGTCCCCTAACCCTAACCCTAGCCCGAACCCTAACCCTAACACTTCCCCGAAGCCTTCCCCTCACCCGTCCCCTAATGCTAACCCGTATGCTCACACTAACCCGCGCCCTCACACGTACGCTTCCCCTAAACCGTTGTCATACCCTCACCTGGAACCTAAACCGTCCCCGTACCCTAGCCCTAAGCCTAGCCAGAACCCTAACCCTAACCCTTCCCCGAAGCCTTCCCCTCACCCGTCCCCTAATCCTAACCCGTACGCTCACAGTAACCCGTGCCCTCATACATACGCTCTCCTTAAACCGTTGTCGTACCCTCACCTGGACCCTAAATCGTCCCCGTCCCCGTCCCCGAACCCTAACCCTAGCCCGAACCCTAAACCTAACCCTTCCCCGAAGCCTTCCCCTCACCCGTCCCCTAATCCTAACCCGTACGCTCACACTAACCTGTGCCCTCACATGTACGCTCCCCCTAAACCGTTGTCGTACCCTCACCTGGACCCTAAACCGTCCCCATTCCCTAACCCGAACCCTAGCCCGAACCCTAAACCTAACCCTTCCCCGAAGCCTTCCCCTCACCCGTCCCCCAATCCTAACCCGTACGCTCACACTAACCTGCGCCCTCACACGCACACTCCCCCTAAACCGTTGTCGTACCCTCACATGGACCCTAAACCATCCCCGTCCCCTAACCCTAACCCTAGCCCGAACCCTAACCCTAACCCTTCCCCGAAGCCTTCCCCTCACCCGTCCACTAATCCTAACGCATACGCTCACACTAACCGTGCGTCTCTCACATGTACGCTCCCCGTAAACCGTTGTCGTAACCTCACCTGGACCCGAAACCGTCCCCGTCCCCGTCCCCTAATCCTAGCCTGAACCCTAACCCTAACCCTTCCCCGAAGCCTTCCTCTCACCCGTCCCCTAAGCCTAACACGTACCCTCACACTAACCCGCGCCCTCACACGTTCGCTCCCCCTAAAACGTTGTCGTACCCTCACCTGGACCCTAAACCGTCCCCGTCCCCTAACCCTAACCCTAGCCCGAACCCTAAACCTAACGCTTCCCCGAAGCCGTCCCCTCACCCGTCCCCTAATCCTAACCCATATGCACACACTAACCCGCGCCCTCACACGTACGCTCCCCCTAAACCGCTGTCGTACCCTCACCTGGACCCTAAAACGTCCCCGTCCCCTAACCCTAACCCTAGCCCGAACCCTAAACCTAATCCTTCCCCGAAGCCTTCCCCTCACCCATCCCCTAATCCTAACACATACGCTCAAACTAACCCGCGCCCTCACACGTACGCTCCCCCTAAAATGTTGTCGTACCCTCACCTGGACCCTAAACCGTCCCCATCCCCTAACCCTAACCCTAGCCCGAACCCTAACGCTAACCCTTCCCCGAAGCCTTCCCCTCACCCGTCCCCTAATCCTAACCCATACGCTCACATTAACCTGCGCCCTCACACGTACGCTCCCCGTAAACCGTTGTCGTAACCTCACCTGGACCCTAAACCGTCCCCGTCCCCTAACCCTAACCCTAGCCCGAACCCTAAACCTAACGCTTCCCCGAAGCCTTCCCCTCACCCGTCCCCTAATCCTAACCCATATGCACACACTAACCCGCGCCCTCACACGTACGCTCCCCCTAAACCGCTGTCGTACCCTCACCTGGAACCTAAACCGTCCCCGTACCCTAGCCCTAAGCCTAGCCAGAACCCTAACCCTAACCCTTCCCCGAAGCCTTCCCCTCACCCGTCCCCTAATGCTAACCCGTATGCTCACACTAACCCGCGCCCTCACACGTACGCTTCCCCTAAACCGTTGTCATACCCTCACCTGGAACCTAAACCGTCCCCGTACCCTAGCCCTAAGCCTAGCCAGAACCCTAACCCTAACCCTTCCCCGAAGCCTTCCCCTCACCCGTCCCCTAATCCTAACCCGTACGCTCACAGTAACCCGTGCCCTCATACATACGCTCCCCTTAAACCGTTGTCGTACCCTCACCTGGACCCTAAATCGTCCCCGTCCCCGTCCCCGAACCCTAACCCTAGCCCGAACCCTAAACCTAACCCTTCCCCGAAGCCTTCCCCTCACCCGTCCCCTAATCCTAACCCGTACGCTCACACTAACCCATGCCCTCACATGTACGCTCCCCCTAAACCGTTGTCGTACCCTCACCTGGACCCTAAACCGTCCGCATTCCCTAACCCGAACCCTAGCCCGAACCCTAAACCTAACACTTCCCCGAAGCCTTCCCCTCACCCGTCCCCTAATCCTAACCCGTACGCTCACACTAACACGCTCCCTCACACGTACGCTCCCCCTAAACCGTTGTCGTACCCTCACCTGTACCCTAAACCGTCCCCGATCCCTAACACTAACCCTAGCCCGAACCCTAACCCTAACCCTTCCCCAAAGCCTTCCCCTCACCCGTCCCATAATCCTAACCTGTACGCTCACACTAACCCACACCCTCACACGTACGCTCCCCTTAAACCATACTCGTACCCTCACCTGGACCCTAAACTGTCCCCGTCCCCTAACACTAACCCTAGCCCGAACCCTAACCCTAACACTTCCCCGAAGTCTTCCCCTCACCCGTCCCCCAATCCTAACCCGTACGCTCACACTAACCTGCGCCCTCACACGCACACTCCCCCTAAACCGTTGTCGTACCCTCACATGGACCCTAAACCGTCCCCGTCCCCTAACCCTAACCCTAGCCCGAACCCTAACCCTAACCCTTCCCCGAAGCCTTCCCCTCACCCGTCCCCTAATCCTAACGCATACGCTCACACTAACCCTGCGTCTCTCACATGTACGCTCCCCGTAAACCGTTGTCGTAACCTCACCTGGACCCTAAACCGTCCCCGTCCCCGTCCCCTAATCCTAGCCTGAACCCTAACCCTAACCCTTCCCCGAAGCCTTCCCCTCACCCATCCCCTAATCCTAACCCGTACACTCACACTAACCCGCACCCTCACACATACTTTCCCCCTAAACCGTTGTGGTACCCTCACCAGGACCCTAAACCGTCCCCGTCCCCTAACCCTAACCCTAGCCCGAACCCTAAACCTAACCCTTCCCCGAAGCCTTCCCCTCACCCGTCCCCTAATCCTAACCCGTACGCTCACACTAACCCGTGCCCTCACACGTACGCTCCCCCTAAGCCGTTGTCGTACACTCACCTGGACACTAAACCGTCCCCGTTCCCTAACACTAACCCTAGCCCGAACCCTAAACCTAATACTTCCCTGAAGCCTTCCCCTAACCCGTCCCCTAATCCTAACCCGTACGCTCACACTAACACGCGCCCTCACACGTACGCTCCCCCTAAGCCGTTGTCGTACCCTCACCTGGACCCTAAACCGTCCCCGTCCCCTAACACTAACCCTAGCCCGAACCCTAACCCTAACCCTTCCCCGAAGCCTTCCCCTCACCTGTCCCCTAATCCTAACACGTACGCTCACACTAACCCGCGCCCTCACACGTACGCTTCCCCTAAACTGTTGTCGTACCCTCACATGGACCCTAAACCGTCCCCGTCCCCTAACCCTAACCCTAACCCTAAACCTTCCCCGAAGCCTTCCCCTCACCCGTCCCCTAATCCTAACCCGTACGCTCACACTAACCCGCACCCTCACACGTACGCTCCCCCTAAACTGTTGTCGTACCCTCACCTGGACCCTAAACCGTCCCCATCCCCTAACCCTAACCCTAGCCCGAAACCTAACCCTAACACTTCCCCGAAGCCTTCCCCTCACCCGTCCCCTAATCCTAAATCATACGCTCACACTAACCCGCGCCCTCACACGTACGCTCCCCATAAACCGTTGTCGTAACCTCACCTGGACCCTAAACCGTCCCCGTACCCTCACCCTAACCCTAGCCCGAACCCTAACCCTAAAACTTCCCCGAAGCCTTCCCCTCACCCGTCCCCTAATCCTAACCCGTACGCACACACTAACCCGCCCCCTCACATGTACACTCCCCCTAAAGCGTTGTCGTACCCTCACCTGCAACCTAAACTGTCCCTGTCCCCTAACCCTAACCCTAGCCCGAACCCTAACCCTAACCCTTCCCCGAAGCCTTCCCCTCACCCGACCCCTAATCCTAAACCGTAGGCTCACACTAACCCGCGCCCTCACACGTACCCTCCCCCTAAAGTGCTGTCTTACTCTCAACTGGATCCTAAACCGTCCCCGTCCCCTAAACCTAACCCTAGCCCGAACCCTAACCCTAACCCTTCCCCGAAAACTTCCCCTCACCCGTCCCCTAATCCTAACCCGTACGCTCACACTAACCCGCGCCCTCACACGTACGCTCCCCCTAAACTGTTGTCGTACCCTCACATGGACCCTAAACCGTCCCCTTCCCCTAACCCTAACCCTAGCCCGAACCCTAAACCTAACCCTTCCCCGAAGCCTTCCCCTCACCCGTGCCCTAACCGTAACCCGTACGCTCAAACTAACCCTCGCCCTCACACGTATGCTCCCCCTAAACCGTTGTCGTACCCTCACCTGGACCCTAAACCGTCCCCGTACCCTAACCCTAACCCAAACCCGAACCCTAACCCTAACCCTTCCCCGAAGCCTTCCCCTCACCCGTCCCCTAACGCTAACCCGTACGCTCACACTAACCCGCGCCCACACACGTACGCTCCCCCTAAACCGTTGTGGTACCCTCACCTGGACCCTAAACCGTCCCCGTCCCCTAACCCTAACCCTAGCCCGAACCCTAACCCTAACACTTCCCCGAAGCCTTCCCCTCACCCGTCCCCTAATCCTAACCCGTACGCTCACCCTAACCCCCGCCCTCACATGTACGCTCCACCTAAAGCGTTGTCGTACCCTCACCTGCAACCTAAACGGTCCCTGTCCTCTAACGCTAACCCTAGCCCGAACCCTAACCCTAACCCTTCCCCGAAGCCTTCCCCTCATCCGTCCCCTAATCCTAAACCGTACGCTCACACTAACCCGCACCCTCACACGTACCCTCCCCCTAAAGCGCTGTCGTACCCTCAACTGGACCCTAAACCGTCCCCGTCCCCTAACCCTAACCCTAGCCCGAACCCTAACCATAACACTTCCCAGAAGCCTTCCCCTCACCCGTCCCCTAATCCTAACCCGTACGCTCACACTAACACGTGCCCTCACATGTACGCTCCCCCTAAACCGTTGTCGTACCCTCAACTGGACCCTAAACCGTCCCCGTCCCCTAACCCTAACCCTAGCCCGAACCCTAACCCTAACACTTCCCCGAAGCCTTCCCCTCACCCGTCCCCTAATCCTAACCCGTACGCTCACACTATCCCGGGCCCTCACGCGTACGCTACCCCTAAACCGTTGTCGTACCCTCACCTGGACCCTAAACCATCCCTGTCCCCTAACCCTAACCCTAGCCCGAACCCTAACCCTAAACCTTCCCCGAAGCCTTCCGCTCACCCGTCCCCTAATCCTAACCCGTATGCTCACACTAACCCGCGCCCACACACGTACGCTCCCCCTAAACCGTTGTGGTACCCTCACCTGGACCCTAAACCGTCCCCGTCCCCTAACCCTAACCCGAGCCCGATCCCTAACCCTAACACTTCCCCGAAGCCTTCCCCTCACCCGTCCCCTAATCCTAACCCGTACGCTCACACTAACTCGCGCCCTCACACGTACGCTCCCCCTAAACCGTTGTCGTACCCTCACCTGGACCCTAAATCGTCCCCGTCCCCTAACCCTAACCCTAGCCCGAACCCTAACCCTAACCTTTCCACGAAGCCTTCCCCTCACCCGTCCCATAATCCTAACCCGTACGCTCATACTAACCCGCACCCTCACACATTCGCTCCCCCTAAAGCGATGTCGTACCCTCACCTGGACCCTAAACCGTCCCCGTCCCCTAACCCTAACCCTAGCCCGAACCCTAACCCTAACCCTTCCCCAAAGCCTTCCCCTCACCCGTCCCCTAATCATAACCCGTACGCTCACACTAACCCGCGCCCTCACACGTACGCTCTCCCTAAACCATTGTCGTACCCTCACCTGGACCCTAAACCGTCCCCGTCCCCTAACCCTAACCCTAGCCCGAACCCTAAACCTAAACCTTCCCCGAAGCCTTCCCCTCCCCCGTCCCCTAATCCTAACCCGTACGCTCACACTAACCCGCGCCCTCACACATACGCTCCCCCTAAACCGTTGTGGTACCCTCACCTGGACCCTAAACCGTCCCCGTCCCCTAAACCTAACCCTAGCCCGAACCCTAACCCTAACACTTCCCCGAAGCCTTCCCCTCACCCGTCCCCTAATCCTAACCCGTACGCTCACACTAACCCGCGCCCTCACATGTACGCTCCCCCTAAAGTGTTGTCATACCCTCACCTGCAACCTAAAGTGTCCCTGTCCCCTAACGCTAACCCTAGCCCGAACTCTAACCCTAACCCTTCCCCGAAGCCTTCCTCTCACCCGTCCCCTAATCCTAACCCGTACGCTCACACTAACCCACGCCCACACACGTACGCTCCCCCTAAAGCGTTGTCGTACCCTCACCTGGACCCTAAACCGTCCCCGTCCCCTAACCCTAACCCTAGCCCGAACCCTAAACCTAACCCTTCCCCGAAGCCTTCCCCTCACCCGTCCCCTAATCCTAACTCGTACGCTCACACTAACCCGTGCCCTCACAGGTACGCTCCCCCTAAGCCGTTGTCGTACCCTCACCTGGACCCTAAACCGTCCCCGTTACCTAACACTAACCCTAGCCCGAATCCTAAACCTAATACTTCCCTGAAGCCTTCCCCTCACCCGTCCCCTAATCCTAACCCGTACGCTCACACTAACACGCGCCCTCACACGTACGCTCCCCCTAAACCGTTGTCATACCCTCACCTGGACCCTAAACCGTCCCCGTCCCCTAAAACTAACCCTAGCCCGAACCCTAACCCTAACCCTTCCCCGAAGCCTTCCCCTCACCTGTCCCCTAATCCTAACCCGTACGCTCACACTAACCCACGCCCTCACACGTACGCTCCCCCTAAACTGTTGTCGTACCCTCACATGGACCCTAAACTGTCCCCGTCCCCTAACCCTAACCCTATCCCGAACCCTTCCACGAAGCCTTCCCCTCACCCGTCCCCTAATCCTAACCCGTACGCTCACACTAACCCACACCCTCACACATTCGCTCCCCCTAAACCGTTGTTGTACCCTCACCTGGACCCTAAACCGTCCCCATCCCCTAACCCTAACCCTAGCCCGAACCCTAAACCTAACCCTTCCCCGAAGCCTTCCCCTCACCCGTCCCCTAATCCTAACCCGTACGCTCACACTAACCCGCGCCCTGACACGTACGCTCCCCCTAAACTGTTGTCGTACCCTCACCTGGACCCTAAACCGTCCCCGTCCCCTAACCCTCACCCTAGCCCGAACCCTAACCCTAACCCTTCCCCGAAGCCTTCCCCTCACCCGTCCCCTAACCCTAACCCGTACGCTCACACTAACCCGCGCCCTCACACGTGTGCTCCCCCTAAACCGTTGTCGTACCCTCACCGGGACCCTAAACCGTCCCCGTCCCCTAACCCTAACCCTAGCCCGAACCCTAACCCTAACCCTTCCCCGAAGCCTTCCCCTCACCCGTCCCCTAATCCTAACCCGTACGCTCACACTAACCTGCGCACTCACATTTACGCTCCCCCTAAACCGTTGTAGTACCCTCACCTGGACCCTAAACTGTCCCCATCCCCTAACCCTAACCCTAGACCGAACTCTAACCCTAACCCTTCCCCGAAACCTTCCCCTCACCCGTCCCCTAATCTTAAACCGTACGCTCACACTAACCCATGCCCTCACACGTACCCACCCCCTAAAGCGCTGTCTTACCTCAACTGGACCCTAAACCGTCCCCGTCCCCTAAACCTAACCCTAGCCCGAACCCTAACCCTTACTCTTCCCCGAAGTCTTCCCCTCAACCGTCCCCTATTCCTAACCCGTACGCTCACACTAACCCGCGCCCTCACACGTACCCTCCCCCTAAAGCGTTGTCGTACCATCACCTGGACCCTAAACCGTCCCTGTCCCCTAACCCTAACCCTAGCCCGAACCCTAACCCTAAAACTTCCCCGAAGCCTTCCCCTCACCCGTCTCCTAATCCTAACCCGTACGCTCACACTAAACCGTGCCCTCACACGTACCCTTCCCGTAAAGCGTTGTCGTACCCTCACCTGGACCCTAAACCGTCCCCGTCCCCTCACCCTAACCCTAGCCCGAACCCTAACCCTAACCCTTCCCCGAAGCCTTCCCCTCACCCTTCCCCTAATCCTAAACCGTACGCTCACACTAACCCGCGCCCTCACACGTACCCTCCCCCTAAAGCGCTGTCGTACCCTCAACTGGACCCTAAACCGTCCCCGTCCCCTATCCCTAACCTTAGCCCGAACCCTAACCCTAACACTTCCCAGAAGCCTTCCCCTCACCCGTCCCCTAATCCTAACCCGTACGTTCACACTAACCCGCGCCCTCACATGTACGCTCCCCCTAAACCGTTGTCGTTCCCTCACCTGGACCCTAAACCGTCCCCGTCCCCTAACCCTAACCCTAGCCCGAACCTTAACCCTAACCCTTCCCCGAAGCCTTCCCCTCACACGTCCCCTAATCCTAACCCGTACGCTCACACTAACCTGCGCACTCACATTTACGCTCCCCCTAAACCGTTGTAGTACCCTCACCTGGACCCTAAACCGTCCCCGTCCCCTAACCCTAACCCTAGCCCGAACCCTAACCCTAACCCTTCCCCGAAGCCTTCCCCTCACCCGTCCCCTAATCCTAAACCGTACGCTCACACTAACCCATGCCCTCACACGTACCCTCCCCCTAAAGCGCTGTCTTACACTCAACTGGACCCTAAACCGTCCCCGTCCCCTAACCCTAACCCTAGCCCGAACCCTAACCCTAACCCTTCCCCGAAGCCTTCCTCTCACCCGTCCCCTAATCCTAACAGGTACGCTCACACTAACCCGTGCCCTCACATGTACGCTCCCCCTAAACCGTTGTCGTACGCTCACCTGGACCCTAAACTGTCCCCGTCCCCGAACCCTAACCCTAGCCCGAACCCTAAAGCTAACCCTACCCCGAAGCCTTCCCCTCACCCGTCCCCTAATCCTAACCCGTACGCTCACACTAACCCACGCCCTCACACGTACGCTCCCCCTAAACCGTTGTCGTACCCTCACCTGGACCCTAAATCGTCCCCGTCCCCTAACCCTAACCCTAGCCCGAACCCTAACCCTAACCTTTCCACGAAGCCTTCCCCTCACCAGTCCCATACTCCTAACCCGTACGCTCATACTAACCCGCACCCTCACACATTCGCTCCCCCTAAAGTGTTGTCGTACCCTCACCTGGACCCTAAACCGTCCCCGTCCCCTAACCCTTACCCTAGCCCGAACCCTAACCCTAACCCTTCCCCGAAGCCTTCCCCTCACCCGTCCCCTAATCCTAACCCGTACACTCACACTAACCCGCGCCCTCACACGTACGCTCCCCCTAAACCATTGTCGTACCCTCACCTGAACCCTAAACCGTCCCCATCCCCTAACCCTAACCCTAGCCCGAAACCTAAACCTAACCCTTCCCCGAAGCCTTCCCCTTACCCGTTCCCTAATCGTAACCCGTACGCTCACACTAACCCGCGCCCTCACACGTACGCTCACCCTAAACTGTTTTCGTACCCTCACCTGGACCCTAAACCGTCCCCATTCCCTAACCCTAACCCTAGCCTGAACCCTAGCCCTAACCCTTTCCCGAAGCCTTCCCCTCACCCGTCCCCTAATCCTAACTCATACGCTCATACTAACCCGCACCCTCACACATTCGCTCCCCCTAAAGCGTTGTCGTACCCTCACCTGGACCCTAAACCGTCCCCGTCCCCTAACCCTAACCCTAGCCCGAACCCTAACCCTAACCCTTCCCTGAAACCTTCACCTCACCCGTCCCCTAATCCTAACCCGTACGCTCACACTAACCCGCGCCCTCACACGTACCCTCCCCGTAAAGCGTTGTCGTATCCTCACCTGGACCCTAAACCGTCCCCGTCACCTAAGCCTAACCCTAGCCCGAACCCTAAAACTTCCCCGAAGCCTTCCCCTCACCCGTCCCCTAATCCTAACCCGTACGCTCACACTAACCCACGCCCTCACACGTACGCTCCCCCTAAACCATTGTCGTACCGTCACCTGGACCCTAAACCGTCCCCGTCCCCTAACCCTAACCCTAGTCCGAACCCTAACCCTAACCCTTCCCTGAAGCCTTCCCCTCACCCGTCCCCTAATCTTAACCCGTACGCTCACACTATCTCGCGCCCTCACACGTACGGTCCCCCTAAACCGTTGTCGTACCCTCACCTGGACCCTAAATCGTCCCCGTCCCCTAACCCTAACCCTAGCCCGAACCCTAACCCTAACCTTTCCACGAAGCCTTCCCCTCACCAGTCCCATAATCCTAACCCGTACGCTCATACTAACCCGCACCCTCACACATTCGCTCCCCCTAAAGCGTTGTCGTTCCCTCACCTGGACCCTAAACCGTCCCCGTCCCCTAACCCTAACCCTAGCCCGAACCTTAACCCTAACCCTTCCCCGAAGCCTTCCCCTCACCCGTCCCCTAATCCTAACCCGTACGCTCACACTAACCTGCGCACTCACATTTACGCTCCCCCTAAACCGTTGTAGTACCCTCACCTGGACCCTAAACCGTCCCCGTCCCCTAACCCTAACCCTAGCCCGAACCCTAACCCTAACCCTTCCCCGAAGCCTTCCCCTCACCCGTCCCCTAATCCTAAACCGTACGCTCACACTAACCCATGCCCTCACACGTACCCTCCCCCTAAAGCGCTGTCTTACACTCAACTGGACCCTAAACCGTCCCCGTCCCCTAACCCTAACCCTAGCCCGAACCCTAACCCTAACCCTTCCCCGAAGCCTTCCTCTCACCCGTCCCCTAATCCTAACAGGTACGCTCACACTAACCCGTGCCCTCACATGTACGCTCCCCCTAAACCGTTGTCGTACGCTCACCTGGACCCTAAACTGTCCCCGTCCCCGAACCCTAACCCTAGCCCGAACCCTAAAGCTAACCCTACCCCGAAGCCTTCCCCTCACCCGTACCCTAATCCTAACCCGTACGCTCACACTAACCCACGCCCTCACACGTACGCTCCCCCTAAACCGTTGTCGTACCCTCACCTGGACCCTAAATCGTCCCCGTCCCCTAACCCTAACCCTAGCCCGAACCCTAACCCTAACCTTTCCACGAAGCCTTCCCCTCACCAGTCCCATACTCCTAACCCGTACGCTCATACTAACCCGCACCCTCACACATTCGCTCCCCCTAAAGTGTTGTCGTACCCTCACCTGGACCCTAAACCGTCCCCGTCCCCTAACCCTTACCCTAGCCCGAACCCTAACCCTAACCCTTCCCCGAAGCCTTCCCCTCACCCGTCCCCTAATCCTAACCCGTACACTCACACTAACCCGCGCCCTCACACGTACGCTCCCCCTAAACCATTGTCGTACCCTCACCTGAACCCTAAACCGTCCCCATCCCCTAACCCTAACCCTAGCCCGAAACCTAAACCTAACCCTTCCCCGAAGCCTTCCCCTTACCCGTTCCCTAATCGTAACCCGTACGCTCACACTAACCCGCGCCCTCACACGTACGCTCACCCTAAACTGTTTTCGTACCCTCACCTGGACCCTAAACCGTCCCCATTCCCTAACCCTAACCCTAGCCTGAACCCTAGCCCTAACCCTTTCCCGAAGCCTTCCCCTCACCCGTCCCCTAATCCTAACTCATACGCTCATACTAACCCGCACCCTCACACATTCGCTCCCCCTAAAGCGTTGTCGTACCCTCACCTGGACCCTAAACCGTCCCCGTCCCCTAACCCTAACCCTAGTCCGAACCCTAACCCTAACCCTTCCCTGAAGCCTTCCCCTCACCCGTCCCCTAATCTTAACCCGTACGCTCACACTATCTCGCGCCCTCACACGTACGGTCCCCCTAAACCGTTGTCGTACCCTCACCTGGACCCTAAATCGTCCCCGTCCCCTAACCCTAACCTAGCCCGAACCCTAACCCTAACCTTTACACGAAGCCTTCCCCTCACCAGTCCCATAATCCTAACCCGTACGCTCATACTAACCCGCACCCTCACACATTCGCTCCCCCTAAAGCGTTGTCGTACCCTCACCTGGACCCTAAACCGTCCCCGTCCCCTAACCCTAACCCTAGCCCGAACCCTAACCCTAACCCTTCCCCGAAGCCTTCCCCTCACCCGTCCCCTAATCCTAACCCGTACACTCACACTAACCCGCGCCCTCACACGTACGCTCCCGCTAAACCATTGTCGTACCCTCACCTGAACCCTAAACCGTCCCCATCCCCTAACCCTAACCCTAGCCCGAACCCTAAACCTAACACTTCCCCGAAGCCTTCCCCTTACCCGTTCCCTAATCGTAACCCGTACGCTCACACTAACCCGCGCCCTCACACGTACGCTCACCCTAAACTGTTGTCGTACCCTCATCTGGACCCTAAACCGTCCCCATCCCCTAACCCTAACCCTAGCCCGAACACTAGCCCTAACCCTTTCCCGAAGCCTTCCCCTCACCCGACCCCTAATCCTAACCCGTACGCTCACACTAACCTGCGCCCTCACACGTACGCTCCCCCTAAACCGTTGTCGTACCCTCACCTGGACCCTAAATCGTCCTTGTCCCCTAACCCTAACCCTAGCCCGAACCCTAAACCTAACATTTCCACGAAGCCTTCCCCTCACCCGTCCCATAATCCTAACCCGTACGCTCATACTAACCCGCACCCTCACACATTCGCTCCCCCTAAAACGTTGTCGTACCCTCAACTGGACCCTAAACCGTCCCCGTCCCCTAACCCTAACCCTAGCCCGAACCCTAACCCTAACCCTTCCCTGAAGCCTTCCCCTCACCCGTCCCCTAATCCTAACCCGTACGCTCACACTAACCCGCGCCCTCACATGTACCCTTCCCGTAAAGCGTTGTCGTATCCTCACCTGGACCCTAAACCGTCCCCGTCACCTAAGCCTAACCCTAGCCCGAACCGTAACACTTCCCCGAAGCTTTCCCCTCACCCGTCCCCTAATCCTAAACCGTACGCTCACACTAACCCCCACCCTCACACGTACCCTCCCCCTAAAGCGCTGTCGTACCCTCAACTGGACCCTAAACCGTCCCCGTCCCCTAACCCTAACCCTAGCCCGAACCCTAACCCTAACACTTCCCAGAAGCCTTCCCCTCACCCGTCCCCTAATCCTAACCCATACGCTCACACTAACACGTGCCCTCACATGTACGCTCCCCCTAAACCGTTGTCGTACCCTCAATTGGACCCTAAACCGTCCCCGTCCCCTAACCCTAACCCTAGCCCGAACCCTAACCCTAAAACTTCCCCGAAGCCTTTCCCTCACCCGTCCCCTAATCCTAACCCGTACGCTCACACTATCCCGGGCCCTCACGCGTACGCTCCCCCTAAACCGTTGTCGTACCCTCACCTGGACCCTAAACCGTCCCCGTCCCCTAACCCTAACCTTAGCCCGAACCCTAACCCTAACCCTTCCCCGAAGCCTTCCCCTCACCCGTCCCCTAACCCTAACCCGTACGCTCACACTAACCCGCGCCCTCACACGTGTGCTCCCCCTAAACCGTTGTCGTACCCTCACCTGGACCCTAAACCGTCCCCGTCCCCTAACCCTAACCCTAGCCCGAACCCTAACCCTAACCCTTCCCCGAAGCCTTCCCCTCACCCGTCCCCTAATCCTAAACCGTACGCTCACACTAACCCATGCCCTCACACGTACCCTCCCCCTAAAGCGCTGTCTTACACTCAACTGGACCCTAAACCGTCCCCGTACCCTAACCCTAACCCTAGCCCGAACCCTAAACCTAACCCTTCCCCGAAGCCTTCCCTTCACCCGTCCTCTAATCCTAACCCGTACGCTCACACTAACCCGTGCCCTCACATGTACGCTCCCCCTAAACCGTTGTCGTACCCTCACCTGGACCCTAAACCGTCCCCGTCCCCTAACCCTAACCCTAGCCCGAACCCTAACCCTAACACTTCCCCGAAGCCTTACCCTCACCTGTCCCCTAACCCTAACCCGTACGCTCACACTAACCCGCGCCCTCACACGTATTCTCCCCCTAAACCGTTGTCGTACCCTCACCTGGACCCTAAACCGTCCCCTTCCCCTAACCCTAAACCTAGCCCGAACCCTAACCCTAACATTTCCACGAAGCCTTCCCCTCACCCGTCCCATAATCCTAACCCATACGCTCATACTAACCCGCACCCTCACACATTCGCTCCCCCTAAAGCGTTGTCGTACCCTCACCTGGACCCTAAACCGTCCCCGTCCCCTAACCCTAACCCTAGCCCGAACCCTAACCCTAACCCTTCCCTGAAACCTTCCCCTCACCCGTCCCCTAATCCTAACCCGTACGCTCACACTAACCCGCGCCCTCACACGTACCCTCCCCGTAAAGCGTTGTCGTATCCTCACCTGGACCCTAAACCGTCCCCGTCACCTAAGCCTAACCCTAGCCCGAACCCTAAAACTTCCCCGAAGCCTTCCCCTCACCCGTCCCCTAATCCTAACCCGTACGCTCACACTAACCCACGCCCTCACACGTACGCTCCCCCTAAACCATTGTCGTACCGTCACCTGGACCCTAAACCGTCCCCGTCCCCTAACCCTAACCCTAGTCCGAACCCTAACCCTAACCCTTCCCTGAAGCCTTCCCCTCACCCGTCCCCTAATCTTAACCCGTACGCTCACACTATCTCACGCCCTCACACGTACGCTCCCCCTAAACCGTTGTCGTACCCTCACCTGGACCCTAAATCGTCCCCGTCCCCTAACCCTAACCCTAGCCCGAACCCTAACCCTAACCTTTCCACGAAGCCTTCCCCTCACCAGTCCCATAATCCTAACCCGTACGCTCATACTAACCCGCACCCTCACACATTCGCTCCCCCTAAAGCTGTGTCGTACCCTCACCTGGACCCTAAACCGTCCCCGTCCCCTAACCCTAACCCTAGCCCGAACCCTAAACCTAACCTTTCCCCGAAGCCTTCCCCTCACCCGTCCCCTAATCCTAACCCGTACACTCACACTAACCCGCGCCCTCACACGTACGCTCCCGCTAAACCATTGTCGTACCCTCACCTGAACCCTAAACCGTCCCCATCCCCTAACCCTAACCCTAGCCCGAACCCTAAACCTAACCCTTCCCCGAAGCCTTCCCCTTACCCGTTCCCTAATCGTAACCCGTACGCTCACACTAACCCGCGCCCTCACACGTACGCTCACCCTAAACTGTTGTCGTACCCTCACCTGGACCCTAAACCGTCCCCATCCCCTAACCCTAACCCTAGCCCGAACACTAGCCCTAACCCTTTCCCGAAGCCTTCCCCTCACCCGTCCCCTAATCCTAACCCGTACGCTCACACTAACCTGCGCCCTCACACGTACGCTCCCCCTAAACCGTTGTCGTACCCTCACCTGGACCCTAAATCGTCCTTGTCCCCTAACCCTAACCCTAGCCCGAACCCTAAACCTAACATTTCCACGAAGCCTTCCCCTCAACCGTCCCATAATCCTAACCCGTACGCTCATACTAACCCGCACCCTCACACATTCGCTCCCCCTAAAGAGTTGTCGTACCCTCTCCTGGACCCTAAACCGTCCCCGTCCCCTAACCCTAACCCTAGCCCGAACCCTAACCCTAATCCTTCCCCGAAGCCTTCCCCTCACCCGTCCCCTAATCCTAAACCGTACGCTCACACTAACCTGCGCACTCACATGTACGCTCCCCCTAAACCGTTGTAGTACCCTCACCTGGACCCTAAACCGTCCCCGTCCCCTAACCCTAACCCTAGCCCGAACCCTAACCCTAACCCTTCCCCGAAGCCTTCCCCTCACCCGTCCCCTAATCCTAAACCGTAGGCTCACACTAACCCATGCCCTCACACGTACCCTCCCCCTAAAGCGCTGTCTTACACTCAACTGGACCCTAAACCATCCCCGTCCCCTAACCCTAACCCTAGCCCGAACCCTAACCCTAACCCTTCCCCGAAGCCTTCCCCTCACCCGTCCTCTAATCCTAACCCGTACGCTCACACTAACCCGTGCCCTCACATGTACGCTCCCCCTAAACCGTTGTCGTACCCTCACCTGAACCCTAAACCGTCCCCGTCCCCTAACCCTAACCCTAGCCCGAACCCTAAACCTAACACTTCCCCGAAGCCTTCCCCTCACCTGTCCCCTAACCCTAACCCGTACGCTCACACTAACCCGCGCCCTCACACGTATTCTCCCCCTAAACCGTTGTCGTACACTCACCTGGACCCTAAACCGTCCCCTTCCCCTAACCCTAAACCTAGTCCGAACCCTAACCCTAACCCTTCCCCGAAGCATTCCCCTCACCCGTCCCCTAATCCTAACCCGTACGCTCACACTAACCCGCGCCCTCACACGTACGCTCCCCCTAAAGCGTTGTCGTACCCTCACCTGGACCCTAAACCGTCCCCGTCCCCTAACCCTAACCCTAGCCCGAACCCTAACCCTAACCCTTCCCCGAAGCCTTCACCTCACCCGTCCCCTAACCCTAACCCGTACGCTCACACTAACCCGCGCCCTCACACGTGTGCTCCCCCTAAACCGTTGTCGTACACTCACGGGGACCCTAAACCGTCCCCGTCCCCTAACCCTAACCTTAGCCCGAACCCTAACCCTAACACTTCCCAGAAGCCTTCCCCTCACCCGTCCCCTAATCCTAACCCGTACGCTCACACTAACCTGCGCACTCACATTTACGCTCCCCCTAAACCGTGGTAGTACCCTCACCTGGACCCTAAACCGTCCCCGTCCCCTAACCCTAACCCTAGCCCGAACCCTAACCCTAACCCTTCCCCGAAGCCTTCCCCTCACCCGTCCCCTAATCCTAAACCGTACGCTCACACTAACCCATGCCCTCACACGTACCCTCCCCCTAAAGCGCTGTCTTACACTCAACTGAACCCTAAACCGTCCCCGTCCCCTAACCCTAACCGTAGCCCGAACCCTAACCCTAACCCTTCCCCGAAGCCTTCCTCTCACCCGTCCCCTAATCCTAACGGGTACGCTAACACTAACCCGTGCCCTCACATGTACGCTCCCCCTAAACCGTTGTCGTACGCTCACCTGGACCCTAAACTGTCCCCGTCCCCGAACCCTAACCCTAGCCCGAACCCTAAAGCTAACCCTACCCCGAAGCCTTCCCCTCACCCGTCCCCTAATCCTAACCCGTACGCTCACACTAACCCACGCCCTCACACGTACGCTCCCCCTAAACCATTGTCGTACCGTCACCTGGACCCTAAACCGTCCCCGTCCCCTAACCCTAACCCTAGACCGAACCCTAACCCTAACCCTTCCCCGAAGCCTACACCTCACCCGTCCCCTAATCTTAACCCGTACGCTCACACTAACTCGCGCCCTCACACGTACGCTCCCCCTAAACCGTTGTCGTACCCTCACCTGGACCCTAAATCGTCCCCGTCCCCTAACCCTAACCCTAGCCCGAACCCTAACCCTAACCTTTCCACGAAGCCTTCCCCTCACCAGTCCCATACTCCTAACCCGTACGCTCATACTAACCCGCACCCTCACACATTCGCTCCCCCTAAAGTGTTGTCGTACCCTCACCTGGACCCTAAACCGTCCCCGTCCCCTAACCCTTACCCTAGCCCGAACCCTAACCCTAACCCTTCCCCGAAGCCTTCCCCTCACCCGTCCCCTAATCCTAACCCGTACACTCACACTAACCCGCGCCCTCACACGTACGCTCCCCCTAAACTATTGTCGTACCCTCACCTGAACCCTAAACCATCCCCATCCCCTAACCCTAACCCTAGCCCGAACCCTAAACCTAACCCTTCCTCGAAGCCTTCCCCTTACCCGTTCCCTAATCGTAACCCGTACGCTCACACTAACCCGCGCCCTCACATGTACGCTCACCCTAAACTGTTTTCGTACCCTCACCTGGACCCTAAACCGTCCCCATCCCCTAACCCTAACCCTAGCCTGAACCCTAGCCCTAACCCTTTCCCGAAGCCTTCCCCTCACCCGTCCCCTAATCCTAACTCATATGCTCACACTAACCTGCGCCCTCACATGTACGCTCCCCCTAAACCGTTGTCGTACCCTCACCTGGACCCTAAATCGTCCCCGTCCCCTAACCCTAACCCTAGCCCGAACCCTAACACTAACATTTCCACGAAGCCTTCCCCTCACCCGTCCCATAATCCTAACCCATACGCTCATACTAACCCGCACCCTCACACATTCGCTCCCCCTAAAGCGTTGTCGTACCCTCACCTGGACCCTAAACCGTCCCCGTCCCCTAACCCTAACCCTAGCCCGAACCCTAACCCTAACACTTCCCTGAAACCTTCCCCTCACCCGTCCCCTAATCCTAACCCGTACGCTCACACTAACCCGCGCCCTCACACGTACCCTCCCCGTAAAGCGTTGTCGTATCCTCACCTGGACCCTAAACCGTCCCCGTCACCTAAGCCTAACCCTAGCCCGAACCCTAAAACTTCCCCGAAGCCTTCCCCTCACCCGTCCCCTAATCCTAACCCGTACGCTCACACTAACCCACGCCCTCACACGTACGCTCCCCCTAAACCATTGTCGTACCGTCACCTGGACCCTAAACCGTCCCCGTCCCCTAACCCTAACCCTAGTCCGAACCCTAACCCTAACCCTTCCCTGAAGCCTTCCCCTCACCCGTCCCCTAATCTTATCCCGTACGCTCACACTATCTCGCGCCCTCACACGTACGCTCCCCCTAAACCGTTGTCGTACCCTCACCTGGACCCTAAATCGTCCCCGTCCCCTAACCCTAACCCTAGCCCGAACCCTAACCCTAACCTTTCCACGAAGCCTTCCCCTCACCAGTCCCATAATCCTAACCCGTACGCTCATACTAACCCGCACCCTCACACATTCGCTCCCCCTAAAGCGTTGTCGTACCCTCACCTGGACCCTAAACCGTCCCCGTCCCCTAACCCTAACCCTAGCCCGAACCCTAACCCTAACCCTTCCCCGAAGCCTTCCCCTCACCCGTCCCCTAATCCTAACCCGTACACTCACACTAACCCGCGCCCTCACACGTACGCTCCCGCTAAACCATTGTCGTACCCTCACCTGAACCCTAAACCGTCCCCATCCCCTAACCCTAACCCTAGCCCGAACCCTAAACCTAACCCTTCCCCGAAGCCTTCCCCTTACCCGTTCCCTAATCGTAACCCGTACGCTCACACTAACCCGCGCCCTCACACGTACGCTCACCCTAAACTGTTGTCGTACCCTCACCTGGACCCTAAACCGTCCCCATCCCCTAACCCTAACCCTAGCCCGAACACTAGCCCTAACCCTTTCCCGAAGCCTTCCCCTCACCCGTCCCCTAATCCTAACCCGTACGCTCACACTAACCTGCGCCCTCACACGTACGCTCACCCTAAACCGTTGTCGTACCCTCACCTGGACCCTAAATCGTCCTTGTCCCCTAACCCTAACCCTAGCCCGAACCCTAAACCTAACATTTCCACGAAGCCTTCCCCTCACCCGTCCCATAATCCTAACCCGTACGCTCATACTAACCCGCACCCTCACACATTCGCTCCCCCTAAAGAGTTGTCGTACCCTCACCTGGACCCTAAACCGTCCCCGTCCCCTAACCCTAACCCTAGCCCGAACCCTAACCCTAATCCTTCCCCGAAGCCTTCCCCTCACCCGTCCCCTAATCCTAAACCGTACGCTCACATTAACCTGCGCACTCACATGTACGCTCCCCCTAAACCGTTGTAGTACCCTCACCTGGACCCTAAACCGTCCCCGTCCCCTAACCCTAACCCTAGCCCGAACCCTAACCCTAACCCTTCCCCGAAGCCTTCCCCTCACCCGTCCCCTAATCCTAAACCGTAGGCTCACACTAACCCATGCCCTCACACGTACCCTCCCCCTAAAGCGCTGTCTTACACTCAACTGGACCCTAAACCGTCCCCGTCCCCTAACCCTAACCCTAGCCCGAACCCTAACCCTAACCCTTCCCCGAAGCCTTCCCCTCACCCGTCCTCTAATCCTAACCCGTACGCTCACACTAACCCGTGCCCTCACATGTACGCTCCCCCTAAACCGTTGTCGTACCCTCACCTGGACCCTAAACTGTCCCCGTCCCCTAACCCTAACCCTAGCCCGAACCCTAACCCTAACACTTCCCCGAAGCCTTCCCCTCACCTGTCCCCTAACCCTAACCCGTACGCTCACACTAACCCGCGCCCTCACACGTATTCTCCCCCTAAACCGTTGTCGTACACTCACCTGGACCCTAAACCGTCCCCTTCCCCTAACCCTAAACCTAGTCCGAACCCTAACCCTAACCCTTCCCCGAAGCATTCCCCTCACCCGTCCCCTAATCCTAACCCGTACACTCACACTAACCCGCGCCCTCACACGTACGCTCCCCCTAAAGCGTTGTCGTACCCTCACCTGGACCCTAAACCGTCCCCGTCCCCTAACCCTAACCCTAGCCCGAACCCTAACCCTAACCTTTCCCCGAAGCCTTCCCCTCACCCGTCCCCTAACCCTAACCCGTACGCTCACACTAACCCGCGCCCTCACACGTGTGCTCCCCCTAAACCGTTGTCGTACACTCACGGGGACCCTAAACCGTCCCCGTCCCCTAACCCTAACCCTAGCCCGAACCCTAACCCTAATCCTTCCCCGAAGCCTTCCCCTCACCCGTCCCCTAATCCTAATCCGTACGCTCACACTAACCTGCGCACTCACATGTACGCTCCCCCTAAACCGTTGTAGTACCCTCACCTGGACCCTAAACCGTCCCCGTCCCCTAACCCTAACCCTAGCCCGAACCCTAACCCTAATCCTTCCCCGAAGCCTTCCCCTCACCCGTCCCCTAATCCTAAACCGTACGCTCACACTAACCCATGCCCTCACACGTACCCTCCCCCTAAAGCGCTGTCTTACACTCAACTGGACCCTAAACCGTCCCCGTACCCTAACCCTAACCCTAGCCCGAACCCTAAACCTAACCCTTCCCCGAAGCCTTCCCCTCACCCGTCCTCTAATCCTAACCCGTACGCTCACACTAACCCATGCCCTCACATGTACGCTCCCCCTAAACCGTTGTCGTACCCTCACCTGGACCCTAAACCGTCCCCGTCCCCTAACCCTAACCCTAGCCCGAACCCTAACCCTAACACTTCCCCGAAGCCTTCCCCTCACCCGTCCCCTAACCCTAACCCGTACGCTCACACTAACCCGCGCCCTCACACGTATTCTCCCCCTAAACCGTTGTCGTACCCTCACCTGGACCCTAAACCGTCCCCTTCCCCTAACCCTAAACCTAGTCCGAACCCTAACCCTAACCCTTCCCCTAAGCATTCCCCTCACCCGTCCCCTAATCCTAACCCGTATGCTCACACTAACCCGCGCCCTCACACGTACGCTCCCCCTAAAGCGTTGTCGTACCCTCACCTGGACCCTAAACCGTCCCCGTCCCCTAACCCTAACCCTAGCACGATCCCTAACCCTAACACTTCCCCGAAGCCTTCCCCTCACCCGTCCCCTAATCCTAACCCGTACGCTCACACTAACTCGCGCCCTCACACGTACGCTCCCCCTAAACCATTGTCGTACCCTCACCTGAACCCTAAACCGTCCCCATCCCCTAACCCTAACCCTAGCCCGAACCCTAAACCTAACCCTTCCCCGAAGCCTTCCCCTTACCCGTTCCCTAATCGTAACCCGTACGCTCACACTAACCCGCGCCCTCACACGTACGCTCACCCTAAACTGTTTTCGTACCCTCACCTGGACCCTAAACCGTCCCCATCCCCTAACCCTAACCCTAGCCCGAACCCTAGCCCTAACCCTTTCCCGAAGCCTTCCCCTCACCCGTCCCCTAATCCTAACTCATACGCTCACACTAACCTGCGCCCTCACACGTACGCTCCCCCTAAACCGTTGTCGTACCCTCACCTGGACCCTAAATCGTCCCCGTCCCCTAACCCTAACCCTAGCCCGAACCCTAACCCTAACATTTCCACGAAGCCTTCCCCTCACCTGTCCCATAATCCTAACCCATACGCTCATACTAACCCGCACCCTCACACATTCGCTCCCCCTAAAGCGTTGTCGTACCCTCACCTGGACCCTAAACCGTCCCCGTCCCCTAACCCTAACCCTAGCCCGAACCCTAACCCTAACCCTTCCCCGAAACCTTCCCCTCACCCGTCCCCTAATCCTAACCCGTACGCTCACACTAACCCGCGCCCTCACACGTACCCTCCCCGTAAAGCGTTGTCGTATCCTCACCTGGACCCTAAACCGTCCCCGTCCCCTAACCCTAACCCTAGCCCGAACCCTAACCCTAACCCTTCCCCGAAGCCTTCCCCTCACCCGTCCCCTAATCCTAAACCGTACGCTCACACTAACCCATGCCCTCACACGTACCCTCCCCCTAAAGCGCTGTCTTACACTCAACTGGACCCTAAACCGTCCCCGTCCCCTAACCCTAACCCTAGCCCGAACCCTAACCCTAACCCTTCCCCGAAGCCTTCCCCTCACCCGTCCTCTAATCCTAACCCGTACGCTCACACTAACCCGTGCCCTCACATGTACGCTCCCCCTAAACCGTTGTCGTACCCTCACCTGGACCCTAAACCGTCCCCGTCCCCGTCCCCTAACCCTAGCCCGAACCCTAACCCTAACACTTCCCCGAAGCCTTCCCCTCACCTGTCCCCTAACCCTAACCCGTACGCTCACACTAACCCGCGCCCTCACACGTATTCTCCCCCTAAACCGTTGTCGTACCCTCACCTGGACCCTAAACCGTCCCCTTCCCCTAACCCTAAACCTAGTCCGAACACTAACCCTAACCCTTCCCCGAAGCATTCCCCTCACCCGTCCCCTAATCCTAACCCGTACACTCACACTAACCCGCGCCCTCACACGTACGCTCCCCCTAAAGCGTTGTCGTACCCTCACCTGGACCCTAAACCGTCCCCGTCCCCTAAACCTAACCCTAGCCCGATCCCTAACCCTAACACTTCCCCGAAGCCTTCCCCTCACCCGTCCCCTAATCCTAACCCGTACGCTCACACTATCTCGCGCCCTCACACGTACGCTCCCCCTAAACCGTTGTCGTACCCTCACCTGGACCCTAAATCGTCCCCGTCCCCTAACCCTAACCCGAACCCTAACCCTAACCTTTCCACGAAGCCTTCCCCTCACCCGTCCTGTAATCCTAACCCGTACGCTCATACTAACCCGCACCCTCACACATTCGCTCCCCCTAAAGCGTTGTCGTACCCTCACCTGGACCCTAAACCGTCCCCGTCCCCTAACCCTAACCCTAGCCCGAACCCTAACCCTAACCCTTCCCCGAAGCCTTCCCCTCACCCGTCCCCTAATCCTAACCCGTACGCTCACACTAACCTGCGCCCTCACACGTACGCTCCCGCTAAACCGTTGTCATACCCTCACCTGGACCCTAAATCGTCCTTGTCCCCTAACCCTAACCCTAGCCCGAACCCTAAACCTAACATTTCCACGAAGCCTTCCCCTCACCCGTCCCATAATCCTAACCCGTACGCTCATACTAATCCGCACCCTCACACATTCGCTCCCCCTAAAGCGTTGTCGTACCCTCACCTGGACCCTAAACCGTCCCCGTCCCCTAACACTAACCCTAGCCCGAACCCTAACCCTAACCCTTCCCTGAAGCCTTCCCCTCACCCGTCCCCTAATCCTAACCCGTACGCTCACACTAACCCGCGCCCTCACATGTACCCTCCCCGTAAAGCGTTGTCGTATCCTCACCTGGACCCTAAACCGTCCCCGTCACCTAAGCCTAACCCTAGCCCGAACCGTAACACTTCCCCGAAGCTTTCCCCTCACCCGTCCCCTAATCCTAAACCGTACGCTCACACTAACCCCCACCCTCACACGTACCCTCCCCCTAAAGCGCTGTCGTACCCTCAACTGGACCCTAAACCGTCCCCGTCCCCTAACCCTAACCCTATCCCGAACCCTAACCCTAACACTTCCCAGAAGCCTTCCCCTCACCCGTCCCCTAATCCTAACCCGTACGCTCACACTAACACGTGCCCTCACATGTACGCTCCCCCTAAACCATTGTCGTACCCTCAACTGGACCTTAAACCGTCCCCGTCCCCTAACCCTAACCCTAGCCCGAACCCTAACCCTAAAACTTCCCCGAAGCCTTCCCCTCACCCGTCCCCTAATCCTAACCCGTACGCTCACACTATCCCGGGCCCTCACGCGTACGCTCCCCCTAAACCGTTGTCGTACCCTCACCTGGACCCTAAACCGTCCCCGTCCCCTAACCCTAACCCTAGCCCGAACCCTAACCCTAACCCTTCCCCGAAGCATTCCCCTCACCCGTACCCTAATCCTAACCGTACGCTCACACTAACCGCGCCCTCACATGTACGCTCCCCCTAAAACGTTGTCGTACCCTCACCTGCAACCTAAACTGTCCCTGTCCCCTAACGCTAACCCTAGCCCGAACCCTAACCCTAACCCTTCGCGAAGCCTTCCCCTCACCCGTCCCCTAATCCTAAACCGTAGGCTCACACTAACCCGCACCCTCACACGTACCCTCCTCCTAAAGCGCTGTCTTACTCTCAACTGGACCCTAAACCGTCTCCGTCCCCTAACCCTAACCCTAGCCCGAACCCTAACCCTAACCCTTCCCCGAAGCCTTCCCCTCACCCGTCCCCTAATCCTGACCCGTACGCTCAAACTAAACCACGCCCTCACACGTACGCTCCCCCTAAACTGTTGTCGTACCCTCACCTGGACCCTAAACCGTCCCCGTCCCCTAACCCTAACCCTAGCCCGAACCCTAAACCTAACCCTTCCCCGAAGCCTTCCCCTCACCCGTCCCCTAATCCTAACCCGTACGCTCACACTAACCCGCGCCCTGACACGTATGCTCCCCCTAAACTGTTGTCGTACCCTCACCTGGACCCTAAACCGTCCCCGTCCCCTAACCCTCACCCTAGCCCGAACCCTAACCCTAACCCTTCCCCGAAGCCTTCCCCTCACCCGTCCCCTAACCCTAACCCGTACGCTCACACTAACCCGCGCCCTCACACGTGTGCTCCCCCTAAACCGTTGTCGTACCCTCACTGGGACCCTAAACCGTCCCCGTCCCCTAACCCTAACCCTAGCCCGAACCCTAACCCTAACCCTTCCCCGAAGCCTTCCCCTCACCCGTCCCCTAATCCTAACCCGTACGCTCACACTAACCTGCGCACTCACATTTACGCTCCCCCTAAACCGTTGTAGTACCCTCACCTGGACCCTAAACTGTCCCCATCCCCTAACCCTAACCCTAGCACGAACTCTAACCCTAACCCTTCCCCGAAGCCTTCCCCTCACCCGTCCCCTAATCCTAAACCGTACGCTCACACTAACCCATGCCCTCACACGTACCCTCCCCCGAAAGCGCTGTCTTACCTCAACTGGACCCTAAACCGTCCCCGTCCCCTAACCCTAACCCTAGCCCGAACCCTAACCCTTACTCTTCCCCGAAGTCTTCCCCTCAACCGTCCCCTAATCCTAACCCGTACACTCACACTAACCCGCGCCCTCACACGTACCCTCCCCCTAAAGCGCTGTCGTACCCTCAACTGGACCCTAAACCGTCCCCGTCCCCTATCCCTAACCTTAGCACGAACCCTAACCCTAACACTTCCCAGAAGCCTTCCCCTCACCCGTCCCCTAATCCTAACCCGTACGTTCACACTAACCCGCGCTTTCACATGTACGCTCCCCCTAAACCGTTGTCGTTCCCTCACCTGGACCCTATACCGTCCCCGTCCCCTAACCCTAACCCTAGCCCGAACCTTAACCCTAACCCTTGCCCGAAGACTTCCCCTCACCCGTCCCCTAATCCTAAACCGTACGCTCACACTAACCCATGCCCTCACACGTACCCTCCCCCTAAAGCGCTGTCTTACACTCAACTGGACCCTAAACCGTCCCCGTCCCCTAACCCTAACCGTAGCCCGAACCCTAACCCTAACCCTTCCCCGAAGCCTTCCTCTCACCCGTCCCCTAATCCTAACAGGTACGCTCACACTAACCCGTGCCCTCACATGTACGCTCCCCCTAAACCGTTGTCGTACGCTCACCTGGACCCTAAACTGTCCCCGTCCCCGAACCCTAACCCTAGCCCGAACTCTAAAGCTAACCCTTCCCCGAAGCCTTCCCCTCACCCGTCCCCTAATCCTAACCCGTACGCTCACACTAACGCACGCCCTCACACGTACGCTCCCCCTAAACCATTGTCGTACCGTCACCTGGACCCTAAACCGTCCCCGTCCCCTAACCCTAACCCTAGACCGAACCCTAACCCTAACCCTTCCCCGAAGCCTACCCCTCACCCGTCCCCTAATCTTAACCCGTACGCTCACACTAACTCGCGCCCTCACACGTACGCTCCCCCTAAACCGTTGTCGTACCCTCACCTGGACCCTAAATCGTCCCCGTCCCCTAACCCTAACCCTAGCCCGAACCCTAACCCTAACCTTTCCACGAAGCCTTCCCCTCACCAGTCCCATAATCCTAACCCGTACGCTCATACTAACCCGCACCCTCACACATTCGCTCCCCCTAAAGTGTTGTCGTACCCTCACCTGGACCCTAAACCGTCCCCGTCCCCTAGCCCTAAGCCTAGCCAGAACCCTAACCCTAACCCTTCCCCGAAGCCTTCCCCTCACCCGTCCCCTAATCCTAACCCGTACGCTCACAGTAACCCGTGCCCTCACACATACGCTCCCCCTAAACCGTTGTCGTACCCTCAGCTGGACCCTAAACCGTCCCCGTCCTCTAACCCTAAACCTAGCCCGAACCCTAGCCCGAACCCTTCCACGAAGCCTTCCCCTCACCGGTCCCCTAATCCTAACCCGTACGCTCACACTAACCCACGCGCTCACACGTACGCTTCCCCTAAAATGTTGTCGTACCCTCACCTGGACCCTAAACCTTCCCCGTCCCCTAACCCTAACCCTAGCCCGAACCCTAACCCTAACCCTTCCCCGAAGCCTTCCTCTCACCCGTCCCCTAGGCCTAACACGTAACCTCACACTAATCCGCGCCCTCACACATTCGCTCCCCCTAAAACGTTGTCGTACACTCACCTGCACCCAAAACCGTCCCCGTCCCCTAACCTTAACCCTAGCTCGAACCCTAAACCTAACGCTTCCCCGAAGCCGTCCCCTCACCCGTCCCCTAATCCTAACCCATATGCACACACTAACCCGCGCCCTCACACGTACGCTCCCCCTAAACCGCTATCGTACCCTCACCTAGACCCTAAAACGTCCCCGTCCCCTAACCCTAACCCTAGCCCGAATCCTAAACCTAACCCTTCCCCGAAGCCTTCCCCTCACCCATCCCCTAATCCTAACACATACGCTCACACTAACCCGCGCCCTCACATGTACGCTCCCCCTAAACCCTTGTCGTATCCTCACCTGGACCGTAAACCGTCCCCGTCCCCTAAAACTAACCCTAGCCTGAACCCTAACCCTAACCCTTCCCCAAAGCCTTCCCCTCACCCATCCCCTAATCCTAACACATACGCTCACACTAACCCGCGCCCTCACACGTACCCTCCCCCTAAAGCGTTGTCATACCCTCACCTGGACCCTAAACCGTCCCCGTCCCCTAACCCTAACCCTAGCCCAAACCCTAAGCCTAACACTTCCCCGAAGCCTTCCCCTCACCCTTCCACTAATCCTAACCCGTACGCTCACACTAACCCGCGCCCTCACACGTACCCTCCCCCTAAAGCGTTGTCGTACCCTCACCTGGACCCTAAACCGTCCCCGATCCCTAACCCTAACCCTAGCCCGAACCCTAACCCTAACCCTTCCCCGAAGCCTTCCCCTCACCCGTCCCCTAATCCTAACCCGTACGCTCACACTAACCCGCGCCCTCACATGTACGCTCCCCCTAAACCGTTGTCGTACCCTCACATGGAACCTAAACCGTCCCCGTCCCCTAACCCTAACCCTAGCCCGAACCCTTCCACGAAGCCTTCCCCTCACACGTCCCCTAATCCTAACCCGTACGCTCACACTAACCCACGCCCTCACACGTACGCTCCCCCTAAACCATACTCGTACCCTCACCTGGACCCTAAACCGTCCCCGTCCCCTAACCCTAACCCTAGCCCGAACCCTAAACCTAACGCTTCCCCGAAGCCTTCCCCTCACCCGTCCCCTAATCCTAACCCATATGCACACACTAACCCGCGCCCTCACATGTACGCTCCCCCTAAACCGTTGTCGTATCCTCACCTGGACTGTAAACCGTCCCCGTCCGCTAACACTAACCCTAGCCCGAACCCTAACCCTAACACTTCCCTGAAGCCTTCCCCTCACCCGTCCCCTAATCCTAACCCGTACGCTCACACTAACCCGCGCCCTCACACGTACCCTCCCCCTAAAGCGTTGTCATACCCTCACCTGGACCCTAAACCGTCCCCGTACCCTAACCCTAACCCTAGCCCGAACCCTAAGACTAACCCTTCCCCGAAGCCTTCCCCTCACCCTTCCACTAATCCTAACCCGTACGCTCACACTAACCCGCGCCCTCACACGTACCCTCCCCCTAAAGCGTTGTCGTACCTCACCTGGACCCTAAACCTTTCCCGCCCCCTAATCCTAACCCTAGCCAGAAACCTAACCCTAACACTTCCCCGAAGCCTTCCCCTCACCCGTGCCCTAATCCTAAACTTTACGCTCACACTAACACACGCCCTCACACGTACCCTCCCCCTAAAGCGCTGTCGTACCCTCAACTGGACCCTAAACCGTCCCCGTCCCCTAACCCTAACCCTAGCCCGAACCCTAAACCTAACGCTTCCCCGAAGCCGTCCCCTCACCCGTCCCCTAATCCTAACCCATATGCACACACTAACCCGCGCCCTCACACGTACGCTCCCCCTAAACCGCTGTCGTATCCTGACCTGGACCCTAAAACGTCCCCGTCCCCTAACCCTAACCCTAGCCCGAACCCTAAACCTAACCCTTCCCCGAAGCCTTCCCCTCACCCATCCCCTAATCCTAACACATACGCTCACACTAACCCGCGCCCTCACACGTACGCTCCCCCTAAACCGTTGTTGTATCCTCACCTGGACCGTAAACCGTCCCCGTCCCCTAAAACTAACCCTAGCCTGAACCCTAACCCTAACCCTTCCCCAAAGCCTTCCCCTCACCCGTCACCTAATCCTAACCCGTACGCTCACACTAACCCGCGCCCTCACACGTACCCTCCCCCTAAAGCGTTGTCATACCCTCACCTGGACCCTAAACCGTCCCCGTCCCCTAATCCTAACGCTAGCCCGAACCCTAAGCCTAACCCTTCCCCGAAGACTTCCCCTCACCCTTCCACTAATCCTAACCCGTACGCTCACACTAACCCGCGCCCTCACACGTACCCTCCCCCTAAAGCGTTGTCGTACCCTCACCTGGACCCTAAACCGTCCCCGATCCCTAACCCTAACCCTAGCCCGAACCCTAACCCTAACCCTTCCCCGAAGCCTTCCCCTCACCCGTCCCCTAATCCTAACCCGTACGCTCACACTAACCCGCGCCCTCACATGTACGCTCCCCCTAAACCGTTGTCGTACCCTCACATGGAACCTAAACCGTCCCCGTCCCCTAACCCTAACCCTAGCCCGAACCCTTCCACGAAGCCTTCCCCTCACCCGTCCCCTAATCCTAACCCGTACGCTCACACTAACCCACGCCCTCACACGTACGCTCCCCCTAAACCATACTCGTACCCTCACCTGGACCCTAAACCGTCCCCGTCCCCTAACCCTAACCCTAGCCCGAACCCTAAACCTAACACTTCCCCGAAGCCTTCCCCTCACCCGTCCCCTAATCCTAACCCGTACACTCACACTAACCCGCGCCCTCACACGTACGCTCCCCCTAAAATGTTGTCGTACCCTCACCTGGACCCTAAACCGTCCCCATCCCCTAACTCTAACCCTAGCCCGAACCCTAACGCTAACCCTTCCCCGAAGCCTTCCCCTCACCCGTCCCCTAATCCTAACCCATACGCTCAAACTAACCTGCGCCCTCACACGTACGCTCCCCGTAAACCTTTGTCGTAACCTCACCTGGACCCTAAACCGTCCCCGTCCCCTAACCCTAACCCTAGCCCGAACCCTAAACCTAACGCTTCCCCGAAGCCTTCCCCTCACACTTCCCCTAATCCTAACGCATATGCACACACTAACCCGCGCCCTCACACGTACGCTCCCCCTAAACCGCTGTCGTACCCTCACCTGGACCCTAAAACGTCCCCGTCCCCTAACCCTAACCCTAGCCCGAACCCTAAACCTAACCCTTCCCCGAAGCCTTCCCCTCACACATCCCCTAATCCTAACACATACGCTCACACTAACCCGCGCCCTCACACATACGCTCCCCCTAAACCGTTGTCGTACCCTCACCTGGAACCTAAATCGTCCCCGTCCCCGTCCCCGAACCCTAACCCTAGCCCGAACCCTAAACCTAACCCTTCCCCGAAGGCTTCCCCTCACCCGTCCCCTAATCCTAACCCGTACGCTCACACTAAACCGTGCCCTCACATGTACGCTCCCCCTAAACCGTTGTCGTACCCTCACCTGGACCCTAAACCGTCCCCATTCCCTAACCCTAACCCTAGCCCGAACCCTAAACCTAACACTTCCCCGAAGCCTTCCCCTCACCCATCCCCTAATCCTAACCCGTACGCTCACACTAACACGCTCCCTCACACGTACGCTCCCCCTAAACCGTTGTCGTACCCTCACCTGTACCCTAAACCGTCCCCGATCCCTAACCCTAACCCTAGCCCGAACCCTAACCCTAACCCTTCCCCAAAGCCTTCCCCTCACCCGTCTCATAATCCTAACCCGTACGCTCACACTAACCCACGCCCTCAAACGTACGCTCCCCCTAAACCATACTGGTACCCTCACCTGGACCCTAAACTGTCCCCGTCCCCTAACACTAACCCTAGCCCGAACCCTAACCCTAACCCTTCCCCGAAGCCTTCCCCTCACCCGTCCCCTAATCCTAACGCATACGCTCACACTAACCCGCGCCCTCACATGTACGCTCCCCGTAAACCGTTGTCGTAACCTCACCTGGACCCTAAACCGTCCCCGTCCCCGTCCCCTAATCCTAGCCCGAACCCTAACCCTAACCCTTCCCCGAAGCCTTCCCCTCACCCATCCCCTAATCCTAACCCGTACACTCACACTAACCCGCCCCCTCACACATACGTTCCCCCTAAACCGTTGTGGTACCCTCACCAGGACCCTAAACCGTCCTCGTCCCCTAACCCTAACCCTAGCCCGAACCCTAAACCTAACCCTTCCCCGAAGCCTTCCCCTCACCCGTCCCCTAATCCTAACCCGTACGCTCACACTAACCCGTGCCGTCACACGTACGCTCCCCCTAAGCCGTTGTCGTACCCTCACCTGGACCCTAAACCGTCCCCGTCCCCTAACCCTAAACCTAGCCCGAACACTAACCCTAACCCTTCCCCGAAGCCTTCCCCTCACCCGTCCCCTAATCATAACCCGTACGCTCACACTAACCCACGCCCTCACACGTACCCTCCCCCTAAAGCGCTGTCGTACCCTCAACTGGACCCTAAACCGTCCCCGTCCCCTAAGCCTAACCCTAACCCGAACCCTAACCCTAACACTTCCCCGAAGCCTTCCCCTCATCCGTCCCCTAATTCTAACCCGTACGCTCACACTAACCCGCGCCCTCACACGTATGCTCCCCCTAAACCGTTGTCATACCCTCAACAGGACCCTATACCGTCCCCGTCCCCTAGCCCTAAGCTTAGCCAGAACCCTAACCCTAACCCTTCCCCGAAGCCTTCCCCTCACCCGTCCCCTAATCCTAACCCGTACGCTCACACTAACCCGCACCCTCACACGTACCCTCCTCCTAAAGCGTTGTCGTACCCTCATCTGGACCATAAACCATCCCCGTAACCTAACCTTAACCCTAGCTCGAACTCTAACACTAACCATTCCCCGAAGCCTGCCCCTCACCCGTCCCCTAATCCTAATCCATAAGCTCACACTAACCCACGCCCTCACACGTACGCTCCCCCTAAACTGTTGTCGTACCCTGACCTGGTCCCTAAACCGTCCCCGTCCCCTAACCCTAACCCTAGCCCGTACACTAAACCTTACGCTTCCCCGAAGCCTTCCCCTCACCCGTCCCCTAATCCTAACACATATGCTCACACTAACCCGTGCCCTCACACTTACGCTGCCCCTAAACCGTTGTCGTACCCTCACCTGGACCCTAAAACGTCCCCGTCCCCTAACCCTAACCCTAGCCCGAACCCTAAACCTAACACTTCCCCGAAGCCTTCCCCTCACCCATCCCCTAATCCTAACCCATACGTTCACACTAACCCGCGCCCTCACACGTACGCTCCCCCTAAACCGTTGTCGTATCCTCACCTGGACTGTAAACCGTCCCCGTCCCCTAAACCTAACCCTGGCCCGAACCCTAAACCTAACGCTTCCCCGAAGCCTTCCCCTCACCCGTCCCCTAATCCTAACCCGTAGGCTCACACTAACCCGCGCCCTCACACGTACCCTCCCCCTAAAGCGTTGTCGTACCCTCATCTGGACCCTAAACCGTCCCCGTCCCCTAACCCTTAACCTAGCCCGAACCCTAACTCTAACCCTTCCCCGAAGCCTTCCCCTCACCCTTCCCCTAATGCTAACCCGTACGCTCACACTATCCCGCGCCCTCACAGGTACCCTCCCCCTAAAGCGTTGTCGTACCCTCACCTGGACCCTAAACCTTCCCCGTCCCCTAACCCTAACCCTAGCCCGAACACTTGCCCTAACACTTCCCCAAAACCTTCCCCTCACCCGTCCCGTAATCCTAACCCGTACGCTCACACTAACCCACACCCTCACACGTACCCTCCCCCTAAAGCGCTGTCGTACCCTCAACTGGACCCTAAACCGTCCCCGTCCCGTAAGCCTAACCCTAGCCTGAACCCTAACCCTAACACTTCCCCGAAGCCTTCCCCTCACCAGTCCCCTAATTCTAACCCGTACGCTCACACTAACCCGCGCCCTCACACGTACGCTCCCCCTAAACCGTTGTCATACCCTCACCAGGACCCTAAACCGTCCGCGTCCCCTAGCCTTAAGCTTAGTCAGAACCCTAACCCTAACCCTTCCCCGAAGCCTTCCCCTCACCCGTCCCCTAATCCTAACCCGTACGCTCACACTAATACGCACCCTCACATGTACCCTCCTCCTAAAGCGTTGTCGTACCCTCATCTGGACCCTAAACCATCCCCGTAACCTAACCTTAACCCTAGCTCGAACCCTAACCCTAACCATTCCCCAAAGCCTGCCCCTCACCCGTCCCCTAATCCTAAACCATATGCTCACACTAACCCACGCCCTCACACGTACGCTCCCCCTAAACTGTTGTCGTAAACTCACCTGGACCTAAACCGTCCCTGTCCCCTAACCCTAACCCTAGCCCGAACCCTAACCCTAACCCTTCCCCGAAGCATTCCCCTCACCCGTCCCCTATTCCTAACCCGTACGCGCACACTAACCTGCGCCCTCACACGTACGCTCCGCCTAAACCGTTGTCGTACCCTCACCTGGTCCCTAAACCGTCCCCGTCCCATAAACCTAACCCTAGCCCAAACCCTAACACTAACCCTTCCCTGAATCCTTCCCCTCACCCGTCCCCTAATCCTAACCCATATGCACACACTAACCCGCGCCCTCACACGTACGCTCCCCCTAAACCGTTGTCGTATCCTCACCTGGACTGGAAACCGTCCCCGTCCGCTAACACTAACCCTAGCCCGAACCCTAACCCTAACCCTTCCCCGAAGCCTTCCCCTCACCCGTCCCCTAATCCTAACCCGTACGCTCACAATAACCCGCGCCCTCACACGTACCCTCCCCCTAAAGCGTTGTCATACCCTCACCTGGACCCTAAACCGTCCCCGTACCGTAACCCTAACCCCAGCCCGAACCCTAAGCCTAACCCTTCCCCGAAGCCTTCCCCTCACCCTTCCACTAATCCTAACCCGTACGCTCACACTAACCCGCGCCCTCACACGTACCCTCCCCCTAAAGCGTTGTCGTACCTCACCTGGACCCTAAACCTTTCCCGTCCCCTAATCCTAACCCTAGCCAGAAACCTAACCCTAACACTTCCCCGAAGCCTTCCCCTCACCCGTGCCCTAATCCTAAACTTTACGCTCACACTAACCCACGCCCTCACACGTACCCTCCCCCTAAAGCGCTGTCGTACACTCAACTGGACCCTAAACCGTCCCCGTCCCCTAACCCTAACCCTAGCCCGAACCCTAACCCTAACACTTCCCCGAAGCCTTCCCCTCACCCGTCCCCTAATTCTAACCTGTACGCTCACACTAACACGCACCCTCACACGTACGCTTCCCCAAAACCGTTGTCATACCCTCAGCTGGAACCTAAACCGTCCCCGTCCCCTAGCCCTAAGCCTAGCCAGAACCCTAACCCTAACCCTTCCCCGAAGCCTTCCCCTCACCCGTCCCCTAATCCTAACCCGTACGCTCACAGTAACCCGTGCCCTCACACATACGCTCCCCCTAAACCGTTGTCGTACCCTCACCTGGACCCTAAACCGTCCCCGTCCCCTAACACTAACCCTAGCCCGAACCCTAAACCTAACCCTTCCCCGAAGCCTTCCCCTCACCCGTCCCCTAATCCTAACCCATACCCTCACACTAACCTGCGCCCTCACACGTACGCTCCCCGTAAACCGTTGTCGTAACCTCACCTGGACCCTAAACCGTCCCCGTCCCCTAACCCTAAACCTAGCCCGAACCCTAGCCCGAACACTTCCACGAAGCCTTCCCCTCACCCGTCCCCTAATCCTAACCCGTACGCTCACACTTACCCACGCGCTCACACGTACGCTTCCCCTAAAATGTTGTCGTACCCTCACCTGGACCCTAAACCTTCCCCGTCCCCTAACCCTAACCCTAGCCCGAACCCTAACCCTAACCCTTCCCCGAAGCCTTCCTCTCACCCGTCCCCTAAGCCTAACACGTACCCTCACACTAACCCGCGCCCTCACACATTCGCTCCCCCTAAAACGTTGTCGTACACTCACCTGGACCCTAAACCGTCCCCATCCCCTAACCCTAACCCTAGCCCGAACCCTAAACCTAACGCTTCCCCGAAGCCGTCCCCTCACCCGTCCCCTAATCCTAACCCATATGCACACACTAACCCACGCCCTCACACGTACGCTCCCCCTAAACCGCTGTCGTACCCTCACCTGGACCCTAAAACGTCCCCGTCCCCTAACCCTAACCCTAGCCCGAACCCTAAACCTAACACTTCCCCGAAGCCTTCCCCTCACCCATCCCCTAATCCTAACACATACGCTCACACTAACCCGCGCCCTCACACGTACGCTCCCCCTAAACCGTTGTCGTATCCTCACCTGGACCGTAAAGAGTCCCCGTCCCCTAAAACTAACCCTAGCCTGAACCCTAACCCTAACCCTTCCCCAAAGCCTTCCCCTCACCCGTCCCCTAATCCTAACCCGTACGCTCACACTAACCCGCGCCCTCACACGTACCCTCCCCCTAAAGCGTTGTCATACCCTCACCTGGACCCTAAACCGTCCCCGTCCCCTAACCCTAACCCTAGCCCGAACCCTAAGCCTAACCCTTCCCCGAAGCCTTCCCCTCACCCTTCCACTAATCCTAACCCGTACGCTCACACTAACCTGCGCCCTCACACGTACACTCCCCCTAAAGCGTTGTCGTACCCTCACTGGACCCTAAACCGTCCCCGATCCCTAACCTTAACACTAGCCCGAACCCTAACCCTAACCCTTCCCCGAAGCCTTCCCCTCACCCGTCCCCTAATCCTAACCCGTACGCTCACACTAACCCGCGCCCTCACATGTACGCTCCCCCTAAACCGTTGTCGTACCCTCACATGGAACCTAAACCGTCCCCGTCCCCTAACCCTAACCCTAGCCCGAACCCTAACGCTAACCCTTCCCCGAAGCCTTCCCCTCACCCGTCCCCTAATCCTAACCCATACGCTCACACTAACCTGCGCCCTCACACGTACGCTCCCCGTAAACCGTTGTCGTAACCTCACCTGGACCCTAAACCGTCCCCGTCCCCTAACCCTAACCCTAGCCCGAACCCTAAACCTAACGCTTCCCCGAAGCCTTCCCCTCACCCGTCCCCTAATCCTAACCCATATGCACACACTAACCCGCGCCCTCACACGTACGCTCCCCCTAAACCGCTGTCGTACCCTCACCTGGACCCTAAAACGTCCCCGTCCCCTAACCCTAACCCTAGCCCGAACCCTAAACCTAACCCTTCCCCGAAGCCTTCCCCTCACCCATCCCCTAATCCTAACACATACGCTCACACTAACGCGCGCCCTCACACATACGCTCCCCCTAAACCGTTGTCGTATCCTCACCTGGACCGTAAACATTCCCCGTCCCCTAATCCTAACCCTAGCCCGAAACCTAACCCTAACACTTCCCCGAAGCCTTCCCCTCACCCGTCCCCTAATCCTAAACCTTACTCTCACACTAACCCACGCCCTCACACGTACCCTCCCCCTAAAGCGCTGTCGTACCCTCAACTGGTCCCTAAACCGTCCCCGTCCCCTAACCCTAACCCTAGCCCGAACCCTAACCCTAACACTTCCCCGAAGCCTTCCCCTCACCCGTCCCCTAATGCTAACCCGTATGCTCACATTAACCCGCGCCCTCACACGTACGCTTCCCCTAAACCGTTGTCATACCCTCACCTGGAACCTAAACCGTCCCCGTACCCTAGCCCTAAGCCTAGCCAGAACCCTAACCCTAACCCTTCCCCGAAGCCTTCCCCTCACCCGTCCCCTAATCCTAACCCGTACGCTCTCAGTAACCCGTGCCCTCATACATACGCTCTCCTTAAACCGTTGTCGTACCCTCACCTGGACCCTAAATCGTCCCCGTCCCCGTCCCCGAACACTAACCCTAGCCCGAACCCTAAACCTAACCCTTCCCCGAAGCCTTCCCCTCACCCGTCCCCTAATCCTAACCCGTACGCTCACACTAACCTGTGCCCTCACATGTACGCTCCCCCTAAACCGTTGTCGTACCCTCACCTGGACCCTAAACCGTCCCCATTCCCTATCCCGAACCCTAGCCCGAACCCTAAACCTAACCCTTCCCCGAAGCCTTCCCCTCACCCGTCCCCCAATCCTAACCCGTACGCTCACACTAACCTGCGCCCTCACACGCACACTCCCCCTAAACCGTTGTCGTACCCTCACATGGACCCTAAACCATCCCCGTCCCCTAACCCTAACCCTAGCCCGAACCCTAACCCTAACCCTTCCCCGAAGCCTTCCCCTCACCCGTCCACTAATCCTAACGCATACGCTCACACTAACCGTGCGTCTCTCACATGTACGCTCCCCGTAAACCGTTGTCGTAACCTCACCTGGACCCGAAACCGTCCCCGTCCCCGTCCCCTAATCCTAGCCTGAACCCTAACCCTAACCCTTCCCCGAAGCCTTCCTCTCACCCGTCCCCTAAGCCTAACACGTACCCTCACACTAACCCGCGCCCTCACACGTTCGCTCCCCCTAAAACGTTGTCGTACCCTCACCTGGACCCTAAACCGTCCCCGTCCCCTAACCCTAACCCTAGCCCGAACCCTAAACCTAACGCTTCCCCGAAGCCGTCCCCTCACCCGTCCCCTAATCCTAACCCATATGCACACACTAACCCGCGCCCTCACACGTACGCTCCCCCTAAACCGCTGTCGTACCCTCACCTGGACCCTAAAACGTCCCCGTCCCCTAACCCTAACCCTAGCCCGAACCCTAAACCTAACCCTTCCCCGAAGCCTTCCCCTCACCCATCCCGTAATCCTAACACATACGCTCACACTAACCCGCGCCCTCACACGTACGCTCCCCCTAAAATGTTGTCGTACCCTCACCTGGACCCTAAACCGTCCCCATCCCCTAACCCTAACCCTAGCCCGAACCCTAACGCTAACCCTTCCCCGAAGCCTTCCCCTCACCCGTCCCCTAATCCTAACCCATACGCTCACACTAACCTGCGCCCTCACACGTACGCTCCCCGTAAACCGTTGTCGTAACCTCACCTGGACCCTAAACCGTCCCCGTCCCCTAACCCTAACCCTAGCCCGAACCCTAAACCTAACGCTTCCCCGAAGCCTTCCCCTCACCCGTCCCCTAATCCTAACCCATATGCACACACTAACCCGCGCCCTCACACGTACGCTCCCCCTAAACCGCTGTCGTACCCTCACCTGGAACCTAAACCGTCCCCGTACCCTAGCCCTAAGCCTAGCCAGAACCCTAACCCTAACCCTTCCCCGAAGCCTTCCCCTCACCCGTCCCCTAATGCTAACCCGTATGCTCACACTAACCCGCGCCCTCACACGTACGCTTCCCCTAAACCGTTGTCATACCCTCACCTGGAACCTAAACCGTCCCCGTACCCTAGCCCTAAGCCTAGCCAGAACCCTAACCCTAACCCTTCCCCGAAGCCTTCCCCTCACCCGTCCCCTAATCCTAACCCGTACGCTCACAGTAACCCGTGCCCTCATACATACGCTCCCCTTAAACCGTTGTCGTACCCTCACCTGGACCCTAAATCGTCCCCATCCCCGATCCCTAACACTAACCCTAGCCCGAACCCTAACCCTAACCCTTCCCCAAAGCCTTCCCCTCACCCGTCCCATAATCCTAACCTGTACGCTCACACTAACCCACGCCCTCACACGTACGCTCCCCCTAAACCATACTCGTACCCTCACCTGGACCCTAAACTGTCCCCGTCCCCTAACACTAACCCTAGCCCGAACCCTAACCCTAACACTTCCCCGAAGCCTTCCCCTCACCCGTCCCCCAATCCTAACCCGTACGCTCACACTAACCTGCGCCCTCACACGCACACTCCCCCTAAACCGTTGTCGTACCCTCACATGGACCCTAAACCGTCCCCGTCCCCTAACCCTAACCCTAGCCCGAACCCTAACCCTAACCCTTCCCCGAAGCCTTCCCCTCACCCGTCCCCTAATCCTAACGCATACGCTCACACTAACCCTGCGTCTCTCACATGTACGCTACCCGTAAACCGTTGTCGTAACCTCACCTGGACCCTAAACCGTCCCCGTCCCCGTCCCCTAATCCTAGCCTGAACCCTAACCCTAACCCTTCCCCGAAGCCTTCCCCTCACCCATCCCCTAATCCTAACCCGTACACTCACACTAACCCGCACCCTCACACATACTTTCCCCCTAAACCGTTGTGGTACCCTCACCAGGACCCTAAACCGTCCCCGTCCCCTAACCCTAACCCTAGCCCGAACCCTAAACCTAACCCTTCCCCGAAGCCTTCCCCTCACCCGTCCCCTAATCCTAACCCGTACGCTCACACTAACCCGTGCCCTCACACGTACGCTCCCCCTAAGCCGTTGTCGTACCCTCACCTGGACACTAAACCGTCCCCGTTCCCTAACACTAACCCTAGCCCGAACCCTAAACCTAATACTTCCCTGAAGCCTTCCCCTAACCCGTCCCCTAATCCTAACCCGTACGCTCACACTAACACGCGCCCTCACACGTACGCTCCCCCTAAGCCGTTGTCGTACCCTCACCTGGACCCTAAACCGTCCCCGTCCCCTAACACTAACCCTAGCCCGAACCCTAACCCTAACCCTTCCCCGAAGCCTTCCCCTCACCTGTCCCCTAATCCTAACACGTACGCTCACACTAACCCGCGCCCTCACACGTACGCTTCCCCTAAACTGTTGTCGTACCCTCACATGGACCCTAAACCGTCCCCGTCCCCTAACCCTAACCCTAACCCTAAACCTTCCCCGAAGCCTTCCCCTCACCCGTCCCCTAATCCTAACCCGTACGCTCACACTAACCCGCACCCTCACACGTACGCTCCCCCTAAACTGTTGTCGTACCCTCACCTGGACCCTAAACCGTCCCCATCCCCTAACCCTAACCCTAGCCCGAAACCTAACCCTAACACTTCCCCGAAGCCTTCCCCTCACCCGTCCCCTAATCCTAAATCATACGCTCACACTAACCCGCGCCCTCACACGTACGCTCCCCATAAACCGTTGTCGTAACCTCACCTGGACCCTAAACCGCCCCCGTACCCTCACCCTAACCCTAGCCCGAACCCTAACCCTAAAACTTCCCCGAAGCCTTCCCCTCACCCGTCCCCTAATCCTAACCCGTACGCACACACTAACCCGCCCCCTCACATGTACACTCCCCCTAAAGCGTTGTCGTACCCTCACCTGCAACCTAAACTGTCCCTGTCCCCTAACCCTAACCCTAGCCCGAACCCTAACCCTAACCCTTCCCCGAAGCCTTCCCCTCACCCGACCCCTAATCCTAAACCGTAGGCTCACACTAACCCGCGCCCTCACACGTACCCTCCCCCTAAAGTGCTGTCTTACTCTCAACTGGATCCTAAACCGTCCCCGTCCCCTAAACCTAACCCTAGCCCGAACCCTAACCCTAACACTTCCCCGAAAACTTCCCCTCACCCGTCCCCTAATCCTAACCCGTACGCTCACACTAACCCGCGCCCTCACACGTACGCTCCCCCTAAACTGTTGTCGTACCCTCACATGGACCCTAAACCGTCCCCTTCCCCTAACCCTAACCCTAGCCCGAACCCTAACCCTAACCCTTCCCCGAAGCCTTCCCCTCACCCGTGCCCTAACCGTAACCCGTACGCTCACACTAACCCTCGCCCTCACACGTATGCTCCCCCTAAACCGTTGTCGTACCCTCACCTGGACCCTAAACCGTCCCCGTACCCTAACCCTAACCCAAACCCGAACCCTAACTCTAACCCTTCCCCGAAGCCTTCCCCTCACCCGTCCCCTAACGCTAACCCGTACGCTCACACTAACCCGCGCCCACACACGTACGCTCCCCCTAAACCGTTGTGGTACCCTCACCTGGACCGTAAACCGTCCCCGTCCCCTAACCCTAACCCTAGCCCGAACCCTAACCCTAACACTTCCCCGAAGCCTTCCCCTCACCCGTCCCCTAATCCTAACCCGTACGCTCACCCTAACCCCCGCCCTCACATGTACGCTCCACCTAAAGCGTTGTCGTACCCTCACCTGCAACCTAAACGGTCCCTGTCCTCTAACGCTAACCCTAGCCCGAACCCTAACCCTAACCCTTCCCCGAAGCCTTCCCCTCATCCGTCCCCTAATCCTAAACCGTAGGCTCACACTAACCCGCGCCCTCACACGTACCCTCCCCCTAAAGCGCTGTCTTACTCTCAACTGGACCCTAAACCGTCCCCGTCCCCTATCCCTAACCCTAGCCCGAACCCTAAACCTAACCCTTCCCCGAAGCCTTCCCCTCACCCGTCCCCTAATCCTAACCCGTACGCTCACACTAACCCGCGCCCTAACACGTACGCTCCCCCTAAACTGTTGTCGTACCCTCACCTGGACCCTAAACCGTCCCCGTCCCCTAACCCTCACCCTAGCCCGAACCCTAACCCTAACCCTTCCCCGAAGCCTTCCCCTCACCCGTGCCCTAACCCTAACCCGTACGCTCACACTAACCTATGCCCTCACACGTACCCTCCCCCTAAAGCGCTATCTTACACTCAACTGGACCCTAAACCGTCCCCGTCCCCTAACCCTAACCCTAGCCCGAACCCTAACCCTAACCCTTCCCCGAAGCCTTCCCCTCACCTGTCCCCTAACCCTAACCCGTACGCTCACACTAACTCGCGCCCTCACACGTACGCTCCCCCTAAACCGTTGTCGTACCGTCACCTGGACCCTAGATCGTCCCCGTCCCCTAACCCTAACCCTAGCCCGAACCCTAACCCTAACATTTCCACGAAGCCTTCCCCTCACCCGTCCCATAATCCTAATCCGTACGCTCATACTAACCCGCACCCTCACACATTCGCTCCCCCTAATGCGTTGTCGTACCCTCACCTGGACCCTAAACCGTCCCCGTCCCCTAACCCTAACCCTAGCCCGAACCCTAACCCTAACCCTTCCCCGAAGCCTTCCCCTCACCCGTCCCCTAATCCTAACCCGTACGCTCACACTAACCCGCGCCCTCACACGTACGCTCCCCCTAAACCGTTGTCGTACCCTCACCTGGACCCTAAACCGTCCCCGTCCCCTAACCCTAACCCTAGCCCGAACCCTAAACCTAACCCTTCCCCGAAGCCTTCCCCTCACCCGTCCCCTAATCCTAACCCGTACGCTCACACTAACCCGCGCCCTCACATGTACGCTCACCCTAAACTGTTGTCGTACCCTCACCTGGACCCTGAACCGTCCCCGTCCCCTAACCCTAACCCTAGCCCGAACCCTAACCCTAACACTTCCCCGAAGCCTTCCCCTCACCCGTGCCCTAATCCTAACCCGTACGCTCACACTAACCTGCGCCCTCACACGTACGCTCCCCCTAAACCGTTGTCGTACCCTCACATGGACCCTAAACTGTCCCCGTCCCCTAACCCTAACCGTAGCCCGAACCCTAACCCTAACCCTTCCCTGAAGCCTTCCCCTCACCCGTCCCCTAATCCTAACCCGTACGCTCACACTAACCCGCGCCCTCACACGTACCCTCCCCGTAAAGCGTTGTCGTATCCTCACCTGGACCCTAAACCGTCCCCGTCACCTAAGCCTAACCCTAGCCCGAAACCTAACACTTCACCGAAGCTTTCCCCTCACCCGTCCCCTAATCCTAAACCGTACGCTCACACTAACCCGCACCCTCACACGTACCCTCCCCCTAAAGCGCTGTCGTACCCTCAACTGGACCCTAAACCGTCCCCGTCCCCTAACCCTAACCCTAGCCCGAACCCTAACCACAACACTTCCCAGAAGCCTTCCCCTCACCCGTCCCCTAATCCTAACCCGTACGCTCACACTAACACGTGCCCTCACATGTACGCTCCCCCTAAACCGTTGTCGTACCCTCAACTGGACCCTAAACCGTCCCCGTCCCCTAACCCTAACCCTAGCCCGAACCCTAACCCTAACACTTCCCCGAAGCCTTCCCCTCACCCGTCCCCTAATCCTAACCCGTACGCTCACACTATCCCGGGCCCTCACGCGTACGCTACCCCTAAACCGTTGTCGTACCCTCACCTGGACCCTAAACCATCCCTGTCCCCTAACCCTAACCCTAGCCCGAACCCTAACCCTAAACCTTCCCCGAAGCCTTCCGCTCACCCGTCCCCTAATCCTAACCCGTATGCTCACACTAACCCGCGCCCACACACGTACGCTCCCCCTAAACCGTTGTGGTACCCTCACCTGGACCCTAAACCGTCCCCGTCCCCTAACCCTAACCCGAGCCCGATCCCTAACCCTAACACTTCCCCGAAGCCTTCCCCTCACCCGTCCCCTAATCCTAACCCGTACGCTCACACTAACTCGCGCCCTCACACGTACGCTCCCCCTAAACCGTTGTCGTACCCTCACCTGGACCCTAAATCGTCCCCGTCCCCTAACCCTAACCCTAGCCCGAACCCTAACCCTAACCTTTCCACGAAGCCTTCCCCTCACCCGTCCCATAATCCTAACCCGTACGCTCATACTAACCCGCACCCTCACACATTCGCTCCCCCTAAAGCGATGTCGTACCCTCACCTGGACCCTAAACCGTCCCCGTCCCCTAACCCTAACCCTAGCCCGAACCCTAACCCTAACCCTTCCCCAAAGCCTTCCCCTCACCCGTCCCCTAATCCTAACCCGTACGCTCACACTAACCCGCGCCCTCACACGTACGCTCTCCCTAAACCATTGTCGTACCCTCACCTGGACCCTAAACCGTCCCCGTCCCCTAACCCTAACCCTAGCCCGAACCCTAAACCTAAACCTTCCCCGAAGCCTTCCCCTCCCCCGTCCCCTAATCCTAACCCGTACGCTCACACTAACCCGCGCCCTCACAGGTACTCTCACCCTAAACTGTTGTCGTACCCTCACCTGGACCCTGAAACGTCCCCGTCCCCTAACCCTAACCCTAGCCCGAACCCTAACCCTAACCTTTCCCCGAAGCCTTCCCCTCACCCGTACCCTAATCCTAACCCGTACGCTCACACTAACCTGCGCCCTCACACGTACGCTCCCCCTAAAGCGTTGTCGTACCCTCACCTGGACCCTAAACTGTCCCCGTCCCCTAACCCTAACCCCAGCCCAAACCCTAACCCTAACACTTCCCCGAAGCCTTCCCCTCACCCGTCCCCTAACCCTAACCCGTACGCTCACACTAACCCGCGCCTTCAGACGTATTCTCCCCCTAAACCGTTGTCGTACCCTCACCTGGACCCTAAACCGTCCCCTTCCCCTAAACCTAACCCTAGCCCGAACCCTAACCCTAACCCTTCCCCGAAGCCTTCCCCTCACCCGTGCCCTAATCCTAACCCGTACGCTCACACTAACCCGTGCCCTCACATGTACGCTCCCCGTAAACCGTTGTCGTAACCTCACCTGGACCCTAAACCGTCCCTGTCCCCGTCCCCTAATCCTAGCCTGAACCCTAATCCTAACCCTTCCCCGAAGCCTTCCACTCACCCATCCCCTAATCCTAACCCGTACGCTCACACTAACCCGCGCCCTCACACATACGCTCCCCCTAAACCGTTGTGGTACCCTCACCTGGACCCTAAACCGTCCCCGTCCCCTAAACCTAACCCTAGCCCGAACCCTAACCCTAACACTTCCCCGAAGCCTTCCCCTCTCCCGTCCCCTAATCCTAACCCGTACGCTCACACTAACCCGCGCCCTCACATGTACGCTCCCCCTAAAGTGTTGTCATACCCTCACCTGCAACCTAAAGTGTCCCTGTCCCCTAACGCTAACCCTAGCCCGAACTCTAACCCTAACCCTTCCCCGAAGCCTTCCTCTCACCCGTCCCCTAATCCTAACCCGTACGCTCACACTAACCCGCGCCCACACACGTACGCTCCCCCTAAAGCGTTGTCGTACCCTCACCTGGACCCTAAACCGTCCCCGTCCCCTAACCCTAACCCTAGCCCGAACCCTAAACCTAACCCTTCCCCAAAGCCTTCCCCTCACCCGTCCCCTAATCCTAACTCGTACGCTCACACTAACCCGTGCCCTCACAGGTACGCTCCCCCTAAGCCGTTGTCGTACCCTCACCTGGACCCTAAACCGTCCCCGTTACCTAACACTAACCCTAGCCCGAATCCTAAACCTAATACTTCCCTGAAGCCTTCCCCTCACCCGTCCCCTAATCCTAACCCGTACGCTCACACTAACACGCGCCCTCACACGTACGCTCCCCCTAAACCGTTGTCATACCCTCACCTGGACCCTAAACCGTCCCCGTCCCCTAAAACTAACCCTAGCCCGAACCCTAACCCTAACCCTTCCCCGAAGCCTTCCCCTCACCTGTCCCCTAATCCTAACCCGTACGCTCACACTAACCCACGCCCTCACACGTACGCTCCCCCTAAACTGTTGTCGTACCCTCACATGGACCCTAAACCGTCCCCGTCCCCTAACCCTAACCCTATCCCGAACCCTTCCACGAAGCCTTCCCCTCACCCGTCCCCTAATCCTAATCCGTACGCTCACACTAACCCGCGCCCTGACACGTACGCTCCCCCTAAACTGTTGTCGTACCCTCACCTGGACCCTAAACCGACCCCGTCCCCTAACCCTCACCCTAGCCCGAACCCTAACCCTAACCCTTCCCCGAAGCCTTCCCCTCACCCGTCCCCTAACCCTAACCCGTACGCTCACACTAACCCGCGCCCTCACACGTGTGCTCCCCCTAAACCGTTGTCGTACCCTCACCGGGACCCTAAACCGTCCCCGTCCCCTAACCCTAACCCTAGCCCGAACCCTAACCCTAACCATTCCCCGAAGCCTTCCCCTCACCCGTCCCCTAATCCTAACCCGTACGCTCACACTAACCTGCGCACTCACATTTACGCTCCCCCTAAACCGTTGTAGTACCCTCACCTGGACCCTAAACTGTCCCCATCCCCTAACCCTAACCCTAGACCGAACTCTAACCCTAACCCTTCCCCGAAACCTTCCCCTCACCCGTCCCCTAATCTTAAACCGTACGCTCACACTAACCCATGCCCTCACACGTACCCACCCCCTAAAGCGCTGTCTTACCTCAACTGGACCCTAAACCGTCCCCGTCCCCTAAACCTAACCCTAGCCCGAACCCTAACCCTTACCCTTCCCCGAAGTCTTCCCCTCAACCGTCCCCTATTCCTAACCCGTACGCTCACACTAACCCGCGCCCTCACACGTACCCTCCCCCTAAAGCGTTGTCGTACCATCACCTGGACCCTAAACCGTCCCTGTCCCCTAACCCTAACCCTAGCCCGAACCCTAACCCTAAAACTTCCCCGAAGCCTTCCCCTCACCCGTCTCCTAATCCTAACCCGTACGCTCACACTAAACCGTGCCCTCACACGTACCCTTCCCGTAAAGCGTTGTCGTACCCTCACCTGGACCCTAAACCGTCCCCGTCCCCTCACCCTAACCCTAGCCCGAACCCTAACCCTAACCCTTCCCCGAAGCCTTCCCCTCACCCTTCCCCTAATCCTAAACCGTACGCTCACACTAACCCGCGCCCTCACACGTACCCTCCCCCTAAAGCGCTGTCGTACCCTCAACTGGACCCTAAACCGTCCCCGTCCCCTATCCCTAACCTTAGCCCGAACCCTAACCCTAACACTTCCCAGAAGCCTTCCCCTCACCCGTCCCCTAATCCTAACCCGTACGTTCACACTAACCCGCGCCCTCACATGTACGCTCCCCCTAAACCGTTGTCGTTCCCTCACCTGGACCCTAAACCGTCCCCGTCCCCTAACCCTAACCCTAGCCCGAACCTTAACCCTAACCCTTCCCCGAAGCCTTCCCCTCACCCGTCCCCTAATCCTAACCCGTACGCTCACACTAACCTGCGCACTCACATTTACGCTCCCCCTAAACCGTTGTAGTACCCTCACCTGGACCCTAAACCGTCCCCGTCCCCTAACCCTAACCCTAGCCCGAACCCTAACCCTAACCCTTCCCCGAAGCCTTCCCCTCACCCGTCCCCTAATCCTAAACCGTACGCTCACACTAACCCATGCCCTCACACGTACCCTCCCCCTAAAGCGCTGTCTTACACTCAACTGGACCCTAAACCGTCCCTGTCCCCTAACCCTAACCCTAGCCCGAACCCTAAACCTAACCCTTCCCCGAAGCCTTCCCCTCACCCATCCCCTAATCCTAACACATACGCTCACACTAACGCGCGCCCTCACACATACGCTCCCCCTAAACCGTTGTCGTATCCTCACCTGGACCGTAAACATTCCCCGTCCCCTAATCCTAACCCTAGCCCGAAACCTAACCCTAACACTTCCCCGAAGCCTTCCCCTCACCCGTCCCCTAATCCTAAACCTTACGCTCACACTAACCCACGCCCTCACACGTACCCTCCCCCTAAAGCGCTGTCGTACCCTCAACTGGTCCCTAAACCGTCCCCGTCCCCTAACCCTAACCCTAGCCCGAACCCTAACCCTAACACTTCCCCGAAGCCTTCCCCTCACCCGTCCCCTAATGCTAACCCGTATGCTCACATTAACCCGCGCCCTCACACGTACGCTTCCCCTAAACCGTTGTCATACCCTCACCTGGAACCTAAACCGTCCCCGTACCCTAGCCCTAAGCCTAGCCAGAACCCTAACCCTAACCCTTCCCCGAAGCCTTCCCCTCACCCGTCCCCTAATCCTAACCCGTACGCTCTCAGTAACCCGTGCCCTCATACATACGCTCTCCTTAAACCGTTGTCGTACCCTCACCTGGACCCTAAATCGTCCCCGTCCCCGTCCCCGAACACTAACCCTAGCCCGAACCCTAAACCTAACCCTTCCCCGAAGCCTTCCCCTCACCCGTCCCCTAATCCTAACCCGTACGCTCACACTAACCTGTGCCCTCACATGTACGCTCCCCCTAAACCGTTGTCGTACCCTCACCTGGACCCTAAACCGTCCCCATTCCCTATCCCGAACCCTAGCCCGAACCCTAAACCTAACCCTTCCCCGAAGCCTTCCCCTCACCCGTCCCCCAATCCTAACCCGTACGCTCACACTAACCTGCGCCCTCACACGCACACTCCCCCTAAACCGTTGTCGTACCCTCACATGGACCCTAAACCATCCCCGTCCCCTAACCCTAACCCTAGCCCGAACCCTAACCCTAACCCTTCCCCGAAGCCTTCCCCTCACCCGTCCACTAATCCTAACGCATACGCTCACACTAACCGTGCGTCTCTCACATGTACGCTCCCCGTAAACCGTTGTCGTAACCTCACCTGGACCCGAAACCGTCCCCGTCCCCGTCCCCTAATCCTAGCCTGAACCCTAACCCTAACCCTTCCCCGAAGCCTTCCTCTCACCCGTCCCCTAAGCCTAACACGTACCCTCACACTAACCCGCGCCCTCACACGTTCGCTCCCCCTAAAACGTTGTCGTACCCTCACCTGGACCCTAAACCGTCCCCGTCCCCTAACCCTAACCCTAGCCCGAACCCTAAACCTAACGCTTCCCCGAAGCCGTCCCCTCACCCGTCCCCTAATCCTAACCCATATGCACACACTAACCCGCGCCCTCACACGTACGCTCCCCCTAAACCGCTGTCGTACCCTCACCTGGACCCTAAAACGTCCCCGTCCCCTAACCCTAACCCTAGCCCGAACCCTAAACCTAACCCTTCCCCGAAGCCTTCCCCTCACCCATCCCGTAATCCTAACACATACGCTCACACTAACCCGCGCCCTCACACGTACGCTCCCCCTAAAATGTTGTCGTACCCTCACCTGGACCCTAAACCGTCCCCATCCCCTAACCCTAACCCTAGCCCGAACCCTAACGCTAACCCTTCCCCGAAGCCTTCCCCTCACCCGTCCCCTAATCCTAACCCATACGCTCACACTAACCTGCGCCCTCACACGTACGCTCCCCGTAAACCGTTGTCGTAACCTCACCTGGACCCTAAACCGTCCCCGTCCCCTAACCCTAACCCTAGCCCGAACCCTAAACCTAACGCTTCCCCGAAGCCTTCCCCTCACCCGTCCCCTAATCCTAACCCATATGCACACACTAACCCGCGCCCTCACACGTACGCTCCCCCTAAACCGCTGTCGTACCCTCACCTGGAACCTAAACCGTCCCCGTACCCTAGCCCTAAGCCTAGCCAGAACCCTAACCCTAACCCTTCCCCGAAGCCTTCCCCTCACCCGTCCCCTAATGCTAACCCGTATGCTCACACTAACCCGCGCCCTCACACGTACGCTTCCCCTAAACCGTTGTCATACCCTCACCTGGAACCTAAACCGTCCCCGTACCCTAGCCCTAAGCCTAGCCAGAACCCTAACCCTAACCCTTCCCCGAAGCCTTCCCCTCACCCGTCCCCTAATCCTAACCCGTACGCTCACAGTAACCCGTGCCCTCATACATACGCTCCCCTTAAACCGTTGTCGTACCCTCACCTGGACCCTAAATCGTCCCCATCCCCGATCCCTAACACTAACCCTAGCCCGAACCCTAACCCTAACCCTTCCCCAAAGCCTTCCCCTCACCCGTCCCATAATCCTAACCTGTACGCTCACACTAACCCACGCCCTCACACGTACGCTCCCCCTAAACCATACTCGTACCCTCACCTGGACCCTAAACTGTCCCCGTCCCCTAACACTAACCCTAGCCCGAACCCTAACCCTAACACTTCCCCGAAGCCTTCCCCTCACCCGTCCCCCAATCCTAACCCGTACGCTCACACTAACCTGCGCCCTCACACGCACACTCCCCCTAAACCGTTGTCGTACCCTCACATGGACCCTAAACCGTCCCCGTCCCCTAACCCTAACCCTAGCCCGAACCCTAACCCTAACCCTTCCCCGAAGCCTTCCCCTCACCCGTCCCCTAATCCTAACGCATACGCTCACACTAACCCTGCGTCTCTCACATGTACGCTACCCGTAAACCGTTGTCGTAACCTCACCTGGACCCTAAACCGTCCCCGTCCCCGTCCCCTAATCCTAGCCTGAACCCTAACCCTAACCCTTCCCCGAAGCCTTCCCCTCACCCATCCCCTAATCCTAACCCGTACACTCACACTAACCCGCACCCTCACACATACTTTCCCCCTAAACCGTTGTGGTACCCTCACCAGGACCCTAAACCGTCCCCGTCCCCTAACCCTAACCCTAGCCCGAACCCTAAACCTAACCCTTCCCCGAAGCCTTCCCCTCACCCGTCCCCTAATCCTAACCCGTACGCTCACACTAACCCGTGCCCTCACACGTACGCTCCCCCTAAGCCGTTGTCGTACCCTCACCTGGACACTAAACCGTCCCCGTTCCCTAACACTAACCCTAGCCCGAACCCTAAACCTAATACTTCCCTGAAGCCTTCCCCTAACCCGTCCCCTAATCCTAACCCGTACGCTCACACTAACACGCGCCCTCACACGTACGCTCCCCCTAAGCCGTTGTCGTACCCTCACCTGGACCCTAAACCGTCCCCGTCCCCTAACACTAACCCTAGCCCGAACCCTAACCCTAACCCTTCCCCGAAGCCTTCCCCTCACCTGTCCCCTAATCCTAACACGTACGCTCACACTAACCCGCGCCCTCACACGTACGCTTCCCCTAAACTGTTGTCGTACCCTCACATGGACCCTAAACCGTCCCCGTCCCCTAACCCTAACCCTAACCCTAAACCTTCCCCGAAGCCTTCCCCTCACCCGTCCCCTAATCCTAACCCGTACGCTCACACTAACCCGCACCCTCACACGTACGCTCCCCCTAAACTGTTGTCGTACCCTCACCTGGACCCTAAACCGTCCCCATCCCCTAACCCTAACCCTAGCCCGAAACCTAACCCTAACACTTCCCCGAAGCCTTCCCCTCACCCGTCCCCTAATCCTAAATCATACGCTCACACTAACCCGCGCCCTCACACGTACGCTCCCCATAAACCGTTGTCGTAACCTCACCTGGACCCTAAACCGCCCCCGTACCCTCACCCTAACCCTAGCCCGAACCCTAACCCTAAAACTTCCCCGAAGCCTTCCCCTCACCCGTCCCCTAATCCTAACCCGTACGCACACACTAACCCGCCCCCTCACATGTACACTCCCCCTAAAGCGTTGTCGTACCCTCACCTGCAACCTAAACTGTCCCTGTCCCCTAACCCTAACCCTAGCCCGAACCCTAACCCTAACCCTTCCCCGAAGCCTTCCCCTCACCCGACCCCTAATCCTAAACCGTAGGCTCACACTAACCCGCGCCCTCACACGTACCCTCCCCCTAAAGTGCTGTCTTACTCTCAACTGGATCCTAAACCGTCCCCGTCCCCTAAACCTAACCCTAGCCCGAACCCTAACCCTAACACTTCCCCGAAAACTTCCCCTCACCCGTCCCCTAATCCTAACCCGTACGCTCACACTAACCCGCGCCCTCACACGTACGCTCCCCCTAAACTGTTGTCGTACCCTCACATGGACCCTAAACCGTCCCCTTCCCCTAACCCTAACCCTAGCCCGAACCCTAACCCTAACCCTTCCCCGAAGCCTTCCCCTCACCCGTGCCCTAACCGTAACCCGTACGCTCACACTAACCCTCGCCCTCACACGTATGCTCCCCCTAAACCGTTGTCGTACCCTCACCTGGACCCTAAACCGTCCCCGTACCCTAACCCTAACCCAAACCCGAACCCTAACTCTAACCCTTCCCCGAAGCCTTCCCCTCACCCGTCCCCTAACGCTAACCCGTACGCTCACACTAACCCGCGCCCACACACGTACGCTCCCCCTAAACCGTTGTGGTACCCTCACCTGGACCGTAAACCGTCCCCGTCCCCTAACCCTAACCCTAGCCCGAACCCTAACCCTAACACTTCCCCGAAGCCTTCCCCTCACCCGTCCCCTAATCCTAACCCGTACGCTCACCCTAACCCCCGCCCTCACATGTACGCTCCACCTAAAGCGTTGTCGTACCCTCACCTGCAACCTAAACGGTCCCTGTCCTCTAACGCTAACCCTAGCCCGAACCCTAACCCTAACCCTTCCCCGAAGCCTTCCCCTCATCCGTCCCCTAATCCTAAACCGTAGGCTCACACTAACCCGCGCCCTCACACGTACCCTCCCCCTAAAGCGCTGTCTTACTCTCAACTGGACCCTAAACCGTCCCCGTCCCCTATCCCTAACCCTAGCCCGAACCCTAAACCTAACCCTTCCCCGAAGCCTTCCCCTCACCCGTCCCCTAATCCTAACCCGTACGCTCACACTAACCCGCGCCCTAACACGTACGCTCCCCCTAAACTGTTGTCGTACCCTCACCTGGACCCTAAACCGTCCCCGTCCCCTAACCCTCACCCTAGCCCGAACCCTAACCCTAACCCTTCCCCGAAGCCTTCCCCTCACCCGTGCCCTAACCCTAACCCGTACGCTCACACTAACCTATGCCCTCACACGTACCCTCCCCCTAAAGCGCTATCTTACACTCAACTGGACCCTAAACCGTCCCCGTCCCCTAACCCTAACCCTAGCCCGAACCCTAACCCTAACCCTTCCCCGAAGCCTTCCCCTCACCTGTCCCCTAACCCTAACCCGTACGCTCACACTAACTCGCGCCCTCACACGTACGCTCCCCCTAAACCGTTGTCGTACCGTCACCTGGACCCTAGATCGTCCCCGTCCCCTAACCCTAACCCTAGCCCGAACCCTAACCCTAACATTTCCACGAAGCCTTCCCCTCACCCGTCCCATAATCCTAATCCGTACGCTCATACTAACCCGCACCCTCACACATTCGCTCCCCCTAATGCGTTGTCGTACCCTCACCTGGACCCTAAACCGTCCCCGTCCCCTAACCCTAACCCTAGCCCGAACCCTAACCCTAACCCTTCCCCGAAGCCTTCCCCTCACCCGTCCCCTAATCCTAACCCGTACGCTCACACTAACCCGCGCCCTCACACGTACGCTCCCCCTAAACCGTTGTCGTACCCTCACCTGGACCCTAAACCGTCCCCGTCCCCTAACCCTAACCCTAGCCCGAACCCTAAACCTAACCCTTCCCCGAAGCCTTCCCCTCACCCGTCCCCTAATCCTAACCCGTACGCTCACACTAACCCGCGCCCTCACATGTACGCTCACCCTAAACTGTTGTCGTACCCTCACCTGGACCCTGAACCGTCCCCGTCCCCTAACCCTAACCCTAGCCCGAACCCTAACCCTAACACTTCCCCGAAGCCTTCCCCTCACCCGTGCCCTAATCCTAACCCGTACGCTCACACTAACCTGCGCCCTCACACGTACGCTCCCCCTAAACCGTTGTCGTACCCTCACATGGACCCTAAACTGTCCCCGTCCCCTAACCCTAACCGTAGCCCGAACCCTAACCCTAACCCTTCCCTGAAGCCTTCCCCTCACCCGTCCCCTAATCCTAACCCGTACGCTCACACTAACCCGCGCCCTCACACGTACCCTCCCCGTAAAGCGTTGTCGTATCCTCACCTGGACCCTAAACCGTCCCCGTCACCTAAGCCTAACCCTAGCCCGAAACCTAACACTTCACCGAAGCTTTCCCCTCACCCGTCCCCTAATCCTAAACCGTACGCTCACACTAACCCGCACCCTCACACGTACCCTCCCCCTAAAGCGCTGTCGTACCCTCAACTGGACCCTAAACCGTCCCCGTCCCCTAACCCTAACCCTAGCCCGAACCCTAACCATAACACTTCCCAGAAGCCTTCCCCTCACCCGTCCCCTAATCCTAACCCGTACGCTCACACTAACACGTGCCCTCACATGTACGCTCCCCCTAAACCGTTGTCGTACCCTCAACTGGACCCTAAACCGTCCCCGTCCCCTAACCCTAACCCTAGCCCGAACCCTAACCCTAACACTTCCCCGAAGCCTTCCCCTCACCCGTCCCCTAATCCTAACCCGTACGCTCACACTATCCCGGGCCCTCACGCGTACGCTACCCCTAAACCGTTGTCGTACCCTCACCTGGACCCTAAACCATCCCTGTCCCCTAACCCTAACCCTAGCCCGAACCCTAACCCTAAACCTTCCCCGAAGCCTTCCGCTCACCCGTCCCCTAATCCTAACCCGTATGCTCACACTAACCCGCGCCCACACACGTACGCTCCCCCTAAACCGTTGTGGTACCCTCACCTGGACCCTAAACCGTCCCCGTCCCCTAACCCTAACCCGAGCCCGATCCCTAACCCTAACACTTCCCCGAAGCCTTCCCCTCACCCGTCCCCTAATCCTAACCCGTACGCTCACACTAACTCGCGCCCTCACACGTACGCTCCCCCTAAACCGTTGTCGTACCCTCACCTGGACCCTAAATCGTCCCCGTCCCCTAACCCTAACCCTAGCCCGAACCCTAACCCTAACCTTTCCACGAAGCCTTCCCCTCACCCGTCCCATAATCCTAACCCGTACGCTCATACTAACCCGCACCCTCACACATTCGCTCCCCCTAAAGCGATGTCGTACCCTCACCTGGACCCTAAACCGTCCCCGTCCCCTAACCCTAACCCTAGCCCGAACCCTAACCCTAACCCTTCCCCAAAGCCTTCCCCTCACCCGTCCCCTAATCCTAACCCGTACGCTCACACTAACCCGCGCCCTCACACGTACGCTCTCCCTAAACCATTGTCGTACCCTCACCTGGACCCTAAACCGTCCCCGTCCCCTAACCCTAACCCTAGCCCGAACCCTAAACCTAAACCTTCCCCGAAGCCTTCCCCTCCCCCGTCCCCTAATCCTAACCCGTACGCTCACACTAACCCGCGCCCTCACAGGTACTCTCACCCTAAACTGTTGTCGTACCCTCACCTGGACCCTGAAACGTCCCCGTCCCCTAACCCTAACCCTAGCCCGAACCCTAACCCTAACCTTTCCCCGAAGCCTTCCCCTCACCCGTACCCTAATCCTAACCCGTACGCTCACACTAACCTGCGCCCTCACACGTACGCTCCCCCTAAAGCGTTGTCGTACCCTCACCTGGACCCTAAACTGTCCCCGTCCCCTAACCCTAACCCCAGCCCAAACCCTAACCCTAACACTTCCCCGAAGCCTTCCCCTCACCCGTCCCCTAACCCTAACCCGTACGCTCACACTAACCCGCGCCTTCAGACGTATTCTCCCCCTAAACCGTTGTCGTACCCTCACCTGGACCCTAAACCGTCCCCTTCCCCTAAACCTAACCCTAGCCCGAACCCTAACCCTAACCCTTCCCCGAAGCCTTCCCCTCACCCGTGCCCTAATCCTAACCCGTACGCTCACACTAACCCGTGCCCTCACATGTACGCTCCCCGTAAACCGTTGTCGTAACCTCACCTGGACCCTAAACCGTCCCTGTCCCCGTCCCCTAATCCTAGCCTGAACCCTAATCCTAACCCTTCCCCGAAGCCTTCCACTCACCCATCCCCTAATCCTAACCCGTACGCTCACACTAACCCGCGCCCTCACACATACGCTCCCCCTAAACCGTTGTGGTACCCTCACCTGGACCCTAAACCGTCCCCGTCCCCTAAACCTAACCCTAGCCCGAACCCTAACCCTAACACTTCCCCGAAGCCTTCCCCTCACCCGTCCCCTAATCCTAACCCGTACGCTCACACTAACCCGCGCCCTCACATGTACGCTCCCCCTAAAGTGTTGTCATACCCTCACCTGCAACCTAAAGTGTCCCTGTCCCCTAACGCTAACCCTAGCCCGAACTCTAACCCTAACCCTTCCCCGAAGCCTTCCTCTCACCCGTCCCCTAATCCTAACCCGTACGCTCACACTAACCCGCGCCCACACACGTACGCTCCCCCTAAAGCGTTGTCGTACCCTCACCTGGACCCTAAACCGTCCCCGTCCCCTAACCCTAACCCTAGCCCGAACCCTAAACCTAACCCTTCCCCGAAGCCTTCCCCTCACCCGTCCCCTAATCCTAACTCGTACGCTCACACTAACCCGTGCCCTCACAGGTACGCTCCCCCTAAGCCGTTGTCGTACCCTCACCTGGACCCTAAACCGTCCCCGTTACCTAACACTAACCCTAGCCCGAATCCTAAACCTAATACTTCCCTGAAGCCTTCCCCTCACCCGTCCCCTAATCCTAACCCGTACGCTCACACTAACACGCGCCCTCACACGTAAGCTCCCCCTAAACCGTTGTCATACCCTCACCTGGACCCTAAACCGTCCCCGTCCCCTAAAACTAACCCTAGCCCGAACCCTAACCCTAACCCTTCCCCGAAGCCTTCCCCTCACCTGTCCCCTAATCCTAACCCGTACGCTCACACTAACCCACGCCCTCACACGTACGCTCCCCCTAAACTGTTGTCGTACCCTCACATGGACCCTAAACCGTCCCCGTCCCCTAACCCTAACCCTATCCCGAACCCTTCCACGAAGCCTTCCCCTCACCCGTCCCCTAATCCTAATCCGTACGCTCACACTAACCCGCGCCCTGACACGTACGCTCCCCCTAAACTGTTGTCGTACCCTCACCTGGACCCTAAACCGACCCCGTCCCCTAACCCTCACCCTAGCCCGAACCCTAACCCTAACCCTTCCCCGAAGCCTTCCCCTCACCCGTCCCCTAACCCTAACCCGTACGCTCACACTAACCCGCGCCCTCACACGTGTGCTCCCCCTAAACCGTTGTCGTACCCTCACCGGGACCCTAAACCGTCCCCGTCCCCTAACCCTAACCCTAGCCCGAACCCTAACCCTAACCATTCCCCGAAGCCTTCCCCTCACCCGTCCCCTAATCCTAACCCGTACGCTCACACTAACCTGCGCACTCACATTTACGCTCCCCCTAAACCGTTGTAGTACCCTCACCTGGACCCTAAACTGTCCCCATCCCCTAACCCTAACCCTAGACCGAACTCTAACCCTAACCCTTCCCCGAAACCTTCCCCTCACCCGTCCCCTAATCTTAAACCGTACGCTCACACTAACCCATGCCCTCACACGTACCCACCCCCTAAAGCGCTGTCTTACCTCAACTGGACCCTAAACCGTCCCCGTCCCCTAAACCTAACCCTAGCCCGAACCCTAACCCTTACCCTTCCCCGAAGTCTTCCCCTCAACCGTCCCCTATTCCTAACCCGTACGCTCACACTAACCCGCGCCCTCACACGTACCCTCCCCCTAAAGCGTTGTCGTACCATCACCTGGACCCTAAACCGTCCCTGTCCCCTAACCCTAACCCTAGCCCGAACCCTAACCCTAACCCTTCCCCGAAGCCTTCCCCTCACCCGTCCCCTAATCCTAAACCGTACGCTCACACTAACCCATGCCCTCACACGTACCCTCCCCCTAAAGCGCTGTCTTACACTCAACTGGACCCTAAACCGTCCCTGTCCCCTAACCCTAACCCTAGCCCGAACCCTAACCCTAACCCTTCCCCGAAGCCTTCCTCTCACCCGTCCCCTAATCCTAACAGGTACGCTCACACTAACCCGTGCCCTCACATGTACGCTCCCCCTAACCCGTTGTCGTACGCTCACCTGGACCCTAAACTGTCCCCGTCCCCGAACCCTAACCCTAGCCCGAACCCTAAAGCTAACCCTACCCCGAAGCCTTCCCCTCACCCGTCCCCTAATCCTAACCCGTACGCTCACACTAACCCACGCCCTCACACGTACGCTCCCCCTAAACCGTTGTCGTACCCTCACCTGGACCCTAAATCGTCCCCGTCCCCTAACCCTAACCCTAGCCCGAACCCTAACCCTAACCTTTCCACGAAGCCTTCCCCTCACCAGTCCCATACTCCTAACCCGTACGCTCATACTAACCCGCACCCTCACACATTCGCTCCCCCTAAAGTGTTGTCGTACCCTCACCTGGACCCTAAACCGTCCCCGTCCCCTAACCCTTACCCTAGCCCGAACCCTAACCCTAACCCTTCCCCGAAGCCTTCCCCTCACCCGTCCCCTAATCCTAACCCGTACACTCACACTAACCCGCGCCCTCACACGTACGCTCCCCCTAAACCATTATCGTACCCTCACCTGAACCCTAAACCGTCCCCATCCCCTAACCCTAACCCTAGCCCGAAACCTAAACCTAACCCTTCCCCGAAGCCTTCCCCTTACCCGTTCCCTAATCGTAACCCGTACGCTCACACTAACCCGCGCCCTCACACGTACGCTCACCCTAAACTGTTTTCGTACCCTCACCTGGACCCTAAACCGTCCCCATTCCCTAACCCTAACCCTAGCCTGAACCCTAGCCCTAACCCTTTCCCGAAGCCTTCCCCTCACCCGTCCCCTAATCCTAACTCATACGCTCATACTAACCCGCACCCTCACACATTCGCTCCCCCTAAAGCGTTGTCGTACCCTCACCTGGACCCTAAACCGTCCCCGTCCCCTAACCCTAACCCTAGCCCGAACCCTAACCCTAACCCTTCCCTGAAACCTTCCCCTCACCCGTCCCCTAATCCTAACCCGTACGCTCACACTAACCCGCGCCCTCACACGTACCCTCCCCGTAAAGCGTTGTCGTATCCTCACCTGGACCCTAAACCGTCCCCGTCACCTAAGCCTAACCCTAGCCCGAACCCTAAAACTTCCCCGAAGCCTTCCCCTCACCCGTCCCCTAATCCTAACCCGTACGCTCACACTAACCCACGCCCTCACACGTACGCTCCCCCTAAACCATTGTCGTACCGTCACCTGGACCCTAAACCGTCCCCGTCCCCTAACCCTAACCCTAGTCCGAACCCTAACCCTAACCCTTCCCTGAAGCCTTCCCCTCACCCGTCCCCTAATCTTAACCCGTACGCTCACACTATCTCGCGCCCTCACACGTACGGTCCCCCTAAACCGTTGTCGTACCCTCACGTGGACCCTAAATCGTCCCCGTCCCCTAACCCTAACCCTAGCCCGAACCCTAACCCTAACCTTTCCACGAAGCCTTCCCCTCACCAGTCCCAGAATCCTAACCCGTACGCTCATACTAACCCGCACCCTCACACATTCGCTCCCCCTAAAGCGTTGTCGTTCCCTCACCTGGACCCTAAACCGTCCCCGTCCCCTAACCCTAACCCTAGCCCGAACCTTAACCCTAACCCTTCCCCGAAGCCTTCCCCTCACCCGTCCCCTAATCCTAACCCGTACGCTCACACTAACCTGCGCACTCACATTTACGCTCCCCCTAAACCGTTGTAGTACCCTCACCTGGACCCTAAACCGTCCCCGTCCCCTAACCCTAACCCTACCCCGAACCCTAACCCTAACCCTTCCCCGAAGCCTTCCCCTCACCCGTCCCCTAATCCTAAACCGTACGCTCACACTAACCCATGCCCTCACACGTACCCTCCCCCTAAAGCGCTGTCTTACACTCAACTGGACCCTAAACCGTCCCCGTCCCCTAACCCTAACCCTAGCCCGAACCCTAACCCTAACCCTTCCCCGAAGCCTTCCTCTCACCCGTCCCCTAATCCTAACAGGTACGCTCACACTAACCCGTGCCCTCACATGTACGCTCCCCCTAAACCGTTGTCGTACGCTCACCTGGACCCTAAACTGTCCCCGTCCCCGAACCCTAACCCTAGCCTGAACCCTAAAGCTAACCCTACCCCGAAGCCTTCCCCTCACCCGTCCCCTAATCCTAACCCGTACGCTCACACTAACCCACGCCCTCACACGTACGCTCCCCCTAAACCGTTGTCGTACCCTCACCTGGACCCTAAATCGTCCCCGTCCCCTAACCCTAACCCTAGCCCGAACCCTAACCCTAACCTTTCCACGAAGCCTTCCCCTCACCAGTCCCATACTCCTAACCCGTACGCTCATACTAACCCGCACCCTCACACATTCGCTCCCCCTAAAGTGTTGTCGTACCCTCACCTGGACCCTAAACCGTCCCCGTCCCCTAACCCTTACCCTAGCCCGAACCCTAACCCTAACCCTTCCCCGAAGCCTTCCCCTCACCCGTCCCCTAATCCTAACCCGTACACTCACACTAACCCGCGCCCTCACACGTACGCTCCCCCTAAACCATTGTCGTACCCTCACCTGAACCCTAAACCGTCCCCATCCCCTAACCCTAACCCTATCCCGAAACCTAAACCTAACCCTTCCCCGAAGCCTTCCCCTTACCCGTTCCCTAATCGTAACCCGTACGCTCACACTATCTCGCGCCCTCACACGTACGGTCCCCCTAAACCGTTGTCGTACCCTCACCTGGACCCTAAATCGTCCCCGTCCCCTAACCCTAACCCTAGCCCGAACCCTAACCCTAACCTTTCCACGAAGCCTTCCCCTCACCAGTCCCATAATCCTAACCCGTACGCTCATACTAACCCGCACCCTCACACATTCGCTCCCCCTAAAGCGTTGTCGTACCCTCACCTGGACCCTAAACCGTCCCCGTCCCCTAACCCTAACCCTAGCCCGAACCCTAACCCTAACCCTTCCCCGAAGCCTTCCCCTCACCCGTCCCCTAATCCTAACCCGTACACTCACACTAACCCGCGCCCTCACACGTACGCTCCCGCTAAACCATTGTCGTACCCTCACCTGAACCCTAAACCGTCCCCATCCCCTAACCCTAACCCTAGCCCGAACCCTAAACCTAACACTTCCCCGAAGCCTTCCCCTTACCCGTTCCCTAATCGTAACCCGTACGCTCACACTAACCCGCGCCCTCACACGTACGCTCACCCTAAACTGTTGTCGTACCCTCATCTGGACCCTAAACCGTCCCCATCCCCTAACCCTAACCCTAGCCCGAACACTAGCCCTAACCCTTTCCCGAAGCCTTCCCCTCACCCGTCCCCTAATCCTAACCCGTACGCTCACACTAACCTGCGCCCTCACACGTACGCTCCCCCTAAACCGTTGTCGTACCCTCACCTGGACCCTAAATCGTCCTTGTCCCCTAACCCTAACCCTAGCCCGAACCCTAAACCTAACATTTCCACGAAGCCTTCCCCTCACCCGTCCCATAATCCTAACCCGTACGCTCATACTAACCCGCACCCTCACACATTCGCTCCCCCTAAAGCGTTGTCGTACCCTCACCTGGACACTAAACCGTCCCCGTCCCCTAACCCTAACCCTAGCCCGAACCCTAACCCTAACCCTTCCCTGAAGCCTTCCCCTCACCCGTCCCCTAATCCTAACCCGTACGCTCACACTAACCCGCGCCCTCACATGTACCCTTCCCGTAAAGCGTTGTCGTATCCTCACCTGGACCCTAAACCGTCCCCGTCACCTAAGCCTAACCCTAGCCCGAACCGTAACACTTCCCCGAAGCTTTCCCCTCACCCGTCCCTTAATCCTAACCCGTACGCTCACACTAACCCACGCCCTCACACGTACGCTCCCCCTAAACCATTGTCGTACCGTCACCTGGACCCTAAACCGTCCCCGTCCCCTAACCCTAACCCTAGTCCGAACCCTAACCCTAACCCTTCCCTGAAGCCTTCCCCTCACCCGTCCCCTAATCTTAACCCGTACGCTCACACTATCTCGCGCCCTCACACGTACGGTCCCCCAAAACCGTTGTCGTACCCTCACCTGGACCCTAAATCGTCCCCGTCCCCTAACCCTAACCTAGCCCGAACCCTAACCCTAACCTTTCCACGAAGCCTTCCCCTCACCAGTCCCATAATCCTAACCCGTACGCTCATACTAACCCGCACCCTCACACATTCGCTCCCCCTAAAGCGTTGTCGTACCCTCACCTGGACCCTAAACCGTCCCCGTCCCCTAACCCTAACCCTAGCCCGAACCCTAACCCTAACCCTTCCCCGAAGCCTTCCCCTCACCCGTCCCCTAATCCTAACCCGTACACTCACACTAACCCGCGCCCTCACACGTACGCTCCCGCTAAACCATTGTCGTACCCTCACCTGAACCCTAAACCGTCCCCATCCCCTAACCCTAACCCTAGCCCGAACCCTAAACCTAACACTTCCCCGAAGCCTTCCCCTTACCCGTTCCCTAATCGTAACCCGTACGCTCACACTAACCCGCGCCCTCACACGTACGCTCACCCTAAACTGTTGTCGTACCCTCATCTGGACCCTAAACCGTCCCCATCCCCTAACCCTAACCCTAGCCCGAACACTAGCCCTAACCCTTTCCCGAAGCCTTCCCCTCACCCGACCCCTAATCCTAACCCGTACGCTCACACTAACCTGCGCCCTCACACGTACGCTCCCCCTAAACCGTTGTCGTACCCTCACCTGGACCCTAAATCGTCCTTGTCCCCTAACCCTAACCCTAGCCCGAACCCTAAACCTAACATTTCCACGAAGCCTTCCCCTCACCCGTCCCATAATCCTAACCCGTACGCTCATACTAACCCGCACCCTCACACATTCGCTCCCCCTAAAACGTTGTCGTACCCTCACCTGGACCCTAAACCGTCCCCGTCCCCTAACCCTAACCCTAGCCCGAACCCTAACCCTAACCCTTCCCTGAAGCCTTCCCCTCACCCGTCCCCTAATCCTAACCCGTACGCTCACACTAACCCGCGCCCTCACATGTACCCTTCCCGTAAAGCGTTGTCGTATCCTCACCTGGACCCTAAACCGTCCCCGTCACCTAAGCCTAACCCTAGCCCGAACCGTAACACTTCCCCGAAGCTTTCCCCTCACCCGTCCCCTAATCCTAAACCGTACGCTCACACTAACCCCCACCCTCACACGTACCCTCCCCCTAAAGCGCTGTCGTACCCTCAACTGGACCCTAAACCGTCCCCGTCCCCTAACCCTAACCCTAGCCCGAACCCTAACCCTAACCCTTCCCAGAAGCCTTCCCCTCACCCGTCCCCTAATCCTAAACCGTACGCTCACACTAACCCATGCCCTCACACGTAACCTCCCCCTAAAGCGCTGTCTTACACTCAACTGGACCCTAAACCGTCCCCGTCCCCTAACCCTAACCCTAGCCCGAACCCTAACCCTAACCCTTCCCCGAAGCCTTCCTCTCACCCGTCCCCTAATCCTAACAGGTACGCTCACACTAACCCGTGCCCTCACATGTACGCTCCCCCTAAACCGTTGTCGTACGCTCACCTGGACCCTAAACTGTCCCCGTCCCCGAACCCTAACCCTAGCCCGAACCCTAAAGCTAACCCTACCCCGAAGCCTTCCCCTCACCCGTCCCCTAATCCTAACCCGTACGCTCACACTAACCCACGCCCTCACACGTACGCTCCCCCTAAACCGTTGTTGTACCCTCACCTGGACCCTAAATCGTCCCCGTCCCCTAACCCTAACCCTAGCCCGAACCCTAACCCTAACCTTTCCACAAAGCCTTCCCCTCACCCGTCCCATACTCCTAACCCGTACGCTCATACTAACCCGCACCCTCACACATTCGCTCCCCCTAAAGTGTTGTCGTACCCTCACCTGGACCCTAAACCGTCCCCATCCCCTAACCCTAACCCTAGCCCGAAACCTAAACCTAACCCTTCCCCGAAGCCTTCCCCTTACCCGTTCCCTAATCGTAACCCGTACGCTCACACTAACCCGCGCCCTCACACGTACGCTCACCCTAAACTGTTTTCGTACCCTCACCTGGACCCTAAACCGTCCCCATTCCCTAACCCTAACCCTAGCCTGAACCCTAGCCCTAACCCTTTCCCGAAGCCTTCCCCTCACCCGTCCCCTAATCCTAACTCATACGCTCATACTAACCCGCACCCTCACACATTCGCTCCCCCTAAAGCGTTGTCGTACCCTCACCTGGACCCTAAACCGTCCCCGTCCCCTAACCCTAACCCTAGCCCGAACCCTAACCCTAACCCTTCCCTGAAACCTTCCCCTCACCCGTCCCCTAATCCTAACCCGTACGCTCACACTAACCCGCGCCCTCACACGTACCCTCCCCGTAAAGCGTTGTCGTATCCTCACCTGGACCCTAAACCGTCCCCGTCACCTAAGCCTAACCCTAGCCCGAACCCTAAAACTTCCCCGAAGCCTTCCCCTCACCCGTCCCCTAATCCTAACCCGTACGCTCACACTAACCCACGCCCTCACACGTACGCTCCCCCTAAACCATTGTCGTACCGTCACCTGGACCCTAAACCGTCCCCGTCCCCTAACCCTAACCCTAGTCCGAACCCTAACCCTAACCCTTCCCTGAAGCCTTCCCCTCACCCGTCCCCTAATCTTAACCCGTACGCTCACACTATCTCGCGCCCTCACACGTACGGTCCCCCTAAACCGTTGTCGTACCCTCACGTGGACCCTAAATCGTCCCCGTCCCCTAACCCTAACCCTAGCCCGAACCCTAACCCTAACCTTTCCACGAAGCCTTCCCCTCACCAGTCCCAGAATCCTAACCCGTACGCTCATACTAACCCGCACCCTCACACATTCGCTCCCCCTAAAGCGTTGTTGTTCCCTCACCTGGACCCTAAACCGTCCCCGTCCCCTAACCCTAACCCTAGCCCGAACCTTAACCCTAACCCTTCCCCGAAGCCTTCCCCTCACCCGTCCCCTAATCCTAACCCGTACGCTCACACTAACCTGCGCACTCACATTTACGCTCCCCCTAAACCGTTGTAGTACCCTCACCTGGACCCTAAACCGTCCCCGTCCCCTAACCCTAACCCTAGCCCGAACCCTAACCCTAACCCTTCCCCGAAGCCTTCCCCTCACCCGTCCCCTAATCCTAAACCGTACGCTCACACTAACCCATGCCCTCACACGTACCCTCCCCCTAAAGCGCTGTCTTACACTCAACTGGACCCTAAACCGTCCCCGTCCCCTAACCCTAACCCTAGCCCGAACCCTAACCCTAACCCTTCCCCGAAGCCTTCCTCTCACCCGTCCCCTAATCCTAACAGGTACGCTCACACTAACCCGTGCCCTCACATGTACGCTCCCCCTAAACCGTTGTCGTACGCTCACCTGGACCCTAAACTGTCCCCGTCCCCGAACCCTAACCCTAGCCCGAACCCTAAAGCTAACCCTACCCCGAAGCCTTCCCCTCACCCGTCCCCTAATCCTAACCCGTACGCTCACACTAACCCACGCCCTCACACGTACGCTCCCCCTAAACCGTTGTCGTACCCTCACCTGGACCCTAAATCGTCCCCGTCCCCTAACCCTAACCCTAGCCCGAACCCTAACCCTAACCTTTCCACGAAGCCTTCCCCTCACCAGTCCCATACTCCTAACCCGTACGCTCATACTAACCCGCACCCTCACACATTCGCTCCCCCTAAAGTGTTGTCGTACCCTCACCTGGACCCTAAACCGTCCCCGTCCCCTAACCCTTACCCTAGCCCGAACCCTAACCCTAACCCTTCCCCGAAGCCTTCCCCTCACCCGTCCCCTAATCCTAACCCGTACACTCACACTAACCCGCGCCCTCACACGTACGCTCCCCCTAAACCATTGTCGTACCCTCACCTGAACCCTAAACCGTCCCCATCCCCTAACCCTAACCCTATCCCGAAACCTAAACCTAACCCTTCCCCGAAGCCTTCCCCTTACCCGTTCCCTAATCGTAACCCGTACGCTCACACTAACCCGCGCCCTCACACGTACGCTCACCCTAAACTGTTTTCGTACCCTCACCTGGACCCTAAACCGTCCCCATTCCCTAACCCTAACCCTAGCCTGAACCCTAGCCCTAACCCTTTCCCGAAGCCTTCCCCTCACCCGTCCCCTAATCCTAACTCATACGCTCATACTAACCCGCACCCTCACACATTCGCTCCCCCTAAAGCGTTGTCGTACCCTCACCTGGACCCTAAACCGTCCCCGTCCCCTAACCCTAACCCTAGTCCGAACCCTAACCCTAACCCTTCCCTGAAGCCTTCCCCTCACCCGTCCCCTAATCTTAACCCGTACGCTCACACTATCTCGCGCCCTCACACGTACGGTCCCCCTAAACCGTTGTCGTACCCTCACCTGGACCCTAAATCGTCCCCGTCCCCTAACCCTAACCCTAGCCTGAACCCTAACCCTAACCTTTCCACGAAGCCTTCCCCTCACCAGTCCCATAATCCTAACCCGTACGCTCATACTAACCCGCACCCTCACACATTCGCTCCCCCTAAAGCGTTGTCGTACCCTCACCTGGACCCTAAACCGTCCCCGTCCCCTAACCCTAACCCTAGCCCGAACCCTAACCCTAACCCTTCCCCGAAGCCTTCCCCTCACCCGTCCCCTAATCCTAACCCGTACACTCACACTAACCCGCGCCCTCACACCTACGCTCCCGCTAAACCATTGTCGTACCCTCACCTGAACCCTAAACCGTCCCCATCCCCTAACCCTAACCCTAGCCCGAACCCTAAACCTAACACTTCCCCGAAGCCTTCCCCTTACCCGTTCCCTAATCGTAACCCGTACGCTCACACTAACCCGCGCCCTCACACGTACGCTCACCCTAAACTGTTGTCGTACCCTCATCTGGACCCTAAACCGTCCCCATCCCCTAACCCTAACCCTAGCCCGAACACTAGCCCTAACCCTTTCCCGAAGCCTTCCCCTCACCCGTCCCCTAATCCTAACCCGTACGCTCACACTAACCTGCGCCCTCACACGTACGCTCCCCCTAAACCGTTGTCGTACCCTCACCTGGACCCTAAATCGTCCTTGTCCCCTAACCCTAACCCTAGCCCGAACCCTAAACCTAACATTTCCACGAAGCCTTCCCCTCACCCGTCCCATAATCCTAACCCGTACGCTCATACTAACCCGCACCCTCACACATTCGCTCCCCCTAAAGCGTTGTCGTACCCTCACCTGGACCCTAAACCGTCCCCGTCCCCTAACCCTAACCCTAGCCCGAACCCTAACCCTAACCCTTCCCTGAAGCCTTCCCCTCACCCGTCCCCTAATCCTAACCCGTACGCTCACACTAACCCGCGCCCTCACATGTACCCTTCCCGTAAAGCGTTGTCGTATCCTCACCTGGACCCTAAACCGTCCCCGTCACCTAAGCCTAACCCTAGCCCGAACCGTAACACTTCCCCGAAGCTTTCCCCTCACCCGTCCCTTAATCCTAACCCGTACGCTCACACTAACCCACGCCCTCACACGTACGCTCCCCCTAAACCATTGTCGTACCGTCACCTGGACCCTAAACCGTCCCCGTCCCCTAACCCTAACCCTAGTCCGAACCCTAACCCTAACCCTTCCCTGAAGCCTTCCCCTCACCCGTCCCCTAATCTTAACCCGTACGCTCACACTATCTCGCGCCCTCACACGTACGGTCCCCCAAAACCGTTGTCGTACCCTCACCTGGACCCTAAATCGTCCCCGTCCCCTAACCCTAACCTAGCCCGAACCCTAACCCTAACCTTTCCACGAAGCCTTCCCCTCACCAGTCCCATAATCCTAACCCGTACGCTCATACTAACCCGCACCCTCACACATTCGCTCCCCCTAAAGCGTTGTCGTACCCTCACCTGGACCCTAAACCGTCCCCGTCCCCTAACCCTAACCCTAGCCCGAACCCTAACCCTAACCCTTCCCCGAAGCCTTCCCCTCACCCGTCCCCTAATCCTAACCCGTACACTCACACTAACCCGCGCCCTCACACGTACGCTCCCGCTAAACCATTGTCGTACCCTCACCTGAACCCTAAACCGTCCCCATCCCCTAACCCTAACCCTAGCCCGAACCCTAAACCTAACACTTCCCCGAAGCCTTCCCCTTACCCGTTCCCTAATCGTAACCCGTACGCTCACACTAACCCGCGCCCTCACACGTACGCTCACCCTAAACTGTTGTCGTACCCTCATCTGGACCCTAAACCGTCCCCATCCCCTAACCCTAACCCTAGCCCGAACACTAGCCCTAACCCTTTCCCGAAGCCTTCCCCTCACCCGACCCCTAATCCTAACCCGTACGCTCACACTAACCTGCGCCCTCACACATACGCTCCCCCTAAACCGTTGTCGTACCCTCACCTGGACCCTAAATCGTCCTTGTCCCCTAACCCTAACCCTAGCCCGAACCCTAAACCTAACATTTCCACGAAGCCTTCCCCTCACCCGTCCCATAATCCTAACCCGTACGCTCATACTAACCCGCACCCTCACACATTCGCTCCCCCTAAAACGTTGTCGTACCCTCACCTGGACCCTAAACCGTCCCCGTCCCCTAACCCTAACCCTAGCCCGAACCCTAACCCTAACCCTTCCCTGAAGCCTTCCCCTCACCCGTCCCCTAATCCTAACACGTACGCTCACACTAACCCGCGCCCTCACACGTACGCTCCCCCTAAAGCGCTGTCGTACCCTCAACTGGACCCTAAACCGTCCCCGTCCCCTAACCCTAACCCTAGCCCGAACCCTAACCCTAACACTTCCCAGAAGCCTTCCCCTCACCCGTCCCCTAATCCTAACACGTACGCTCACACTAACCCGCGCCCTCACATGTACCCTTCCCGTAAAGCGTTGTCGTATCCTCACCTGGACCCTAAACCGTCCCCGTCACCTAAGCCTAACCCTAGCCCGAACCGTAACACTTCCCCGAAGCTTTCCCCTCACCCGTCCCCTAATCCTAAACCGTACGCTCACACTAACCCCCACCCTCACACGTACCCTCCCCCTAAAGCGCTGTCGTACCCTCAACTGGACCCTAAACCGTCCCCGTCCCCTAACCCTAACCCTAGCCCGAACCCTAACCCTAACACTTCCCAGAAGCCTTCCCCTCACCCGTCCCCTAATCCTAACACGTACGCTCACACTAACACGTGCCCTCACATGTACGCTCCCCCTAAACCGTTGTCGTACCCTCACCTGGACCCTAAACCGTCCCCGTCCCCTAACCCTAACCCTAGCCCGAACCCTAACCCTAACCCTTCCCCGAAGCCTTCCCCTCACCCGTCCCCTAATCCTAAACCGTACGCTCACACTAACCCATGCCCTCACACGTACCCTCCCCCTAAAGCGCTGTCTTACACTCAACTGGACCCTAAACCGTCCCCGTCCCCTAACCCTAACCCTAGCCCGAACCCTAACCCTAACCCTTCCCCGAAGCCTTCCTCTCACCCGTCCCCTAATCCTAACAGGTACGCTCACACTAACCCGTGCCCTCACATGTACGCTCCCCCTAAACCGTTGTCGTACGCTCACCTGGACCCTAAACTGTCCCCGTCCCCGAACCCTAACCCTAGCCCGAACCCTAAAGCTAACCCTACCCCGAAGCCTTCCCCTCACCCGTCCCCTAATCCTAACCCGTACGCTCACACTAACCCACGCCCTCACACGTACGCTCCCCCTAAACCGTTGTCGTACCCTCACCTGGACCCTAAATCGTCCCCGTCCCCTAACCCTAACCCTAGCACGAACCCTAACCCTAACCTTTCCACGAAGCCTTCCCCTCACCCGTCCCATACTCCTAACCCGTACGCTCATACTAACCCGCACCCTCACACATTCGCTCCCCCTAAAGTGTTGTCGTACCCTCACCTGGACCCTAAACCGTCCCCGTCCCCTAACCCTTACCCTAGCCCGAACCCTAACCCTAACCCTTCCCCGAAGCCTTCCCCTCACCCGTCCCCTAATCCTAACCCGTACACTCACACTAACCCGCGCCCTCACACGTACGCTCCCCCTAAACCATTGTCGTACCCTCACCTGAACCCTAAACCGTCCCCATCCCCTAACCCTAACCCTAGCCCGAAACCTAAACCTAACCCTTCCCCGAAGCCTTCCCCTTACCCGTTCCCTAATCGTAACCCGTACGCTCACACTAACCCGCGCCCTCACACGTACGCTCACCCTAAACTGTTTTCGTACCCTCACCTGGACCCTAAACCGTCCCCATTCCCTAACCCTAACCCTAGTCTGAACCCTAGCCCTAACCCTTTCCCGAAGCCTTCCCCTCACCCGTCCCCTAATCCTAACTCATACGCTCATACTAACCCGCACCCTCACACATTCGCTCCCCCTAAAGCGTTGTCGTACCCTCACCTGGACCCTAAACCGTCCCCGTCCCCTAACCCTAACCCTAGCCCGAACCCTAACCCTAACCCTTCCCCGAAGCCTTCCCCTCACCCGTCCCCTAATCCTAACCCGTACACTCACACTAACCCGCGCCCTCACACGTACGCTCCCGCTAAACCATTGTCGTACCCTCACCTGAACCCTAAACCGTCCCCATCCCCTAACCCTAACCCTAGCCCGAACCCTAAACCTAACACTTCCCCGAAGCCTTCCCCTTACCCGTTCCCTAATCGTAACCCGTACGCTCACACTAACCCGCGCCCTCACACGTACGCTCACCCTAAACTGTTGTCGTACCCTCATCTGGACCCTAAACCGTCCCCATCCCCTAACCCTAACCCTAGCCCGAACACTAGCCCTAACCCTTTCCCGAAGCCTTCCCCTCACCCGTCCCCTAATCCTAACCCGTACGCTCACACTAACCTGCGCCCTCACACGTACGCTCCCCCTAAACCGTTGTCGTACCCTCACCTGGACCCTAAATCGTCCTTGTCCCCTAACCCTAACCCTAGCCCGAACCCTAAACCTAACATTTCCACGAAGCCTTCCCCTCACCCGTCCCATAATCCTAACCCGTACGCTCATACTAACCCGCACCCTCACACATTCGCTCCCCCTAAAGCGTTGTCGTACCCTCACCTGGACCCTAAACCGTCCCCGTCCCCTAACCCTAACCCTAGCCCGAACCCTAACCCTAACCCTTCCCTGAAGCCTTCCCCTCACCCGTCCCCTAATCCTAACCCGTACGCTCACACTAACCCGCGCCCTCACATGTACCCTTCCCGTAAAGCGTTGTCGTATCCTCACCTGGACCCTAAACCGTCCCCGTCACCTAAGCCTAACCCTAGCCCGAACCGTAACACTTCCCCGAAGCTTTCCCCTCACCCGTCCCCTAATCCTAACCCGTACGCTCACACTAACCCACGCCCTCACACGTACGCTCCCCCTAAACCATTGTCGTACCGTCACCTGGACCCTAAACCGTCCCCGTCCCCTAACCCTAACCCTAGTCCGAACCCTAACCCTAACCCTTCCCTGAAGCCTTCCCCTCACCCGTCCCCTAATCTTAACCCGTACGCTCACACTATCTCGCGCCCTCACACGTACGGTCCCCCAAAACCGTTGTCGTACCCTCACCTGGACCCTAAATCGTCCCCGTCCCCTAACCCTAACCTAGCCCGAACCCTAACCCTAACCTTTCCACGAAGCCTTCCCCTCACCAGTCCCATAATCCTAACCCGTACGCTCATACTAACCCGCACCCTCACACATTCGCTCCCCCTAAAGCGTTGTCGTACCCTCACCTGGACCCTAAACCGTCCCCGTCCCCTAACCCTAACCCTAGCCCGAACCCTAACCCTAACCCTTCCCCGAAGCCTTCCCCTCACCCGTCCCCTAATCCTAACCCGTACACTCACACTAACCCGCGCCCTCACACGTACGCTCCCGCTAAACCATTGTCGTACCCTCACCTGAACCCTAAACCGTCCCCATCCCCTAACCCTAACCCTAGCCCGAACCCTAAACCTAACACTTCCCCGAAGCCTTCCCCTTACCCGTTCCCTAATCGTAACCCGTACGCTCACACTAAACCGCGCCCTCACACGTACGCTCACCCTAAACTGTTGTCGTACCCTCATCTGGACCCTAAACCGTCCCCATCCCCTAACCCTAACCCTAGCCCGAACACTAGCCCTAAACCTTTCCCGAAGCCTTCCCCTCACCCGACCCCTAATCCTAACCCGTACGCTCACACTAACCTGCGCCCTCACACGTACGCTCCCCCTAAACCGTTGTCGTACCCTCACCTGGACCCTAAATCGTCCTTGTCCCCTAACCCTAACCCTAGCCCGAACCCTAAACCTAATATTTCCACGAAGCCTTCCCCTCACCCGTCCCATAATCCTAACACGTACGCTCATACTAACCCGCACCCTCACACATTCGCTCCCCCTAAAACGTTGTCGTACCCTCACCTGGACCCTAAACCGTCCCCGTCCCCTAACCCTAACCCTAGCCCGAACCCTAACCCTAACCCTTCCCTGAAGCCTTCCCCTCACCCGTCCCCTAATCCTAACCCGTACGCTCACACTAACCCGCGCCCTCACATGTACCCTTCCCGTAAAGCGTTGTCGTATCCTCACCTGGACCCTAAACCGTCCCCGTCACCTAAGCCTAACCCTAGCCCGAACCGTAACACTTCCCCGAAGCTTTCCCCTCACCCGTCCCCTAATCCTAAACCGTACGCTCACACTAACCCCCACCCTCACACGTACCCTCCCCCTAAAGCGCTGTCGTACCCTCAACTGGACCCTAAACCGTCCCCGTCCCCTAACCCTAACCCTAGCCCGAACCCTAACCCTAACACTTCCCAGAAGCCTTCCCCTCACCCGTCCCCTAATCCTAACCCGTACGCTCACACTAACACGTGCCCTCACATGTACGCTCCCCCTAAACCGTTGTCGTACCCTCAACTGGACCCTAAACCGTCCCCGTCCCCTAACCCTAACCCTAGCCCGAACCCTAACCCTAAAACTTCCCCGAAGCCTTTCCCTCACCCGTCCCCTAATCCTAACCCGTACGCTCACACTATCCCGGGCCCTCACGCGTACGCTCCCCCTAAACCGTTGTCGTACCCTCACCTGGACCCTAAACCGTCCCCGTCCCCTAACCCTAACCCTAGCCCGAACCCTAACCCTAACCCTTCCCCGAAGCCTTCCCCTCACCCGTCCCCTAACCCTAACCCGTACGCTCACACTAACCCGCGCCCTCACACGTGTGCTCCCCCTAAACCGTTGTCGTACCCTCACCTGGACCCTAAACCGTCCCCGTCCCCTAACCCTAACCCTAGCCCGAACCCTAACCCTAACCCTTCCCCGAAGCCTTCCCCTCACCCGTCCCCTAATCCTAAACCGTACGCTCACACTAACCCATGCCCTCACACGTACCCTCCCCCTAAAGCGCTGTCTTACACTCAACTGGACCCTAAACCGTCCCCGTACCCTAACCCTAACCCTAGCCCGAACCCTAAACCTAACCCTTCCCCGAAGCCTTCCCCTCACCCGTCCTCTAATCCTAACCCGTACGCTCACACTAACCCGTGCCCTCACATGTACGCTCCCCCTAAACCGTTGTCGTACCCTCACCTGGACCCTAAACCGTCCCCGTCCCCTAACCCTAACCCTAGCCCGAACCCTAACCCTAACACTTCCCCGAAGCCTTACCCTCACCTGTCCCCTAACCCTAACCCGTACGCTCACACTAACCCGCGCCCTCACACGTATTCTCCCCCTAAACCGTTGTCGTACCCTCACCTGGACCCTAAACCGTCCCCTTCCCCTAACCCTAAACCTAGCCCGAACCCTAACCCTAACATTTCCACGAAGCCTTCCCCTCACCCGTCCCATAATCCTAACCCATACGCTCATACTAACCCGCACCCTCACACATTCGCTCCCCCTAAAGCGTTGTCGTACCCTCACCTGGACCCTAAACCGTCCCCGTCCCCTAACCCTAACCCTAGCCCGAACCCTAACCCTAACCCTTCCCTGAAACCTTCCCCTCACCCGTCCCCTAATCCTAACCCGTACGCTCACACTAACCCGCGCCCTCACACGTACCCTCCCCGTAAAGCGTTGTCGTATCCTCACCTGGACCCTAAACCGTCCCCGTCACCTAAGCCTAACCCTAGCCCGAACCCTAAAACTTCCCCGAAGCCTTCCCCTCACCCGTCCCCTAATCCTAACCCGTACGCTCCCACTAACCCACGCCCTCACACGTACGCTCCCCCTAAACCATTGTCGTACCGTCACCTGGACCCTAAACCGTCCCCGTCCCCTAACCCTAACCCTAGTCCGAACCCTAACCCTAACCCTTCCCTGAAGCCTTCCCCTCACCCGTCCCCTAATCTTAACCCGTACGCTCACACTATCTCACGCCCTCACACGTACGCTCCCCCTAAACCGTTGTCGTACCCTCACCTGGACCCTAAATCGTCCCCGTCCCCTAACCCTAACCCTAGCCCGAACCCTAACCCTAACCTTTCCACGAAGCCTTCCCCTCACCAGTCCCATAATCCTAACCCGTACGCTCATACTAACCCGCACCCTCACACATTCGCTCCCCCTAAAGCTGTGTCGTACCCTCACCTGGACCCTAAACCGTCCCCGTCCCCTAACCCTAACCCTAGCCCGAACCCTAACCCTAACCTTTCCCCGAAGCCTTCCCCTCACCCGTCCCCTAATCCTAACCCGTACACTCACACTAACCCGCGCCCTCACACGTACGCTCCCGCTAAACCATTGTCGTACCCTCACCTGAACCCTAAACCGTCCCCATCCCCTAACCCTAACCCTAGCCCGAACCCTAAACCTAACCCTTCCCCGAAGCCTTCCCCTTACCCGTTCCCTAATCGTAACCCGTACGCTCACACTAACCCGCGCCCTCACACGTACGCTCACCCTAAACTGTTGTCGTACCCTCACCTGGACCCTAAACCGTCCCCATCCCCTAACCCTAACCCTAGCCCGAACACTAGCCCTAACCCTTTCCCGAAGCCTTCCCCTCACCCGTCCCCTAATCCTAACCCGTACGCTCACACTAACCTGCGCCCTCACACGTACGCTCCCCCTAAACCGTTGTCGTACCCTCACCTGGACCCTAAATCGTCCTTGTCCCCTAACCCTAACCCTAGCCCGAACCCTAAACCTAACATTTCCACGAAGCCTTCCCCTCACCTGTCCCATAATCCTAACCCGTACGCTCATACTAACCCGCACCCTCACACATTCGCTCCCCCTAAAGAGTTGTCGTACCCTCTCCTGGACCCTAAACCGTCCCCGTCCCCTAACCCTAACCCTAGCCCGAACCCTAACCCTAATCCTTCCCCGAAGCCTTCCCCTCACCCGTCCCCTAATCCTAAACCGTACGCTCACACTAACCTGCGCACTCACATGTACGCTCCCCCTAAACCGTTGTAGTACCCTCACCTGGACCCTAAACCGTCCCCGTCCCCTAACCCTAACCCTAGCCCGAAGCCTAACCCTAACCCTTCCCCGAAGCCTTCCCCTCACCCGTCCCCTAATCCTAAACCGTAGGCTCACACTAACCCATGCCCTCACACGTACCCTCCCCCTAAAGCGCTGTCTTACACTCAACTGGACCCTAAACCATCCCCGTCCCCTAACCCTAACCCTAGCCCGAACCCTAACCCTAACCCTTCCCCGAAGCCTTCCCCTCACCCGTCCTCTAATCCTAACCCGTACGCTCACACTAACCCGTGCCCTCACATGTACGCTCCCCCTAAACCGTTGTCGTACCCTCACCTGGACCCTAAACAGTCCCCGTCCCCTAACCCTAACCCTAGCCCGAACCCTAACCCTAACACTTCCCCGAAGCCTTCCCCTCACCTGTCCCCTAACCCTAACCCGTACGCTCACACTAACCCGCGCCCTCACACGTATTCTCCCCCTAAACCGTTGTCGTACACTCACCTGGACCCTAAACCGTCCCCTTCCCCTAACCCTAAACCTAGTCCGAACCCTAACCCTAACCCTTCCCCGAAGCATTCCCCTCACCCGTCCCCTAATCCTAACCCGTACGCTCACACTAACCCGCGCCCTCACACGTACGCTCCCCCTAAAGCGTTGTCGTACCCTCACCTGGACCCTAAACCGTCCCCGTCCCCTAACCCTAACCCTAGCCCGAACCCTAACCCTAACCCTTCCCCGAAGCCTTCCCCTCACCCGTCCCCTAACCCTAACCCGTACGCTCACACTAACCCGCGCCCTCACACGTGTGCTCCCCCTAAACCGTTGTCGTACACTCACGGGGACCCTAAACCGTCCCCGTCCCCTAACCCTAACCCTAGCCCGAACCCTAACCCTAATCCTTCCCGAAGCCTTCCCCTCACCCGTCCCCTAATCCTAACCCGTACGCTCACACTAACCTGCGCACTCACATGTACGCTCCCCCTAAACCGTTGTAGTACCCTCACCTGGACCCTAAACCGTCCCCGTCCCCTAACCCTAACCCTAGCCCGAACCCTAACCCTAACCCTTCCCCGAAGCCTTCCCCTCACCCGTCCCCTAATCCTAAACCGTACGCTCACACTAACCCATGCCCTCACACGTACCCTCCCCCTAAAGCGCTGTCTTACACTCAACTGGACCCTAAACCGTCCCCGTACCCTAACCCTAACCCTAGCCCGAACCCTAAACCTAACCCTTCCCCGAAGCCTTCCCCTCACCCGTCCTCTAATCCTAACCCGTACGCTCACACTAACCCGTGCCCTCACATGTACGCTCCCCCTAAACCGTTGTCGTACCCTCACCTGGACCCTAAACCGTCCCCGTGCCCTAACCCTAACCCTAGCCCGAACCCTAACCCTAACACTTCCCCGAAGCCTTCCCCTCACCTGTCCCCTAACCCTAACCCGTACGCTCACACTAACCCGCGCCCTCACACGTATTCTCCCCCTAAACCGTTGTCGTACCCTCACCTGGACCCTAAACCGTCCCCTTCCCCTAACCCTAAACCTAGTCCGAACCCTAACCCTAACCCTTCCCCTAAGCATTCCCCTCACCCGTCCCCTAATCCTAACCCGTACGCTCACACTAACCCGCGCCCTCACACGTACGCTCCCCCTAAAGCGTTGTCATACCCTCACCTGGACCCTAAACCGTCCCCGTCCCCTAAACCTAACCCTAGCCCGATCCCTAACCCTAACACTTCCCCGAAGCCTTCCCCTCACCCGTCCCCTAATCCTAACCCGTACGCTCACACTAACTCGCGCCCTCACACGTACTCTCCCCCTAAACCATTGTCGTACCCTCACCTGAACCCTAAACCGTCCCCATCCCCTAACCCTAACCCTAGCCCGAACCCTAAACCTAACCCTTCCCCGAAGCCTTCCCCTTACCCGTTCCCTATTCGTAACCCGTACGCTCACACTAACCCGCGCCCTCACACGTACGCTCACCCTAAACTGTTTTCGTACCCTCACCTGGACCCTAAACCGTCCCCATCCCCTAACCCTAACCCTAGCCCGAACCCTAGCCCTAACACTTTCCCGAAGCCTTCCCCTCACCCGTCCCCTAATCCTAACTCATACGCTCACACTAACCTGCGCCCTCACACGTACGCTCCCCCTAAACCGTTGTCGTACCCTCACCTGGACCCTAAATCGTCCCCGTCCCCTAACCCTAACCCTAGCCCGAACCCTAACCCTAACATTTCCACGAAGCCTTCCCCTCACCCGTCCCATAATCCTAACCCATACGCGCATACTAACCCGCACCCTCACACATTCGCTCCCCCTAAAGCGTTGTCGTACCCTCACCTGGACCCTAAACCGTCCCCGTCCCCTAACCCTAACCCTAGCCCGAACCCTAACCCTAACCCTTCCCTGAAACCTTCCCCTCACCCGTCCCCTAATCCTAACCCGTACGCTCACACTAACCCGCGCCCTCACACGTACCCTCCCCGTAAAGCGTTGTCGTATCCTCACCTGGACCCTAAACCGTCCCCGTCACCTAAGCCTAACCCTAGCCCGAACCCTAAAACTTCCCCGAAGCCTTCCCCTCACCCGTCCCCTAATCCTAACCCGTACGCTCACACTAACCCACGCCCTCACACGTACGCTCCCCCTAAACCATTGTCGTACCGTCACCTGGACCCTAAACCGTCCCCGTCCCCTAACCCTAACCCTAGTCCGAACCCTAACCCTAACCCTTCCCTGAAGCCTTCCCCTCACCCGTCCCCTAATCTTAAGCCGTACGCTCACACTATCTCGCGCCCTCACACGTACACTCCCCCTAAACCGTTGTCGTACCCTCACCTGGACCCTAAATCGTCCCCGTCCCCTAACCCTAACCCTAGCCCGAACCCTAACCCTAACCTTTCCACGAAGCCTTCCCCTCACCAGTCCCATAATCCTAACCCGTACGCTCATACTAACCCGCACCCTCACACATTCGCTCCCCCTAAAGCGTTGTCGTACCTTCACCTGGACCCTAAACCGTCCCCGTCCCCTAACCCTAACCTTAGCCCGAACCCTAACCCTAACCCTTCCCCGAAGCCTTCCCCTCACCCATCCCCTAATCCTAACCCGTACACTCACACTAACCCGCGCCCTCACACGTACGCTCCCGCTAAACCATTGTCGTACCCTCACCTGAACCCTAAACCGTCCCCATTCCCTAACCCTAACCCTAGCCCGAACCCTAAACCTAACCCTTCCCCGAAGCTTTCCCCTTACCCGTTCCCTAATCGTAACCCGTACGCTCACACTAACCCACGGCCTCACACGTACGCTCACCCTAAACTGTTGTCGTACCCTCACCTGGACCCTAAACCGTCCCCATCCCCTAACCCTAACCCTAGCCCGAACAGTAGCCCTAACCCTTTCCCGAAGCCTTCCCCTCACCCGTCCCCTAATCCTAACCCGTATGCTCACACTAACCTGCGCCCTCACACGTACGCTCCCCCTAAACCGTTGTCGTACCCTCACCTGGACCCTAAATCGTCCTTGTCCCCTAACCCTAACCCTAGCCCGAACCCTAAACCTAACATTTCCACGAAGCCTTCCCCTCACCCGTCCCATAATCCTAACCCGTACGCTCATACTAACCCGCACCCTCACACATTCGCTCCCCCTAAAGCGTTGTCGTACCCTCACCTGGACCCTAAACCGTCCCCGTCCCCTAACCCTAACCCTAGCCCGAACCCTAACCCTAATCCTTCCCCGAAGCCTTCCCCTCACCCGTCCCCTAATCCTAAACCGTACGCTCACACTAACCTGCGCACTCACATGTACGCTCCCCCTAAACCGTTGTAGTACCCTCACCTGGACCCTAAACCGTCCCCGTCCCCTAACCCTAACCCTAGCCCGAACCCTAACCCTAACCCTTCCCCGAAGCCTTCCCCTCACCCGTCCCCTAATCCTAAACCGTACGCTCACACTAACCCATGCCCTCACACGTACCCTCCCCCTAAAGCGCTGTCTTACACTCAACTGGACCCTAAACCGTCCCCGTCCCCTAACCCTAACCCTAGCCCGAACCCTAACCCTAACCCTTCCCCGAAGCCTTCCCCTCACCCGTCCTCTAATCCTAACCCGTACGCTCACACTAACCCGTGCCCTCACATGTACGCTCCCCCTAAACCGTTGTCGTACCCTCACCTGGACCCTAAACCGTCCCCGTGCCCTAACCCTAACCCTAGCCCGAACCCTAACCCTAACACTTCCCCGAAGCCTTCCCCTCACCTGTCCCCTAACCCTAACCCGTACGCTCACACTAACCCGCGCCCTCACACGTATTCTCCCCCTAAACCGTTGTCGTACCCTCACCTGGACCCTAAACCGTCCCCTTCCCCTAACCCTAAACCTAGTCCGAACCCTAACCCTAACCCTTCCCCGAAGCATTCCCCTCACCCGTCCCCTAATCCTAACCCGTACGCTCACACTAACCCGCGCCCTCACACGTACGCTCCCCCTAAAGCGTTGTCGTACCCTCACCTGGACCCTAAACCGTCCCCGTCCCCTAAACCTAACCCTAGCACGATCCCTAACCCTAACACTTCCCCGAAGCCTTCCCCTCACCCGTCCCCTAATCCTAACCCGTACGCTCACACTAACTCGCGCCCTCACACGTACGCTCCCCCTAAACCGTTGTCGTACCCTCACCTGGACCCTAAATCGTCCCCGTCCCCTAACCCTAACCCGAACCCTAACCCTAACCTTTCCACGAAGCCTTCCCCTCACCCGTCCTGTAATCCTAACCCGTACGCTCATACTAACCCGCACCCTCACACATTCGCTCCCCCTAAAGCGTTGTCGTACCCTCACCTGGACCCTAAACCGTCCCCGTCCCCTAACCCTAACCCTAGCCCGAACCCTAACCCTAACCCTTCCCCGAAGCCTTCCCCTCACCCGTCCCCTAATCCTAACCCGTACGCTCACACTAACCCACGCCCTCACACGTACGCTCCCCCTAAACCATTGACGTACCCTCACCTGGACCCTAAACCGTCCCCGTCCCCTAACCCTAACCCTAGCCCGAACCCTAAACCTAACCCTTCCCCGAAGCCTTCCCCTCACCCGTCCCCTAATCCTAATCCGTACGCTCACACTAACCCGCGCCCTCACACGTACTCTCACCCTAAACTGTTGTCGTACCCTCACCTGGACCCTGAACCGTCCCCGTCCGCTAACCCTAACCCTAGCCCGAACCCTAAACCTAACCCTTCCACGAAGCCTTCCCCTCACCCGTCCCCTAATCCTAACCCGTACGCTCACACTAACCTGCGCCCTCACACGTACGCTCCCCCTAAACCGTTGTCGTACCCTCACCTGGACCCTAAACTGTCCCCGTCTCCTAATCCTAAACCTAGCCCGAACCCTAACCCTAACACTTTCCCGAAGCCTTCCCCTCACCCGTCCCCTAACCCTAACCGATACGCTCAAACTAACCCGCGCCCTCACACGTATTCTCCCCCTAAACCGTTGTCGTACCCTCACCTGGACCCTAAACCGTCCCCTTCCCCTAACCCTAACCCTAGCCCGAACCCTAACCCTAACCCTTCCCCGAAGCCTTCCCCTCACCCGTACCCTAATCCTAACCTTATGCTCACACTAACCGCGCCCTCACATGTACGCTCCCCCTAAAACGTTGTCGTACCCTCACCTGCAACCTAAACTGTCCCTGTCCCCTAACGCTAACCCTAGCCCGAACCCTAACCCTAACCCTTCGCGAAGCCTTCCCCTCACCCGTCCCCTAATCCTAAACCGTAGGCTCACACTAACCCGCACCCTCACACGTACCCTCCTCCTAAAGCGCTGTCTTACTCTCAACTGGACCCTAAACCGTCCCCGTCCCCTAACCCTAACCCTAGCCCGAACCCTAACCCTAACCCTTCCCCGAAGGCTTCCCCTCACCCGTCCCCTAATCCTAACCCGTACGCTCAAACTAAACCACGCCCTCACACGTACGCTCCCCCTAAACTGTTGTCGTACCCTCACCTGGACCCTAAACCGTCCCCGTCCCCTAACCCTAACCCTAGCCCGAACCCTAACCCTAACCCTTCCCCGAAGCCTTCCCCTCACCCGTCCCCTAATCCTAACCCGTACGCTCACACTAACCCGCGCCCTGACACGTACGCTCCCCCTAAACTGTTGTCGTACCCTCACCTGGACCCTAAACCGTCCCCGTCCCCTAACCCTCACCCTAGCCCGAACCCTAACCCTAACCCTTCCCCGAAGCCTTCCCCTCACCCGTCCCCTAACCCTAACCCGTACGCTCACACTAACCCGCGCCCTCACACGTGTGCTCCCCCTAAACCGTTGTCGTACCCTCACCGGGACCCTAAACCGTCCCCGTCCCCTAACCCTAACCCTAGCCCGAACCCTAACCCTAACCCTTCCCCGAAGCCTTCCCCTCACCCGTCCCCTAATCCTAACCCGTACGCTCACACTAACCTGCGCACTCACATTTACGCTCCCCCTAAACCGTTGTAGTACCCTCACCTGGACCCTAAACTGTCCCCATCCCCTAACCATAACCCTAGCCCGAACTCTAACCCTAACCCTTCCCCGAAGCCTTCCCCTCACCCGTCCCCTAATCCTAAACCGTACGCTCACACTAACCCATGCCCTCACATGTACCCTCCCCCTAAAGCGCTGTCTTACCTCAACTGGACCCTAAACCGTCCCCGTCCCCTAACCCTAACCCTAGCCCGAACCCTAACCCTTACTCTTCCCCGAAGTCTTCCCCTCAACCGTCCCCTAATCCTAACCCTTTACGCTCACACTAACCCGCGCCCTCACACGTACCCTCCCCCTAAAGCGTTGTCGTACCATCACCTGGACCCTAAACCGTCCCCGTCCCCTAACCCTAACCCTAGCCCGAACCCTAACCCTAACATTTCCACGAAGCCTTCCCCTCACCCGTCCCATAATCCTAACCCGTACGCTCATACTAACCCACGCCCTCACACATTCGCTCCCTCTAAACCGTTGTCGTACCCTCACCTGGACACTAAACCGTCCCCGTCCCCTAACCCTAACCCTAGCCCGAACCCTAACCCTAACCCTTCCCCGAAGCCTTCCCCTCACCCGTCCCCTAATCCTAACCCGTACGCTCACACTAACCCATGCCCTCACACGTACGCTCCCCCTAAACCGTTGTCGTACCCTCACCTGGACCCTAAACCGTCCCCGTCCCCTAACCCTAACCCTAGCCCGAACCCTAAACCTAACCCTTCCCCGAAGCCTTCCCCTCACCCGTCCCCTAATCCTAACCCGTACGCTCACACTAACCCGCGCCCTCACACGTACGCTCACCCTAAACTGTTGTCGTACCCTCACCTGGACCCTGAACCGTCCCCGTCCCCTAACCCTAACCCTAGCCCGAACCCTAACCCTAAAACTTCCCCGAAGCCTTCCCCTCACCCGTGCCCTAATCCTAACCCGTACGCTCACACTAACCTGCGCCCTCACACGTACGCTCCCCCTAAACCGTTGTCGTACCCTCACATGGACCCTAAACTGTCCCCGTCCCCTAACCCTAACCGTAGCCCGAACCCTAACCCTTCCCTGAAGCCTTCCCCTCACTCGTCCCCTAATCCTAACCCGTACGCTCACACTAACCTGCGCCCTCACACGTACGCTCCCCCTAAACCGTTGTCGTACCCTCACATGGACCCTAAACTGTCCCCGTCCCCTAACCCTAACCCTAGCCCGAACCCTAACCCTAACACTTCCCCGAAGCCTTCCCCTCACCCTTCCCCTAATCCTAACCAGTACGCTCACACTAACCAGCGCCCTCACACGTACCCTCCCCCTAAAGCGCTGTCTTACTCTCAACTGGACCCTAAACCGTCCCCGTCCCCTAACCCTAAACCTAGCCCGAACCCTAACCCTAACCCTTCCCAGAAGCCTTCCCCTCACCCGTCTCTTAATCCTAACCCGTACGCTCACACTAACCCGCGCCCTCACACGTGTGCTCTCCCTAAACCGTTGTCGTACCCTCACCGGGACCCTAAACCGTCCCCGTCCCCTAACCCTAACCCTACCCCGAACCCTAACCCTAACCCTTCCCCGAAGCCTTCCCCTCACCCGTCCCCTAATCCTAACCCGTACGCTCACACTATCCTGCGCACTCACATTTACGCTCCCCCTAAACCGTTGTAGTAACCTCACCTGGACCCTAAACCGTCCCCGTCCCCTAACCCTAACCCTAGACCGAACCCTAACCCTAACCCTTCCCCGAAGCCTTCCCCTCACCCGTCCCCTAATCCTAAACCGTACGCTCACACTAACCCATGCCCTCAAACGTACCCTCCCCCTAAAGCGCTGTCTTACACTCAACTGGACCCTAAACCGTCCCCGTCCCCTAACCCTAACCCTAGCCCGAACCCTAACCCTAACCCTTCCCCGAAGCCTTCCCCTCACCCGTCCTCTAATCCTAACCCGTACGCTCACACTAAGGTGTGCCCTCACATGTACGCTCCCCCTAAACCGTTGTCGTACCCTCACCTGGACCCTAAACCGTCCCCGTCCCCTAACCCTAACCCTAGCCCGAACCCTAACACTAACACTTCCCCAAAGCCTTCCACTCAACTGTCCCCTAACCCTAACCCGTACGCTCACACTAACCCACGCCCTCACACGTATTCTCCCCCTAAACCGTTGTCGTACCCTCACCAGGACCCTAAACCGTCCCCTTCCCCTAACCCTAACCCTAGTCCGAACCCTAACCCTAACCCTTCCCCGAAGCATTCCCCTCACCCGTCCTCTAATCCTAACCCGTACGCTCACACTAACCCGCGCCCTCACACGTACGCTCCCCGTAAAGCGTTGTCGTACCCTCACCTGGACCCTAAACCGTCCCCATCCCCTAAACCTAACCCTAGCCCGATCCCTAACCCTAACACTTCCCCGAAGCCTTCCCCTCACCCGTCCCCTAATCCTAACCCGTACGCTCACACTAACTCGCGCCCTCACCCGTACGCTCCCCCTAAACCGTTGTCGTACCCTCACCTGGACCCTAAATCGTCCCCGTCCCCTAACCCTAACCCTAACCCGAACCCTAACCCTAAACTTTCCACGAAGCCTTCCCCTCACCCATCCCATAATCCTAAACCGTACGCTCATACTAACCCACACAGTCGCTCCCCCTAAAGCGTTGTCGTACCCTCACCTGGACCCTAAACCGTCCCCGTCACCTAAACCTAACCCTAGCCCGATCCCTAACCCTAACACTTCCCCGAAGCCTTCCCCTCACCCGTCCCCTAATCCTAACCCGTACGCTCACACTAACTCGCGCCCTCACACGTACGCTCCCCCTAAACCGTTGTCGTACCCTCACCTGGACCCTAAATCGTCCCCGTCCCCTAACCCTAACCCTAGCCCGAACCCTAACCCTAACCTTTCCACGAAGCCTTCCCCTCACCCGTCCCGTAATCCTAACCCGTACGCTCATACTAACCCGCACCCTCACACATTCGCTCCCCCTAAAGCGTTGTCGTACCCTCACCTGGACCCTAAACCGTCCCCGTCCCCTAACCCTAACCCTAGCCCGAACCCTAACCCTAACCCTTCCCCGAAGCCTTCCCCTCACCCGTCCCCTAATCCTAACCCGTACGCTCACACTAACCCACGCCCTCACACGTACGCTCCCCCTAAACCATTGTCGTACCCTCACCTGGACCCTAAACCGTCCCCGTCCCCAAACCCTAACCCTAGCCCGAACCCTAAACCTAACACTTCCCCGAAGCCTTCCCCTCACCCGTCCCCTAATCCTAACCTGTACGCTCACACTAACCCGCGCCCTGACACGTACTCTCACCCTAAACTGTTGTCGTACCCTCACCTGGACCCTGAACCGTCCCCGTCCGCTAACCCTAACCCTAGCCCGAACCCTAACCCTAACCCTTCCACGAAGCCTTCCCCTCACCCGTCCCCTAATCCTAACCCGTACGCTCACACTAACCTGCGCCCTCACACGTACGCTCCCCCTCTACCGTTGTCGTACCCTCAACTGGACCCTAAACTGTCCCCGTCCCCTAATCCTAAACCTAGCCCGAACCCTAACCCTAACACTTCCCCGAAGCCTTCCCCTCACCCGTCCCCTAACCCTAACCCATACGCTCAAACTAACCCGCGCCCTCACACGTATTCTCCCCCTAAACCGTTGTCGTACCCTCACCTGGACCCTAAACCGTCCCCTTCCCCTAACCCTAACCCTAGCCCGAACCCTAACCCTAACCCTTCCCCGAAGCCTTCCCCTCACCCGTACCCTAATCCTAACCGTACGCTCACACTAACCGCGCCCTCACATGTACGCTCCCCCTAAAACGTTGTCGTACCCTCACCTGCAACCTAAACTGTCCCTGTCCCCTAACGCTAACCCTAGCCCGAACCCTAACCCTAACCCTTCCCAGAAGCCTTCCCCTCACCCGTCCCCTAATCCTAAACCGTAGGCTCACACTAACCCGCACCCTCACACGTACCCTCCTCCTAAAGCGCTGTCTTACTCTCAACTGGACCCTAAACCGTCCCCGTCCCCTAACCCTAACCCTAGCCCGAACCCTAACCCTAACCCTTCCCCGAAGCCTTCCCTTCACCCGTCCCCTAATCCTAACCCGTACGCTCAAACTAAACCACGCCCTCACACGTACGCTCCCCCTAAACTGTTGTCGTACCCTCACCTGGACCCTAAACCGTCCCCGTCCCCTAACCCTAACCCTAGCCCGAACCCTAAACCTAACCCTTCCCCGAAGCCTTCCCCTCAACCGTCCCATAAACCTAAACCGTACGCTCACACTAACCCGCGCCCTCATACGTATGCTCCCCCTAAACAGTTGTCGTACCCTCACCTGGACCCTAAACCGTCCCCCTCCCCTAACCCTAACCCTAGCCCGAACCCTAACCCTAACCCTTCCCCGAAGCCTTCCCCTCACCCGTCCCCTAATCCTAACCCGTACGCTCACACTAACCCGCGCACTCACATTTACGCTCCCCCTAAAATGTTGTCGTACCCTCACCTGGACCCTAAACCGTCCCCGTCCCCTAACCCTAACCCTAGCCCGAAACCTAAACCTAACCCTTCCCCGAAGCCTTCCCCTCACCCGTCCCCTAATCGTAACCCGTACGCTGACACTAACCCGCGCCCTCACACGTACACTCACCCTAAACTGTTGTCGTACCCTCACCTGGACCCTAAACCGTCCCCATCCCCTAACCCTAACCCCAGCCCGAACCCTAACCCTAACCCTTTCCCGAAGCCTTCCCCTCACCCGTCCCCTAATCCTAACCCGTACGCTCACACTAACCTGCGCCCTCACACGTACGCTCCCCCTAAACCGTTTTCGTACCCTCACCTGGACCCTAAACCGTCCCCGTCCCCTAACCCTAACCCTAGCCCGAGCCCTAACCCTAACACTTCCCCTAAGCCTTCCCCTCACCTGTCCCCTAACCCTAACCCGTACGCTCACACTAACCCGCGCCCTCACACGTATTCTCCCCCTAAACCGTTGTCGTACCCTCACCTGGACCCTAGATCGTCCCCGTCCCCTAACCCTAACCCTAGCCCGAACCCTAACCCTAACATTTCCACGAAGCCTTCCCCTCACCCGTCCCATAATCCTAACCCGTACGCTCATACTAACCCACACCCTCACACATTCGCTCCCTCTAAACCGTTGTCGTACCCTCACCTGGACACTAAACCGTCCCCGTCCCCTAACCCTAACCCTAGCCCGAACCCTAACCCTAACCCTTCCCCGAAGCCTTCCCCTCACCCGTCCCCTAATCCTAACCCGTACGCTCACACTAACCCATGCCCTCACACGTACGCTCCCCCTAAACCGTTGTCGTACCCTCACCTGGACCCTAAACCGTCCCCGTCCCCTAACCCTAACCCTAGCCCGAACCCTAAACCTAACCCTTCCCCGAAGCCTTCCCCTCACCCGTCCCCTAATCCTAACCCGTACGCTCACACTAACCCGCGCCCTCACACGTACGCTCACCCTAAACTGTTGTCGTACCCTCACCTGGACCCTGAACCGTCCCCGTCCCCTAACCCTAACCCTAGCCCGAACCCTAACCCTAAAACTTCCCCGAAGCCTTCCCCTCACCCGTGCCCTAATCCTAACCCGTACGCTCACACTAACCTGCGCCCTCACACGTACGCTCCCCCTAAACCGTTGTCGTACCCTCACATGGACCCTAAACTGTCCCCGTCCCCTAACCCTAACCGTAGCCCGAACCCTAACCCTTCCCTGAAGCCTTCCCCTCACTCGTCCCCTAATCCTAACCCGTACGCTCACACTAACCTGCGCCCTCACACGTACGCTCCCCCTAAACCGTTGTCGTACCCTCACATGGACCCTAAACTGTCCCCGTCCCCTAACCCTAACCCTAGCCCGAACCCTAACCCTAACACTTCCCCGAAGCCTTCCCCTCACCCTTCCCCTAATCCTAACCAGTACGCTCACACTAACCAGCGCCCTCACACGTACCCTCCCCCTAAAGCGCTGTCTTACTCTCAACTGGACCCTAAACCGTCCCCGTCCCCTAACCCTAAACCTAGCCCGAACCCTAACCCTAACCCTTCCCAGAAGCCTTCCCCTCACCCGTCTCTTAATCCTAACCCGTACGCTCACACTAACCCGCGCCCTCACACGTGTGCTCTCCCTAAACCGTTGTCGTACCCTCACCGGGACCCTAAACCGTCCCCGTCCCCTAACCCTAACCCTACCCCGAACCCTAACCCTAACCCTTCCCCGAAGCCTTCCCCTCACCCGTCCCCTAATCCTAACCCGTACGCTCACACTAACCTGCGCACTCACATTTACGCTCCCCCTAAACCGTTGTAGTACCCTCACCTGGACCCTAAACCGTCCCCGTCCCCTAACCCTAACCCTAGACCGAACCCTAACCCTAACCCTTCCCCGAAGCCTTCCCCTCACCCGTCCCCTAATCCTAAACCGTACGCTCACACTAACCCATGCCCTCAAACGTACCCTCCCCCTAAAGCGCTGTCTTACACTCAACTGGACCCTAAACCGTCCCCGTCCCCTAACCCTAACCCTAGCCCGAACCCTAACCCTAACCCTTCCCCGAAGCCTTCCCCTCACCCGTCCTCTAATCCTAACCCGTACGCTCACACTAAGGTGTGCCCTCACATGTACGCTCCCCCTAAACCGTTGTCGTACCCTCACCTGGACCCTAAACCGTCCCCGTCCCCTAACCCTAACCCTAGCCCGAACCCTAACCCTAACACTTCCCCAAAGCCTTCCACTCAACTGTCCCCTAACCCTAACCCGTACGCTCACACTAACCCACGCCCTCACACGTATTCTCCCCCTAAACCGTTGTCGTACCCTCACCAGGACCCTAAACCGTCCCCTTCCCCTAACCCTAACCCTAGTCCGAACCCTAACCCTAACCCTTCCCCGAAGCTTTCCCCTCACCCGTCCTCTAATCCTAACCCGTACGCTCACACTAACCCGCGCCCTCACACGTACGCTCCCCGTAAAGCGTTGTCGTACCCTCACCTGGACCCTAAACCGTCCCCATCCCCTAAACCTAACCCTAGCCCGATCCCTAACCCTAACACTTCCCCGAAGCCTTCCCCTCACCCGTCCCCTAATCCTAACCCGTACGCTCACACTAACTCGCGCCCTCACCCGTACGCTCCCCCTAAACCGTTGTCGTACCCTCACCTGGACCCTAAATCGTCCCCGTCCCCTAACCCTAACCCTAACCCGAACCCTAACCCTAAACTTTCCACGAAGCCTTCCCCTCACCCATCCCATAATCCTAAACCGTACGCTCATACTAACCCACACAGTCGCTCCCCCTAAAGCGTTGTCGTACCCTCACCTGGACCCTAAACCGTCCCCGTCCCCTAACCCTAACCCTAGCCCGAACCCTAACCCTAACACTTCCCCGAAGCCTTCCCCTCACCCGTCCCCTAATCCTAACCCGTACGCTCACAATAACCCGCGCCCTCACACGTACGCTCCCCCTAAACCATTGTCGTACCCTCACCTGGACCCTAAACCGTCCCCGTCCCCTAACCCTAACCCTAGCCCGAACCCTAAACCTAACCCTTCCCCGAAGCCTTCCCCTCACCCGTCCCCTAATCCTAACCCGTACGCTCACACTAACCCACGCCCTCACACGTATTCTCACCCTAAACTGTTGTCGTACCCTCACCTGGACCCTGAACCGTCCCCGTCCCCTAACCCTAACCTTAGCCCGAACCCTAACCCTAACACTTCCCCGAAGCCTTCCCCTCACCCGTCCCATAATCCTAACCCGTACGCTCACACTAACCTGCGCCCTCACACGTACGCTCCCCCTAAACCGTTGTCGTACCCTCACCTGGACCCTAAACTGTCCCCATCCCCTAACCCTAACCCTAGCCCGAACACTAACCCTAACACTTCCCCGAAGCCTTCCACTCACCCGTCCCCTAACCCTAACCCGTACGCTCACACTAACCCGCGCCCTCACACGTATTCTCCCCCTAAACCGTTGTCGTACCCTCACCTGGACCCTAAACCGTCCCCTTCCCCTAACCCTAACCCTAGCCCGAACCCTAACCCTAACCTTTCCACGAAGCCTTCCCCTCACCCGTCCCATAATCCTAACCCGTACGCTCATACTAAACCGCACCCTCACACATTCGCTCCCCCTAAAGCGTTGTCGTACCCACACCTGGACCCTAAACCGTCCCCGTCCCCTAACCCTAACCCTAGCCCGAAACCTAACCCTAACCCTTCCCCGAAGCCTTCCCCTCACCCGTCCCCTAATCCTAACCCGTACGCTCATACTAACCCGCGCCCTCACACGTACGCTCCCCCTAAACCATTGTCGTACCCTCACCTGAACCCTAAACCGTCCCCGTCCCATAACCCTAACCCTAGCCAGAACCCTAAACCTAACCCTTCCCCGAAGCCTTCCCCTCACCCGTCCCCTAATCGTAACCCGTACGCTCACACTAACCGGTGCCCTCACACGTACGCTCACCCTAAACTGTTGTCGTACCCTCACCTGGACCCTAAACCGTCCCCATCACCTAACACTAACCCTAGCCCGAACCCTAACCCTAAACCTTTCCCGAAGCCTTCCCCTCACCCTTCCCCTAATCCTAACCCGTACGCTCACACTAACCTGCACCCTCACACGTACACTCCCCCTAAACCGTTGTCGTACCCTCACCTGGACCCTAAACCGTCCCCGTCCCCTAACCCTAACTCTAGCCCGAACACTAACCCTAACACTTCCCCGAAGCCTTCCCCTCACCTGTCCCCTAACCCTAACCCGTACGCTCACACTAACTCGCGCCCTCACAAATACGCTCCCCCTAAACCGTTCTCGTACCCTCACCTGGACCCTAGATCGTCCCCGTCCCCTAACCCTAACCCTAGCCCAAACCCTAACCCTAACATTTCCACGAAGCCTTCCCATCACCCGTCCCATAATCCTAACCCGTACGCTCACACTAACCCGCGCCCTCACACGTACGCTCACCCTAAACTGTTGTCGTACCCTCACCTGGACCCTGAACCGTCCCCGTCCCCTAACCCTAACCCTAGCCCGAACCCTAACCCTAACACTTCCCCGAAGCCTTCCCCTCACCCGTGCCCTAATCCTAACCCGTACGCTCACACTAACCTGCGCCCTCACACGTACGCTCCCCCTAAACCGTTGTCGTACCCTCACATGGACCCTAAACTGTCCCCGTCCCCTAACCCTAACCGTAGCCCGCACCCTAACCCTTCCCTGAAGCCTTCCCCTCACCCGTCCCCTAATCCTAACCCGTACGCTCACACTAACCCGCGCCCTCACACGTACGCTCCCCGTAAAGCGTTGTCGTATCCTCACCTGGACCATAAACCGTCCCCGTCACCTAAGCCTAACCCTAGCCCGAACCCTAACACTTCACCGAAGCTTTCCCCTCACCCGTCCCCTAATCCTAAACCGTACGCTCACACTAACCCGCACCCTCACACGTACCCTCCCCCTAAAGCGCTGTCGTACCCTCAACTGGACCCTAAACCGTCCCCGTCCCCTAACCCTAACCCTAGCCCGAAACCTAACCCTAACACTTCCCAGAAGTCTTCCCCTCATCCGTCCCCTAATCCTAACCCGTATGCTCACACTAACACGTGCCCTCACATGTACGCTCCTCCTAAACCGTTGTCGTACCCTCAACTGGACCCTAAACCATCCCTGTCCCCTAACCCTAACCCTAGCCCGAACCCTAACCCTAACCCTTCCCCGAAGCCTTCCCCTCACCCATCCCCTAATCCTAACCCGTATGCTCACACTAACCCGCGCCCACACACGTACGCTCCCCCTAAACCGTTGTGGTACCCTAACCTGGACCCTAAACCGTCCCCGTCCCCTAACCCTAACCCTAGCCCGAACCCTAACCCTAACACTTCCCCGAAGCCTTCCCCTCACCCGTCCCCTAATCATAACCCGTACGCTCACACTAACCAGCGCCCTCACACGTACCCTCCCTCTAAAGCGCTGTCTTACTCTCAACTGGACTCTAAACTGTCCCCGTCCCCTAACCCTAACCCTATCCCGAACCCTAACCCTAACCCTTCCCAGAAGCCTTACCCTCACCCGTCTCTTAATCCTAACCCGTACGCTCACTCTAACCCGCGCCCTCACACGTACGCTCCCCCTAAACTGTTTTCGTACCCTCACCTGGACCCTAAACCGTCCCCATCCCCTAACCCTAACCCTCGCCCGAACCCTAACCTTAACCCTTCCCCGAAGCCTGCCCCTCACCCGTCCCCTAACCCTAACCCGTACGCTCACACTAACCCGCGCCCTCACACGTGTGCTCTCCCTAAACCGTTGTCGTACCCTCACCGGGACCCTAAACCGTCCCCGTCCCCGAACCCTAACCCTAGCCCGAACCCTAACCCTAACACTTCCCCGAAGCCTTCCCCTCACCCGTCCCCTAATCCTAACCCGTACGCTCACACTAACCTGCGCACTCACATTTACGCTCCCCCTAAACCGTTGTAGTACCCTCACCTGGACCCTAAACCGTCCCCGTCCCCTAACCCTAACCCTAGACCGAACCCTAACCCTAACCCTTCCCCGAAGCCTTCCCCTCACCCGTCCCCTAATCCTAAACCGTACGCTCACACTAACCCATGCCCTCACACGTACCCTCCCCCTAAAGCGCTGTCTTACACTCAACTGGACCCTAAACCGTCCCCGTCCCCTAACCCTAACCCTAGCCCGAACCCTAACCCTAACCCTACCCCGAAGCCTTCCCCTCACCCGTCCTCTAATCCTAACCCGTACGCTCACACTAACGCGTGCCCTCACATGTACGCTCCCCCTAAACCGTTGTCGTACCCTCACCTGGACCCTAAACCGTCCCCGTCCCCTAACCCTAACCCTAGCCCGAACCCTAAACCTAACACTTCCCCGAAGCCTTCCCCTCACCTGTCCCCTAACCCTAACCCGTACGCTCACACTAACCCACGCCCTCACACGTATTCTCCCCCTAAACCGTTGTCGTGCCCTCACCAGGACCCTAAACCGTCCCCTTCCCCTAACCCTAACCCTAGTCCGAACCCTAACCCTAACCCTTCACCGAAGCATTCCCCTCACCCGTCCCCTAATCCTAACCCGTACGCTCACACTAACCCGCGCCCTCACATGTACGCTCCCCCTAAAGCGTTGTCGTACCCTCACCTGGACCCTAAACCGTCCCCGTCCCCTAAACCTAACCCTAGCCCGATCCCTAACCCTAACACTTCCCCGAAGCCTTCCCCTCACCCGTCCCCTAATCCTAACCCGTACGCTCACACTAACCCGCGCCCTCACACGTACGCTCCCCCTAAACCGTTGTCGTACCCTCACCTGGACCCTAAATCGTCCCCGTCCCCTAACCCTAACCCTAGCCCGAACCCTAACCCTAACCCTTCCCCGAAGCCTTCCCCTCACCCGTCCCCTAATCCTAACCCGTACGCTCACACTAACCCGCGCCCTCACACGTACGCTCCCCCTAAACCATTGTCGTACCCACACCTGGACCCTAAAGCGTCCCCATCCCCTAACCCTAACCCTAGCCCGAACCCTAAACCTAACCCTTCCCCGAAGCCTTCCCCTCACCCGTCCCCTAATCCTAACCCGTACGCTCACACTAACCCGCGCCCTCACACGTGTGCTCCCCCTAAACCGTTGTCGTACCCTCACCGGGACCCTAAACCGTCCCCGTCCCCTAACCCTAACCCTAGCCCGAACCCTAACCCTAACCCTTCGCCGAAGCCTTCCCCTCACCCGTCCCCTAATCCTAACCCGTACGCTGACACTAACCTGCGCACTCACATTTACGCTCCGCCTAAACCGTTGTAGTACCCTCACCTGGACCCTAAACTGTCCCCATCCCCTAACCCTAACCCTAGCCCGAACTCTAACCCTAACCCTTCCCCGAAGCCTTCCCCTCACCCGTCCCCTAATCCTAACCCGTACGCTCACACTAACCCGCGCCCTCACACGTACCCTCCCCCTAAAGCGTTGTCGTACCATCACCTGGACCCTAAACCGTCCCCGTCCCCTAACCCTAACCCTAGCCCGAACCCTAACCCTAACACTTCCCCGAAGCCTTCCCCTCACCCGTCTCCTAATCCTAACCCGTACGCTCACACTAACCCGCGCCCTCACACGTACCCTTCCCGTAAAGCGTTGTCGTACCCTCACTTGGACCCTAAACCGTCCCCGTCCCCTCACCCCAACCCTAGCCCGAGCCCTAACCCTAACCCTTCCCCGAAGCCTTCCCCTCACCCGTCCCCTAATCCTAACCCGTACGCTCACACTAACCCGCGCCCTCACATGTACGCTCCCCCTAAAGCGTTGTCATACCCTCACCTGCAACCTAAACTGTCCCTGTACCCTAACGCTAACCCTAGCCCGAACTCTAACCCTAACCCTTCCCCGAAGCCTTCCCCTCACACGTCCCCTAATCCTAACCCGTACGCTCACACTAACCCACGCCCTCACACGTACGCTCCCCCTAAACCGTTGTTGTACCCTCACCTGGACCCTAAACCGTCCCTGTCCCCTAACCCTAACCCTAGCCCTAACCCTAAACCTAACCCTTCCCCGAAGCCTTCCCCTCACCCGTCCCATAACCCTAACCCGTACGCTCACACTAACCCGTGCCCTCATACGTATGCTCCCCCTAAACAGTTGTCGTACCCTCACCTGGACCCTAAACCGTCCCCCTCCCCTAACCCTAACCCTAGTCCGAACCCTAACCCTAACCCTTCCCCGAAGCCTTCCCCTTACCCGTCCCCTAATCCTAACCCGTACGCTCACACTAACCCGCGCACTCACATTTACGCTCCCCCTAAAATGTTGTCGTACCCTCACCTGTTCCCTAAATCGTCCCCGTCCCCTAACCCTAACCCTAGCCCGAACCCTAACCCTAACCTTTCCACGAAGCCTTCCCCTCACCAGTCCCATAATCCTAACCCGTACGCTCATACTAACCCGCACCCTCACACATTCGCTCCCCCTAAAGCGTTGTCGTACCCACACCTGTACCCTAAACCGTCCCCGGCCCCTAAGCCTAACCCTATCCCGAACCCTAACCCTAACCCTTCCCCGAAGCCTTCCCCTCACCCGTCCCCTAATCCTAACCCGTACGCTCACACTAACCCGCGCCCTCACACGTACTCTCCCCCTAAACCATTGTCGTACCCTCACCTGAACCCTAAATCGTCCCCGTCCCCTAACCCTAAACCTAGCCCGAACCCTAAACCTAACCCTTCCCCGACGCCTTCCCCTCACCCGTCCCCTAATCGTAACCCGTACGCTCACACTAACCCGCGCCCTCACACGTACGCTCACCCTAAACTGTTGTCGTACCCTCACCTGGACCCTAAACCGTCCCCATCCCCTAACCCTAACCCCAGCCCGAACCCTAACCCTAACCCTTTCCCGAAGCCTTCCCCTCACCCGTCCCCTAATCCTAACCCGTACGCTCACACTAACCTGCGCCCTCACACGTACGCTCACCCTAAACCGTTGTCGTACCCTCACCTGGACCCTAAACAGTCCCCGTCCCCTAACCCTAACCCTAGGCCGAGCCCTAACCCTAACACTTCCCCGAAGCCTTCCCCTCACCTGTCCCCTAACCCTAACCCGTACGCTCACACTAACCCGCGCCCTCACACATATTCTCCCCCTAAACCGTTGTCGTACCCTCAACTGGACCCTAAACCGTCCCCTTCCCCTAACCCTAACCCTAGTCCGAACCCTAACCTTAACCCTTCCCCGAAGCATTCCCCTCACCCGTCCCCTAATCCTAACCCGTACGCTCACACTAACCCGCGCCCTCACACCTACGCTCCCCCTAAAGCGTTGTCGTACTCTCACCTGGAACCTAAACCGTCCCCGTCCCCTAACCCTAACCCTAGCCCGAACTCTAAGCCTAACACTTCCCCGAAGCCTTCCCCTCACCCGTCCCCTAATCCTAACCCGTATGCTCATACTAACCCGCGCCCTCACACGTACGCTCCCCCTAAACCATTGTCGTACCCTCACCTGAACCCTAAACCGTCCCCGTCCCATAACCCTAACCCTAGCCAGAACCCTAAACCTAACCCTTCCCGGAAGCCTTCCCCTCAACCGTCCCATAATCCTAACCCGTACGTTCACACTAACCCGCACCCTCACACGTACGCTCACCCTAAACTGTTGTCGTACCCTCACCTGGACCCTAAACCGTCCCCATCCCTTAACACTAACCCTAGCCCGAACCCTAACCCTAACACTTTCCCGAAGCCTTCCCCTCACCCTTGCCCTAATCCTAACCCGTACGCTCACACTAACCCACGCCCTCACACGTATGCTCCCCCTAAACCGTTGTCGTACCCTCACCTGGACCCTAAACCGTCCCCGTCCCCTAACCCTAACCCTAGCCCGAACCCTAACCCTAAACCTTCCCCGAAGCCTTCCCCTCACCCGTCCCCTAATCCTAACCTGTACGCTCACACTAACCCACGCACTCACATTTACGCTCCCCCTCAAATGTTGTCGTACCCTCACCTGGATCCTAAATCGTCCCCGTCCCCTAACCCTAACCCTAGCCCGAACCCTAACCCTAACCTTTCCACGAAGCCTTCCCCTCACCCGTCCCATAATCCTAACCCGTACGCTCATACTAACCCGCACCCTCACACATTCGCTCCCCCTAAAGCGTTGGCGTACCCACACCTGGACCCTAAACCGTCCCCGTCCCCTAACCCTAACCCTAGCCCGAAACCTAACACTAACCCTTCCCCGAAGCCTTCCCCTCACCCGTCCCCTAATCCTAACCCGTACGCTCATACTAATCCGCGCCCTCACACGTACGCTCCCCCTAAACCATTGTCCTACCCTCACCTGAACCCTAAACCGTCCCCGTCCCATAACCCTAACCCTAGCCAGAACCCTAAACCTAACCCTTCCCCGAAGCCTTCCCCTCACCCGTCCCCTAATCGTAACCCGTACGCTCACACTAACCCATGCCCTCACACGTACGCTCACCCTAAACTGTTGTCGTACCCTCACCTGGACCCTAAACCGTCCCCATCCCCTAACACTAACCCTAGCCCGAACCCTAACCCTAACCCTTTCCCGAAGCCTTCCCCTCACCCTTCCCCTAATCCTAACCCGTACGCTCACACTAACCTGCGCCCTCACACGTACACTCCCCCTAAACCGTTGTCGTACCCTCACCTGGACCCTAAACCGTCCCCGTCCCCTAACCCTAACCCTAGCCTGAACACTAACCCTAACACTTCCCCGAAGCCTTCCCCTCACCTGTCCCCTAACCCTAACCCGTACGCTCACACTAACTCGCGCCCTCACACGTACGCTCCCCCTAAACCGTTCTCGTACCCTCACCTGGACCCTAGATCGTCCCCGTCCCCTAACCCTAACCCTAGCCCGAACTCTAACCCTAACATTTCCACGAAGCCTTCCCCTCACCCGTCCCATAATCCTAACCCGTACGCTCATACTAACCCGCACCCTCACACATTCGCTCCCCCTAAACCGTTGTCGTACCCTCACCTGGACCCTAAACCGTCCCCGTCCCCTAAACCTAACCCTAGCCCGAACCCTAACCCTAACCCTTCCCCGAAGCCTTCCCCTCACCCGTCCCCTAATCCTAACCCGTACGCTCACACTAACCCACGCCCTCACACGTACGCTCCCCCTAAACCGTTGTCGTACCCTCACCTGCACCCTAAACCGTCCCCGTCCCCTAACCCTAACCCTAGCCCGAACCCTAAACCTAACCCTTCCCCGAAGCCTTCCCCTCACCCGTCCCCTAATCCTAACCCGTACGCTCACACTAACACGCGCCCTCACACGTACGCTGACCCTAAACTGTTGTCGTACCCTCACCTGGACCCTGAACCGTCCCCGTCCCCTAACCCTAACCCTAGCCCGAACCCTAACCCTAACACTTCCCCGAAGCCTTCCCCTCACCCGTTCCCTAATCCTAACCCGTACGCTCACACTAACCTGGGCCCTCACACGTACGCTCCCCCTAAACCATTGTCGTACCCTCAAATGGACCCTAAACTGTCCCCGTCCCCTAACCCTAACCCTAGCCCGAACCCTAACCCTTCCCTGAAGCCTTCCCCTCACCCGTCCCCTAATCCTAAACCGTACGCTCACACTAACCCGCGCCCTCACACGTACCCTCCCCGTAAAGCGTTGTCGTATCCTCACCTGGACCCTAAACCGTCCCCGTCACCTAAGCCTAACCCTAGCCCGAACCCTAACACTTCACCGAAGCTTTCCCCTCACCCGTCCCCTAATCCTAAACCGTACGCTCACACTAACCCGCACCCTCACACGTACCCTCCCCCTAAAGCGCTGTCGTACCCTCAACTGGACCCTAAACCGTCCCCGTCCCCTAACCCTAACCCTAGCCCGAAACCTAACCCTAACACTTCCCAGAAGCCTTCCCCTCATCCGTCCCCTAATCCTAACCCGTACGCTCACACTAACACGTGCCCTCACATGTACGCTCCTCCTAAACCGTTGTCGTACCCTCAACTGGACCCTAAACCATCCCTGTCCCCTAACCCTAACCCTAGCCCGAACCCTAACCCTAACCCTTCCCCGAAGCCTTCCCCTCACCCATCCCCTAATCCTAACCCGTATGCTCACACTAACCCGCGCCCACACACGTACGCTCCCCCTAAACCGTTGTGGTACCCTCACCTGGACCCTAAACCGTCCCCGTCCCCTAACCCTAACCCTAGCCCGAACCCTAACCCTAACACTTCCCCGAAGCCTTCCCCTCACCCGTCCCCTAATCCTAACCCGTACGCAAACACTAACCTGCGCAGTCACATTTACGCTCCCCCTAAACCGTTGTAGTACCCTCACCTGGACCCTAAACCGTCCCCGTCCCCTAACCCTAAACCGAACCCTAACCCTAACCCTTCCCCGAAGCCTTCCCCTCACCCGTCCCCTAATCCTAAACCGTACGCTCACACTAACCCATGCCCTCACACGTACCCTCCCCCTAAAGCGCTGTCTTACACTCAACTGGACCCTAAACCGTCCCCGTCCCCTAACCCTAACCCTAGCCCGAACCCTAACCCTAACCCTTCCCCGAAGCCTTCCCCTCACCCGTCCTCTAATCCTAACCCGTACGCTCACACTAACGCGTGCCCTCACATGTACGCTCCCCCTAAACCATTGTCGTACCCTCACCTGGACCCTAAACCGTCCCCGTCCCCTAACCCTAACCCTAGCCCGAACCCTAACCCTAACACTTCCCCGAAGCCTTCCCCTCACCTGTCCCCTAACCCTAACCCGTACGCTCACACTAACCCACGCCCTCACACGTATTCTCCCCCTAAACCGTTGTCGTGCCCTCACCAGGACCCTAAACTGTCCCCTTCCCCTAACCCTAACCCTAGTCCGAACCCTAACCCTAACCCTTCACCGAAGCATTCCCCTCACCCGTCCCCTAATCCTAACCCGTACGCTCACACTAACCCGCGCCCTCACACGTACGCTCCCCCTAAAGCGTTGTCGTACCCTCACCTGGACCCTAAACCGTCCCCGTCCCCTAAACCTAACCCTAGCCCGATCCCTAACCCTAACACTTCCCCGAAGCCTTCCCCTCACCCGTCCCCTAATCCTAACCCGTACTCTCACACTAACTCGCGCCCTCACACGTACGCTCCCCCTAAACCGTTGTCGTACCCTCACCTGGACCCTAAATCGTCCCCGTCCCCTAACCCTAACCCTAGCCCGAACCCTAACCCTAAACTTTCCACGAAGCCTTCCCCTCACCCGTCCCATAATCCTAAACCGTACGCTCATACTAACCCACACCCTCACACATTCGCTCCCCCTAAAGCGTTGTCGTACCCTCACCTGGACCCTAAACCGTCCCCGTCCCCTAACCCTAACCCTAGCCCGAACCCTAACCCTAACCCTTCCCCGAAGCCTTCCCCTCACCCGTCCCCTAATCCTAAACCGTACGCTCACATTAACCCGCGCCCTCACACGTACGCTCCCCCTAAACCATTGTCGTACCCTCACCTGGACCCTAAACCGTCCCCGTCCCCTAACTCTAACCCTAGCCCGAACCCTAACCCTAACACTTCCCCGAAGCTTTCCCCTCACCCGTCCCATAATCCTAACCCGTACGCTCACACTAACCTGCGCCCTCACACGTACGCTCCCCCTAAACCGTTGTCGTACCCTCACATGGACCCTAAACCGTCCCCGTCCCCTAACCCTAACCCTATCCCGAACCCTTCCACGAAGCCTTCCCCTCACCCGTCCCCTAATCCTAACCCGTACGCTCACACTAACCCGCGCCCTCACACGTGTGCTCCCCCTAAACCGTTGTCGTACACTCACCGAGACCCTAAACCGTCCCCGTCCCCTAACCCTAACCCTAGCCCGAACCATAACCCTAACCCTTCCCCGAAGCCTTCCCCTCACCCGTCCCCAAATCCTAACCCGTACGCTCACACTAACCTGTGCACTCACATTTACGCTCCGCCTAAACCATTGTAGTACCCTGACCTGGACCCTAAACTGTCTCCATGCCCTAACCCTAACCCTAGCCCGAACTCTAACCCTAACCCTTCCCCGAAGCCTTCCCCTCACCCGTCCCCTAATCCTAAACCGTACGCTCACACTAACCCATGCCCTCACACGTACCCTCCCCCTAAAGCGCTGTCTTACCTCAACTGGACCCTAAACCGTCCCCGTCCCCTAACCCTAACCCTAGCCCGAACCCTAACCCTTAGTCTTCCCCGAAGTCTTCCCCTCAACCGTCCCCTAATCCTAACCCGTACGCTCACACTAACCCGCGCCCTCACACGTACCCTTCCCCTAAAGCGTTGTCGTACCATCACCTGGACCCTAAACCGTCCCCGTCCCCTAACCCTAACCCTAGCCCGAACCCTAACCCTAACACTTCCCCGAAGCCTTCCCCTCACCCGTCTCCTAATCCTAACCCGTACGCTCACACTAACCCGCGCCCTCACACGTACCCTTCCCGTAAACCGTTGTCGTACCCTCACTTGGACCCTAAACCGTCCCCGTCCCCTCACCCCAACCCTAGCCCAAGCCCTAACCCTAACCCTTCCCCGAAGCCTTCCCCTCACCCGTCCCCTAATCCTAAACCGTACGCTCACACTAACCCGCGCCCTCACACGTACCCTCCCCCTAAAGCGCTGTCGTACCCTCAACTGGACCCTAAACCGTCCCCGTCCCCTATCCCTAACCTTAGCCCGAACCCTAACCCTAACACTTCCCAGAAGCCTTCCCCTCACCCGTCCCCTAATCCTAACCCGTACGTTCACACTAACCCGCGCCCTCACATGTACGCTCCCCCTAAACCGTTGTCGTTCCCTCACCTGGACCCTAAATCGTCCCCGTCCCCTAACCCTAACCCTAGCCCGAACCTTAACCCTAACCCTTCCCCGAAGCCTTCCCCTCACCCGTCCCCTAATCCTAACCCGTACGCTCACACTAACCTGCGCACTCACATTTACGCTCCCCCTAAACCGTTGTAGTACCCTCACCTGGACCCTAAACCGTCCCCGTCCCCTAACCCTAACCCTAGCCCGAACCCTAACCCTAACCCTTCCCCGAAGCCTTCCCCTCACCCGTCCCCTAATCCTAAACCGTACGCTCACACTAACCCATGCCCTCACACGTACCCTCCCCCTAAAGCGCTGTCTTACACTCAACTGGACCCTAAACCGTCCCTGTCCCCTAACCCTAACCCTAGCCCGAACCCTAACCCTAACCCTTCCCCGAAGCCTTCCCCTCACCCGTCCTCTAATCCTAACCCGTACGCTCACACTAACCCGCGCCCTCACACGTACGCTCCCCCTAAACCGTTGTCGTACCCTCACCTGGACCCTAAACCGTCCCCGTCCCCTAACCCTAACCCTAGCCCGAACCCTAACCATAACACTTCCCCGAAGCCTTCCCCTCACCCGTCCCCTAATCCTAACCCGTACGCTCACACTAACCCGCGCCCTCACACGTACTCTCACCCTAAACTGTTATCGTACCCTCACCTGGACCCTGAACCGTCCCCGTCCGCTAACCCTAACCCTAGCCCGAACCCTAAACCTAACCCTTCCCCGAAACCTTCCCCTCACCCGTCCCCTAATCCTAACCCGTACGCTCACACTAACCTGCGCCCTCACACGTACGCTCCCCCTAAACCATTGTCGTACCCTCACCTGGACCCTAAACTGTCCCCGTCCCCTAATCCTAACCCTAGCCCGAACCCTAACCCTAACACTTCCCCGAAGCCTTCCCCTCACCCGTCCCCTAACCCTAACCCGTACGCTCACACTAACCCGCGCCCTCACACGTATTCTCCCCCTAAACCGTTGTCGTACCCTCACCTGGACCCTAAACCGTCCCCTTCCCCTAAGCATAACCCTAGCCCGAACCCTAACCCTAACCCTTCCCCGAAGCCTTCCCCTCACCCGTCCCCTAATCCTAACCGTACGCTCACACTAACCGCGCCCTCACATGTACGCTCCCCCTAAAACGTTGTCGTACCCTCACCTGCAACCTAAACTGTCCCTGTCCCCTAACGCTAACCCTAGTCCGAACCCTAACCCTAACCCTTCCCCGAAGCCTTCCCCTCACCCGTCCCCTAATCCTAAACCGTAGGCTCACACTAACCCGCGCCCTCACACGTATCCTCCTCCTAAAGCGCTGTCTTACTCTCAACTGGACCCTAAACCGTCCCCGTCCCCTAACCCTAACCGTAGCCGAACCCTAACCCTAACCCTTCCCCGAAGCCTTCCCCTCACCCGTCCCCTAATCCTAAACCGTACACTCACACTAACCTGCGCACTCACATTTACGCTCCCCCTAAAATGTTGTCGTACCCTCACCTGGACCCTAAATCGTCCCCGTCCCCTAACCCTAACCCTAGCCCGAACCCTAACCCTTACCTTTCCACGAAGCCTTCCCCTCACCAGTCCCATAATCCTAACCCGTACGCTCATACTAACCCGTACCCTCACACATTCACTCCCCCTAAAGTGTTGTCGTACCCACACCTGTACCCTAAACCGTCCCCGTCCCCTAACCCTATCCCTAGCCCGAACCCTAACCCTAACCCTTCCCCGAAGCCTTCCCCTCACCCGTCCCCTAATCCTAACCCGTACGCTCACACTAACCCGCGCCCTCACACGTATGCTCCCCCAAAACCATTGTCGTACCCTCACCTGAACCCTAAACCGTCCCCGTCCCCTAACCCTAACCCTAGCCCGAAACCTAAACCTAACCCTTCTCCGAAGCCTTCCCCTCACCCGTCCCCTAATCCTAACCCGTACGCTCACACTAACCTGCGCCCTCACACGTACGCTCCCCCTAAACCGTTGTCGTACCCTCACCTGGACCCTAAACCGTCCCCGTCCCCTAACCCTAACCCTAGGCCGAACCCTAACCCTAACACTTCCCCGAAGCCTTCCCCTCACCTGTGCCCTAACCCTAACCCGTACGCTCACACTAACCCGCGCCCTCACACGTACGCTCCCCCTAAAGCGTTGTCGTACTCTCACCTGGACCCTAAACCGTCCCCGTCCCCTAACCCTAACCCTAGCCCGAACCCTAACCCTAACACTTCCCCGAAGCCTTCCCCTCACCCGTCTCCTAATCCTAACCCGTACGCTCACACTAACCCGCGCCCTCACACGTACCCTTCCCGTAAACCGTTGTCGTACCCTCACTTGGACCCTAAACCGTCCCCGTCCCCTCACCCCAACCCTAGCCCAAGCCCTAACCCTAACCCTTCCCCGAAGCCTTCCCCTCACCCGTCCCCTAATCCTAAACCGTACGCTCACACTAACCCGCGCCCTCACACGTACCCTCCCCCTAAAGCGCTGTCGTACCCTCAACTGGACCCTAAACCGTCCCCGTCCCCTAACCCTAACCCTAGCCCGAACCTTAACCCTAACCCTTCCCCGAAGCCTTCCCCTCACCCGTCCCCTAATCCTAACCCGTACGCTCACACTAACCTGCGCACTCACATTTACGCTCCCCCTAAACCGTTGTAGTACCCTCACCTGGACCCTAAACCGTCCCCGTCCCCTAACCCTAACCCTAGCCCGAACCCTAACCCTAACCCTTCCCCGAAGCCTTCCCCTCACCCGTCCCCTAATCCTAAACCGTACGCTCACACTAACCCATGCCCTCACACGTACCCTCCCCCTAAAGCGCTGTCTTACACTCAACTGGACCCTAAACCGTCCCTGTCCCCTAACCCTAACCCTAGCCTGAACCCTAACCCTAACCCTTCCCCGAAGCCTTCCCCTCACCCGTCCCCTAATCCTAAACCGTACGCTCACACTAACCCATGCCCTCACACGTACCCTCCCCCTAAAGCGCTGTCTTACACTCAACTGGACCCTAAACCGTCCCTGTCCCCTAACCCTAACCCTAGCCCGAACCCTAACCCTAACCCTTCCCCGAAGCCTTCCCCTCACCCGTCCTCTAATCCTAACCCGTACGCTCACACTAACCCGCGCCCTCACACGTACGCTCCCCCTAAACCGTTGTCGTACCCTCACCTGGACCCTAAACCGTCCCCGTCCCCTAACCCTAACCCTAGCCCGAACCCTAACCATAACACTTCCCCGAAGCCTTCCCCTCACCCGTCCCCTAATCCTAACCCGTACGCTCACACTAACCCGCGCCCTCACACGTACTCTCACCCTAAACTGTTATCGTACCCTCACCTGGACCCTGAACCGTCCCCGTCCGCTAACCCTAACCCTAGCCCGAACCCTAAACCTAACCCTTCCCCGAAACCTTCCCCTCACCCGTCCCCTAATCCTAACCCGTACGCTCACACTAACCTGCGCCCTCACACGTACGCTCCCCCTAAACCATTGTCGTACCCTCACCTGGACCCTAAACTGTCCCCGTCCCCTAATCCTAACCCTAGCCCGAACCCTAACCCTAACACTTCCCCGAAGCCTTCCCCTCACCCGTCCCCTAACCCTAACCCGTACGCTCACACTAACCCGCGCCCTCACACGTATTCTCCCCCTAAACCGTTGTCGTACCCTCACCTGGACCCTAAACCGTCCCCTTCCCCTAACCATAACCCTAGCCCGAACCCTAACCCTAACCCTTCCCCGAAGCCTTCCCCTCACCCGTCCCCTAATCCTAACCGTACGCTCACACTAACCGCGCCCTCACATGTACGCTCCCCCTAAAACGTTGTCGTACCCTCACCTGCAACCTAAACTGTCCCTGTCCCCTAACGCTAACCCTAGTCCGAACCCTAACCCTAACCCTTCCCCGAAGCCTTCCCCTCACCCGTCCCCTAATCCTAAACCGTAGGCTCACACTAACCCGCGCCCTCACACGTACCCTCCTCCTAAAGCGCTGTCTTACTCTCAACTGGACCCTAAACCGTCCCCGTCCCCTAACCCTAACCGTAGCCGAACCCTAACCCTAACCCTTCCCCGAAGCCTTCCCCTCACCCGTCCCCTAATCCTAAACGGTACGCTCACACTAACCTGCGCACTCACATTTACGCTCCCCCTAAAATGTTGTCGTACCCTCACCTGGACCCTAAATCGTCCCCGTCCCCTAACCCTAACCCTAGCCCGAACCCTAACCCTAACCTTTCCACGAAGCCTTCCCCTCACCAGTCCCATAATCCTAACCCGTACGCTCATACTAACCCGTACCCTCACACATTCACTCCCCCTAAAGTGTTGTCGTACCCACACCTGTACCCTAAACCGTCCCCGTCCCCTAACCCTATCCCTAGCCCGAACCCTAACCCTAACCCTTCCCCGAAGCCTTCCCCTCACCCGTCCCCTAATCCTAACCCGTACGCTCACACTAACCCGCGCCCTCACACGTATGCTCCCCCAAAACCATTGTCGTACCCTCACCTGAACCCTAAACCGTCCCCGTCCCCTAACCCTAACCCTAGCCCGAAACCTAAACCTAACCCTTCTCCGAAGCCTTCCCCTCACCCGTCCCCTAATCGTAACCCGTACGCTCACACTAACCCGCGCCCTCACACGTACGCTCACCCTAAACTGTTGTCGTACCCTCACCTGGACCCTAAACCGTCCCCATCCCCTAACCCTAACCCAGCCCGAACACTAACCGTAACCCTTTCCCGAAGCCTTCCCCTCACCCGTCCCCTAATCCTAACCCGTACGCTCACACTAACCTGCGCACTCACATTTACGCTCCCCCTAAACCGTTGTAGTACCCTCACCTGGACCCTAAACCGTCCCCGTCCCCTAACCCTAACCCTAGCCCGAACCCTAACCCTAACCCTTCCCCGAAGCCTTCCCCTCACCCGTCCCCTAATCCTAAACCGTACGCTCACACTAACCCATGCCCTCACACGTACCCTCCCCCTAAAGCGCTGTCTTACACTCAACTGGACCCTAAACCGTCCCTGTCCCCTAACCCTAACCCTAGCCTGAACCCTAACCCTAACCCTTCCCCGAAGCCTTCCCCTCACCCGTCCCCTAATCCTAAACCGTACGCTCACACTAACCCATGCCCTCACACGTACCCTCCCCCTAAAGCGCTGTCTTACACTCAACTGGACCCTAAACCGTCCCTGTCCCCTAACCCTAACCCTAGCCCGAACCCTAACCCTAACCCTTCCCCGAAGCCTTCCCCTCACCCGTCCTCTAATCCTAACCCGTACGCTCACACTAACCCGCGCCCTCACACGTACGCTCCCCCTAAACCGTTGTCGTACCCTCACCTGGACCCTAAACCGTCCCCGTCCCCTAACCCTAACCCTAGCCCGAACCCTAACCATAACACTTCCCCGAAGCCTTCCCCTCACCCGTCCCCTAATCCTAACCCGTACGCTCACACTAACCCGCGCCCTCACACGTACTCTCACCCTAAACTGTTATCGTACTCTCACCTGGACCCTGAACCGTCCCCGTCCGCTAACCCTAACCCTAGCCCGAACCCTAAACCTAACCCTTCCCCGAAACCTTCCCCTCACCCGTCCCCTAATCCTAACCCGTACGCTCACACTAACCTGCGCCCTCACACGTACGCTCCCCCTAAACCATTGTCGTACCCTCACCTGGACCCTAAACTGTCCCCGTCCCCTAATCCTAACCCTAGCCCGAACCCTAACCCTAACACTTCCCCGAAGCCTTCCCCTCACCCGTCCCCTAACCCTAACCCGTACGCTCACACTAACCCGCGCCCTCACACGTATTCTCCCCCTAAACCGTTGTCGTACCCTCACCTGGACCCTAAACCGTCCCCTTCCCCTAACCATAACCCTAGCCCGAACCCTAACCCTAACCCTTCCCCGAAGCCTTCCCCTCACCCGTCCCCTAATCCTAACCGTACGCTCACACTAACCGCGCCCTCACATGTACGCTCCCCCTAAAACGTTGTCGTACCCTCACCTGCAACCTAAACTGTCCCTGTCCCCTAACGCTAACCCTAGTCCGAACCCTAACCCTAACCCTTCCCCGAAGCCTTCCCCTCACCCGTCCCCTAATCCTAAACCGTAGGCTCACACTAACCCGCGCCCTCACACGTACCCTCCTCCTAAAGCGCTGTCTTACTCTCAACTGGACCCTAAACCGTCCCCGTCCCCTAACCCTATCCCTAGCCCGAACCCTAACCCTAACCCTTCCCCGAAGCCTTCCCCTCACCCGTCCCCTAATCCTAACCCGTACGCTCACACTAACCCGCGCCCTCACACGTATGCTCCCCCAAAACCATTGTCGTACCCTCACCTGAACCCTAAACCGTCCCCGTCCCCTAACCCTAACCCTAGCCCGAAACCTAAACCTAACCCTTCTCCGAAGCCTTCCCCTCACCCGTCCCCTAATCGTAACCCGTACGCTCACACTAACCCGCGCCCTCACACGTACGCTCACCCTAAACTGTTGTCGTACCCTCACCTGGACCCTAAACCGTCCCCATCCCCTAACCCTAACCCCAGCCCGAACACTAACCGTAACCCTTTCCCGAAGCCTTCCCCTCACCCGTCCCCTAATCCTAACCCGTACGCTCACACTAACCTGCGCCCTCACACGTACGCTCCCCCTAAACCGTTGTCGTACCCTCACCTGGACCCTAAACCGTCCCCGTCCCCTAACCCTAACCCTAGCCCGAACCCTAACCCTAACACTTCCCCGAAGCCTTCCCCTCACCTGTGCCCTAACCCTAACCCGTACGCTCACACTAACCCGCGCCCTCACACGTACGCTCCCCCTAAAGCGTTGTCGTACTCTCACCTGGACCCTAAACCGTCCCCGTCCCCTAACCCTAACCCTAGCCCGAACCCTAACCCTAACACTTCCCCGAAGCCTTCCCCTCACCCGTCTCCTAATCCTAACCCGTACGCTCACACTAACCCGCGCCCTCACACGTACCCTTCCCGTAAACCGTTGTCGTACCCTCACTTGGACCCTAAACCGTCCCCGTCCCCTCACCCCAACCCTAGCCCAAGCCCTAACCCTAACCCTTCCCCGAAGCCTTCCCCTCACCCGTCCCCTAATCCTAAACCGTACGCTCACACTAACCCGCGCCCTCACACGTACCCTCCCCCTAAAGCGCTGTCGTACCCTCAACTGGACCCTAAACCGTCCCCGTCCCCTAACCCTAACCCTAGCCCGAACCTTAACCCTAACCCTTCCCCGAAGCCTTCCCCTCACCCGTCCCCTAATCCTAACCCGTACGCTCACACTAACCTGCGCACTCACATTTACGCTCCCCCTAAACCGTTGTAGTACCCTCACCTGGACCCTAAACCGTCCCCGTCCCCTAACCCTAACCCTAGCCCGAACCCTAACCCTAACCCTTCCCCGAAGCCTTCCCCTCACCCGTCCCCTAATCCTAAACCGTACGCTCACACTAACCCATGCCCTCACACGTACCCTCCCCCTAAAGCGCTGTCTTACACTCAACTGGACCCTAAACCGTCCCTGTCCCCTAACCCTAACCCTAGCCTGAACCCTAACCCTAACCCTTCCCCGAAGCCTTCCCCTCACCCGTCCCCTAATCCTAAACCGTACGCTCACACTAACCCATGCCCTCACACGTACCCTCCCCCTAAAGCGCTGTCTTACACTCAACTGGACCCTAAACCGTCCCTGTCCCCTAACCCTAACCCTAGCCCGAACCCTAACCCTAACCCTTCCCCGAAGCCTTCCCCTCACCCGTCCTCTAATCCTAACCCGTACGCTCACACTAACCCGCGCCCTCACACGTACGCTCCCCCTAAACCGTTGTCGTACCCTCACCTGGACCCTAAACCGTCCCCGTCCCCTAACCCTAACCCTAGCCCGAACCCTAACCATAACACTTCCCCGAAGCCTTCCCCTCACCCGTCCCCTAATCCTAACCCGTACGCTCACACTAACCCGCGCCCTCACACGTACTCTCACCCTAAACTGTTATCGTACCCTCACCTGGACCCTGAACCGTCCCCGTCCGCTAACCCTAACCCTAGCCCGAACCCTAAACCTAACCCTTCCCCGAAACCTTCCCCTCACCCGTCCCCTAATCCTAACCCGTACGCTCACACTAACCTGTGCCCTCACACGTACGCTCCCCCTAAACCATTGTCGTACCCTCACCTGGACCCTAAACTGTCCCCGTCCCCTAATCCTAACCCTAGCCCGAACCCTAACCCTAACACTTCCCCGAAGCCTTCCCCTCACCCGTCCCCTAACCCTAACCCGTACGCTCACACTAACCCGCGCCCTCACACGTATTCTCCCCCTAAACCGTTGTCGTACCCTCACCTGGACCCTAAACCGTCCCCTTCCCCTAACCATAACCCTAGCCCGAACCCTAACCCTAACCCTTCCCCGAAGCCTTCCCCTCACCCGTCCCCTAATCCTAACCGTACGCTCACACTAACCGCGCCCTCACATGTACGCTCCCCCTAAAACGTTGTCGTACCCTCACCTGCAACCTAAACTGTCCCTGTCCCCTAATGCTAACCCTAGTCCGAACCCTAACCCTAACCCTTCCCCGAAGCCTTCCCCTCACCCGTCCCCTAATCCTAAACCGTAGGCTCACACTAACCCGCGCCCTCACACGTACCCTCCTCCTATAGCGCTGTCTTACTCTCAACTGGACCCTAAACCGTCCCCGTCCCCTAACCCTAACCGTAGCCGAACCCTAACCCTAACCCTTCCCCGAAGCCTTCCCCTCACCCGTCCCCTAATCCTAAACCGTACGCTCACACTAACCTGCGCACTCACATTTACGCTCCCCCTAAAATGTTGTCGTACCCTCACCTGGACCCTAAATCGTCCCCGTCCCCTAACCCTAACCCTAGCCCGAACCCTAACCCTAACCTTTCCACGAAGCCTTCCCCTCACCAGTCCCATAATCCTAACCCGTACGCTCATACTAACCCGTACCCTCACACATTCACTCCCCCTAAAGTGTTGTCGTACCCACACCTGTACCCTAAACCGTCCCCGTCCCCTAACCCTATCCCTAGCCCGAACCCTAACCCTAACCCTTCCCCGAAGCCTTCCCCTCACCCGTCCCCTAATCCTAACCCGTACGCTCACACTAACCCGCGCCCTCACACGTATGCTCCCCCAAAACCATTGTCGTACCCTCACCTGAACCCTAAACCGTCCCCGTCCCCTAACCCTAACCCTAGCCCGAAACCTAAACCTAACCCTTCTCCGAAGCCTTCCCCTCACCCGTCCCCTAATCGTAACCCGTACGCTCACACTAACCCGCGCCCTCACACGTACGCTCACCCTAAACTGTTGTCGTACCCTCACCTGGACCCTAAACCGTCCCCATCCCCTAACCCTAACCCCAGCCCGAACACTAACCGTAACCCTTTCCCGAAGCCTTCCCCTCACCCGTCCCCTAATCCTAACCCGTACGCTCACACTAACCTGCGCCCTCACACGTACGCTCCCCCTAAACCGTTGTCGTACCCTCACCTGGACCCTAAACCGTCCCCGTCCCCTAACCCTAACCCTAGCCCGAACCCTAACCCTAACACTTCCCCGAAGCCTTCCCCTCACCTGTGCCCTAACCCTAACCCGTACGCTCACACTAACCCGCGCCCTCACACGTACGCTCCCCCTAAAGCGTTGTCGTGCTCTCACCTGGACCCTAAACCGTCCCCGTCCCCTAACCCTAACCCTAGCCCGAACCCTAACCCTAACACTTCCCCGAAGCCTTCCCCTCACCCGTCTCCTAATCCTAACCCGTACGCTCACACTAACCTGCGCCCTCACACGTACCCTTCCCGTAAACCGTTGTCGTACCCTCACTTGGACCCTAAACCGTCCCCGTCCCCTCACCCCAACCCTAGCCCAAGCCCTAACCCTAACCCTTCCCCGAAGCCTTCCCCTCACCCGTCCCCTAATCCTAAACCGTACGCTCACACTAACCCGCGCCCTCACACGTACCCTCCCCCTAAAGCGCTGTCGTACCCTCAACTGGACCCTAAACCGTCCCCGTCCCCTAACCCTAACCCTAGCCCGAACCTTAACCCTAACCCTTCCCCGAAGCCTTCCCCTCACCCGTCCCCTAATCCTAACCCGTACGCTCACACTAACCTGCGCACTCACATTTACGCTCCCCCTAAACCGTTGTAGTACCCTCACCTGGACCCTAAACCGTCCCCGTCCCCTAACCCTAACCCTAGCCCGAACCCTAACCCTAACCCTTCCCCGAAGCCTTCCCCTCACCCGTCCCCTAATCCTAAACCGTATGCTCACACTAACCCATGCCCTCACACGTACCCTCCCCCTAAAGCGCTGTCTTACACTCAACTGGACCCTAAACCGTCCCTGTCCCCTAACCCTAACCCTAGCCTGAACCCTAACCCTAACCCTTCCCCGAAGCCTTCCCCTCACCCGTCCCCTAATCCTAAACCGTACGCTCACACTAACCCATGCCCTCACACGTACCCTCCCCCTAAAGCGCTGTCTTACACTCAACTGGACCCTAAACCGTCCCTGTCCCCTAACCCTAACCCTAGCCCGAACCCTAACCCTAACCCTTCCCCGAAGCCTTCCCCTCACCCGTCCTCTAATCCTAACCCGTACGCTCACACTAACCCGCGACCTCACACGTACGCTCCCCCTAAACCGTTGTCGTACCCTCACCTGGACCCTAAACCGTCCCCGTCCCCTAACCCTAACCCTAGCCCGAACCCTAACCATAACACTTCCCCGAAGCCTTCCCCTCACCCGTCCCCTAATCCTAACCCGTACGCTCACACTAACCCGCGCCCTCACACGTACTCTCACCCTAAACTGTTATCGTACCCTCACCTGGACCCTGAACCGTCCCCGTCCGCTAACCCTAACCCTAGCCCGAACCCTAAACCTAACCCTTCCCCGAAACCTTCCCCTCACCCGTCCCCTAATCCTAACCCGTACGCTCACACTAACCTGCGCCCTCACACGTACGCTCCCCCTAAACCATTGTCGTACCCTCACCTGGACCCTAAACTGTCCCCGTCCCCTAATCCTAACCCTAGCCCGAACCCTAACCCTAACACTTCCCCGAAGCCTTCCCCTCACCCGTCCCCTAACCCTAACCCGTACGCTCACACTAACCCGCGCCCTCACACGTATTCTCCCCCTAAACCGTTGTCGTACCCTCACCTGGACCCTAAACCGTCCCCTTCCCCTAACCCTAACCGTAGCCGAACCCTAACCCTAACCCTTCCCCGAAGCCTTCCCCTCACCCGTCCCCTAATCCTAAACCGTACGCTCACACTAACCTGCGCACTCACATTTACGCTCCCCCTAAAATGTTGTCGTACCCTCACCTGGACCCTAAATCGTCCCCGTCCCCTAACCCTAACCCTAGCCCGAACCCTAACCCTAACCTTTCCACGAAGCCTTCCCCTCATCAGTCCCATAATCCTAACCCGTACGCTCATACTAACCCGTACCCTCACACATTCACTCCCCCTAAAGTGTTGTCGTACCCACACCTGTACCCTAAACCGTCCCCGTCCCCTAACCCTATCCCTAGCCCGAACCCTAACCCTAACCCTTCCCCGAAGCCTTCCCCTCACCCGTCCCCTAATCCTAACCCGTACGCTCACACTAACCCGCGCCCTCACACGTATGCTCCCCCAAAACCATTGTCGTACCCTCACCTGAACCCTAAACCGTCCCCGTCCCCTAACCCTAACCCTAGCCCGAAACCTAAACCTAACCCTTCTCCGAAGCCTTCCCCTCACCCGTCCCCTAATCGTAACCCGTACGCTCACACTAACCCGCGCCCTCACACGTACGCTCACCCTAAACTGTTGTCGTACCCTCACCTGGACCCTAAACCGTCCCCATCCCCTAACCCTAACCCCAGCCCGAACACTAACCGTAACCCTTTCCCGAAGCCTTCCCCTCACCCGTCCCCTAATCCTAACCCGTACGCTCACACTAACCTGCGCCCTCACACGTACGCTCCCCCTAAACCGTTGTCGTACCCTCACCTGGACCCTAAACCGTCCCCGTCCCCTAACCCTAACCCTAGCCCGAACCCTAACCCTAACACTTCCCCGAAGCCTTCCCCTCACCTGTGCCCTAACCCTAACCCGTACGCTCACACTAACCCGCGCCCTCACACGTACGCTCCCCCTAAAGCGTTGTCGTACTCTCACCTGGACCCTAAACCGTCCCCGTCCCCTAACCCTAACCCTAGCCCGAACCCTAACCCTAACACTTCCCCGAAGCCTTCCCCTCACCCGTCTCCTAATCCTAACCCGTACGCTCACACTAACCCGCGCCCTCACACGTACCCTTCCCGTAAACCGTTGTCGTACCCTCACTTGGACCCTAAACCGTCCCCGTCCCCTCACCCCAACCCTAGCCCAAGCCCTAACCCTAACCCTTCCCCGAAGCCTTCCCCTCACCCGTCCCCTAATCCTAAACCGTACGCTCACACTAACCCGCGCCCTCACACGTACCCTCCCCCTAAAGCGCTGTCGTACCCTCAACTGGACCCTAAACCGTCCCCGTCCCCTAACCCTAACCCTAGCCCGAACCTTAACCCTAACCCTTCCCCGAAGCCTTCCCCTCACCCGTCCCCTAATCCTAACCCGTACGCTCACACTAACCTGCGCACTCACATTTACGCTCCCCCTAAACCGTTGTAGTACCCTCACCTGGACCCTAAACCGTCCCCGTCCCCTAACCCTAACCCTAGCCCGAACCCTAACCCTAAACCTTCCCCGAACCCTTCCCCTCACCCGTCCCCTAATCCTAAACCGTACGCTCACACTAACCCATGCCCTCACACGTACCCTCCCCCTAAAGCGCTGTCTTACACTCAACTGGACCCTAAACCGTCCCTGTCCCCTAACCCTAACCCTAGCCTGAACCCTAACCCTAACCCTTCCCCGAAGCCTTCCCCTCACCCGTCCCCTAATCCTAAACCGTACGCTCACACTAACCCATGCCCTCACACGTACCCTCCCCCTAAAGCGCTGTCTTACACTCAACTGGACCCTAAACCGTCCCTGTCCCCTAACCCTAACCCTAGCCCGAACCCTAACCCTAACCCTTCCCCGAAGCCTTCCCCTCACCCGTCCTCTAATCCTAACCCGTACGCTCACACTAACCCGCGCCCTCACACGTACGCTCCCCCTAAACCGTTGTCGTACCCTCACCTGGACCCTAAACCGTCCCCGTCCCCTAACCCTAACCCTAGCCCGAACCCTAACCATAACACTTCCCCGAAGCCTTCCCCTCACCCGTCCCCTAATCCTAACCCGTACGCTCACACTAACCCGCGCCCTCACACGTACTCTCACCCTAAACTGTTATCGTACCCTCACCTGGACCCTGAACCGTCCCCGTCCGCTAACCCTAACCCTAGCCCGAACCCTAAACCTAACCCTTCCCCGAAACCTTCCCCTCACCCGTCCCCTAATCCTAACCCGTACGCTCACACTAACCTGCGCCCTCACACGTACGCTCCCCCTAAACCATTGTCGTACCCTCACCTGGACCCTAAACTGTCCCCGTCCCCTAATCCTAACCCTAGCCCGAACCCTAACCCTAACACTTCCCCGAAGCCTTCCCCTCACCCGTCCCCTAACCCTAACCCGTACGCTCACACTAACCCGCGCCCTCACACGTATTCTCCCCCTAAACCGTTGTCGTACCCTCACCTGGACCCTAAACCGTCCCCTTCCCCTAACCATAACCCTAGCCCGAACCCTAACCCTAACCCTTCCCCGAAGCCTTCACCTCACCCGTCCCCTAATCCTAACCGTACGCTCACACTAACCGCGCCCTCACATGTACGCTCCCCCTAAAACGTTGTCGTACCCTCACCTGCAACCTAAACTGTCCCTGTCCCCTAACGCTAACCCTAGTCCGAACCCTAACCCTAACCCTTCCCCGAAGCCTTCCCCTCACCCGTCCCCTAATCCTAAACCGTAGGCTCACACTAACCCGCGCCCTCACACGTACCCTCCTCCTAAAGCGCTGTCTTACTCTCAACTGGACCCTAAACCGTCCCCGTCCCCTAACCCTAACCGTAGCCGAACCCTAACCCTAACCCTTCACCGAAGCCTTCCCCTCACCCGTCCCCTAATCCTAAACCGTACGCTCACACTAACCTGCGCACTCACATTTACGCTCCCCCTAAAATGTTGTCGTACCCTCACCTGGACCCTAAATCGTCCCCGTCCCCTAACCCTAACCCTAGCCCGAACCCTAACCCTAACCTTTCCACGAAGCCTTCCCCTCACCAGTCCCATAATCCTAACCCGTACGCTCATACTAACCCGTACCCTCACACATTCACTCCCCCTAAAGTGTTGTCGTACCCACACCTGTACCCTAAACCGTCCCCGTCCCCTAACCCTATCCCTAGCCCGAACCCTAACCCTAACCCTTCCCCGAAGCCTTCCCCTCACCCGTCCCCTAATCCTAACCAGTACGCTCACACTAACCCGCGCCCTCACACGTACGCTCCCCCAAAACCATTGTCGTACCCTCACCTGAACCCTAAACCGTCCCCGTCCCCTAACCCTAACCCTAGCCCGAAACCTAAACCTAACCCTTCTCCGAAGCCTTCCCCTCAACCGTCCCCTAATCGTAACCCGTACGCTCACACTAACCCGCGCCCTCACACGTACGCTCACCCTAAACTGTTGTCGTACCCTCACCTGGACCCTAAACCGTCCTCATCCCCTAACCCTAACCCCAGCCCGAACACTAACCGTAACCCTTTCCCGAAGCCTTCCCCTCACCCGTCCCCTAATCCTAACCCGTACGCTCACACTAACCTGCGCCCTCACACGTACGCTCCCCCTAAACCGTTGTCGTACCCTCACCTGGACCCTAAACCGTCCCCGTCCCCTAACCCTAACCCTAGCCCGAACCCTAACCCTAACACTTCCCCGAAGCCTTCCCCTCACCTGTGCCCTAACCCTAACCCGTACGCTCACACTAACCCACGCCCTCACACGTACGCTCCCCCTAAAGCGTTGTCGTACTCTCACCTGGACCCTAAACCGTCCCCGTCCCCTAACCCTAACCCTAGCCCGAACCCTAACCCTAACACTTCCCCGAAGCCTTCCCCTCACCCGTCCCCTAATCCTAACCCGTACTCTCACACTAACTCGCGCCCTCACATGTACGCTCCCCCTAAACCGTTGTCGTACCCTCACCTGGACCCTAAATCGTCCCCGTCCCCTAACCCTAACCCTAGCCCGAACCCTAACCCTAACTTTTCCACGAAGCCTTTCCCTCACCCGTCCCATAATCCTAACCCGTACGCTCATACTAACCCGCACCCTCACACATTCGCTCCCCCTAAAGCGTTGTCGTACCCTCACCTGGACCCTAAACCGTCCCCGTCCCCTAACCCTAACCCTAGCCCGAACCCTAACCCTAACCCTTCCCCGAAGCCTTCCCCTCACCCGTCCCCTAATCCTAACACGTACGCTCACACTAACCCGCGCCCTCACACGTATTCTCCCCCTAAACCGTTGTCGTACCCTCACCTGGACCCTAAACCTTCCCCTTCCCCTAACCCTAACCCTAGCCCAAACCCTAACCCTAACCCTTCCCCGAAGCCTTCCCCTCACCCGTCCCCTAATCCTAACTCGTACGCTCACACTAACCCGTGCCCTCACATGTACGCTCCCCCTAAACCGTTGTCGTACCCTCAACTGGACCCGAAACTGTCCCCGTCCCCTAACCCTAACCCTAGCCCGAACCCAAACCCTAACCCTTCCCCGAAGCCTTCCCCTCACCCGTCCCCTAATCCTAACCCGTACGCTCACACTAACCTGCGCCCTCACACGTACGCTCCCCCTAAACCGTTGTCGTACCCTCACCTGGACCCTAAACCGTCCCCGTCCCCTAACCCTAACCCTAGCCCGAACCCTAACCCTAACACTTCCCCGAAGCCTTCCCCTCACCCGTCTCCTAACCCTAACCCGTACGCTCATACTAACCCGCGCCCTCACACGTATTCTCCCCCTAAACCGTTGTCGTACCCTCACCTGGACCCTAAACCGTACCCGTCCCCTAACCCTAACCCTACCCCGAACACTAACCCTAATTCTTCCCCGAAGCCGTCCCCTCACCCGTTCCCTAATCCTAACCCGTACGCTCACACTAACCCGCGCCCTCACATGTACGCTCCCCCTAAACCGTTGTCGTACCCTCACCTGGACCCTAAACCATCCCTGTCCCCTAACCCTAACCCTAGCCTGAACCCTAACCCTAACCCTTCCCCGAAGTCTTCCCCTCACCCGTCCCCTAATCCTAACCCGTAAGCTCACACTAACCCGCGCCCACACACGTACGCTCCCCCTAAACCGTTGTCGTACCCTCACCTGGACCCTAAACCGTCCCCGTCCCCTAACCCTAACCCTAGCCCGAACCCTAAACGTAACACCCTCACCTGGACTCTCAACCGTCCCCGTCCCCTAAGCCTATCCCTAGCCCGAACCCTAACCCTAACCCTTCCACGAAGCCTGACCCTCACCCGTCCCCTAATCCTAACTCGTACGCTAAGACTCACCCGCGCCCTCACACGTACGCTCCCCCTAAAGCGTTGTCGTACCCTCACCTGGACCCTAAACCGTCCCCGTCCCCTAACCCTAACCCTAGACTGAACCCTAACCCTAAACCTTCCCTGAAGCCTGACCCTCACCCGTCCCCTAATCTTAACCCGTACGCTCACACTAACCCGCACGCTCACACGTACGCTCCCCCTCAAGCGTTGTCGTACCCTCACCTGGACCCTAAACCGTTCCCGTCCCCTAGCCCTAACCCTAGCCAAAACCCTAAATCTTAAACTTCCGCGAAGCCTGACCCTCACCGTCCCCTAATCCTAACCCGTACGCAAACGCTAACCCACGCCCTCACACGTACGCTCCCCCTAAAGCGTTGTCGTACCCTCAACTGTACCCTAAACCGTCCCCATCCCCTAAACCTAACCCTAGCCTGTCCCTAACCCTAACACTTCCCTGAAGCCTGACCCTCACCAGTCCCCTAATCCTAACCCGTACGCTGACACTAACACGCGCCCTCACACGTATGCTCCCCCTAAAGCTTTGTCGTACCCTCACGTGGACCCTAAACCGTCCCCGTCCCCTAACCCTAACCCTAGCCCAAACCCTAACCCTAACCCTTCCCCGAAGCCTGACCCTCACCCGTCCCCTAATCCTAACCTGTACGCTAACGCTAACCCGTGCCCTCACACGTACGCTCCCCCTAAAGCGATGTCGTACACTCATCTGGACCCTAAACCGTCCCGGTCCCCTAACCCTAAACCTAGCCCGATCCCTAACCCTAACCCTTCCCCGAAGCCTGACCCTCACCCGTCCCCTAATCCTCACAAGTACGCTAACACTGACCCACGCTCTCACAACTACGCTACCCCTAAAGCGTCGTCATACCCTCACCTGGACCCTCAACCGTCCCCGTCCCCTAACCCTAACCCTAGGCCGAACCCTAACCCTAACCCTTCCACGAAGCCTGACACTCACCCGTCCCCTAATCCTAACCCGTACGCTAACACTCACCCACGCCCTCACACGTACGCTCCCCCTAAAGCATTGTCGTACCCTCACCTGGACCCTAAACCGTCCCCGTCCCCTAACCCTAACCCTAGACTGAACCCTAACCCTAAACCTTCCCTGAATCCTGACCCTCAACTGTCCCCTAATCCTAACCCGTACGCTCACACTAACCCGCGCCCTCACACGTACGTTTCCCCTAAAGCGTTGTCGTACCCTCACCTGGACCCTAAACCGTCCCCGTCCCCTAACCCTAAGCCTAGCCCCAACCCTAACCCTAACCCTTCCCCGAAGCCTGACCCTCACCCGTACCCTAATCCTATCACGTACGCTAACACTAACCCAGGCCCTCACACCTACGCTCCCCCTAAAGCGTTGTCGTACCCTCACCTGGACCCTAACCCGTTCGCGTCCCCTAACCCTAACCCTAGCCCGAACCCTAACCCTTACCCTTCCCCGAAGCCTGACCCTCACCCGTCCCCTAATCCTAACGCGTACGCAAACGCTAACCCATGCCCTCACACATACCTCCCCCTAAAGCGTTTTCGTACCTTCACCTGGACCCTAAACCGTCCCCGAACCCTAAGCCTAACCCTAGACCGAACCCTAACCCTAAACCTTCCCCGAAACCTGACCCTCACCCGTCCCCTAATCCTAACCCATACGCTAACGCTAACCCGCGCCCTCACACGTACGCTCCCCCTAAAGCGTTGTCGTACCCTCAACTGGACCTAAACCGTCCCCGTCCCCTAACCCTAACCCTACCCCGAACCCTAACCCTAACTCTTCCCAGAAACCTGACCCTCACCCGTCCCCTAATCCTAACCCGTACGCTAACACTAACCCGCGCCCTCACACGTACGCTCCCCCTAAAGCGTGTTTGTACCCTCACCTGGACCCTAAACCGTCCCCGTCCCCTAAACCTAAACCTAGCCTGAACCCTAACCCTAACCCTACCCCGAAGCCTGACCCTCACCCGTCCACTAATCCTAACACGTACACTCACGCTAACCCACGCGCTCACACGTACGCTCCCCCTAAAGCGTTGTCATATATTCACCTGGACCCTAAACCGTCCCCGTCCCCTAACCCTAACCCTAGCCCAAACCCTAACCCTAACTATTCCCCGAAGCCTGACCCCTACCCGTCCCCTAATCCTAACCCGTACGCTAACGCTAACTTACGCCCTCACACGTACGCTCCTCCTAAAGTGTTGTCGTACCCTCACCTGGACACTAAACAGTCCCCGTCCCCTAACTCTAACCCTAGCCCGAACCCTAACCCTAACGATTCCCCGAAGCCTGACACTCACCCGTCCCCAAATCCTAATCCGTATGCTGACACTAACACGCGCCCTCACACGTACGCTCCATCTAAAGCGTTGTCGTACCCTCACCTCGACCTTAAACCGTCCCGGTCCCCTAACCCTAATCCTACCCCGAACCCTAACCCTAACACTTCCCCGAATCCTGACTCTCACCCGTACCATAATCCTATCACGTACACTAACACTAACCCACGCCCTCACACGTACGCTCCCCCTAAAGCGTTGTTGTACCCTCACCTGGACCCTAAACCGTCCCCGTCCCCTAACACTAACCTTAGCCCGAACCCTAACTCTAACCCTTCCCCGAAGCCTGACCCTCACCCTTACCATAATCCTATCACGTACACTAACACTAACCCACGCCCTCACACGTACGCTCCCCCTAAAGCGTTGTCGAACCCTCACCTGTACCCTAAACCTTCCCCGTCCCCTAACCCTAACCCTAGCCCGAACCCTAACCCTAACACTTCCCCGAAGCCTGACCCTCCCCCGTCCCCTAATCCTAACCCGTACGCTGACAATAACACGCGCCCTCACACGTACGCTCCCCCTAAAGCTTTGTCGTACCCTCACGTGGACCCTAAACCGTCGCCATCCCCTAACCCTAACCCTAGCCCGAACCCTAACCCTAAGAATTCCCCGAAGCCTGAACCTCACCCATGCCCTAATCCTAACCCGTACGCTAACGCTAACCCGCGCCCTCACATGTATGCTCCCCCTAAAGCGTTGTCGTACCCTCACCTGGACCCTAAACCGTCCCCGTCCCCTAACCCTAACCCTAGCCCGAACCCTAACCCTAACACTTCCCCGAAGCCTGACCCTCCCCCGTCCCCTAATCCTAACCCGTACGCTAACGCTAACCCGCGCCCTCACACGTACGCTCCCCCTAAAGCGTTGTCGTAACCTCACCTGAACCCTAAACTGTCCCCGTCTGATAACCCTAACCCTAGCCGGAACCCTAACCCTAACCATTCCCCGAAGCCCGACCCTCACCCGTCCCCTAATCCTAACCCGCACGCTAACGCGAACCCGCGCCCTCACACGTAGGTTCCCCCTAAAGCGTTGTCGTACCCTCACCTGAACCCTAAACCATCCCCATCCCCTAACCGTAACCGTAGCCCAACCCTAACCCTAAACCTTCCCCGAATCCTGACCCAACCCGTCCCCTAATCCTAACCCGTACGCTAACGCTAACTTACGCCCTCACACGTACGCTCCCCCTAAAGCATTGACGTACCCTCACCTGGACACTAAACCGTCCCCGTCTCCTAACTCTAACCCTACCGCGAACCCTAACCCTAGCCCTTCTCCGAAGCCTGACTCTCACCCGTCGCCTAATCCTAGCCTGTACGCTCTCGCTAACCCGCGTCCTCACACGTACGCTCCCCCTAAAGCATTGTCGTACCCTCACCTGGACCCTAAACCGTCCCTGTCCCCGTCCCCTAACCCCAGCCCGAACCCTAACCCTAACACTTCCCCGAAGCCTGACTCTCACCCGTCCCCTAATCCTAATCCGCACGCTAACCCTAACCCGCGCCCTCACACGTACGCTCCCCCTAAAGCGTTGTCGTACCCTCACCTGAACCCTAAACCGTCCCCGTCCCCTAACCCTAACCCTACCCCGAACCCTAACCCTAACCCTTCCCAGAAACCTGACCCTCACCCGTCCCCTAATCCTAACCCGTACGCTAACACTAACCCGCGCCCTCACACGTACGCTCCCCCTAAAGCGTGGTTGTACCCTCACCTGGACCCTAAATCGTCTCTGTCCCCTAAACCTAAACCTAGCCCGAACCCTAAACCTAACCATACCCCGAAGCCTGACCCTCACCCGTCCACTAATCCTAACACGTACGCTCACGCTAACCCACGCCCTCACACGTACGCTCCCCCTAAAGCGTTGTCATACATTCACGTGGACCCTAAACCGTCCCCGTCCCCTAACCCTAACCCTAGCCCAAACCCTAACCCTAACTATTCCCCAAAGCCTGACCCCTACCCGTCCCCTAATCCTAACCCGTACGCTAACGCTAACTTACGCCCTCACACGTACGCACCCCCTAAAGCGTTGTCGTACCCTCACCTGGACACTAAACTGAACCCGTCCCCTAATTCTAACCCTAGCCCGAACCCTAACCCTAACGATTCCACGAAGCCTGACACTCACCCGTCCCCTAATCCTAATCCGTACGCTAACAGTAACACGCGCCCTCACACGTACGCTCCATCTAAAGCGTTGTCGTACCCTCACCTCGACCCTAAACCGTTCCCGTCCCCTAACCCTAACCCTATCCTGTCCCTAACCCTAACCCTTCCCCGAAGCCTAACCCTCACCCGTCCTCTAATCCTAACCCGTACGCTGACACTAACACGCGCCCTCACATGTACGCTCCCCGTAAAGCTTTGTCGTACCCTCACGTGGACCCTAAACCGTCCCCATCCCCTAACCCTAACCCTAGCCCGAACCCTAACCCTAACAATTCCCCGAAGACTGGACCTCACCCATGCCCTAATCCTAACCCGTACCCTAACGCTAACCCGCGCCCTCACATGTACGCTCCCCCTAAAACGTTCTCGTACCCTCACCTGGACCCTAAACCGTCCCCGTCCCCTAACCCTAACCCTAGCCCGAACCCTAACACTAACCATTCCCCGAAGCCTGACCCTCACCCGTCCCCTAATCCTAACAAGTACGGTAACACTAACCCACGCCGTCACAAGGACGCTCCCCCTAAAGCGTTGTCAGACCCTCACCTGGACCCTCAACCGTCCCCGTCCCCTATCCCTAACCCTAGCCTGTCCCTAACCCTAACCCTTCCCAGAAGACTGACCCTCACCCGTCCCCTAATCTTAAACCGTACGCTAACACTGACCCACGCCCTCACACGTACGCTCCCCCTAAAGCGTTGTCGTACCCTCACCTGGACCCTAAACCATCCCCGTCCCCTAACCCTAACCCTAGCCCGAACCCTAACCCTAACACTTCCCCGAAGCGTGAGCCACACCCGTACCCTAATCCGATCACATATGCTAACACTAACCCACGCCCTCACACGTACGCTCCCCCTAAAGCGTTGTCGTACCCTAACCTGGACCCTAAACCGTCCCCTTCCCCTAACCCTAACCCTAGCCCGAACCCTATCCCTTACACTTCCCAGAAGCCTGACCCTCACCCATCCCCTAATCCTAACCCGTACGTTAACACTAACCTGCACCCTCACACATACGCTCTCCCTAAAGCGTTGTCGTACCCTCACGTGGACCCTAAACAGTCTCCAAACCGTAACCCTAACCCTAGCCAGAACCCTAACCCAAACCCTTCCCCGAAGCCTGACCCTCACACGTCCCCTAATCCTAACCCGTACGCTAACACTAACCCGCACACTCACACGTACGCTCCCCCTAAAGCACTGTCGTACCCTCACCTGGACCCTAAAGCTTCCCTGTCCCCTAACCCTAACCCTAGCCCGAACCCTAAACCTAACACTTCCCCGAAACCTGACGCTCACCCGTCCCCTAATCCTAACCCACGCCCTCACACGTACGCTCACGCTCAAGCGTTGTCGTACCCTCAACTGGACCCGAAACCGTCCCCGTCCCCTAACCCTAACCCTAGACCGAACCCTAACCCTAACCCTTCCCTGAAGCCTGACCCTCACCCGTCCCCTAATCCTACCCCGTACGCTAACACTAACCCGCGCCCTCACACGTAGGCTCCCCGTAAAGCGTTGTCGTACCCTCACCTCTACTCTAAACCGTCCCGGTCCCCTAATCCTAACCCTAGCCTATCCCTAACCATAACCTCTCCCCGAAGCCTGACCCTCATCCGACCCCTAATCCTAACCCGTAGTCTAACACTAACCCACGCCCTCACACGTACGCTCCCCCTAAAGCGTTGTCGTACTCTCACCTGGACCCTAAACCGTCCCCGTCCCCTAACCCTAACCCTAGACCGAACCCTAACCCTAACCCTTCCCCGAAGCCTTCCCCTCACCCGTCCTCTAATCCTAACCCGTATGCTAACACTAACCCATGGCCTCACACGTACGCTCTCCCTAAACCATTGTCGTACCCTCACCTGGACCCTAAACCGTCCCCGTCCCCTAACCCTAACCCTAGCCCGAACACTAAAACTAACCCTTCCCCGAAGCATTCCCCTCACCCGTTCTGTAAACCTAAGCCGTACGCTAACACTAACCCGTGCCCTCACACGTACGCTCACCCTAAACCGTTGTCGTACCCTCACCTGGACTCTAAACCGTCCCCGTCCCCTAACCCTAACCCTAGCCCGAACCCTAACCCTAACCCTTCCCCGAAGCCTTCCCCTCACCCGTACCCTAATCCTAACCCGTACGCTAACACTAACCCATGCCCGCACTCGTACGCTCACCCTAAACCGTGTTGTACCCTCACCTGGACCCTAAACCGTTCCCGTCCCCTAACCTTAACCCTAGCCCGGACTCTAATCCTAACCCTTCCCCGAAGCCTTCCCCTCACCCTTCCCCTAATCCTAACCCGTAAGCTAACACTAACCCGTGCCCTCACACGTTTGCTCCCCCTAAACCTTTGTCGTAACCTCACTTGGACCCTAAAAAGTCCCCATCCCCTAACCATAACCCTAACCCTTAACCGAAGCCTTACCCTAACACGTCCGCTAATCCTAACCTGTACACCAACACTAACCCATGCCCTCACACGTACACTCAGCCTAAACCACTGTCGTACCCTAACCTCTCCCCTAAAATGTCCCCATCCCCTAACCTTAACCGTAACCCTAACCCTTACCCTTACCCGAAGCCTTACCGTAACCCGTCCCCTAATCCTAACCCGTACGCTAACACTAGTCCCTGCCCTCACACGTACGCTCACCCTAAACCGTTGTCGTACCCTAACCTGTCCACTAAACCGTCTCCGTCCCCTAACCCTAAGCCTAACCTAACCCTAACCCTTACCCAGAGTCTTACCATACCCAGTCCCCTAATCCTAACCCGTGCTCTAACACTAACCCGTGCCCTCACACGTACGCTCCCCCTAAACCGTGGTCGTCCCATCACCTGGACCCTAAACCGTCCCTGTCCCCTAACCCTAACCCTAGCCCGAACCCTAACCCTAAACCTTCCCCGAAGCCTTCCCCTCACCCGTCCCCTAATCCTATCCCGTACGCTAACACTAACCCATGCCCTCACACGTACGCTCCCCGTAAACCGTTGTCGTACCCTCACCCGGACCCTAAACCGTCCCCGTCCCCTAACCCTAAGCCTAGCCCGAACCCTAACCCTAACCCTTCCCCGAAGCCTTCCCCTCACCCGTCCTCTAATCCTAACCCGTACACTAACACTAACCCGTGGCCTTACACGTACGCTCCCCCTAAACCGTTGTCGTACCCTCACCTGGACCCTAAACCGTCCCTGTCCCCTAACCCTAACCTTAGCCCGAACACTAAACCTAACCCTTCCCCAAAGCCTTCCCCTCACCCGTCCCGTAATTCTAAGCCATACGCTAACACTAACCTGTGCCCTCACACGTACGCTCACCCGAAACCTTTGTTGTACCCTCACCTGGACTCTAAACCGTCCCCGTCCCAGTCCCCTAACCCTAACCCTAACACTTACCCGAAGCCTTACACTAACCCGTCCCCTAATCGTAACCCGTACGCTCACACTAACCCGCGCCCTCACACGTACGCTCACCCTAAACTGTTGTCGTACCCTCACCTGGACCCTAAACCGTCCCCATCCCCTAACCCTAACCCTAGCCCGAACACTAGCCCTAACCCTTTCCCGAAGCCTTCCCCTCACCCGTCCCCTAATCCTAACCCGTACGCTCACACTAACCTGCGCCCTCACACGTACGCTCCCCCTAAACCGTTGTCGTACCCTCACCTGGACCCTAAATCGTCCTTGTCCCCTAACCCTAACCCTAGCCCGAAATCTAAACCTAACATTTCCACGAAGCCTTCCCCTCACCCGTCCCATAATCCTAACCTGTACGCTCATACTAACCCGCACCCTCACACATTCGCTCCCCCTAAAGCGTTGTCGTACCCTCACCTGGACCCTAAACCGTCCCCGTCCCCTAACCCTAACCCTAGCCCGAACCCTAACCCTAATCCTTCCCCGAAGCCTTCCCCTCACCCGTCCCCTAATCCTAAACCGTACGCTCACACTAACCTGCGCACTCACATGTACGCTCCCCCTAAACCGTTGTAGTACCCTCACCTGGACCCTAAACCGTCCCCGTCCCCTAACCCTAACCCTAGCCCGAACCCTAACCCTAACCCTTCCCCGAAGCCTTCCCCTCACCCGTCCCCTAATCCTAAACCGTACGCTCACACTAACCCATGCCCTCACACGTACCCTCCCCCTAAAGCGCTGTCTTACACTCAACTGGACCCTAAACCGTCCCCGTCCCCTAACCCTAACCCTAGCCCGAACCCTAACCCTAACCCTTCCCCGAAGCCTTCCCCTCACCCGTCCTCTAATCCTAACCCGTACGCTCACACTAACCCGTGCCCTCACATGTACGCTCCCCCTAAACCGTTGTCGTACCCTCACCTGGACCCTAAACCGTCCCCGTCCCCTAACCCTAACCCTAGCCCGAACCCTAACCCTAACACTTCCCCGAAGCCTTCCCCTCACCTGTCCCCTAACCCTAACCCGTACGCTCACACTAACCCGCGCCCTCACACGTATTCTCCCCCTAAACCGTTGTCGTACCCTCACCTGGACCCTAAACCGTCCCCTTCCCCTAACCCTAAACCTAGTCCGAACCCTAACCCTAACGCTTCCCCGAAGCATTCCCCTCACCCGTCCCCTAATCCTAACCCGTACACTCACACTAACCCGCGCCCTCACACGTACGCTCCCCCTAAAGCGTTGTCGTACCCTCACCTGGACCCTAAACCGTCCCCGTCCCCTAAACCTAACCCTAGCCCGATCCCTAACCCTAACACTTCCCCGAAGCCTTCCCCTCACCCGTCCCCTAATCCTAACCCGTACGCTCACACTAACTCGCGCCCTCACACGTACGCTCCCCCTAAACCGTTGTCGTACCCTCACCTGGACCCTAAATCGTCCCCGTCCCCTAACCCTAACCCGAACCCTAACCCTAACCTTTCCACGAAGCCTTCCCCTCACCCGTCCCGTAATCCTAACCCGTACGCTCATACTAACCCGCACCCTCACACATTCGCTCCCCTAAAGCGTTGTCGTACCCTCACCTGGACCCTAAACCGTCCCCGTCCCCTAACCCTAACCCTAGCCCGAACCCTAACCCTAACCCTTCCCCGAAGCCTTCCCCTCACCCGTCCCCTAATCCTAACCCGTACGCTCACACTAACCCACGCCCTCACACGTACGCTCCCCCTAAACCATTGTCGTACCCTAACCTGGACCCTGAACCGTCCCCGTCCGCTAACCCTAACCCTAGCCCGAACCCTAAACCTAACCCTTCCACGAAGCCTTCCCCTCACCCGTCCCCTAATCCTAACCCGTACGCTCACACTAACCTGCGCCCTCACACGTACGCTCCCCCTAAACCGTTGTCGTACCCTCACCTGGACCCTAAACTGTCCCCGTCTCCTAATCCTAAACCTAGCCCGAACCCTAACCCTAACACTTTCCCGAAGCCTTCCCCTCACCCGTCCCCTAACCCTAAACAATACGCTCAAACTAACCCGCGCCCTCACACGTATTCTCCCCCTAAACCGTTGTCGTACCCTCACCTGGACCCTAAACCGTCCCCTTCCCCTAACCCTAACCCTAGCCCGAACCCTAACCCTAACCCTTCCACGAAGCCTTCCCCTCACCCGTACCCTAATCCTAACCGTATGCTCACACTAACCGCGCCCTCACATGTACGCTCCCCCTAAAACGTTGTCGTACCCTCACCTGCAACCTAAACTGTCCCTGTCCCCTAACGCTAACCCTAGCCCGAACCCTAACCCTAACCCTTCGCGAAGCCTTCCCCTCACCCGTCCCCTAATCCTAAACCGTAGGCTCACACTAACCCGCACCCTCACACGTACCCTCCTCCTAAAGCGCTGTCTTACTCTCAACTGGACCCTAAACCGTCCCCGTCCCCTAACCCTAACCCTAGCCCGAACTCTAACCCTAACCCTTCCCCGAAGCCTTCCCCTCACCCGTCCCCTAATCCTAACCCGTACGCTCAAACTAAACCACGCCCTCACACGTACGCTCCCCCTAAACTGTTGTCGTACCCTCACCTGGACCCTAAACCGTCCCCGTCCCCTAACCCTAACCCTAGCCCGAACCCTAAACCTAACCCTTCCCCGAAGCCTTCCCCTCACCCGTCCCCTAATCCTAACCCGTACGCTCACACTAACCCGCGCCCTGACACGTACGCTCCCCCTAAACTGTTGTCGTACCCTCACCTGGACCCTAAACCGTCCCCGTCCCCTAACCCTCACCCTAGCCCGAACCCTAACCCTAACCCTTCCCCGAAGCCTTCCCCTCACCCGTCCCCTAACCCTAACCCGTACGCTCACACTAACCCGCGCCCTCACACGTGTGCTCCCCCTAAACCGTTGTCGTACCCTCACCGGGACCCTAAACCGTCCCCGTCCCCTAACCCTAACCCTAGCCCGAACCCTAACCCTAACCCTTCCCCGAAGCCTTCCCCTCACCCGTCCCCTAATCCTAACCCGTACGCTCACACTAACCTGCGCACTCACATTTACGCTCCCCCTAAACCGTTGTAGTACCCTCACCTGGACCCTAAACTGTCCCCATCCCCTAACCATAACCCTAGCCCGAACTCTAACCCTAACCCTTCCCCGAAGCCTTCCCCTCACCCGTCCCCTAATCCTAAACCGTACGCTCACACTAACCCATGCCCTCACATGTACCCTCCCCCTAAAGCGCTGTCTTACCTCAACTGGACCCTAAACCGTCCCCGTCCCCTAATCCTAACCCTAGCCCGAACCCTAAACCTTACTCTTCCCCGAAGTCTTCCCCTCAACCGTCCCCTAATCCTAACCCTTTACGCTCACACTAACCCGCGCCCTCACACGTACCCTCCCCATAAAGCGTTGTCGTACCATCACCTGGACCCTAAACCGTCCCCGTCCCCTAACCCTAACCCTAGCCCGAACCCTAAACCTAAGACTTCCCCGAAGCCTTCCCCTCACCCGTCTCCTAATCCTAACCCGTACGCTCACACTAAACCGTGCCCTCACGCGTACCCTTCCCGTAAAGCATTGTCGTACCCTCACCTGGACCCTAAACCGTCCCCGTCCCCTCACCCTAACCCTAGCCCGAACCCTAACCCTAACCCTTCCCCGAAGCCTTCCTCTCACCCTTCCCCTAATCCTAAACCGTACGCTCACACTAACCCGCGCCCTCACACGTACCCTCCCCCTAAAGCGCTGTCGTACCCTCAACTGGACCCTAAACCGTCCCCGTCCCCTATCCCTAACCTTAGCCCGAACCCTAACCCTAACACTTCCCAGAAGCCTTCCCCTCACCCGTCCCCTAATCCTAACCCGTACGTTCACACTAACCCGCGCCCTCACATGTACGCTCCCCCTAAACCGTTGTCGTTCCCTCACCTGGACCCTAAACTGTCCCCGTCCCCTAACCCTAACCCTAGCCCGAACCTTAACCCTAACCCTTCCCCGAAGCCTTCCCCTCACCCGTCCCCTAATCCTAACCCGTACGCTCACACTAACCTGCGCACTCACATTTACGCTCCCCCTAAACCGTTGTAGTACCCTCACCTGGACCCTAAACCGTCCCCGTCCCCTAACCCTAACCCTAGCCCGAACCCTAACCCTAACCCTTCCCCGAAGCCTTCCCCTCACCCGTCCCCTAATCCTAAACCGTACGCTCACACTAACCCATGCCCTCACACGTACCCTCCCCCTATAGCGCTGTCTTACACTCAAGTGGACCCTAAACCGTCCCCGTCCCCTAACCCTAACCGTAGCCCGAACCCTAACCCTAACCCTTCCCCGAAGCCTTCCTCTCACCCGTCCCCTAATCCTAACAGGTACGCTCACACTAACCCGTGCCCTCACATGTACGCTCCCCCTAAACCGTTGTCGTACGCTCACCTGGACCCTAAACTGTCCCCGTCCCCGAACCCTAACCCTAGCCCGAACCCTAAAGCTAACCCTTCCCCGAAGCCTTCCCCTCACCCGTCCCCTAATCCTAACCCGTACGCTCACACTAACCCACGCCCTCACACGTACGCTCCCCCTAAACCATTGTCGTACCGTCACCTGGACCCTAAACCGTCCCCGTCCCCTAACCCTAACCCTAGACCGAACCCTAACCCTAACCCTTCCCCGAAGCCTACCCCTCACCCGTCCCCTAATCTTAACCCGTACGCTCACACTAACTCGCGCCCTCACACGTACGCTCCCCCTAAACCGTTGTCGTACCCTCACCTGGACCCTAAATCGTCCCCGTCCCCTAACCCTAATCCTAGCCCGAACCCTAACCCTAACCTTTCCACGAAGCCTTCCCCTCACCAGTCCCATAATCCCAACCCGTACGCTCATACTAACCCGCACCCTCACACATTCGCTCCCCCTAAAGCGTTGTCGTACCCTCACCTGGACCCTAAACCTTCCCCGTCCCCTAACCCTAACCCTAGCCCGAACCCTAACCCTAACCCTTCCCCGAAGCCTTCCCCTCACCCGTCCCCTAATCCTAACCCGTACACTCACACTAACCCGCGTCCTCACACGTCCGCTCCCCCTAAACCATTGTCGTACCCTCACCTGAACCCTAAATCGTCCCCATCCCCTAACCCTAACCCTAGCCCGAACCCTAAACCTAACCCTTCCCCGAAGCCTTCCCCTTACCCGTCCCATAATCCTAACCCGTACGCTCATACTAATCCGCACCCTCACACATTCGCTCCCCCTAAAGCGTTGTCGTACCCTCACCTGGACCCTAAACCGTCCCCGTCCCCTAACCCTAACCCTAGCCCGAACCCTAACCCTAACCCTTCCCTGAAGCCTTCCCCTCACCCGTCCCCTAATCCTAACCCGTACGCTCACACTAACCCGCGCCCTCACATGTACCCTCCCCGTAAAGCGTTGTCGTATCCTCACCTGGACCCTAAACCGTCCCCGTCACCTAAGCCTAACCCTAGCCCGAACCGTAACTCTTCCCCGAAGCTTTCCCCTCACCCGTCCCCTAATCCTAAACCGTACGCTCACACTAACCCCCACCCTCACACGTACCCTCCCCCTAAACTGCTGTCGTACCCTCAACTGGACCCTAAACCGGCCCCGTCCCCTAACCCTAACCCTATCCCGAACCCTAACCCTAACACTTCCCAGAAGCCTTCCCCTCACCCGTCCCCTAATCCTAACCCGTACGCTCACACTAACACGTGCCCTCACATGTACGCTCCCCCTAAACCGTTGTCGTACCCTCAACTGGACCTTAAACCGTCCCCATTCCCTAACCCTAACCCTAGCCCGAACCCTAACCCTAACCCTTCCCCGAAGCCTTCCCCTCACCCGTCCTCTAATCCTAACCCGTACGATCACACTAACCCGCGCCCTCACACGTATTCTCCCCCTAAACCGTTGTCGTACCCTCACCTGGACCCTAAACCGTCCCCGTCCCCTAACCCTAACCCTAGCCCGAACCCTAAACCTAACACTTCCCCGAAGCCATCCCCTCACCTGTCCCCTAACCCTAACCCGTACGCTCACACTAACCCGCGCCCTCACACGTATTCTCCCCCTAAACCGTTGTCGTACCCTCACCTGGACCCTAAACCGTCCCCTTCCCCTAACCCTAAACCTAGTCCGAACCCTAACCCTAACCCTTCCCCGAAGCCTTCCCCGCACCCGTACCCTAATCCTAACCGTATGCTCACACTAACCGCGCCCTCACATGTACGCTCCCCCTAAAACGTTGTCGTACCCTCACCTGCAACCTAAACTGTCCCTGTCCCCTAACGCTAACCCTAGCCCGAACCCTAAGCCTAACCCTTCGCGAAGCCTTCCCCTCACCCGTCCCCTAATCCTAAACCGTAGGCTCACACTAACCCGCACCCTCACACGTACCCTCCTCCTAAAGCGCTGTCTTACTCTCAACTGGACCCTAAACCGTCCCCGTCCCCTAACCCTAACCCTAGCCCGAACCCTAACCCTAACCCTTCCCCGAAGCCTTCCCCTCACCCGTCCCCTAATCCTAACCCGTACGCTCAAACTAAACCACGCCCTCACACGTACGCTCCCCCTAAACTGTTGTCGTACCCTCACCTGGACCCTAAACCGTCCCCGTCCCCTAACCCTAACCCTAGCCCGAACCCTAAACCTAACCCTTCCCCGAAGCCTTCCCCTCACCCGTCCCCTAATCCTAACCCGTACGCTCACACTAACCCGCGCCCTGACACGTACGCTCCCCCTAAACTGTTGTCGTACCCTCACCTGGACCCTAAACCGTGCCCGTCCCCTAACCCTCACCCTAGCCCGAACCCTAACCCTAACCCTTCCCCGAAGCCTTCCCCTCACCCGTCCCCTAACCCTAACCCGTACGCTCACACTAACCCGCGCCCTCACACGTGTGCTCCCCCTAAACCGTTGTCGTACCCTCACCGGGACCCTAAACCGTCCCCGTCCCCTAACCCTAACCCTAGCCCGAACCCTAACCCTAACCCTTCCCCGAAGCCTTCCCCTCACCCGTCCCCTAATCCTAACCCGTACGCTCACACTAACCTGCGCACTCACATTTACGCTCCCCCTAAACCGTTGTAGTACCCTCACCTGGACCCTAAACTGTCCCCATCCCCTAACCATAACCCTAGCCCGAACTCTAACCCTAACCCTTCCCCGAAGCCTTCCCCTCACCCGTCCCCTAATCCTAAACCGTACGCTCACACTAACCCATGCCCTCACATGTTCCCTCCCCCTAAAGCGCTGTCTTACCTCAACTGGACCCTAAACCGTCCCCGTCCCCTAACCCTAACCCTAGCCCGAACCCTAAACCTTACTCTTCCCCGAAGTCTTCCCCTCAACCGTCCCCTAATCCTAACCCTTTACGCTCACACTAACCCGCGCCCTCACACGTACCCTCCCCCTAAAGCGTTGTCGTACCATCACCTGGACCCTAAACCGTCCCCGTCCCCTAACCCTAACCCTAGCCCGAACCCTAACCCTAACACTTCCCCGAAGCCTTCCCCTCACCCGTCTCCTAATCCTAACCCGTACGCTCACACTAAACCGTGCCCTCACACGTACCCTTCCCGTAAAGCATTGTCGTACCCTCACCTGGACCCTAAACCGTCCCCGTCCCCTCACCCTAACCCTAGCCCGAACCCTAACCCTAACCCTTCCCCGAAGCCTTCCTCTCACCCTTCCCCTAATCCTAAACCGTACGCTCACACTAACCCGCGCCCTCACACGTACCCTCCCCCTAAAGCGCTGTCGTACCCTCAACTGGACCCTAAACCGTCCCCGTCCCCTATCCCTAACCTTAGCCCGAACTTTAACCCTAACACTTCCCAGAAGCCTTCCCCTCACCCGTCCCCTAATCCTAACCCGTACGTTCACACTAACCCGCGCCCTCACATGTACGCTCCCCCTAAACCGTTGTCGTTCCCTCACCTGGACCCTAAACTGTCCCCGTCCCCTAACCCTAACCCTAGCCCGAACCTTAACCCTAACCCTTCCCCGAAGCCTTCCCCTCACCCGTCCCCTAATCCTAACCCGTACGCTCACACTAACCTGCGCACTCACATTTACGCTCCCCCTAAACCGTTGTAGTACCCTCACCTGGACCCTAAACCGTCCCCGTCCCCTAACCCTAACCCTAGCCCGAACCCTAACCCTAACCCTTCCCCGAAGCCTTCCCCTCACCCGTCCCCTAATCCTAAACCGTACGCTCACACTAACCCATGCCCTCACACGTACCCTCCCCCTATAGCGCTGTCTTACACTCAACTGGACCCTAAACCGTCCCCGTCCCCTAACCCTAACCGTAGCCCGAACCCTAACCCTAACCCTTCCCCGAAGCCTTCCTCTCACCCGTCCCCTAATCCTAACAGGTACGCTCACACTAACCCGTGCCCTCACATGTACGCTCCCCCTAAACCGTTGTCGTACGCTCACCTGGACCCTAAACTGTCCCCGTCCCCGAACCCTAACCCTAACCCGAACCCTAAAGCTAACCCTTCCCCGAAGCCTTCCCCTCACCCGTCCCCTAATCCTAACCCGTACGCTCACACTAACCCACGCCCTCACACGTACGCTCCCCCTAAACCATTGTCGTACCGTCACCTGGACCCTAAACCGTCCCCGTCCCCTAACCCTAACCCTAGACCGAACCCTAACCCTAACCCTTCCCCGAAGCCTACCCCTCACCCGTCCCCTAATCTTAACCCGTACGCTCACACTAACTCGCGCCCTCACACGTACGCTCCCCCTAAACCGTTGTCGTACCCTCACCTGGACCCTAAATCGTCCCCGTCCCCTAACCCTAACCCTAGCCCGAACCCTAACCCTAACCTTTCCACGAAGCCTTCCCCTCACCAGTCCCATAATCCTAACCCGTACGCTCATACTAACCCGCACCCTCACACATTCGCTCCCCCTAAAGCGTTGTCGTACCCTCACCTGGACCCTAAACCTTCCCCGTCCTCTAACCCTAACCCTAGCCCGAACCCTAACCCTAATCCTTCCCCGAAGCCTTCCCCTCACCCGTCCCCTAATCCTAACCCGTACACTCACACTAACCCGCGTCCTCACACGTCCGCTCCCCCTCAACCATTGTCGTACACTCACCTGAACCCTAAACCGTCCCCATCCCCTAACCCTAACCCTAGCCCGAACCCTAAACCTAACCCTTCCCCGAAGCCTTCCCCTTACCCGTTCCCTAATCGTAACCTGTACGCTCACACTAACCCGCGCCCTCACACGTACGCTCCCCCTAAACCGTTGTCGTACCCTCACCTGGACCCTAAATCGTCCCCGTCCCCTAACCCTAACCCGAACCCTAACCCTAACCTTTCCACGAAGCCTTCCCCTCACCCGTCCCGTTATCCTAACCCGTACGCTCATACTAACCCGCACCCTCACACATTCGCTCCCCCTAAAGCGTTGTCGTACCCTCACCTGGACCCTAAACCATCCCCGTCCCCTAACCCTAACCCTAGCCCGAACCCTAACCCTAACCCTTCCCTGAAGCCTTCCCCTCACCCGTCCCCTAATCCTAACCCGTACGCTCACACTAACCCACGCCCTCACACGTACGCTCCCCCTAAACCATTGTCGTACCCTCACCTGGACCCTGAACCGTCCCCGTCCGCTAACCCTAACCCTAGCCCGAACCCTAAACCTAACCCTTCCACGAAGCCTTCCCCTCACCCGTCCCCTAATCCTAACCCGTACGCTCACACTAACCTGCGCCCTCACACGTACGCTCCCCCTAAACCGTTGTCGTACCCTCACCTGGACCCTAAACTGTCCCCGTCTCCTAATCCTAAACCTAGCCCGAAACCTAACCCTAACACTTTCCCGAAGCCTTCCCCTCACCCGTCCCCTAACCCTAACCAATACGCTCAAACTAACCCGCGCCCTCACACGTATTCTCCCCCTAAACCGTTGTCGTACCCTCACCTGGACCCTAAACCATCCCCTTCCCCTAACCCTAACCCTAGCCCGAACCCTAACCCTAACCCTTCCCCGAAGCCTTCCCCTCACCCGTACCCTAATCCTAACCGTATGCTCACACTAACCGCGCCCTCACATGTACGCTCCCCCTAAAACGTTGTCGTACCCTCACCTGCAACCTAAACTGTCCCTGTCCCCTAACGCTAACCCTAGCCCGAACCCTAACCCTAACCCTTCGCGAAGCCTTCCCCTCACCCGTCCCCTAATCCTAAACCGTAGGCTCACACTAACCCGCACCCTCACACGTACCCTCCTCCTAAAGCGCTGTCTTACTCTCAACTGGACCCTAAACCGTCCCCGTCCCCTAACCCTAACCCTAGCCCGAACCCTAACCCTAACCCTTCCCCGAAGCCTTCCCCTCACCCGTCCCCTAATCCTAACCCGTACGCTCAAACTAAACCACGCCCTCACACGTACGCTCCCCCTAAACTGTTGTCGTACCCTCACCTGGACCCTAAACCGTCCCCGTCCCCTAACCCTAACCCTAGCCCGAACCCTAAACCTAACCCTTCCCCGAAGCCTTCCCCTCACCCGTCCCCTAATCCTAACCCGTACGCTCACACTAACCCGCGCCCTGACACGTACGCTCCCCCTAAACTGTTGTCGTACCCTCACCTGGACCCTAAACCGTCCCCGTCCCCTAACCCTCACTCTAGCCCGAACCCTAACCCTAACCCTTCCCCGAAGCCTTCCCCTCACCCGTCCCCTAACCCTAACCCGTACGCTCACACTAACCCGCGCCCTCACACGTGTGCTCCCCCTAAACCGTTGTCGTACCCTCACCGGGACCCTAAACCGTCCCCGTCCCCTAACCCTAACCCTAGCCCGAACCCTAACCCTAACCCTTCCCCGAAGCCTTCCCCTCACCCGTCCCCTAATCCTAACCCGTACGCTCACACTAACCTGCGCACTCACATTTACGCTCCCCCTAAACCGTTGTAGTACCCTCACCTGGACCCTAAACTGTCCCCATCCCCTAACCATAACCCTAGCCCGAACTCTAACCCTAACCCTTCCCCGAAGCCTTCCCCTCACCCGTCCCCTAATCCTAAACCGTACGCTCACACTAACCCATGCCCTCACATGTACCCTCCCCCTAAAGCGCTGTCTTACCTCAACTGGACCCTAAACCGTCCCCGTCCCCTAACCCTAACCCTAGCCCGAACCCTAAACCTTACTCTTCCCCGAAGTCTTCCCCTCAAACGTCCCCTAATCCTAACCCTTTACGCTCACACTAACCCGCGCCCTCACACGTACCCTCCCCCTAAAGCGTTGTCGTACCATCACCTGGACCCTAAATCGTCCCCGTCCCCTAACCCTAACCCTAGCCCGAACCCTAAAGCTAACCCTTCCCCGAAGCCTTCCCCTCACCCGTCCCCTATTCCTAACCCGTACGCTCACACTAACCCACGCCCTCACACGTACGCTCCCCCTAAACCATTGTCGTACCGTCACCTGGACCCTAAACCGTCCCCGTCCCCTAACCCTAACCCTAGACCGAACCCTAACCCTAACCCTTCCCCGAAGCCTACCCCTCACCCGTCCCCTAATCTTAACCCGTACGCTCACACTAACTTGCGCCCTCACACGTACGCTCCCCCTAAACCGTTGTCGTACCCTCACCTGGACCCTAAATCGTCCCCGTCCCCTAACCCTAACCCTAGCCCGAACCCTAACCCTAACCTTTCCACGAAGCCTTCCCCTCACCAGTCCCATAATCCTAACCCGTACGCTCATACTAACCCGCACCCTCACACATTCGCTCCCCCTAAAGCGTTGTCGTACCCTCACCTGGACCCTAAACCTTCCCCGTCCCCTAACCCTAACCCTAGCCCGAACCCTAACCCTAACCCTTCCCCGAAGCCTTCCCCTCACCCGTCCCCTAATCTTAACCCGTACGCTCACACTAACTTGCGCCCTCACACGTACGCTCCCCCTAAACCGTTGTCGTACCCTCACCTGAACCCTAAACCGTCCCCATCCCCTAACCCTAACCCTAGCCCGAACCCTAAACCTAACCCTTCCCCGAAGCCTTCCCCTTACCCGTTCCCTAATCGTAACCTGTACGCTCACACTAACCCGCGCCCTCACACGTACGCTCACCCTAAACTGTTGTCGTACCCTCACCTGGACCCTAAACCGTCCCCATCCCCTAACCCTAACCCTAGCCCGAACACTAGCCCTAACCCTTTCCCGAAGCCTTCCCCTCACCCGTCCCCTAATCCTAACCCGTACGCTCACACTAACCTGCGCCCTCACACGTACGCTCCCGCTAAACCGTTGTCGTACCCTCACCTGGACCCTAAATCGTCCTTGTCCCCTAACCCTAACCCTAGCCCGAACCCTAAACCTAACATTTCCACGAAGCCTTCCCCTCACCCGTCCCATAATCCTAACCCGTACGCTCATACTAATCCGCACCCTCACACATTCGCTCCCCCTAAAGCGCTGTCTTACCCTCACCTGGACCCTAAACCGTCCCCGTCCCCTAACCCTAACCCTAGCCCGAACCCTAACCCTAACCCTTCCCTGAAGCCTTCCCCTCACCCGTCCCCTAATCCTAACCCGTACGCTCACACTAACCCGCGCCCTCACATGTACCCTCCCCGTAAAGCGTGGTCGTATCCTCACCTGGACCCTAAACCGTCCCCGTCACCTAAGCCTAACCCTAGCCCGAACCGTAACACTTCCCCGAAGCTTTCCCCTCACCCGTCCCCTAATCCTAAACCGTACGCTCACACTAACCCCCACCCTCACACGTACCCTCCCCCTAAAGCGCTGTCGTACCCTCAACTGTACCCTAAACCGTCCCCGTCCCCTAACCCTAACCCTATCCCGAACCCTAACCCTAACACTTCCCAGAAGCCTTTCCCTCACCCGTCCCCTAATCCTAACCCGTACGCTCACACTAACACGTGCCCTCACATGTACGCTCCCCCTAAACCATTGTCGTACCCTCAACTGGACCTTAAACCGTCCCCGTCCCCTAACCCTAACCCTAGCCCGAACCCTAACCCTAAAACTTCCCCGAAGCCTTCCCCTCACCCGTCCCCTAATCCTAACCCGTACGCTCACACTATCCCGGGCCCTCACGCGTACGCTCCCCCTAAACCGTTGTCGTACCCTCACCTGGACCCTAAACCGTCCCCGTCCCCTAACCCTAACCCTAGCCCGAACCCTAACCCTAACCCTTCCCCGAAGCCTTCCCCTCACCCGTACCCTAATCCTAACCGTACGCTCACACTAACCGCGCCATCACATGTACGCTCCCCCTAAAACGTTGTCGTACCCTCACCTGCAACCTAAACTGTCCCTGTCCCCTAACGCTAACCCTAGCCCGAACCCTAACCCTAACCCTTCGCGAAGCCTTTCCCTCACCCGTCCCCTAATCCTAAACCGTAGGCTCACACTAACCCGCACCCTCACACGTACCCTCCTCCTAAAGCGCTGTCTTACTCTCAACTGGACCCTAAACCGTCTCCGTCCCCTAACCGTAACCCTAGCCCGAACCTTAACCCTAACCCTTGCCCGAAGCCTTCCCCTCACCCGTCCCCTAATCCTAAACCGTACGCTCACACTAACCCATGCCCTCACACGTACCCTCCCCCTAAAGCGCTGTCTTACACTCAACTGGACCCTAAACCGTCCCCGTCCCCTAACCCTAACCGTAGCCCGAACCCTAACCCTAACCCTTCCCCGAAGCCTTCCTCTCACCCGTCCCCTAATCCTAACAGGTACGCTCACACTAACCCGTGCCCTCACATGTACGCTCCCCCTAAACCGTTGTCGTACGCTCACCTGGACCCTAAACTGTCCCCGTCCCCGAACCCTAACCCTAGCCCGAACCCTAAAGCTAACCCTTCCCCGAAGCCTTCCCCTCACCCGTCCCCTAATCCTAACCCGTACGCTCACACTAACCCACGCCCTCACACGTACACTCCCCCTAAACCATTGTCGTACCGTCACCTGGACCCTAAACCGTCCCCGTCCCCTAACCCTAACCCTAGACCGAACCCTAACCCTAACACTTCCCCGAAGCCTACCTCTCACCCGTCCCCTAATCTTAACCCGTACGCTCACACTAACTCGCGCCCTCACACGTACGCTCCCCCTAAACCGTTGTCGTACCCTCACCTGGACCCTAAATCGTCCCCGTCCCCTAACCCTAACCCTAGCCCGAACCCTAACCCTAACCTTTCCACGAAGCCTTCCCCTCACCAGTCCCATAATCCTAACCCGTACGCTCATACTAACCCGCACCCTCACACATTCGCTCCCCCTAAAGTGTTGTCGTACCCTCACCTGGACCCTAAACCGTCCCTGTCCCCTAACCCTAACCCTAGCCCGAACCCTAACCCTAACCCTTCCCCGAAGCCTTCCCCTCACCCGTCCCCTAATCCTAACCCGTACACTCACACTAACCCGCGCCCTCACACGTACGCTCCCCCTAAACCATTGTCGTACCCTCACCTGAACCCTAAACCGTCCCCATCCCCTAACCCTAACCCTAGCCCGAACCCTAAACCTAACCCTTCCCCGAAGCCTTCCCCTTACCCGTTCCCTAATCGTAACCCGTACGCTCACACTCACCCGCGCCCTCACACGTACGCTCACCCTAAACTGTTGTCGTACCCTCACCTGGACCCTAAACCGTCCCCATCCCCTAACCCTATCCCTAGCCCGAACCCTAGCCCTAACCCTTTCCCGAAGCCTTCCCCTCACCCGTCCCCTAATCCTAACCCGTACGCTCACACTAACCTGCGCCCTCACACGTACGCTCCCCCTAAACCGTTGTCGTACCCTCACCTGGACCCTAAATCGTCCCCGTCCCCTAACCCTAACCCTAGCCCGAACCATAACCCTAACATTTCCACGAAGCCTTCCCCTCACCCGTCCCATAATCCTAACCCATACGCTCATACTAACCCGCACCCTCACACATTCGCTCCCCCTAAAGCGTTGTCGTACCCTCACCTGGACGCTAAACCGTCCCCGTCCCCTAACCCTAACCCTAGCCCGAACCCTAACCCTAACCCTTCCCTGAAGCCTTCCCCTCACCCGTCCCCTAATCCTAACCCGTACGCTCACACTAACCCGCGCCCTCACACGTACCCTCCCCGTAAAGCGTTGTCGTATCCTCACCTGGACCCTAAACCGTCTCCGTCACCTAAGCCTAACCCTAGCCCGAACCCTAACACTTCCCCGAAGCCTTCCCCTCACCCGTCCCCTAATCCTAACCCGTATGCTCACACTAACCCACGCCCTCACACGTACGCTCCCCCTAAACCATTGTCGTACCGTCACCTGGACCCTAAACCGTCCCCGTCCCCTAACCCTAACCCTAGCCCGAACCCTAACCCTAAAACTTCCCCGAAGCCTTCCCCTCACCCGTCCTCTAATCCTAACCCGTACGCTCACACTAACCCGTGCCCTCACATGTACGCTCCCCCTAAACCGTTGTCGTACCCTCACCTGGACCCTAAACCGTCCCCGTCCCCTAACCCTAACCCTAGCCCGAACCCTAACCCTAACACTTCCCCGAAGCCTTCCCCTCACCTGTCCCCTAACCCTAACCCGTACGCTCACACTAACCCGCGCCCTCACACGTATTCTCCCCCTAAACCGTTGTCGTACCCTCACCTGGACCCTAAACCGTCCCCTTCCCCTAACCCTAAACCTAGTCCGAACCCTAACCCTAACCCTTCCCCGAAGCATTCCCCTCACCCGTCCCCTAATCCTAACCCGTACGCTCACACTAACCCGCGCCCTCACACGTACGCTCCCCCTAAAGCGTTGTCGTACCCTCACCTGGACCCTAAACCGTCCCCGTCCCCTAACCCTAACCCTAGCCCGAACCCTAACCCTAACCCTTCCCCGAAGCCTTCCCCTCACCCGTCCCCTAACCCTAACCCGTACGCTCACACTAACCCGCGCCCTCACACGTGTGCTCCCCCTAAACCGTTGTCGTACCCTCACGGGGACCCTAAACCGTCCCCGTCCCCTAACCCTAACCCTAGCCCGAACCCTAACCCTAATCCTTCCCCAAAGCCTTCCCCTCACCCGTCCCCTAATCCTAACCCGTACGCTCACACTAACCTGCGCACTCACATGTACGCTCCCCCTAAACCGTTGTAGTACCCTCACCTGGACCCTAAACCGTCCCCGTCCCCTAACCCTAACCCTAGCCCGAACCCTAACCCTAACCCTTCCCCGAAGCCTTCCCCTCACCCGTCCCCTAATCCTAAACCGTACGCTCACACTAACCCATGCCCTCACACGTACCCTCCCCCTAAAGCGCTGTCTTACACTCAACTGGACCCTAAACCGTCCCCGTCCCCTAACCCTAACCCTAGCCCGAACCCTAACCCTAACCCTTCCCCGAAGCCTTCCCCTCACCCGTCCTCTAATCCTAACCCGTACGCTCACACTAACCCGTGCCCTCACATGTACGCTCCCCCTAAACCGTTGTCGTACCCTCACCTGGACCCTAAACCGTCCCCGTCCCCTAACCCTAACCCTAGCCCGAACCCTAACCCTAACACTTCCCCGAAGCCTTCCCCTCACCTGTCCCCTAACCCTAACCCGTACGCTCACACTAACCCGCGCACTCACACGTATTCTCCCCGTAAACCGTTGTCGTACCCTCACCTGGACCCTAAACCGTCCCCTTCCCCTAACCCTAAACCTAGTCCGAACCCTAACCCTAACCCTTCCCCTAAGCATTCCCCTCAACCGTCCCCTAATCCTAACCCGTACGCTCACACTAACCCGCGCCCTCACACGTACGCTCCCCCTAAAGCGTTGTCGTACCCTCACCTGGACCCTAAACCGTCCCCGTCACCTAAACCTAACCCTAGCCCGATCCCTAACCCTAACACTTCCCCGAAGCCTTCCCCTCACCCGTCCCCTAATCCTAACCCGTACGCTCACACTAACTCGCGCCCTCACACGTACGCTCCCCCTAAACCGTTGTCGTACCCTCACCTGGACCCTAAATCGTCCCCGTCCCCTAACCCTAACCCTAGCCCGAACCCTAACCCTAACCTTTCCACGAAGCCTTCCCCTCACCCGTCTCGTAATCCTAACCCGTACGCTCATACTAACCAGCACCCTCACACATTCGCTCCCCCTAAAGCGTTGTCGTGCCCTCACCTGGACCCTAAACCGTCCCCGTCCCCTAACCCTAACCCTAGCCCGAACCCTAACCCTAACCCTTCCCCGAAGCCTTCCCCTCACCCGTCCCCTAATCCTAACCCGTACGCTCACACTAACCCACGCCCTCACACGTACGCTCCCCCTAAACCATTGTCGTACCCTCACCTGGACCCTAAACCGTCCCCGTCCCCTAACCCTAACCCTAGCCCGAACCCTAAAACTAACACTTCCCCGAAGCCTTCCCCTCACCCGTCCCCTAATCCTAACCTGTACGCTCACACTAACCCGCGCCCTCACACGTACTCTCACCCTAAACTGTTGTCGTACCCTCACCTGGACCCTGAACCGTCCCCGTCCGCTAACCCTAACCCTAGCCCGAACCCTAACCCTAACCCTTCCCCGAAGCCTTCCCCTCACCCGTCCCCTAATCCTAACCCGTACGCTCAAACTAAACCACGCCCTCACACGTACGCTCCCCCTAAACTCTTGTCGTACCCTCACCTGGACCCTAAACCGTCCCCGTCCCCTAACCCTAACCCTAGCCCGAACCCTAAACCTAACCCTTCCCCGAAGCCTTCCCCTCAACCGTCCCATAACCCTAAACCGTACGCTCACACTAACCCGCGCCCTCATACGTATGCTCCCCCTAAACAGTTGTCGTACCCTCACCTGGACCCTAAACCGTCCCCCTCCCCTAACCCTAACCCTAGCCCGAACCCTAACCCTAACCCTTCCCCGAAGCCTTCCCCTCACCCGTCCCCTAATCCTAACCCGTACGCTCACACTAACCCGCGCACTCACATTTACGCTCCCCCTAAAATGTTGTCGTACCCTCACCTGGACCCTAAACCGTCCCCGTCCCCTAACCCTAACCCTAGCCCGAAACCTAAACCTAACCCTTCCCCGAAGCCTTCCCCTCACCGTCCCCTAATCGTAACCCGTACGCTCACACTAACCCGCGCCCTCACACGTACACTCACCCTAAACTGTTGTCGTACCCTCACCTGGACCCTAAACCGTCCCCATCCCCTAACCCTAACCCCAGCCCGAACCCTAACCCTAACCTTTTCCCGAAGCCTTCCCCTCACCCGTCCCCTAATCCTAACCCGTACGCTCACACTAACCTGCGCCCTCACACGTACGCTCCCCCTAAACCGTTGTCGTACCCTCACCTGGACCCTAAACCGTCCCCGTCCCCTAACCCTAACCCTAGCCCGAGCCCTAACCCTAACACTTCCCCTAAGCCTTCCCCTCACCCGTCCCCTAATCCTAACCCGTACGCTCATACTAACCCGCGCCCTCACACGTACGCTCCCCCTAAACCATTGTCGTACCCTCACCTGAACCCTAAACCGTCCCCGTCCCATAACCCTAACCCTAGCCAGAACCCTAAACCTAACCCTTCCCCGAAGCCTTCCCCTCACCCGTCCCCTAATCGTAACCCGTACGCTCACACTAACCCACGCCCTCACACGTACGCTCACCCTAAACTGTTGTCGTACCCTCACCTGGACCCTAAACCGTCCCCATACCCTAACACTAACCCTAGCCCGAACCCTAACCCTAACCCTTTCCCGAAGCCTTCCCCTCACCCTTCCCCTAATCCTAACCCGTACGCTCACACTAACCTGCGCCCTCACATGTACGCTCCCCCTAAACCATTGTCGTACCCTCACCTGGACCCTAAACCGTCCCCGTCGCCTAACCCTAACCCTAGCCCGAACACTAACCCTAACACTTCCCCGAAGCCTTCCCCTCACCTGTCCCCTAACCCTAACCCGTACTCTCACACTAACTCGCGCCCTCACACGTACGCTCCCCCTAAACCGTTGTCGTACCCTCACCTGGACCCTAGATCGTCCCCGTCCCCTAACCCTAACCCTAGCCCGAACCCTAACCCTAACCCTTCCCCGAAGCCTTCCCCTCACCCGTCCCCTAATCCTAACCCGTACGCTCACACTAACCCATGCCCTCACACGTACGCTCCCCCTAAACCGTTGTCGTACCCTCACCTGGACCCTAAACCGTCCCCGTCCCCTAACCCTAACCCTAGCCCGAACCCTAAACCTAACCCTTCCCCGAAGCCTTCCCCTCACCCGTCCCCTAATCCTAACCCGTACGCTCACACTAACCCGCGCCCTCACACGTACGCTCACCCTAAACTGTTATCGTACCCTCACCTGGACCCTGAACCGTCCCCGTCTCCTAACCCTAACCCTAGCCCGAACCCTAACCCTAACACTTCCCCGAAGCCTTCCCCTCACCCGTGCCCTAATCCTAACCCGTACGCTCACACTAACCTGCGCCCTCACACGTACGCTCCCCCTAAACCGTTGTCGTACCCTCACATGGACCCTAAACTGTCCCCGTCCCCTAACCCTAACCCTAGCCCGAACCCTAACCCTAACACTTCCCCAAAGCCTTCCCCTCACCCTTCCCCTAATCCTAACCCGTACGCTCACACTAACCAGCGCCCTCACACGTACCCTCCCCCTAAAGCGCTGTCTTACTCTCAACTGGACCCTAAACCGTCCCCGTCCCCTAACCCTAACCCTAGCCCGAACCCTAACCCTAACCCTTCCCAGAAGCCTTGCCCTCACCCGTCTCTTAATCCTAACCCGTACGCTCACACTAACCCGCGCCCTCACACGTGTGCTCTCCCTAAACCGTTGTCGTACCCTCACCGGGACCCTAAACCGTCCCCGTCCCCTAACCCTAACCCTACCCCGAACCCTAACCCTAACCCTTCCCCGAAGCCTTCCCCTCACCCGTCCCCTAATCCTAACCCGTACGCTCACACTAACCTGCGCACTCACATTTACGCTCCCCCTAAACCGTTGTAGTACCCTCACCTGGACCCTAAACCGTCCCCGTCCCCTAACCCTAACCCTAGACCGAACCCTAACCCTAACCCTTCCCCGAAGCCTTCCCCTCACCCGTCCCCTAATCCTAAACCGTACGCTCACACTAACCCATGCCCTCAAACGTACCCTCCCCCTAAAGCGCTGTCTTACACTCAACTGGACCCTAAACCGTCCCCGTCCCCTAACCCTAACCCTAGCCCGAACCCTAACCCTAACCCTTCCCCGAAGCCTTCCCCTCACCCGTCCTCTAATCCTAACCCGTACGCTCACACTAAGGTGTGCCCTCACATGTACGCTCCCCCTAAACCGTTGTCGTACCCTCACCTGGACCCTAAACCGTCCCCGTCCCCTAACCCTAACCCTAGCCCGAACCCTAACCCTAACACTTCCCCAAAGCCTTCCCCTCAACTGTCCCCTAACCCTAACCCGTATGCTCACACTAACCCACGCCCTCACACGTATTCTCCCCCTAAACCGTTGTCGTACCCTCACCAGGACCCTAAACCGTCCCCTTCCCCTAACCCTAACCCTAGTCCGAACCCTAACCCTATCCCTTCCCCGAAGCATTCCCCTCACCCGTCCCCTAATCCTAACCCGTACGCTCACACTAACCCGCGCCCTCACACGTACGCTCCCCCTAAAGCGTTGTCGTACCCTCACCTGGACCCTGAACCGTCTCCATCTCCTAAACCTAACCCTAGCCCGATCTCTAACCCTAACACTTCCCCGAAGCCTTCCCCTCACCCGTCCCCTAATCCTAACCCGTACGCTCACACTAACTCGCGCCCTCACCCGTACGCTCCCCCTAAACCGTTGTCGTACCCTCACCTGGACCCTAAATCGTCCCCGTCCCCTAACCCTAACGCTAACCCGAACCCTAACCCTAAACTTTCCACGAAGCCTTCCCCTCACCCATCCCATAATCCTAAACCGTACGCTCATACTAACCCACACATTCGCTCCCCCTAAAGCGTTGTCGTACCCTCACCTGGACCCTAAACCGTCCCCGTCCCCTAACCCTAACCCTAGCCCGAATCCTAACCCTAACACTTCCCCGAAGCCTTCCCCTCACCCGTCCCCTAACCCTAACCCGTACGCTCACACTAACCCGCGCCCTCACACGTGTGCTCCCCCTAAACCGTTGTCGTACCCTCACCGGGACCCTAAACCGTCCCCGTCCCCTAACCCTAACCCTAGCCCGAACCCTAACCCTAACCCTTCCCCGAAGCCTTCCCCTCACCCGTCCCCTAATCCTAACCCGTACGCTCACACTAACCTGCGCACTCACATTTACGCTCCCCCTAAACCGTTGTAGTACCCTCACCTGGACCCTAAACTGTCCCCATCCCCTAACCATAACCCTAGCCCGAACTCTAACCCTAACCCTTCCCCGAAGCCTTCCCCTCACCCGTCCCCTAATCCTAAACCGTACGCTCACACTAACCCATGCCCTCACATGTACCCTCCCCCTAAAGCGCTGTCTTACCTCAACTGGACCCTAAACCGTCCCCGTCCCCTAACCCTAACCCTAGCCCGAACCCTAAACCTTACTCTTCCCCGAAGTCTTCCCCTCAAACGTCCCCTAATCCTAACCCTTTACGCTCACACTAACCCGCGCCCTCACACGTACCCTCCCCCTAAAGCGTTGTCGTACCATCACCTGGACCCTAAATCGTCCCCGTCCCCTAACCCTAACCCTAGCCCGAACCCTAAAGCTAACCCTTCCCCGAAGCCTTCCCCTCACCCGTCCCCTATTCCTAACCCGTACGCTCACACTAACCCACGCCCTCACACGTACGCTCCCCCTAAACCATTGTCGTACCGTCACCTGGACCCTAAACCGTCCCCGTCCCCTAACCCTAACCCTAGACCGAACCCTAACCCTAACCCTTCCCCGAAGCCTACCCCTCACCCGTCCCCTAATCTTAACCCGTACGCTCACACTAACTTGCGCCCTCACACGTACGCTCCCCCTAAACCGTTGTCGTACCCTCACCTGGACCCTAAATCGTCCCCGTCCCCTAACCCTAACCCTAGCCCGAACCCTAACCCTAACCTTTCCACGAAGCCTTCCCCTCACCAGTCCCATAATCCTAACCCGTACGCTCATACTAACCCGCACCCTCACACATTCGCTCCCCCTAAAGCGTTGTCGTACCCTCACCTGGACCCTAAACCTTCCCCGTCCCCTAACCCTAACCCTAGCCCGAACCCTAACCCTAACCCTTCCCCGAAGCCTTCCCCTCACCCGTCCCCTAATCTTAACCCGTACGCTCACACTAACTTGCGCCCTCACACGTACGCTCCCCCTAAACCGTTGTCGTACCCTCACCTGAACCCTAAACCGTCCCCATCCCCTAACCCTAACCCTAGCCCGAACCCTAAACCTAACCCTTCCCCGAAGCCTTCCCCTTACCCGTTCCCTAATCGTAACCTGTACGCTCACACTAACCCGCGCCCTCACACGTACGCTCACCCTAAACTGTTGTCGTACCCTCACCTGGACCCTAAACCGTCCCCATCCCCTAACCCTAACCCTAGCCCGAACACTAGCCCTAACCCTTTCCCGAAGCCTTCCCCTCACCCGTCCCCTAATCCTAACCCGTACGCTCACACTAACCTGCGCCCTCACACGTACGCTCCCGCTAAACCGTTGTCGTACCCTCACCTGGACCCTAAATCGTCCTTGTCCCCTAACCCTAACCCTAGCCCGAACCCTAAACCTAACATTTCCACGAAGCCTTCCCCTCACCCGTCCCATAATCCTAACCCGTACGCTCATACTAATCCGCACCCTCACACATTCGCTCCCCCTAAAGCGCTGTCTTACCCTCACCTGGACCCTAAACCGTCCCCGTCCCCTAACCCTAACCCTAGCCCGAACCCTAACCCTAACCCTTCCCTGAAGCCTTCCCCTCACCCGTCCCCTAATCCTAACCCGTACGCTCACACTAACCCGCGCCCTCACATGTACCCTCCCCGTAAACCGTGGTCGTATCCTCACCTGGACCCTAAACCGTCCCCGTCACCTAAGCCTAACCCTAGCCCGAACCGTAACACTTCCCCGAAGCTTTCCCCTCACCCGTCCCCTAATCCTAAACCGTACGCTCACACTAACCCCCACCCTCACACGTACCCTCCCCCTAAAGCGCTGTCGTACCCTCAACTGTACCCTAAACCGTCCCCGTCCCCTAACCCTAACCCTATCCCGAACCCTAACCCTAACACTTCCCAGAAGCCTTTCCCTCACCCGTCCCCTAATCCTAACCCGTACGCTCACACTAACACGTGCCCTCACATGTACGCTCCCCCTAAACCATTGTCGTACCCTCAACTGGACCTTAAACCGTCCCCGTCCCCTAACCCTAACCCTAGCCCGAACCCTAACCCTAAAACTTCCCCGAAGCCTTCCCCTCACCCGTCCCCTAATCCTAACCCGTACGCTCACACTATCCCGGGCCCTCACGCGTACGCTCCCCCTAAACCGTTGTCGTACCCTCACCTGGACCCTAAACCGTCCCCGTCCCCTAACCCTAACCCTAGCCCGAACCCTAACCCTAACCCTTCCCCGAAGCCTTCCCCTCACCCGTACCCTAATCCTAACCGTACGCTCACACTAACCGCGCCATCACATGTACGCTCCCCCTAAAACGTTGTCGTACCCTCACCTGCAACCTAAACTGTCCCTGTCCCCTAACGCTAACCCTAGCCCGAACCCTAACCCTAACCCTTCGCGAAGCCTTTCCCTCACCCGTCCCCTAATCCTAAACCGTAGGCTCACACTAACCCGCACCCTCACACGTACCCTCCTCCTAAAGCGCTGTCTTACTCTCAACTGGACCCTAAACCGTCTCCGTCCCCTAACCGTAACCCTAGCCCGAACCTTAACCCTAACCCTTGCCCGAAGCCTTCCCCTCACCCGTCCCCTAATCCTAAACCGTACGCTCACACTAACCCATGCCCTCACACGTACCCTCCCCCTAAAGCGCTGTCTTACACTCAACTGGACCCTAAACCGTCCCCGTCCCCTAACCCTAACCGTAGCCCGAACCCTAACCCTAACCCTTCCCCGAAGCCTTCCTCTCACCCGTCCCCTAATCCTAACAGGTACGCTCACACTAACCCGTGCCCTCACATGTACGCTCCCCCTAAACCGTTGTCGTACGCTCACCTGGACCCTAAACTGTCCCCGTCCCCGAACCCTAACCCTAGCCCGAACCCTAAAGCTAACCCTTCCCCGAAGCCTTCCCCTCACCCGTCCCCTAATCCTAACCCGTACGCTCACACTAACCCACGCCCTCACACGTACACTCCCCCTAAACCATTGTCGTACCGTCACCTGGACCCTAAACCGTCCCCGTCCCCTAACCCTAACCCTAGACCGAACCCTAACCCTAACACTTCCCCGAAGCCTACCTCTCACCCGTCCCCTAATCTTAACCCGTACGCTCACACTAACTCGCGCCCTCACACGTACGCTCCCCCTAAACCGTTGTCGTACCCTCACCTGGACCCTAAATCGTCCCCGTCCCCTAACCCTAACCCTAGCCCGAACCCTAACCCTAACCTTTCCACGAAGCCTTCCCCTCACCAGTCCCATAATCCTAACCCGTACGCTCATACTAACCCGCACCCTCACACATTCGCTCCCCCTAAAGTGTTGTCGTACCCTCACCTGGACCCTAAACCGTCCCTGTCCCCTAACCCTAACCCTAGCCCGAACCCTAACCCTAACCCTTCCCCGAAGCCTTCCCCTCACCCGTCCCCTAATCCTAACCCGTACACTCACACTAACCCGCGCCCTCACACGTACGCTCCCCCTAAACCATTGTCGTACCCTCACCTGAACCCTAAACCGTCCCCATCCCCTAACCCTAACCCTAGCCCGAACCCTAAACCTAACCCTTCCCCGAAGCCTTCCCCTTACCCGTTCCCTAATCGTAACCCGTACGCTCACACTCACCCGCGCCCTCACACGTACGCTCACCCTAAACTGTTGTCGTACCCTCACCTGGACCCTAAACCGTCCCCATCCCCTAACCCTATCCCTAGCCCGAACCCTAGCCCTAACCCTTTCCCGAAGCCTTCCCCTCACCCGTCCCCTAATCCTAACCCGTACGCTCACACTAACCTGCGCCCTCACACGTACGCTCCCCCTAAACCGTTGTCGTACCCTCACCTGGACCCTAAATCGTCCCCGTCCCCTAACCCTAACCCTAGCCCGAACCATAACCCTAACATTTCCACGAAGCCTTCCCCTCACCCGTCCCATAATCCTAACCCATACGCTCATACTAACCCGCACCCTCACACATTCGCTCCCCCTAAAGCGTTGTCGTACCCTCACCTGGACGCTAAACCGTCCCCGTCCCCTAACCCTAACCCTAGCCCGAACCCTAACCCTAACCCTTCCCTGAAGCCTTCCCCTCACCCGTCCCCTAATCCTAACCCGTACGCTCACACTAACCCGCGCCCTCACACGTACCCTCCCCGTAAAGCGTTGTCGTATCCTCACCTGGACCCTAAACCGTCTCCGTCACCTAAGCCTAACCCTAGCCCGAACCCTAACACTTCCCCGAAGCCTTCCCCTCACCCGTCCCCTAATCCTAACCCGTATGCTCACACTAACCCACGCCCTCACACGTACGCTCCCCCTAAACCATTGTCGTACCGTCACCTGGACCCTAAACCGTCCCCGTCCCCTAACCCTAACCCTAGCCCGAACCCTAACCCTAAAACTTCCCCGAAGCCTTCCCCTCACCCGTCCTCTAATCCTAACCCGTACGCTCACACTAACCCGTGCCCTCACATGTACGCTCCCCCTAAACCGTTGTCGTACCCTCACCTGGACCCTAAACCGTCCCCGTCCCCTAACCCTAACCCTAGCCCGAACCCTAACCCTAACACTTCCCCGAAGCCTTCCCCTCACCTGTCCCCTAACCCTAACCCGTACGCTCACACTAACCCGCGCCCTCACACGTATTCTCCCCCTAAACCGTTGTCGTACCCTCACCTGGACCCTAAACCGTCCCCTTCCCCTAACCCTAAACCTAGTCCGAACCCTAACCCTAACCCTTCCCCGAAGCATTCCCCTCACCCGTCCCCTAATCCTAACCCGTACGCTCACACTAACCCGCGCCCTCACACGTACGCTCCCCCTAAAGCGTTGTCGTACCCTCACCTGGACCCTAAACCGTCCCCGTCCCCTAACCCTAACCCTAGCCCGAACCCTAACCCTAACCCTTCCCCGAAGCCTTCCCCTCACCCGTCCCCTAACCCTAACCCGTACGCTCACACTAACCCGCGCCCTCACACGTGTGCTCCCCCTAAACCGTTGTCGTACCCTCACGGGGACCCTAAACCGTCCCCGTCCCCTAACCCTAACCCTAGCCCGAACCCTAACCCTAATCCTTCCCCAAAGCCTTCCCCTCACCCGTCCCCTAATCCTAACCCGTACGCTCACACTAACCTGCGCACTCACATGTACGCTCCCCCTAAACCGTTGTAGTACCCTCACCTGGACCCTAAACCGTCCCCGTCCCCTAACCCTAACCCTAGCCCGAACCCTAACCCTAACCCTTCCCCGAAGCCTTCCCCTCACCCGTCCCCTAATCCTAAACCGTACGCTCACACTAACCCATGCCCTCACACGTACCCTCCCCCTAAAGCGCTGTCTTACACTCAACTGGACCCTAAACCGTCCCCGTCCCCTAACCCTAACCCTAGCCCGAACCCTAACCCTAACCCTTCCCCGAAGCCTTCCCCTCACCCGTCCTCTAATCCTAACCCGTACGCTCACACTAACCCGTGCCCTCACATGTACGCTCCCCCTAAACCGTTGTCGTACCCTCACCTGGACCCTAAACCGTCCCCGTCCCCTAACCCTAACCCTAGCCCGAACCCTAACCCTAACACTTCCCCGAAGCCTTCCCCTCACCTGTCCCCTAACCCTAACCCGTACGCTCACACTAACCCGCGCACTCACACGTATTCTCCCCGTAAACCGTTGTCGTACCCTCACCTGGACCCTAAACCGTCCCCTTCCCCTAACCCTAAACCTAGTCCGAACCCTAACCCTAACCCTTCCCCTAAGCATTCCCCTCAACCGTCCCCTAATCCTAACCCGTACGCTCACACTAACCCGCGCCCTCACACGTACGCTCCCCCTAAAGCGTTGTCGTACCCTCACCTGGACCCTAAACCGTCCCCGTCACCTAAACCTAACCCTAGCCCGATCCCTAACCCTAACACTTCCCCGAAGCCTTCCCCTCACCCGTCCCCTAATCCTAACCCGTACGCTCACACTAACTCGCGCCCTCACACGTACGCTCCCCCTAAACCGTTGTCGTACCCTCACCTGGACCCTAAATCGTCCCCGTCCCCTAACCCTAACCCTAGCCCGAACCCTAACCCTAACCTTTCCACGAAGCCTTCCCCTCACCCGTCTCGTAATCCTAACCCGTACGCTCATACTAACCAGCACCCTCACACATTCGCTCCCCCTAAAGCGTTGTCGTGCCCTCACCTGGACCCTAAACCGTCCCCGTCCCCTAACCCTAACCCTAGCCCGAACCCTAACCCTAACCCTTCCCCGAAGCCTTCCCCTCACCCGTCCCCTAATCCTAACCCGTACGCTCACACTAACCCACGCCCTCACACGTACGCTCCCCCTAAACCATTGTCGTACCCTCACCTGGACCCTAAACCGTCCCCGTCCCCTAACCCTAACCCTAGCCCGAACCCTAAAACTAACACTTCCCCGAAGCCTTCCCCTCACCCGTCCCCTAATCCTAACCTGTACGCTCACACTAACCCGCGCCCTCACACGTACTCTCACCCTAAACTGTTGTCGTACCCTCACCTGGACCCTGAACCGTCCCCGTCCGCTAACCCTAACCCTAGCCCGAACCCTAACCCTAACCCTTCCCCGAAGCCTTCCCCTCACCCGTCCCCTAATCCTAACCCGTACGCTCAAACTAAACCACGCCCTCACACGTACGCTCCCCCTAAACTCTTGTCGTACCCTCACCTGGACCCTAAACCGTCCCCGTCCCCTAACCCTAACCCTAGCCCGAACCCTAAACCTAACCCTTCCCCGAAGCCTTCCCCTCAACCGTCCCATAACCCTAAACCGTACGCTCACACTAACCCGCGCCCTCATACGTATGCTCCCCCTAAACAGTTGTCGTACCCTCACCTGGACCCTAAACCGTCCCCCTCCCCTAACCCTAACCCTAGCCCGAACCCTAACCCTAACCCTTCCCCGAAGCCTTCCCCTCACCCGTCCCCTAATCCTAACCCGTACGCTCACACTAACCCGCGCACTCACATTTACGCTCCCCCTAAAATGTTGTCGTACCCTCACCTGGACCCTAAACCGTCCCCGTCCCCTAACCCTAACCCTAGCCCGAAACCTAAACCTAACCCTTCCCCGAAGCCTTCCCCTCACCGTCCCCTAATCGTAACCCGTACGCTCACACTAACCCGCGCCCTCACACGTACACTCACCCTAAACTGTTGTCGTACCCTCACCTGGACCCTAAACCGTCCCCATCCCCTAACCCTAACCCCAGCCCGAACCCTAACCCTAACCTTTTCCCGAAGCCTTCCCCTCACCCGTCCCCTAATCCTAACCCGTACGCTCACACTAACCTGCGCCCTCACACGTACGCTCCCCCTAAACCGTTGTCGTACCCTCACCTGGACCCTAAACCGTCCCCGTCCCCTAACCCTAACCCTAGCCCGAGCCCTAACCCTAACACTTCCCCTAAGCCTTCCCCTCACCCGTCCCCTAATCCTAACCCGTACGCTCATACTAACCCGCGCCCTCACACGTACGCTCCCCCTAAACCATTGTCGTACCCTCACCTGAACCCTAAACCGTCCCCGTCCCATAACCCTAACCCTAGCCAGAACCCTAAACCTAACCCTTCCCCGAAGCCTTCCCCTCACCCGTCCCCTAATCGTAACCCGTACGCTCACACTAACCCACGCCCTCACACGTACGCTCACCCTAAACTGTTGTCGTACCCTCACCTGGACCCTAAACCGTCCCCATACCCTAACACTAACCCTAGCCCGAACCCTAACCCTAACCCTTTCCCGAAGCCTTCCCCTCACCCTTCCCCTAATCCTAACCCGTACGCTCACACTAACCTGCGCCCTCACATGTACGCTCCCCCTAAACCATTGTCGTACCCTCACCTGGACCCTAAACCGTCCCCGTCGCCTAACCCTAACCCTAGCCCGAACACTAACCCTAACACTTCCCCGAAGCCTTCCCCTCACCTGTCCCCTAACCCTAACCCGTACTCTCACACTAACTCGCGCCCTCACACGTACGCTCCCCCTAAACCGTTGTCGTACCCTCACCTGGACCCTAGATCGTCCCCGTCCCCTAACCCTAACCCTAGCCCGAACCCTAACCCTAACCCTTCCCCGAAGCCTTCCCCTCACCCGTCCCCTAATCCTAACCCGTACGCTCACACTAACCCATGCCCTCACACGTACGCTCCCCCTAAACCGTTGTCGTACCCTCACCTGGACCCTAAACCGTCCCCGTCCCCTAACCCTAACCCTAGCCCGAACCCTAAACCTAACCCTTCCCCGAAGCCTTCCCCTCACCCGTCCCCTAATCCTAACCCGTACGCTCACACTAACCCGCGCCCTCACACGTACGCTCACCCTAAACTGTTATCGTACCCTCACCTGGACCCTGAACCGTCCCCGTCTCCTAACCCTAACCCTAGCCCGAACCCTAACCCTAACACTTCCCCGAAGCCTTCCCCTCACCCGTGCCCTAATCCTAACCCGTACGCTCACACTAACCTGCGCCCTCACACGTACGCTCCCCCTAAACCGTTGTCGTACCCTCACATGGACCCTAAACTGTCCCCGTCCCCTAACCCTAACCCTAGCCCGAACCCTAACCCTAACACTTCCCCAAAGCCTTCCCCTCACCCTTCCCCTAATCCTAACCCGTACGCTCACACTAACCAGCGCCCTCACACGTACCCTCCCCCTAAAGCGCTGTCTTACTCTCAACTGGACCCTAAACCGTCCCCGTCCCCTAACCCTAACCCTAGCCCGAACCCTAACCCTAACCCTTCCCAGAAGCCTTGCCCTCACCCGTCTCTTAATCCTAACCCGTACGCTCACACTAACCCGCGCCCTCACACGTGTGCTCTCCCTAAACCGTTGTCGTACCCTCACCGGGACCCTAAACCGTCCCCGTCCCCTAACCCTAACCCTACCCCGAACCCTAACCCTAACCCTTCCCCGAAGCCTTCCCCTCACCCGTCCCCTAATCCTAACCCGTACGCTCACACTAACCTGCGCACTCACATTTACGCTCCCCCTAAACCGTTGTAGTACCCTCACCTGGACCCTAAACCGTCCCCGTCCCCTAACCCTAACCCTAGACCGAACCCTAACCCTAACCCTTCCCCGAAGCCTTCCCCTCACCCGTCCCCTAATCCTAAACCGTACGCTCACACTAACCCATGCCCTCAAACGTACCCTCCCCCTAAAGCGCTGTCTTACACTCAACTGGACCCTAAACCGTCCCCGTCCCCTAACCCTAACCCTAGCCCGAACCCTAACCCTAACCCTTCCCCGAAGCCTTCCCCTCACCCGTCCTCTAATCCTAACCCGTACGCTCACACTAAGGTGTGCCCTCACATGTACGCTCCCCCTAAACCGTTGTCGTACCCTCACCTGGACCCTAAACCGTCCCCGTCCCCTAACCCTAACCCTAGCCCGAACCCTAACCCTAACACTTCCCCAAAGCCTTCCCCTCAACTGTCCCCTAACCCTAACCCGTATGCTCACACTAACCCACGCCCTCACACGTATTCTCCCCCTAAACCGTTGTCGTACCCTCACCAGGACCCTAAACCGTCCCCTTCCCCTAACCCTAACCCTAGTCCGAACCCTAACCCTATCCCTTCCCCGAAGCATTCCCCTCACCCGTCCCCTAATCCTAACCCGTACGCTCACACTAACCCGCGCCCTCACACGTACGCTCCCCCTAAAGCGTTGTCGTACCCTCACCTGGACCCTGAACCGTCTCCATCTCCTAAACCTAACCCTAGCCCGATCTCTAACCCTAACACTTCCCCGAAGCCTTCCCCTCACCCGTCCCCTAATCCTAACCCGTACGCTCACACTAACTCGCGCCCTCACCCGTACGCTCCCCCTAAACCGTTGTCGTACCCTCACCTGGACCCTAAATCGTCCCCGTCCCCTAACCCTAACGCTAACCCGAACCCTAACCCTAAACTTTCCACGAAGCCTTCCCCTCACCCATCCCATAATCCTAAACCGTACGCTCATACTAACCCACACATTCGCTCCCCCTAAAGCGTTGTCGTACCCTCACCTGGACCCTAAACCGTCCCCGTCCCCTAACCCTAACCCTAGCCCGAATCCTAACCCTAACACTTCCCCGAAGCCTTCCCCTCACCCGTCCCCTAATCCTAACCCGTACGCTCACACTAACCCGCGCCCTCACACGTACGCTCCACCTAAACCATTGTCGTACCCTCACCTGGACCCTAAACCGTCCCCGTCCCCTAACCCTAACCCTAGCCCGAACCCTAAACCTAACCCTTCCCCGAAGCCTTCCCCTCACCCGTCCCCTAATCCTAACCCGTACGCTCACACTAACCCACGCCCTCACACGTACTCTCACCCTAAACTGTTGTCGTACCCTCAACTGGACCCTGAACCGTCCCCGTCCCCTAACCCTAACCCTAGCCCGAACCCTAACCCTAACCCTTCCCCGAAGCCTTCCCCTCACCCGTCCCATAATCCTAACCCGTACGCTCACACTAACCTGCGCCCTCACACGTACGCTCCCCCTAAACCGTTGTCGTACCCTCACCTGGACCCTAAACTGTCCCCGTCCCCTAACCCTAACCCTAGCCCGAACCCTAACCCTAACACTTCCCCGAAGCCTTCCACTCACCCGTCCCCTAACCCTAACCCGTACGCTCACACTAACCCGCGCCCTCACACGTATTCTCCCCCTAAACCGTTGTCGTACCCTCACCTGGACCCTAAACCGTCCCCGTCCCCGTCCCCTAATCCTAGCCTGAACCCTAATCCTAACCCTTCCCCGAAGCCTTCCCCTCACACATCCCCTAATCCTAACCCGTACGCTCACACAAACCCGCGCCCTCACACATACGCTCCCCCTAAACCGTTGTGGTACCCTCACCTGGACCCTAAACTGTCCCCGTCCCCTAAACCTAACCCTAGCACGAACCCTAACCCTAACACTTCCCCGAAGCCTTCCCCTCACCCGTCCCCTAATCCTAACCCGTACCCTCACACTAACCCGCACCCTCACATGTACGCTCCCCGTAAAGCGTTGTCATACCCTCACCTGCAACCTAAACTCTCCCTGTCCCCTAACGCTAACCCTAGCCCGAACTCTAACCCTAACCCTTCCCCGAAGCCTTCCCCTCACCCGTCCCCTAATCCTAACCCGTACGTTCACACTAACCCACGCCCTCACACGTACGCTCCCCCTACACCGTTGTCGTACCCTCACCTGGACCCTAAACCGTCCCCGTCCCCTAATCCTAACCCTAGCCAGAACCCTAAACCTAACCCTTCCCCGAAGCCTTCCCCTCACCCGTCCCCTAATCGTAACCCGTACGCTCACACTAACCCGTGCCCTCACACGTACGCTCACCCTAAACTGTTGTCGTACCCTCACCTGGACCCTAAACCGTCCCCATCCCCTAACACTAACCCTAGCCCGAACCCTAACCCTAACCCTTTCCCGAAGCCTTCCCCTCACCCTTCCCCTAATCCTAACCCGTATGCTCACACTAACCTGCGCCCTCACACGTACACTCCCCCTAAACCGTTGTCGTACCCTCACCTGGACCCTAAACCGTCCCCGTCCCCTAACCCTAACTCTAGCCCGAACACTAACCCAAACACTTCCCCGAAGCCTTCCCCTCACCCGTCCCCTAATCCTAACCCGTACGCTCACACTAACCTGCGCACTCACATTTACGCTCCCCCTAAACCGTTGTAGTACCCTCACCTGGACCCTAAACCGTCCCCGTCCCCTAACCCTAACCCTAGACCGAACCCTAACCCTAACCCTTCCCCGAAGCCTTCCCCTCACCCGTCCCCTAATCCTAAACCGTACGCTCACACTAACCCATGCCCTCACACGTACCTCCCCCTAAAGCGCTGTCTTACCTCAACTGGACCCTAAACCGTCCCCGTCCCCTAACCCTAACCCTAGCCCGAACCCTAACCCTTAGTCTTCCCCGAAGTCTTCCCCTCAACCGTCCCCTAATCCTAACCCATACGCTCACACTAACCCGCGCCCTCACACGTACCCTCCCCATAAAGCGTTGTCGTACCATCACCTGGACCCTAAACCGTCCCCGTCCCCTAACTCTAACCCTAGCCCGAACCCTAACCCTAACACTTCCCCGAAGCCTTCCCCTCACCCGTCTCCTAATCCTAACCCGTACGCTCACACTAACCCGCGCCCTCACACGTACCCTTCCCGTAAAGCGTTGTCGTACCCTCACTTGGACCCTAAACCGTCCCCGTCCCCTCACCCCAACCCTAGCCCGAGCCCTAACCCTAACACTTCCCCGAAGCCTTCCCCTCACCCGTCCCCTAATCCTAACCCGTATGCTCACACTAACCCACGCCCTCACACGTATTCTCCCCCTAAACCGTTGTCGTACCCTCACCTGGACCCTAAACCGTCCCTGTCCCCTAACCCTAACCCTAGCCCTAACCCTAAACCTAACCCTTCCCCGAAGCCTTCCCCTCACCCGTCCCATAACCCTAACCCGTACGCTCACACTAACCCGTGCCCTCATACGTATGCTCCCCCTAAACAGTTGTCGTACCCTCACCTGGACCCTAAACCGTCCCCCTCCCCTAACCCTAACCCTAGTCCGAACCCTAACCCTAACCCTTCCCCGAAGCCTTCCCCTTACCCGTCCCCTAATCCTAACCCGTACGCTCACACTAACCCGCGCACTCACATTTACGCTCCCCCTAAAATGTTGTCGTACCCTCACCTGGACCCTAAATCGTCCCCGTCCCCTAACCCTAACCCTAGCCCGAACCCTAACCCTAACCTTTCCACGAAGCCTTCCCCTCACCAGTCCCATAATCCTAACCCGTACGCTCATACTAACCCACACCCTCACACATTCGCTCCCCCTAAAGCGTTGTCGTACCCACACCTGTACCCTAAACCGTCCCCGGCCCCTAACCCTAACACTATACCGAACCCTAACCCTAACCCTTCCCCGAAGCCTTCCCCTCACCCGTCCCCTAATCCTAACCCGTACGCTCACACTAACCCGCGCCCTCACACGTACGCTCCCCCTAAACCATTGTCGTACCCTCACCTGAACCCTAAATCGTCCCCGTCCCCTAACCCTAAACCTAGCCCGAACCCTAAACCTAACCCTTCCCCGAAGCCTTCCCCTCACCCGTCCCCTAATCGTAACCCGTACGCTCACACTAACCCACGCCCTCACACGTACGCTCACCCTAAACTGTTGTCGTACCCTCACCTGGACCCTAAACCGTCCCCATCCCCTAACACTAACCCTAGCCCGAACCCTAACCCTAACACTTTCCCGAAGCCTTCCCCTCACCCTTCCCCTAATCCTAACCCGTACGCTCACACTAACCCACGCCCTCACACGTATGCTCCCCCTAAACCGTTGTCGTACCCTCACCTGGACCCTAAACCGTCCCCGTCCCCTAACCCTAACCCTAGCCCGAACCCTAACCCTAACCCTTTCCCGAAGCCTTCCCCTCACCCTTCCCCTAATCCTAACCCGTACGCTCACACTAACCTGCGCCCTCACACGTACACTCCCCCTAAACCGTTGTCGTACCCTCACCTGGACCCTAAACCGTCCCCGTCCCCTAAACCTAACCCTAGCCCGAACCCTAAACCTAACCCTTCCCCGAAGCCTTCCCCTCACCCGTCCCCTAATCCTAACCCGTACGCTCACACTAACCCACGCCCTCACACGTACGCTCCCCCTAAACAGTTGTCGTACCCTCACCTGGATCCTAAACCGTCCCCGTCCCCTAACCCTAACCCTAGCCCGAACCCTAAACCTAACCCTTCCCCGAAGCCTTCCCCTCACCCGTCCCCTAATCCTAAACCGTACGCTCACACTAACCCGCGCCCTCACACGTACGCTCCCCCTAAACCATTGTCGTACCCTCACATGGACCCTAAACTGTCCCCGTCCCCTAACCCTAACCGTAGCCCGAACCCTAACCCTTCCCTGAAGCCTTCCCCTCACCCGTCCCCTAATCCTAACCCGTACGCTCACACTAACCCGCGCCCTCACACGTACCCTCCCCGTAAAGCGTTGTCGTATCCTCACCTGGACCCTAAACCGTCCCCGTCACCTAAGCCTAACCCTAGCCCGAACCCTAACACTTCACCGAAGCTTTCCCCTCACCCGTCCCCTAATCCTAAACCGTACGCTCACACTAACCCGCACCCTCACACGTACCCTCCCCCTAAAGCGCTGTCGTACCCTCAACTGGACCCTAAACCGTCCCCGTCCCCTAACCCTAACCCTAGCCCGAAACCTAACCCTAACACTTCCCAGAAGCCTTCCCCTCATCCGTCCCCTAATCCTAACCCGTACGCTCACACTAACACGTGCCCTCACATGTACGCTCCTCCTAAACCGTTGTCGTACCCTCAACTGGACCCTAAACCATCCCTGTCCCCTAACCCTAACCCTAGCCCGAACCCTAACCCTAACACTTCCCCGAAGCCTTCCCCTCACCCATCCCCTAAGCCTAACCCGTATGCTCACACTAACCCGCGCCCACACACGTACGCTCCCCCTAAACCGTTGTGGTACCCTCACCTGGACCCTAAACCGTCCCCGTCCCCTAACCCTAACCCTAGCCCGAACCCTAACCCTAACACTTCCCCGAAGCCTTCCCCTCACCCGTCCCCTAATCCTAACCCGTACGCTCACACTAACCTGCGCAGTCACATTTACGCTCCCCCTAAACCGTTGTAGTACCCTCACCTGGACCCTAAACCGTCCCCGTCCCCTAACACTAAACCGAACCCTAACCCTAACCCTTCCCCGAAGCCTTCCCCTCACCCGTCCCCTAATCCTAAACCGTACGCTCACACTAACCCATGCCCTCACACGTACCCTCCCCCTAAAGCGCTGTCTTACACTCAACTGGACCCTAAACCGTCCCCGTCCCCTAACCCTAACCCTAGCCCGAACCCTAACCCTAACCCTTCACCGAAGCATTCCCCTCACCCGTCCCCTAATCCTAACCCGTACGCTCACACTAACCCGCGCCCTCACACGTACGCTCCCCCTAAAGCGTTGTCGTACGCTCACCTGGACCCTAAACCGTCCCCGTCCCCTAAACCTAACCCTAGCCCGATCCCTAACCCTAACACTTCCCCGTAGCCTTCCCCTCACCCGTCCCCTAATCCTAACCCGTACGCTCACACTAACTCGCGCCCTCACACGTACGCTCCCCCTAAACCGTTGTCGTACCCTCACCTGGACCCTAAATCGTCCCCGTCCCCTAACCCTAACCCTAGCCCGAACCCTAACCCTAAACTTTCCACGAAGCCTTCCCCTCACCCGTCCCATAATCCTAAACCGTACGCTCATACTAACCCACACCCTCACACATTCGCTCCCCCTAAAGCGTTGTCGTACCCTCACCTGGACCCTAAACCGTTCCCGTCCCCTAACCCTAACCCTAGCCCGAACCCTAACCCTAACACTTCCCCGAAGCCTTCCCCTCACCCGTCCCCTAATCCTAACCCGTACGCTCACACTAACCCGCGCCCTCACACGTACGCTCCCCCTAAACCATTGTCGTACCCTCACCTGGACCCTAAACCGTCCCCGTCCCCTAACCCTAACCCTAGCCCGAACCCTAACCCTAACTCTTCCCCGAAGCTTTCCCTTCACCCGTCCCATAATCCTAACACGTACGCTCACACTAACCTGCGCCCTCACACGTACGCTCCCCCTAAACCGTTGTCGTACCCTCACATGGACCCTATACCGTCCCCGTCCCCTAACCCTAACCCTATCCCGAACCCTTCCACGAAGCCTTCCCCTCACCCGTCCCCTAATCCTAACCCGTACGCTCACACTAACCCACACCCTCACACATTCGCTCCCCCTAAACCGTTGTCGTACCCTCACCTGGACCCTAAACCGTTCCCGTCCCCTAACCCTAACCCTAGCCCGAACCCTAAACCTAACCCTTCCCCGAAGCCTTCCCCTCACCCATCCCCTAATCCTAACCCGTACGCTCACACTAACCCGCGCCCTCACACGTACGCTCCCCCTAAACTGTTGTCGTACCCTCACCTGGACCCTAAACCGTCCCCGTCCCCTAACCCTCACCCTAGCCCGAACCCTAACCCTAACCCTTCCCCGAAGCCTTCCCCTCACCCGTCCCCTAAACCTAACCCATACGCTCACACTAACCCGCGCCCTCACACGTGTGCTCCCCCTAAACCGTTGTCGTACACTCACCGAGACCCTAAACCGTCCCCGTCCCCTAACCCTAACCCTAGCCCGAACTCTAACTCTAACCCTTCCCCGAAGCCTTCCCCTCACCCGTCCCCTAATCCTAAACCGTACGCTCACACTAACCCATGCCCTCACACGTACCCTCCACCTAAAGCGCTGTCTTACCTCAACTGGACCCTAAACCGTCCCCGTCCCCTAACCCTAACCCTAGCCCGAACCCTAACCCTTAGTCTTCCCCGAAGTCTTCCCCTCAACCGTCCCCTAATCCTAACCCGTACGCTCACACTAACCCGCGCCCTCACACGTACCCTTCCCCTAAAGCGTTGTCGTACCATCACCTGGACCCTAAACCGTCCCCGTCCCCTAACCCTAACCCTAGCCCGAACCCTAACCCTAACACTTCCCCGAAGCCTTCCCCTCACCCGTCTCCTAATCCTAACCCGTACGCTCACACTAACCTGCTCCCTCACACGTACCCTTCCCGTAAAGCGTTGTCGTACCCTCACTTGGACCCTAAACCGTCCCCGTCCCCTCACCCCAACCCTAGCCCGAGCCCTACCCCTAACCCTTCCCCGAAGCCTTCCCCTCACCCGTCCCCTAATCCTAAACCGTACGCTCACACTAACCCGCGCCCTCACACGTACCCTCCCCCTAAAGCGCTGTCGTACCCTCAACTGGACCCTAAACCGTCCCCGTCCCCTATCCCTAACCTTAGCCCGAACCCTAACCCTAACACTTCCCAGAAGCCTTCCCCTCACCCGTCCCCTAATCCTAACCCGTACGTTCACACTAACCCGCGCCCTCACATGTACGCTCCCCCTAAACCGTTGTCGTTCCCTCACCTGGACCCTAAACCGTCCCCGTCCCCTAACCCTAACCCTAGCCCGAACCTTAACCCTAACCCTTCCCCGAAGCCTTCCCCTCACCCGTCCCCTAATCCTAACCCGTACGCTCACACTAACCTGCGCACTCACATTTACGCTCCCCCTAAACCGTTGTAGTACCCTCACCTGGACCCTAAACCGTCCTCGTCCCCTAACCCTAACCCTAGCCCGAAACCTAACCCTAACCCTTCCCCGAAGCCTTCCCCTCACCCGTCCCCTAATCCTAAACCGTACGCTCACACTAACCCATGCCCTCACACGTACCCTCCCCCTAAAGCGCTGTCTTACACTCAACTGGACCCTAAACCGTCCCTGTCCCCTAACCCTAACCCTAGCCTGAACCCTAACCCTAACCCTTCCCCGAAGCCTTCCCCTCACCCGTCCTCTAATCCTAACCCGTACGCTCACACTAACCCGTGCCCTCACATGTACGCTCCCCCTAAACCGTTGTCGTACCCTCACCTGGACCCTAAACCGTCCCCGTCCCCTAACCCTAACCCTAGCCCGAACCCTAACCCTAACTCTTCCCCGAAGCCTTCCCCTCACCTGTCCCCTAACCCGAACCCGTACGCTCACACTAACCCGCGCCCTCACACGTATTCTCCCCCTAAACCGTTGTCGTACCCTCACCTGGACCCTAAACCGTCCCCTTCCCCTAACCCTAAACCTAGTCCGAACCCTAACCCTAACCCTTCCCCGAAGCATTCCCCTCACCCGTCCCCTAATCCTAACCCGTACGCTCACACTAACCCGCGCCCTCACACGTACGCTCCCCCTAAAGCGTTGTCGTACCCTCACCTGGACCCTAAACCGTCCCCGTCCCCTAAACCTAACCCTAGGCCGATCCCTAACACTAACAATTCCCCGAAGCCTTCCCCTCACCCTTCCCCTAATCCTAACCCGTACGCTCACACTAACTCGCGCCCTCACACGTACGCTCCCCCTAAACCGTTGTCGAACCCTCACCTGGACCCTAAATCGTCCCCGTCCCCTAACCCTAACCCTAGCCCGAACCCTAACCCTAACCTTTCCACGAAGCCTTCCCCTCACCCGTCCCATAATCCTAACCCGTACGCTCATACTAACCCGCACCCTCACACATTCGCTCCCCCTAAAGCGTTGTCGTACCCTCACGTGGACCCTAAACCGTCCCCGTCCCCTAACCCTAACCCTAGCCCGAACCCTAATCATAACACTTCCCCGAAGCCTTCCCCTCACCCGTCCCCTAATCCTAACCCGTACGCTCACACTAACCCGCGCCCTCACACGTACTCTCACCCTAAACTGTTATCGTACCCTCACCTGGACCCTGAACTGTCCCCGTCCGCTAACCCTAACCCTAGCCCGAACCCTAAACCTAACCCTTCCCCGAAGCCTTCCCCTCACTCGTCCCCTAATCCTAACCCGTACGCTCACACTAACCTGCGCCCTCACACGTACGCTCCCCCTAAACCATTGTCGTACCCTCACCTGGACCCTAAACTGTCCCCGTCCCCTAATCCTAACCCTAGCCCGAACCCTAACCCTAACACTTCCCCGAAGCCTTCCCCTCACCCGTCCCCTAACCCTAACCCGTACGCTCACACTAACCCGCGCCCTCACACGTATTCTCCCCCTAAACCGTTGTCGTACCCTCACCTGGACCCTAAACCGTCCCCTTCCCCTAACCATAACCCTAGCCCGAACCCTAACCCTAAACCTTCCCCGAAGCCTTCCCCTCACCCGTCCCCTAATCCTAACCGTACGCTCACACTAACCGCGCCCTCACATGTACGCTCCCCCTAAAACGTTGTCGTACCCTCACCTGCAACCTAAACTGTCCCTGTCCCCTAACGCTAACCCTAGCCCGAACCCTAACCCTAACCCTTCCCCGAAGCCTTCCCCTCACGCGTCCCCTAATCCGAAACCGTAGGCTCACACTAACCCGCGCCCTCACACGTACCCTCCTCCTAAAGCGCTGTCTTACTCTCAACTGGACCCTAAACCGTCCCCGTCCCCTAACCCTAACCGTAGCCGAACCCTAACCCTAACCCTTCCCCGAAGCCTTCCCCTCACCCGTCCCCTAATCCTAACCCGTACGCTCACACTAACCCGCGCACTCACATTTACGCTCCCCCTAAAATGTTGTCATACCCTCACCTGGACCCTAAATCGTCCCCGTCCCCTAACCCTAACCCTAGCCCGAACCCTAACCCTAACCTTTCCACGAAGCCTTCCCCTCACCAGTCCCATAATCCTAACCCGTACGCTCATACTAACCCGTACCCTCACACATTCACTCCCCCTAAAGTGTTGTCGTACCCACACCTGTACCCTAAACCGTCCCCGTCCCCTAACCCTATCCCTAGCCCGAACCCTAACCCTAACCCTTTCCCGAAGCCTTCCCCTCACCCGTCCCCTAATCCTAACCCGTACGCTCACACTAACCCGCGCCCTCACACGTACGCTCCCCCTAAACCATTGTCGTACCCTCACCTGAACCCTAAACCGTCCCCGTCCCCTAACCCTAACCCTAGCCCGAAACCTAAACCTAACCCTTCTCCGAAGCCTTCCCCTCACCCGTCCCCTAATCGTAACCCGTACGCTCACACTAACCCGCACCCTCACACGTACGCTCACCCTAAACTGTTGTCATACCCTCACCTGTACCCTAAACCGTCCCCATCCCCTAACCCTAACCCCAGCCCGAACACTAACCGTAACCCTTTCCCGAAGCCTTCCCCTCACCCATCCCCTAATCCTAACCCGTACGCTCACACTAACCTGCGCCCTCACACGTACGCTCCCCCTAAACCGTTGTCGTACCCTCACCTGGACCCTAAACCGTCCCCGTCCCCTAACCCTAAACCTAGCCCGAACCCTAACCCTAACACTTCCCCGAAGCCTTCCCCTCACCTGTGCCCTAACCCTAACCCGTACGCTCACACTAACCCACGCCCTCACACGTACGCTCCCCCTAAAGCATTGTCGTACTCTCACCTGGACCCTAAACCGTCCCCGTCCCCTAACCCTAACCCTAGCCCGAACCCTAACCCTAACACTTCCCCGAAGCCTTCCCCTCACCCGTCCCCTAATCCTAACCCGTACTCTCACACTAACTGGCGCCCTCACACGTACGCTCCCCATAAACCGTTGTCGTACCCTCACCTGGACCCTAAATCGTCCCCGTCCCCTAACCCTAACCCTAGCCCGAACCCTAACCCTAACCTTTCCACGAAGCCTTTCCCTCACCCGTCCCATAATCCTAACCCGTACGCTCATACTAACCCGCACCCTCACACATTCGCTCCCCCTAAAGCGTTGTCGTACCCTCACCTGGACCCTAAACCGTCCCCGTCCCCTAACCCTAACCCTAGCCCGAACCCTAACCCTAACCCTTCCCCGAAGCCTTCCCCTCACCCGTCCCCTAATCCTAACCCGTACGCTCACACTAACCCGCGCCCTCACACGTATTCTCCCCCTAAACTGTTGTCGTACCCTCACCTGGACCCTAAACCTTCCCCTTCCCCTAACCCTAACCCTAGCCCAAACCCTAACCCTAAACCTTCCCCGAAGCCTTCCCCTCACCCGTCCCCTAATCCTAACTCGTACGCTCACACTAACCCGTGCCCTCACATGTACGCTCCCCCTAAACCGTTGTCGTACCCTCAACTGGACCCGAAACTGTCCCCGTCCCCTAACCCTAACCCTAGCCCGAACCCAAACCCTAACCCTTCCCCGAAGCCTTCCCCTCACCCGTCCCCTAATCCTAACCCGTACGCTCACACTAACCTGCGCCCTCACACGTACGCTCCCCCTAAACCGTTGTCGTACCCTCACCTGGACCCTAAACCGTCCCCGTCCCCTAACCCTAACCCTAGCCCGAACCCTAACCCTAACACTTCCCCGAAGCCTTCCCCTCACCCGTCTCCTAACCCTAACCCGTACGCTCATACTAACCCGCGCCCTCACACGTATTCTCCCCCTAAACCGTTGTCGTACCCTCACGTGGACACTAAACCGTCCCCTTCCCCTAACCCTAACCCTAGCCCGAACCCTAACCCTAACCCTTCCCCGAAGCCTTCCCCTCACCCGTCCCCTAATCCTAACCCGTACGCTCACACTAACCCACGCCCTCACACGTACGCTCCCCCTAAACCGTTGTCGTACCCTCACCTGGACCCTAAACCGTACCCGTCCCCTAACCCTAACCCTACCCCGAAAACTAACCCTAACACTTCCCCGAAGCCGTCCCCTCACCCGTTCCCTAATCCTAACCCGTACGCTCACACTAACCCGCGCCCTCACATGTACGCTCCCCCTAAACCGTTGTCGTACCCTCACCTGGACCCTAAACCATCCCTGTCCCCTAACCCTAACCCTAGCCTGAACCCTAACCCTAACCCTTCCCCGAAGTCTTCCCCTCACCCGTCCCCTAATCCTAACCCGTAAGCTCACACTAACCCGCGCCCACACACGTACGCTCCCCCTAAACCGTTGTCGTACCCTCACCTGGACCCTAAACCGTCCCCGTCCCCTAACCCTAACCCTAGCCCGAACCCTAAACGTAACACCCTCACCTGGACTCTCAACCGTCCCCGTCCCCTAAGCCTATCCCTAGCCCGAACCCTAACCCTAACCCTTCCACGAAGCCTGACCCTCACCCGTCCCCTAATCCTAACTCGTACGCTAAGACTCACCCGCGCCCTCACACGTACGCTCCACCTAAAGCGTTGTCGTACCCTCACCTGGACCCTAAACCGTCCCCGTCCCCTAACCCTAACCCTAGACTGAACCCTAACCCTAAACCTTCCCTGAAGCCTGACCCTCACCCGTCCCCTAATCTTAACCCGTACGCTCACACTAACCCGCACGCTCACACGTACGCTCCCCCTCAAGCGTTGTCGTACCCTCACCTGGACCCTAAACCGTTCCCGTCCCCTAGCCCTAACCCTAGCCAAAACCCTAAATCTTAAACTTCCGCGAAGCCTGACCCTCACCGTCCCCTAATCCTAACCCGTACGCAAACGCTAACCCACGCCCTCACACGTACGCTCCCCCTAAAGCGTTGTCGTACCCTCAACTGTACCCTAAACCGTCCCCATCCCCTAAACCTAACCCTAGCCTGTCCCTAACCCTAACACTTCCCTGAAGCCTGACCCTCACCAGTCCCCTAATCCTAACCCGTACGCTGACACTAACACGCGCCCTCACACGTATGCTCCCCCTAAAGCTTTGTCGTACCCTCACGTGGACCCTAAACCGTCCCCGTCCCCTAACCCTAACCCTAGCCCAAACCCTAACCCTAACCCTTCCCCGAAGCCTGACCCTCACCCGTCCCCTAATCCTAACCTGTACGCTAACGCTAACCCGTGCCCTCACACGTACGCTCCCCCTAAAGCGATGTCGTACACTCATCTGGACCCTAAACCGTCCCGGTCCCCTAACCCTAAACCTAGCCCGATCCCTAACCCTAACCCTTCCCCGAAGCCTGACCCTCACCCGTCCCCTAATCCTCACAAGTACGCTAACACTGACCCACGCTCTCACAACTACGCTACCCCTAAAGCGTCGTCATACCCTCACCTGGACCCTCAACCGTCCCCGTCCCCTAACCCTAACCCTAGGCCGAACCCTAACCCTAACCCTTCCACGAAGCCTGACACTCACCCGTCCCCTAATCCTAACCCGTACGCTAACACTCACCCACGCCCTCACACGTACGCTCCCCCTAAAGCATTGTCGTACCCTCACCTGGACCCTAAACCGTCCCCGTCCCCTAACCCTAACCCTAGACTGAACCCTAACCCTAAACCTTCCCTGAATCCTGACCCTCACCTGTCCACTAATCCTAACCCGTACGCTCACACTAACCCGCGCCCTCACACGTACGTTTCCCCTAAAGCGTTGTCGTACCCTCACCTGGACCCTAAACCGTCCCCGTCCCCTAACCCTAAGCCTAGCCCCAACCCTAACCCTAACCCTTCCCCGAAGCCTGACCCTCACCCGTACCCTAATCCTATCACGTACGCTAACACTAACCCAGGCCCTCACACCTACGCTCCCCCTAAAGCGTTGTCGTACCCTCACCTGGACCCTAACCCGTTCGCATCCCCTAACCCTAACCCTAGCCCGAACCCTAACCCTTACCCTTCCCCGAAGCCTGACCCTCACCCGTCCCCTAATCCTAACGCGTACGCAAACGCTAACCCATGCCCTCACACATACCTCCCCCTAAAGCGTTTTCGTACCTTCACCTGGACCCTAAACCGTCCCCGACCCCTAAGCCTAACCCTAGACCGAACCCTAACCCTAAACCTTCCCCGAAACCTGACCCTCACCCGTCCCTTAATCCTAACCCATACGCTAACGCTAACCCGCGCCCTCACACGTACGCTCCCCCTAAAGCGTTGTCGTACCCTCAACTGGACCTAAACCGTCCCCGTCCCCTAACCCTAACCCTACCCCGAACCCTAACCCTAACCCTTCCCAGAAACCTGACCCTCACCCGTCCCCTAATCCTAACCCGTACGCTAACACTAACCCGCGCCCTCACACGTACGCTCCCCCTAAAGCGTGGTTGTACCCTCACCTGGACCCTAAACCGTCCCCGTCCCCTAAACCTAAACCTAGCCTGAACCCTAACCCTAACCCTACCCCGAAGCCTGACCCTCACCCGTCCACTAATCCTAACACGTACGCTCACGCTAACCCACGGGCTCACACGTACGCTCCCCCTAAAGCGTTGTCATACATTCACCTGGACCCTAAACCGTCCCTGTCCCCTAACCCTAACCCTAGCCCAAACCCTAACCCTAACTATTCCCCGAAGCCTGACCCCTACCCGTCTCCTAATCCTAACCCGTACGCTAACGCTAACTTACGCCCTCACACGTACGCTCCTCCTAAAGTGTTGTCGTACCCTCACCTGGACACTAAACAGTCCCCGTCCCCTAACTCTAACCCTAGCCCGAACCCTAACCCTAACGATTCCCCGAAGCCTGACACTCACCCGTCCCCAAATCCTAATCCGTATGCTGACACTAACACGCGCCCTCACACGTACGCTCCATCTAAAGCGTTGTCGTACCCTCACCTCGACCTTAAACCGTCCCGGTCCCCTAACCCTAATCCTACCCCGAACCCTAACCCTAACACTTCCCCGAATCCTGACTCTCACCCGTACCATAATCCTATCACGTACACTAACACTAACCCACGCCCTCACACGTACGCTCCCCCTAAAGCGTTGTTGTACCCTCACCTGGACCCCAAACCGTCCCCGTCCCCTAACACTAACCTTAGCCCGTACCCTAACTCTAACCCTTCCCCGAAGCCTGACCCTCACCCTTACCATAATCCTATCACGTACACTAACACTAACCCACGCCCTCACACGTACGCTCCCCCTAAAGCGTTGTCGAACCCTCACCTGTACCCTAAACCGTCCCCGTCCCCTAACCCTAACCCTAGCCCGAACCCTAACCCTAACACTTCCCCGAAGCCTGACCCTCCCCCGTCCCCTAATCCTAACCCGTACGCTGACAATAACACGCGCCCTCACACGTACGCTCCCCCTAAAGCTTTGTCGTACCCTCACGTGGACCCTAAACCGTCGCCATCCCCTAACCCTAACCCTAGCCCGAACCCTAACCCTAAGAATTCCCCGAAGCCTGAACCTCACCCATGCCCTAATCCTAACCCGTACGCTAACGCTAACCCACGCCCTCACATGTATGCTCCCCCTAAAGCGTTGTCGTACCCTCACCTGGACCCTAAACCGTCCCCGTCCCCTAACCCTAACCCTAGCCCGAACCCTAACCCTAATACTTCCCCGAAGCCTGACCCTCCCCCGTCCCCTAATCCTAACCCGTACGCTAACGCTAACCCGCGCCCTCACACGTACGCTCCCCCTAAAGCGTTGTCGTAACCTCACCTGAACCCTAAACTGTCCCAGTCTGATAACCCTAACCCTAGCCGGAACCCTAACCCTAACCATTCCCCGAAGCCGGACCCTCACCCGTCCCCTAATCCTAACCCGCACGCTAACGCGAACCCGCGCCCTCACACGTAGGTTCCCCCTAAAGCGTTGTCGTACCCTCACCTGAACCCTAAACCATCCCCATCCCCTAACCGTAACCGTAGCCCAACCCTAACCCTAAACCTTCCCCGAATCCTGACCCAACCCGTCCCCTAATCCTAACCCATACGCTAACGCTAATCCACGCCCTCACACGTACGCTACACCTAAACCGTTGTTGTACCCTCACCTGGACACTAAACCGTCCCCATACCCTAAACCTAACCCTAGCCCGAACCCTAACCCTAACACTTCCCTGAATCCTGACACTCACCCGTCCCCTAATCTTAACACGTACGCTCACGCTAACCGGCACCCTGACACTTACGCTCTCCCTAAAGCGTTGTCGTACCCTCACCTGGAACCTAAACCGTCCCTGTCTCCTAACCCTAACCCTAGCCCAAACCCTAACCCTAACCCTTCCGCGAATCCTCACCCTCACCCGTTCCCTAATCCTAACCCGCACGCTAACGCTAACCCATGCCCTCACACGTACGCTCCCCCTAAAGCATTGTCGTACCCTCAGCTGTACCCTAAACCGTCCCCGTCCCCTAACCCTAACCCTAGACTGAACCCTAACCCTAACCCTTCCCCGAAGCCTGACCCTCACCCGTCCTCTAATCCTAACCCGTACGCTAATGCTAACCCATGCCCTCACATGTACGCTCCCCCTAAAGCATTGACGTACCCTCACCTGGACACTAAACCGTCCCCGTCTCCTAACTCCAACCCTACCGCGAACCCTAACCCTAGCCCTTCTCCGAAGCCTGACTCTCACCCGTCGCCTAATCCTAGCCTGTACGCTCTCGCTAACCCGCGTCCTCACACGTACGCTCCCCCTAAAGCATTGTCGTACCCTCACCTGGACCCTAAACCGTCCCTGTCCCCGTCCCCTAACCCCAGCCCGAACCCTAACCCTAACACTTCCCCGAAGCCTGACTCTCACCCGTCCCCTAATCCTAAACCGCACGCTAACCCTAACCCGCGCCCTCACACGTACGCTCCCCCTAAAGCGTTGTCGTACCCTCACCTGGACCCTAAACCGTCCCCGTCCCCTAACCCTAACCCTACCCCGAACCCTAACCCTAACCCTTCCCAGAAACCTGACCCTCACCCGTCCCCTAATCCTAACCCGTACGCTAACACTAACCCGCGCCCTCACACGTACGCTCCCCCTAAAGCGTGGTTGTACCCTCACCTGGACCCTAAATCGTCTCTGTCCCCTAAACCTAAACCTAGCCCGAACCCTAACCCTAACCATACCCCGAAGCCTGACCCTCACCCGTCCACTAATCCTAACACGTACGCTCACGCTAACCCACGCCCTCACACGTATGCTCCCCCTAAAGCGTTGTCATACATTCACGTGGACCCTAAACCGTCCCCGTCCCCTAACCCTAACCCTAGCCCAAACCCTAACCCTAACTATTCCCCGAAGCCTGACCCCTACCCGTCCCCTAATCCTAACCCGTACGCTAACGCTAACTTACGCCCTCACACGTACGCACCCCCTAAAGCGTTGTCGTACCCTCACCTGGACACTAAACTGTCCCCGTCCCCTAACTCTAACCCTAGCCCGAACCCTAACCCTAACGATTCCACGAAGCCTGACACTCACCCGTCCCCTAATCCTAATCCGTACGCTAACAGTAACACGCGCCCTCACACGTACGCTCCATCTAAAGCGTTGTCGTACACTCACCTCGACCCTAAACCGTTCCCGTCCCCTAACCCTAACCCTAGCCTGTCCCTAACCCTAACCCTTCCCCGAAGCCTAACCCTCACCTGTCCTCTAATCCTAACCCGTACGCTGACACTAACACGCGCCCTCACACGTACGCTCCCCGTAAAGCTTTGTCGTACCCTCACGTGGACCCTAAACCGTCCCCATCTCCTAACCCTAACCCTAGCCCGAACCCTAACCCTAACAATTCCCCGAAGACTGGACCTCACCCATGCCCTAATCCTAACCCGTACCCTAACGCTAACCCGCGCCCTCACATGTACGCTCCCCCTAAAACGTTCTCGTACCCTCACCTGGACCCTAAACCGTCCCCGTCCCCTAACCCTAACCCTAGCCCGAACCCTAACACTAACCATTCCCCGAAGCCTGACCCTCACCCGTCCCCTAATCCTAACAAGTACGGTAACACTAACCAACGCCGTCACAAGTACGCTCCCCCTAAAGCGTTGTCAGACCCTCACCTGGACCCTCAACCGTCCCCGTCCCCTATCCCTAACCCTAGCCTGTCCCTAACCCTAACCCTTCCCAGAAGACTGACCCTCACCCGTCCCCTAATCTTAAACCGTACGCTAACACTGACCCACGCCCTCACACGTACGCTCCCCCTAAAGCGTTGTCGTACCCTCACCTGGACCCTAAACCATCCCCGTCCCCTAACCCTAACCCTAGCCCGAACCCTAACCCTAACACTTCCCCGAAGCGTGAGCCACACCCGTACCCTAATCCGATCACATATGCTAACACTAACCCACGCCCTCACACGTACGCTCCCCCTAAAGCGTTGTCGTACCCTAACCTGGACCCTAAACCGTCCCCTTCCCCTAACCATAACCCTAGCCCGAACCCTATCCCTTACACTTCCCAGAAGCCTGACCCTCACCCATCCCCTAATCCTAACCCGTACGTTAACACTAACCTGCACCCTCACACATACGCTCTCCCTAAAGCGTTGTCGTACCCTCACGTGGACCCTAAACAGTCTCCAAACCGTAACCCTAACCCTAGCCAGAACCCTAACCCAAACCCTTCCCCGAAGCCTGACCCTCACACGTCCCCTAATCCTAACCCGTACGCTAACACTAACCCGCACACTCACACGTACGCTCCCCCTAAAGCACTGTCGTACCCTCACCTGGACCCTAAAGCTTCCCTGTCCCCTAACCCTAACCCTAGCCCGAACCCTAAACCTAACACTTCCCCGAAACCTGACGCTCACCCGTCCCCTAATCCTAACCCACGCCCTCACACGTACGCTCACGCTCAAGCGTTGTCGTACCCTCAACTGGACCCGAAACCGTCCCCGTCCCCTAACCCTAACCCTAGACCGAACCCTAACCCTAACCCTTCCCTGAAGCCTGACCCTCACCCGTCCCCTAATCCTACCCCGTACGCTAACACTAACCCGCGCCCTCACACGTAGGCTCCCCGTAAAGCGTTGTCGTACCCTCACCTCTACCCTAAACCGTCCCGGTCCCCTAATCCTAACCCTAGCCTATCCCTAACCATAACCTCTCCCCGAAGCCTGACCCTCATCCGACCCCTAATCCTAACCCGTAGGCTAACACTAACCCACGCCCTCACACGTACGCTCCCCCTAAAGCGTTGTCGTACTCTCACCTGGACCCTAAACCGTCCCCGTCCCCTAACCCTAACCCTAGACCGAACCCTAACCCTAACCCTTCCCCGAAGCCTTCCCCTCACCCGTCCTCTAATCCTAACCCGTATGCTAACACTAACCCATGGCCTCACACGTACGCTCTCCCTAAACCATTGTCGTACCCTCACCTGGACCCTAAACCGTCCCCGTCCCCTAACCCTAACCCTAGCCCGAACACTAAAACTAACCCTTCCCCGAAGCGTTCCCCTCACCCGTTCTGTAAACCTAAGCCGTACGCTAACACTAACCCGTGCCCTCACACGTACGCTCACCCTAAACCGTTGTCGTACCCTCACCTGGACTCTAAACCGTCCCCGTCCCCTAACCCTAACCCTAGCCCGAACCCTAACCCTAACCCTTCCCCGAAGCCTTCCCCTCACCCGTACCCTAATCCTAACCCGTACGCTAACACTAACCCATGCCCGCACTCGTACGCTCACCCTAAACCGTGTTGTACCCTCACCTGGACCCTAAACCGTTCCCGTCCCCTAACCTTAACCCTAGCCCGGACTCTAATCCTAACCCTTCCCCGAAGCCTTCCCCTCACCCTTCCCCTAATCCTAACCCGTAAGCTAACACTAACCCGTGCCCTCACACGTTTGCTCCCCCTAAACCTTTGTCGTAACCTCACTTGGACCCTAAAAAGTCCCCATCCCCTAACCATAACCCTAACCCTTAACCGAAGCCTTACCCTAACACGTCCGCTAATCCTAACCTGTACACCAACACTAACCCATGCCCTCACACGTACACTCAGCCTAAACCACTGTCGTACCCTAACCTCTCCCCTAAAATGTCCCCATCCCCTAACCTTAACCGTAACCCTAACCCTTACCCTTACCCGAAGCCTTACCCTAACCCGTCCCCTAATCCTAACCCGTACGCTAACACTAGTCCCTGCCCTCACACGTACGCTCACCCTAAACCGTTGTCGTACCCTAACCTGTCCACTAAACCGTCTCCATCCCCTAACCCTAAGCCTAACCTAACCCTAACCCTTACCCAGAGTCTTACCATACCCAGTCCCCTAATCCTAACCCATGCTCTAACACTAACCCGTGCCCTCACACGTACGCTCCCCCTAAACCGTGGTTGTCCCATCACCTGGACCCTAAACCGTCCCTGTCCCCTAACCCTAACCCTAGCCCGAACCCTAACCCTAAACCTTCCCCGAAGCCTTCCCCTCACCCGTCCCCTAATCCTATCCCGTACGCTAACACTAACCCATGCCCTCACACGTACGCTCCCCGTAAACCGTTGTCGTACCCTCACCCGGACCCTAAACCGTCCCCGTCCCCTAACCCTAAGCCTAGCCCGAACCCTAACCCTAACCCTTCCCCGAAGCCTTCCCCTCACCCGTCCTCTAATCCTAACCCGTACACTAACACTAACCCGTGGCCTTACACGTACGCTCCCCCTAAACCGTTGTCGTACCCTCACCTGGACACTAAACCGTCCCTGTCCCCTAACCCTAACCCTAGCCCGAACACTAAACCTAACCCTTCCCCAAAGCCTTCCCCTCACCCGTCCCGTAATTCTAAGCCATACGCTAACACTAACCTGTGCCCTCACACGTACGCTCACCCGAAACCTTTGTTGTACCCTCACCTGGACTCTAAACCGTCCCCGTCCCAGTCCCCTAACCCTAACCCTAACACTTACCCGAAGCCTTACACTAACCCGTCCCCTAATCCTAACCCGTACGCTAACACTAAACCGTGCCCTCACACGTACACTCACCCTAAACCGTTGTCGTACCCTAACCTTTCCCCGAAATGGTCCCCATCCCGACCCTAAACCTACCCCTACCCAAAGCCTTACCCTAACCCGTCCCCTAATCCTAACCCGTACCAAAACGATAATCCGTGCCCTCACACATACACTCACACTAAACCACTGTGGTACCCTAACCTGTACCCCAAACAGTCCCCGTCCCCTAACCCTAACCCTAGCCCGAACCATAACCCTAACCCTTCCCCGAAGCCTGACCCTCACCCGTCCCCTAACCCTACCCGTACGCTAACACTAACCCATGTCCTCACACGTACGCTCCCCCTAAACCGTTGTCATACCCTCACCTGGACCCTAAACAGTCCCCGTCCCCATAACCCTAACCCTAACTCTTACCTAAAGCCTTACCCTAACCCGTCCGCTAAACCTAACCTGTATGCCAACACTATCCCATGCCCTCACACGTACGCTCACCCTAAACCGTTGTCGTACCCTAACCTGTCCACTAAAATGTCCCCGTCCCCTAACCCTAACCCTAACCCTAACCCTTACCCTTACCCTAAGCCTTACCCTAACCCGTCCCCTAATCCTAACCCGTACGCTCACAATATCCTGTGCCCTCACATGTACGCTCACCCTAAACCGTTGTCATACCCTAACCTGTCCACTAAACCGTCTCCGTCCCCTAACCCTAAGCCTAACCTAACCCAAACCCTTACCCAGAGTCTTACCATAACCAGTCCCCTAATCCTAACCCGTACGCTAACCCTAACCCGTGCCCTCACACGTACGCTCACCCTAAACCGTTTTCATACCCTCACCTGTACCCTAAACCGTCTCCGTCCCCTAACCCTAACCCTAACCCTAACCCTTACCCGAAGACTTACCCTAACCTGTCCCCTAATCCTAACCCGTAAGCTAACACTAACCCGTGCCCTCACACATACGCTCATCCTAAACCGTTGTCGTACCATAACCTGTCCTGTAAACCATCCCCATCCCCTTACCCTAACCCTAAAACTAACACTAACCCTTACCCGAAGCCTTATGCTAACCCGTCCACAAATCCTAACCGGTACGCTAACACTAACCCGTGCCCTCACACGTACGCTCACCCTAAACCGTTGTCATACAGTAACCTGTCCCCTAACCCGTCCCCTAATCCTAACCCTAACCCTAACCCTTACACGAAGCCTTGCAGTAACCCGATCCCTAAACCTAACCCGTACGCTAACACTAAACCGTGCCCTTACACGTACGCTCACCCTAAACCTTTGTTGTACCCTAACCTGTCCCTTAAACCGTCCCCATCCCCGTCCACTAACACTAACCTTAACCCTAAACCTAACCCTTACCCGAAGCCTTACCCTAACCCGTCCCCTAATCCTAACCCATACGCTAACACTAACCCGTGCCCTCACACGTAAGCTCACCATAAACCGTTGTCGTACCCTAACCTGTCCCCTAAACCGTCCCCATTCCCTAACCCTAAACCTAACCCTTACCTTAAGCCTTACCGTAACCCGTCCCCTAATCCTAACCCATACGCTAACATTAACCGGCGCCGTCACACGTACGCTCACCCTAAAACCTTGTCGTACCCTAACCTGTCCCCTAAACCGTCCCCGTCACCTAACCCTAACCCTAAACCTAACCCTTACCCAAAACCTTACACTAACCCGTCCCCTAATCCTAACCCGTATGCCAACACTAACCTGTGGCCTCAAACGTATGCTCACCCTAAAGCGCTGTCATACCCTAACCTGTCCCCTAAACCGTCCCCATCCCATAACCCTAACCCTAACCCTAACCCTAACCCTAAACTTACCCGAAGCCTTACCTTAAACCATCCCCTAATCCTAACCCAGATGCTAACACTAACCCGTACCCTCACACGTACGCTCACCCTAAACTGTTGTCGTACCCTAACCTGTCCCCTAAACCATCCCCATCGCCTAACCCTAACCTTAACACTAACCCTAACCCTAAACCTTAAACAAAGCCTCACCCTAACCCGTCCCTTAATCCTAACCCGTACGCTAACACTAACCCATGCCCTCACATGTACGCTCACTCTAAACAGTTGTCGTACCCTAACCTGTCTCCGAAATGGTCCCCATCCCCTGACGCTAAACCTACCCCTACCCAAAGCCTTACCCTAACCCGTCCCCTAATCCTAACCCGTACCAAATGATAACCCGTGCCCTCACACATACACTCACACTAAACCTCTGTGGTACCCTAACCTGTCCCCTAAACCGAACCCGTCCCCTAACCCTAACCCTAACCCTAACCCTTACCCAAAGCCTTACCCTAATCCATCCCCAAATCCTAACCCATATGCTAACACTAACTCGTGCCCTCACACGTACGCTCACCCTAAAATATTTTCGTACCCTAACCTGTCCCCTATACCGTCCCCGTCCCCTACACTAACCCTAACCCTGACACTTATCCGAAGCCTTACCCTAACCCGTCCCCTAATCCTAAGCCGTACGCTAACACTACCCCGTGCCCTCACACGGATGCTCACTCTAAACAGTTGTCGTACCCTTACCTGTCCCCTAAACAGTCCCCATCCCCTAACCCCATCCCTAATTCTAACACTTACCCGAAGCCTACCCTCACCCATCCCCTAATCCTAAGCCGTACGCTAACACTACCCCGTGCCCTCACACGGACGCTCACCCTAAACAGTTGTCGTACCCTTACCTGTCCCCTAAACAGTCCTCATCCCCTAACCCCATCCCTAATTCTAACACTTACCCGAAGCCTTACCCTAACCCAACCCCTAATCCAAACCCGTACGCTAACACTAACCCGTGCCCTCACACGTACGCTCACCCTAAACCGTTGTCATACCCTAAACTGTCCCCTAAACCGTCACCATCCCCTAACCCTAGCACTAACCCTAACACTAACCCTAACCCTTACCCACAGCCTTACGTTAACCCATCCCCTAATCCTAACCCGTACGCTAACACTAACCCGTGCCCTCACAGGTACGCTCACCCTAAACCGTTGTTATACCCTAACCTGTCCCCTAAACCTTCCCCGTCCCCTAACCCTAACCATAACCCTAACCCTAACCGTAACCCATACCCAAAGCGTTACTCTATCCCGTCCCCTAATCCTAACCCGTACGCTAACACTAACCCATGCCCTCAGACGTACGCTCTCCCTAAACCGTTGTCGTACCCTAACCTGTCCCCTAAACCGTCCCTGTCTCCTAACCCTAACCCTAATCCTAACCCTAACCCTTACCCGAAACCTTACCCTAACCCGTCCCCTAATCCTAACCCGTACACTAACACTAACCCATGCCCTCATACGTACGGTCACCCTAAACCGTTGTCGTACCCTAACCTGTCCCCTAAACTGTCCCCATCCCCTAACCCTAACCTTAACCCTAAACCTAACCCTAACACTTACCTGAAACGTTACACTAACCCGTCCCCTATTCCTAACACGTACGCTAACACTATCCCATGCCCTCACGCGTACGCTCACCCTAAACCGTTGTCGTACCCTACCCTGTCCCCTAAACCGTCCCCGTCCCTTAACCCTAACCCTAATCCTCACCCTAACTGAACCCCTAATCCTAACCCATACGTTAACACTAACTCATGCCCTCACATGTACGCTCACCCTAAACTGTTTTCATACACTTACCTGTACCCTAAACCGTCCTGGTCCCCTAACCCTAACCTTAACCCTAACCCTAACACTTATCCGAAGCCTTACTCTAACTCGTCCCATAATCCTAACCCGTACGCTAACACTAACCTGTGCCCTCACACGTATGCTGACCCTAAACCGTTGTCGTACACTAACCTGTCCCCTATACCATCCTCGTCCCCTAACCCTAACCCTAACACTAACCCTAACCCTTACCCGAACCCTTACCTTAACCCATCCCCTAATGCTAACCCATACGCTAACACTAACCCATACCTTAACACGTACGCTCACCCTAAACCGTTGTCGTACCCTACCGTGTCCCCTAAACCATCCCAGTCCCCTAACCCTAACCCTAACCCTTACCCAAAGCCTTACACGAACCCGTCCCATAATCCTAACCCGTACGCTAACACTAACCCGTGCGCTCACACGTACGCTCACCCTAAACCGTTGTTGTACACTAACCTGTCCCCTAAACCGTCCCTGTCCCCTAACCCTAACCTTAACACTCACCCTAACCCTAACCCTTAAATGAAGCCTTACCCTAACCCGTCCCCTAATCCTAACCCGTACGCTAACACTAACCCATTCTCTCACACGTACGCTCAACCTAAACCGTTGTCGGACCCTAGCCTATCCCCTAAACCGTCCCCGTCCCCTAACCGTAACCTTAACACTAACCCTAACCCTAATCCTTAACCGAAGCCTTACCCTAACCCGTCCCCTAATCCTAAGCCGTACGCTAACATTAACCCCTGCCCTCACATGTACGCTCACCCTAAACCGTTGGCGTATGCTATCCTGTCCCCTAAACCATCCCCATCCCCTAACCCTAACCCTTACCCGAAGCCTTATCCTAACCCGTCACCTAATCCTAACCCGTACGCTAACACTAACCCATACCCTCACACGTACGCTCACCCTAAACCATTGTCGTACCCTAACCTGTCCCCTAAACCGTCCCCATCCACTAACCCTAACCCTAACCCTAACACTTACCCGAACCCTTACCCTAACCCGTCCCCTAATCCTAACCCGTACTCTAACACTAACCAGTGCCCTAACAAGTATGCTCACCCTAAAACGTTGTCGTACCCTAACCTGTCCTCTAAACCGTCCCCGTCCCCTAACCCTAACCCTAAACCTAACCCTTACCTGAAGCCTTACCCTAACCCGTCCCCTAATCCTAACCCGAACGCTAACACTATCCCGTGTCCTCATGCGTACGCTCACCCTAAACCGTTGTCGTTACCTAACCGGTCCCCTAAACCGTCCCCGTCCCCTAACCCTAACCCTAATCCTAACCCTAACTCTAACCCTAATCCTAACCCATACGCTAACACTAACTTGTGCCATAACACGTACGCTCACCCTAAACCGTTTTCATACCCTAACCTGAACCCTAAACCGTCCCCGTCCCCTAACCCTAACCTTAACACTAACCCTAACCCTTACCCAAACTTTACCCTAACCCGTTCCCTAATCCTAACCCATACGCTAACACTAACCCGTGCCCTCACACGTACGCTCACCCTAAACCGTTGTCGTACCCTACCCTGTCCCCTAAACCATCCCTGATCCCTAACCCTAACCCTAATCCTAAACCTTACCCAAAGCCTTACCCTAACCCGTCCCCTAATCCTAATCCGTACGCTAACACTAACCCATGCTCTTACACATACGCTCACCCTAAACCATTGTCATACCCTAACCTGTCCCCTAAACCGTCCCCGTCCCCTAGCCCTAACCCTAACTCTAACCCTAACCCTAACCCTTACCCGAAGCCTTACACTAACCCGTCCCCTAATCCTAAACCATACGCTAACACTAACTTGTGCCCTCACATGTACGCTCACCCTAAACCGTTATCATACCCTAACCTGACCCCTAAAGCGTCCCCGTCCCCCAACCCTAACCCTAACCCTAAACCCTCCCCATCCCCTAACCCTAACCCTAACCCTAACCCTAACCCTTACCCGAAGCCTTATCCTAACCCGTCACCTAATCCTAACCCATACGCTAACACTAACCCGTGCCCTCACACGTATGCTCACCCTAAACCGTTGTCGTACCCTAACCTGTCCCATAAACCATCCCCGTCCCCTAACCCTAACCCTAACCCTTACCCAAAGACGTAACCTAACACGTCCACTAATCCTAACCCTTACGCTAACACTAAACCGTGCCCTCATGCGTGCGCTCACCCTAAACCATTGTCATACCCTAACCTGTCCCCTAAACCATCCCCGTCCCCTAACCCTAACACTTACCCTAAGTCTTACCCTAAACCGTCCCCTATTGCTAACCCGTACGCTAACACTAATCCGTGCCCTCACACGTACACTCACCCTAAACCGTTGGCGTACACTAACCTGTCCCCTTAACCATCCCCGTCCCCTAACCCTCACCATAACCCTCACCATAACCCTAACCCTAACCCATACCCAAAGCCTTACTCTATCCCGTCCCCTAATCCTAACCCGTACGCTAACGCTAACCCATGCCCTCAGATGTACGCTCACCCTAAACCGTTGTCGTACCCTAACCTGTCCCCTAAACCGTCCCCGTCCCCTAACCCTAACCCTGAACCTAACCCTAACACTTACCCGAAGCCTTACCCTTACCCGTCCCCTTATCCTAACCCATACGCTAAGACTAACCCGTTCCCTCACACGTACGCCTACCCTAAACCATTGTCGTACCCACACCTGTTCCCTAAACAGTCCCCATCCCCTAATACTAACACTAACCCTAACCCGAAGCCTTACCCTAACCCATCGCCTAATCCTAACCCGTAGGCTATCACTAACCCCTGCCTTCACATGTACGCTCACCCTAAACCGTTGTCGTACCCTAACCTGTACCCTAAACCGTCCCCGTCCCCTAACCCTAACCCTAACCCTTACCCAAAGCCTTACCCTAACCCGTCCCCTAATCCTAACCCGTAAGCTAACACTAACCCGTGCCCTCAAACGTACCCTCACCCTAAACCGTTGTCGTACGCTAACCTGTCCCCTAAACCGTCCCCGTCCCCTAACACTAACCCTAATCCTATCCCTAACTCGTCCCCTAATCCTAACCCATATGTTAACACCAACTCGTGCCCTCACACATATACTCACCCTAAACCGTTTTCATACCCTAACCTGTACCCTAAACCATCCCCGACCCCTAACCCTAACCCTAACCTTAACCCTTACCTGAAGCCTTACCCTAAACCATCCCCTAATCCTAATCCATACGCTAACACGAACCTGTGCCCTCACACGTACGCTCACCCTAAAACGTTGTCGTACCGTAACCTGTCCCCTAAACCGTCCCCGTCCCCTAACCCTAACCCTAACCCTAAACCTTACCCGAAGCCTTAATCTAACCCGTCCCCTAATCCTAACCTGTATGCCAACACTAACCCATGCCCTCACACTTACGCTCACCCTAAACCATTGTCGTACCCTAACCTGTCCCCTAAACCGTCCCCATCCCCTAACCCTAACCCTAACCCTTACCAGAAGTCTTACCCTAACCCGTACCCTAATCCCAAACCGTACTCTAACACTAACCTTTGCCCTCACACGTACGCTCACCACAGACCGTTGTCGTACCCTAACCTGTCTCCTAAACCATCCCCGTCCCCTAACCAACCCTAACCTGAAGCCTTAACATAACCCGTCCCCTAATCCTAACCCATACGCTAACACTAACCCGTGCCCTCACACGTACGCTCACCCTAAACCGTTGTCGTACCCTAACATGTCCCCTAACTGTCCCCATCCCCGTCCCCTAATCCTAACCCTAACCCTAACACTTACCCGAAGCCTTACCCTAACCCGTGCCCTAATCCTAACCCGTACGCTAAGACTAACCTGTGCCCTCACACGTACGCTTACCCTATACCACTGTCGTACCCTAACCTGTTTCCTAAACGTTCCCTTCCCCTAACCCTAACACTAACCCTTACCCGAAAACTTACCCTAACCCGTCCGCTAATCCTAACCCGTATGCTAACACTAACCCATGCCCTCACACGTACGCTCAACCTAAAACATTGTCGTACCCTAACCTGTCCCCTAAACCGTCCGCATCCAATAACCCTAACCCTAACCCTAACCCTAACCCTAACCGTTACCCGAAGCCTTACCCTAACCCATCCCCTAATCCTAACCCGTTTGCTAACACTAACCCGTGCCATCACACGTACACTCACGCTAAACTGTTGGCGTACCCTAACCTGTCCCCTAAACCGTCCCCGTCCCCTAACCCTAACCATAACCCTAACCCTAACCCTTACCCGAAGCCTTACACGAACCCGTCCCATAATCCTAACCCGTACGCTAACACCAACCCGTGCCCTCACACGTATGCTCACCCTAAACCATTATCGTACCCTAACCTGTCCCGTAACCGTCCCCATCCCGTAACTCTAGCCCTAACCCTAAACCTAACCCTAACACTTACCCGAAAGCTTACCCTAACCTGTCCCCTAATCCTAACACGTACGCTAACACTATCCCATGCCCTCACACGTACGCTCACCCTAAACCGTTGTCGTACCCTACCCTGTCCCCTAAACCGTCCCCGTCCCTTAACCCTAACCCTAATCCTCAACCTAACTGAACCCCTAATCCTAACCCATACGTTAACACTAACTCATGCCCTCACACGTACGCTCACCCTAAACTGTTTGCCTACACTTACCTGTACCCTAAACCGTCCCGGTCCCCTAACCCTAACCCTAACCCTAACCTTAACACTTATCCGAAGCCTTACTCTAACCCGTCCCATAATCCTAACCCGTACGCTAACACTAACCTGTGCCCTCACACGTATGCTGACCCTAAACCGTTGTCATACACTAACCTGTCCCCTATACCATCCTCGTCCCCTAACCCTAACACTAACCCTAACCCTTACCCGAACCCTTACCTTAACCCATCCCCTAATGCTAACCCATACGCTAACACTAACCCATACCCTAACACGTACGCTCACCCTAAACCGTTGTCGTACCCTACCGTGTCCCATAAACCATCCCAGTCCCCTAACCCTAACCCTAACCCTTACCCAAAGCCTTACACGAACCCGTCCCATAATCCTAACCCGTACGCTAACACCAACCCGTGCCCTCACACGTACGCTCACCCAAAACCATTATCGTACCCTAACCTGTCCCGTAAACCGTCCCCGTCCCCTAACCCTAACCTTAACCCTAAACCTAACCCTAACACTTACCCGAAACCTTACACTAACCCGTCCCCTATTCCTAACATGTACGCTAACACTATCCCATGCCCTCACACGTACGCTCACCCTAAACCGTTGTCGTACCCTACCCTGTCCCCTAAACCGTCCCCGTCCCTTAACCCTAACCCTAATCCTCAACCTAACTGAACCCCTAATCCTAACCCATACATTAACACTAACTCATGCCCTCACACGTACGCTCACCCTAAACTGTTTTCCTACACTTACCTGTACCCTAAACTGTCCCGGTCCCCTAACCCTAACCCTAACCCTAACCTTAACACTTATCCGAAGCCTTACTCTAACCCGTCCCATAATTTAACCCGTACACCCATAATAACCTGTGCCCTCACACGTATGCTGACCCTAAACCGTTTTCGTACACTAACCTGTCCTCTATACCATCCCCGTCCCCTAACCCTAACCCTAACCCTAACACTTACCCGAACCCTTACCTTAACCCGTCCCCTAATGCTAACCCGTATGCTAACACTAACCCATACCCTAACACGTACGCTCACCCTAAACCGTTGTCATACCCTACCGTGTCCCCTAAACCATCCCAGTCCCCTAACCCTAACCCTAACCCTAACACTTACCCGCAGCCTTACACGAACCTGTCCCATAATCCTAACCCGTACGCTAACACCAACCCGTGCCCTCACACGTACGCTCACCCTAAAACATTATCGTACACTAACCAGTCACCTAAACCATCCCCGTCCCCTAACCCTAACCTTAAGCCTTATCAGAAGCCTTACCCTAACCAGTCCCCTAATAACAAACCGTACGCTAACACTAACCTGTGTTCTGACACGTACACTCACCCTAAACCGTTGTCGTACCCTAACCAGTCCCCTAAACCGTCTCCGTCCCCTAACACTAACCCTAACCCAAAGCCTTAACCTTACCCGTCCCCTCATCCTAACTCGTACGCTAACACTAACACGTGCCCTCTCACTTATGCTCACCCTAAACCATTGTCATACCCGAACCTGTCCCCTAAAACGTCCCCGTCCCATAACCCTAACCCTAACACTTACCCAGAGCCTTACCCTAACCCGTCCCCTAATCCTAAACCGTACGCTAACACTAACCCATGCCCTGACACGTACTCTCACCCTAAACCGTTGTCATACACTATCCTGTACCCTAAACCGTCCCCGTCCCCTAACCCTAACCCTAAACCTAACACTTACCCGAAACCTTACCCTAACCCGTCCCCTAATCCTAACCCATACGCTAACACTAACCCGTGCGCTCACACGTACGCTCACCCTAAACCGTTGTTGTACACTAACCTGTCCCCTAAACCGTCCCTGTCCCCTAACCCTAACCTTAACACTCACCCTAACCCTAACCCTTAAATGAAGCCTTACCCTAACCCGTCCCCTAATCCTAACCCGTACGCTAACACTAACCCATTCTCTCACACGTACGCTCAACCTAAACCGTTGTTGGACCCTAGCCTATCCCCTAAACCGTCCCCGTCCCCTAACCGTAACCTTAACACTAACCCTAACCCTTACCCGAAACCTTACCCGAAGCCTTACCCTAACCCGTCCCCTAATCCTAAACCGTACGCTAACACTAACCCATGCCCTCACACGTACGCTCACCCTAAAACATTATCGTACCCTAACCAGTCACCTAAACCATCTCCGTCCCCTAACCCTAACCCTAACCCTAAGCCTTAGCAGAAGCCTTACCCTAACCAGTCCCCTAATACCAAACCGTATGCTAACACTAACCTGTGCCCTGACACGTACACTCACCCTAAACCGTTGTCGTACCCTAACCTGTACCCTAAACCATCATCGTCCCCTAACCCTAACCTAACCCGAAGCCTTAACCTTACCCGTGCCCTCATCCTAACCCATACGCTAACACTAACATGTGCCCTCACACTTACGCTCACCCTAAACCATTGTCATACCCGAACCTGTCCCCTAAAACGTCCCCATCCCATAACCCTAACCTTAACCCTAACCCTTACCCAAAGCCTTAACCTAACCCGTCCCCTAAACCTCACCCGTACGCTAACACTAACCCGTGCCCTCAGACGTACGCTCACCCTAAACCGTTGTCATACACTATCCTGTCCCCTGAACCGTCCCCATCCCCTAACCCTTACCCTAATCCTTACACTAACACTTACCCGAAGCCTTACGCTAACCCGTCCCCTAATCCTAACCCGTACGCTAGCACTAACCTGTGCCCACACACGTACGTGCACCCTAAACACTTGTAGTACCCTAACTTGTCCCCTAAACCGTCACCATCCCCTAAACCTAACCTTAACCCTAACCATAACCCTTACCCGAAGCCTTACCCTAACCCGTCCCCTAATCCTATATCATACGCTAACACTAACCCGTGCCCTCACACGTACGGTCACCCTAAACAGTTGTTGTACCCTAACCTGTCCCCTAAACCGTCCCTGTCCCCTAACCCTAACCTTAACACTAACCCTAACCCTAACCCTTAACCGAAGCCTTACCCTAACCCGTCCCCTAATCCTAACCCGTACGCTAACACTAACCCATTCCCTCACACGTACTCTCAACCTAAACCATTGTCAGACCCTAACCTGTCCCCTAAACCGTCCCCATCCCCTAACCCTAAACTTAACACTAACCCTAACCCTAACCCTTAACCGAAGCCTTACCCTAACCCATCCCCCAATCCTAACCCGTACGCTAACACTAACCCATTCTCTCACAAGTACGCTCAACCTAAACCATTGTCGTACCCTAACCTATCCCCTAAACCATCCCCATCCCCTAACCCTACCCCTAAACCTTACCCGAAGCCTTACCGTAAACCGTCCCCTAATCCTAACCCGTACGCTAACACTAACCCGTGCCCTCACACGTACACTCACCCTAAACCGTTGGCGTACCCTAACCTGTCCCCTATACAGTCCCCGTCCCCTAACCCTAACCCTAACCCTAACCCTTATCTGAAGCCTTTCCCTACCCGTCCCCTAATCCTAAGCCGTATGTTAACACTAACCCGTGCCCTCACACGTACGCTCACCCTAAACCATTGGCGTAAGCTATCCTGTCCCCTAAACCGTCCCCGTCCCCTAACCCTAATCCTAAACCTAAACCTAACCCTTACCCGAAGCCTTATCCTAACCTGTCACCTAATCGTAACCCGTACGCTAACACTAACCCGTGCCCTCACATGTACGCTCACCCTAAACCATTGTCGTACCCTAACCTGTCCCCTAAACCGTCCCCATTCCCTAACCCTAACCCTAAACCTAACGCTTACCCGAAGCCTTACCCTAACCCGTCCCCTAATCCTAACCAGTACGCTAACACTAACCAGTGCCCTAACAAGTACGCTCACCCTAAAACGTTGTCGTACCCTAACCTGTCCCCTAAACCGTCCCCGTCCCCTAGCCCTAACCCTAAACCTAACACTTACCCGAAGCCTTACCCTAACCTGTCCCCTATTCCTAACCCGAACCCTAACACTATCCCGTGTCCTCATGCGTACGCTCACCCTAAACCGTTGTCGTAACTTAACCTGTCTCCTAAACCGTCCCCGTCCCCTAACCCTAACCCTAATCCTAACCCTAACTCGACCCCTAATCCTAACCCATACGCTAACACTAACTTGTGCCCTCACACGTACGCTCACCCTAAACCGTTTTCATACCCTAACCTGAACCCTAAACCGTCCTCGTCCCCTAACCCTAACCCTAACACTAACCCTAACCCTTACCCGAAACCTTACCCTAACCCGTTCCCTAATCCTAACCCATACGCTAACACTAACCCATGCCCTCACACGTACGCTCACCCTAAACCGTTGTCATACCCTACCCTGTCCCCTAAACCATCCCTGATCCCTAACCCTAACCCTAATCCTAAACCTTACCCAAAGCCTTACCCTAACCCGTCCCCTAATCCTAACCCGTACGCTAACACTAACCCGTGCCCTCACACGTACGCTCACCCTAAACCGTTGGTGTACCCTAACCTGTCCCCTAAACCATCTCTGTCCCCTAACCCTCACCATAACCCTAACCCTAACCCTAACCCTAACCCGTACCCAAAGCCTTACTCTATCCTGTCCCCTAATCCTAACCTGTATGCTAACACTAACCCATGCCCTCAGATGTACGCTCACTCTAAACCGTTGTCGTACCCTAACCTGTCCCCTAAACCATCCCCGTCCCCAAACCCTAACCCTAAACCTAACCCTTACCCAAAGCCTTACCCTAACCCGTCCCCTAATCCTAACCCGTACGCTAACACTATCCCGTGCCCTCACGCGTACGCTCACCCTAAACCGTTGTCATATCCTAACCTGTCCCCTAAACCGTCCACGTCCCCTAACCCTAACTCTAATCCTAACCCTAACTCGTCCCCTAATCCTAACCCATATGCTAACACTAACTCGTGCCCTCACACGTACGCTCACCCTAAACCGTTTTCATACCCTAACATATACCCTAAACCGTCCCCATCCCCTAACCCTAACTCTAACCCTAACACTTACCCGAAGCCTTACCCTAACCCGTCCCCTAATCCTAAACCGAACGCTAAGACTAACCCGTGCGCTCACACGTACGCTCACCCTAAACCGTAGGCGTACCCTAACCTGTCCCTTAAACCATCCCCTTCCCCTAACCCTCACCATAATCCTAACCCTAACCCTAACCCGTACCCAAAGCCTTAATCTATCCCATCCCCTAATCCTAACCTGTATGCGAACACTAACCCATGCCCTCAGATGTACGCTCACCCTAAACCGTTGTCGTACCCTAACCTGTCCCCTAAACCGTCCCCATCCCCTAACACTAACCCTAAACCTAACCCTTACCCGAAGCCTTATCCTAATCGTCCCCTAATCCTAACCCGTACGCTAACACTAACACGTGCTCTCACACGTACGCTCACCCTAAACCATTGACGTACCCTAACCTGTCCCATAAACCGTCCCCGTTCCCTAACCCTAACCCTAACCCTAAACCTAACCCTAACGCTTACCCAAAGCCTTACCCTAACCCGTCCCCTAATCTTAACCCATACGCTAACACTAACCAGTGCCCTCACACGTACGCTCACCCTAAACCGTTGTAGTACCCTAACCTGTCCCCTAAACCGTCCCCGTCCCCTAACACTAACTCTAAACCTAACCCTTACCCAAAGCCTTACCCTAACCCGTCCCCTAATCCTAACCCGTACGCTAACACTATCCCGTGCCCTCACACGTACGCTCACCCTAAACCGTTGTCATATCCTAACCTGTCCCCTAAACCGTCCCCGTCCCCTAACCCTAACTCTAATCCTAACCCTAACTCGTCCCCTAATCCTAACCCATATGCTAACACTAACTTGTGCCCTCACACGTACGCTCAACCTAAAACGTTGTCGTACCCTAACCTGTCCCCTAAACCGTCCCCATCCAATAACCCTAACCTTAACCCTAACCCTTACCCGAACCCTTATCCTAACCCATTCCCTAATCCTAACCCGTATGCTAACACTAACCCGTGCCCTCACACGTATGCTCACCCTAAACTGTTGTCGTACCCTAACCTGTCCCCTAAACCGTCCCCGTCCCCTAACCCTAACCCTTAGCTGAAGCCTTACCCTAACCCGTCCCCTGATACTAACCCGTACACTGACACTAATCTGTGCCCTCACATGTACGTTCACCCTAAACCGTTGTCGTACCCTAACCTGTCCCCTAAACCGTCCCAATCCCCTAACCCTAACCCTAACCCTAACCCTTTCCCGAAGCCTTACCCTAAACCATCCCCTAATCCTAACCCGTATGCTAACACTAACCCGTGCCATTACACGTACGTTTACCCTAAACCGTTGACGTACCCTAACCTGTCCCCTAAACCATACCCATCCCCTAACCCTAACACTAACCCTAACCCTTACCCGAAGACGTAACCTAAACCGTCCACTAATCCTAACCCTTACGCTAACACTAAACCGTGCCCTCAGGCATACGCTCACCCTAAACTGTTGTCGTACCCTAACCTGTCCCCTAAACTGTCCCCGACCCCTAACTCTAACCCTAACCCTAACCCTTACCCGAAGCCTTACCCTAACCCATTCCCTAATCCTAACGCGTACGCTAACACTAACCCATGCCCTCACACGTACGCTCACCCTAAACCATTGTCGTACCCTAACCTGTCCCCTAAACCGTCCCCGTCCCCTAACCCTAACCCTTACCTGAAGCCTTACCCTAACCCTACCCTAATACTAACCCATACGCTAACACTAATCCGAGCCCTCACACGTACGCTCACCCTAAACCGTTGTCGTACCCTAACCTGTCCCCTAAACCATCCCCATCCCCTAACCCTAACCCTAACCCTTACCCGAAGCCTTACCCTAACCCATTCCCTAATTCTTACCCGTTCGCTAACACTAACCCTTGCCATCACACGTACGCTCACCCTAAACCGTTGTCGTACCCTAACCTGTCCCCTAAACCGTCCCTGTCCCCTAACCCTAACCCTAACCCGTCCACTAATCCTAACCCTTACTCTAACACTAACCCATGCCCTCACACGTATGCTTACCCTAAACCATTGTCGTACCTTAACCTGTACCCGAAACCGTCCCTGTCCACCTAATCCTAACAGTAACTCTAACCCTTACCTAACCCTAACCCCTAGCGAAGCCTTACCCTAACCCGTCCCCTAATCCTAACCCGTACAATAACACTAACCCGTGCCTTCACACTTACGCGCACCCTAAACCGTTGTTGTACACTTACCTGTCCCCTAAACTGTCCCCGTCCCCTAACCCTATCCCTAACCCTTACCCGAAGCCTTACCCTAACCCGTCCCCTAATCCTAACAAGTACGCTAACACTAACCCATACCCTAACACGTACGCCTCACCCTAAACCTTTGTCATACCCTAACCTGTACCGTAAACCGTCCCCGTCCCCTAACCGTAACCCTAACCCTTACCCGAAGCCTTACCCTAACCCGTCCCCTAATCCTAACCCATACGCTAACACTAACCCATATCCTAACACTTATGCTCACCCTAAACCGTTGTTGTACACTAACCTGTGCCCTAAACCGTCTCCATTCCCTAACCCTAACCGTACCCCTTACTGGAAGCCGTACCCTAAACTTTCCCCTAATCCTTACCCATACGCTGACACTATCCTGTACCCTAACATGTATGCTCACCCTTAACCATTGTCGTACCCTAAACTGTACCCTAATCCGACCCTGTCCCCTAACCCTAACACTTACCCGAGGCCTTACACTAACTCGTCCCCTAATCCTAAGCCATACCCTAACACTAACCTGTACTCTAATACCTATGCTCACCCTAAACCGTTGTTGTACCCTAACATGTACCCTAAACCGTCCCTGTCCCATAAGCCTAACCCTAACACTTACCCGAAGCCTTATCCCATCCTGTCCCTTCATCCTAACCCGTACGCTAACACTAACTCATATCCTAACACGTACACTCACCCTAAACCGTTGTAGTACCCTAATCTGTACCCTAAACCGTCCCCGTCCCTTAACCCTAACCCTAACCCTTACCTGAAGCCTTACCCTAACCCGTCACCTAATCCTAACCCGTACGCTAACACTAACCCATACCCTAACACGTACGGTCACCCTAAACCGCTGTCACACCCTAACCTGTACCCTAAACTGTCCCCCTCTCCTAACCCAACCCTTACCTGAAGCCTTACCCTAACCCGTCCCCTAATCCTAACCCATACGCTAAACTAACCCATACCCTAACACGTACACTCACCCTAAACCATTGTCGTACCCTAAACTGTACCCTAAACTTCCCCGTCCCCTAACCCTAACCCTAACCTTTACCCGAAGCCTTACCTTAACCTGTCCACTAATCCTAACCCGTATGCTAACACTAACCCATGCCCTAACATGTACACTCACCCTAAACCATCGTCGTTCCCTAACCTGTACCCTAAACCTTCCCAGTCCCCTAATCCTAACCTTAAACTTTACCTGAGGCCTTACCGTAACCCGTCCCCTAATTCTAACCCATATTCTAACACTAACCCATACCCTAACATGTACGCTCACCCTAAACTCTTGTCGTACCCTAACCTGTACCCTAAACTTTCCCCGTCCCCTAACCCTTACCCGAAATCTTACCCTATCCGGTCCCCTAATCCTAACCCATACGCTAACTCTAACTCATACCCTAACACGAATGCTGACTCTCAACCATTGTCATACCCTAACCTGTTCCCTAAACGGTCACCGTCCCCTATCCCTAACGCTAACCCTAACCCTTACCCGAAGCCTTACCCTAACCCGTCCCCTAATCCTCACCCGTACGCTAACACTAACCCTTACCCTTACATGTACGCTATCCCTAAACTGTTGTCGTACCCTAACCTCTACCCTAAACCATCCCCATTCCCTAAACATAACCCTAACCTGAAGCATTACCCTAACACTTACCCTAATCCTAAACGGTACACTAACACTGACCTGTACCCTAACACTTTCGCTCACCCTAAACCATTGTCCATCCTAAACCATACCCGTTCCCTAACCCTAACCTTAACCCTAACCCTAAACCTACTTATAGCACTATAACTCAGGAAAATTAAAATAACAAGAAACAACCACCCCAAAGTTTAGGGCTGCTCTGTTTACAAGAGTCTCGACTACGGTACAAATTAAATATCCTTGAAAGAGAGAAATGGATAAAGACGTTTTCATACTTACGTACAATGGAACATCACTCAGCAATGAAATCAATGTCGTCCGGCCTGTACAAGCATAATGAATGGATTTAGGTACAATGATTCAAAGGAAATAAGTCACACAGAAAAAGAAACTTATCATAAGATATCACTTATAGAGGGAATGTAAACTTGGCTACACATGAACTGAATTACAAAACAGAACAGAGTCTCACATTTAGAAAACAAACTTATGCTTTCTTAAGGGGAATGATGAGTTGGGGTGCTACGTAAAACCAGAGATTGAAATTAGCACAGATACTATTCCATAAGCCAAATATGTAATAGACGAGATATACTCCTTGCTCAACGAATTAGACTCAACACCGCCTATTCACTGCAGAGGAATATATCTGACAATAAGAATATTAAAACATATGTATTTATATGTCTCCGTAAGAGAATCAAGTGTGTGTAGAGCAGTATACACAGCCATGAAAATCAACTAAACCCCATTATTAAAATAAATTTCAAAAACAAAGACAGTGAAGGAGAGAAAGTTCTTAAATAATTCGTTCAGGGCTTGTGATGAAACTTGGATTTACCACATCCACACCCACAGCTGGGTGAGACATAAGGCAGGACATTTGGGGCTGAGAGGATTGGTGAGGTTCGGTGAGCAAATGGAGACCCTTTGAAGTAATACTGTATGCTACCCATTCCATGGGTCCCAACTCTCCTGGTTTAAGGGATTCTTCCTACAGCTAAAACATGCATGGGAAACCCAGAGGATTGTACACCATGTGATCGGGCAACGTTTCTAAACCTCATCTCATTTTTTGTCCCTTGGTACACGGGTTCGCCATTCCAGATGCTTTACTAAAAATCTCCCCAAGTGGAGAGTCTGTGCCTTAAAACTCCTGTTTAGCACAGTTAGCAGTTTCTGCAGAGGTTGAACAGGAATAGGGAGAACCAATGAGAGACTAGCTGTAGGTGTTTGGATGGTCACATTTCACTCTAATTTCCCACCAGGAAGAGGAATTAACAAAAGGCTCAGCGTGCCGTGATGAAACCAGATTAGGGCCTGAAGCAATCCTGTGGTTTTCCTGCCAGCTCACAAGAAAGCGAGTTGAAGAAAGGACCTTAGGGGCACTGTAATTCATAAACCTGCAGAGTTATAAATGACAGCTATCATCCAAAAATATACTGAAGTAAGGCTGCAAAGAGGACTTGAAAGCATGGCACAATTGCAGGAAATATATTTCAGGAGGTAGATGGAAACTGCATTAAAACATATGAAAAGCGGCAGAACTTCGACAATGATGCACTTGGCCAAAAAATGCACATGCGTTTTTTCCTGAATATATCCAGGAAAAAACGCATACGGCCTTTTTAGCCAACCAAGGAAGCGTGCAATGGAAATCCGCACTACAATGAAGTCTCACTTCCCACCGGTCAAATGGGCCATCTGAAAAAAGTGTAAAAACCAGAAAGGCAGGACAGGCCATGGAGAACAGGGAGCCTTGTTGTGCTGATGGGCGGGATGTAAATGGCCAACAGCCACTCTGGAGAAGTGTATGGTGTTTCCTGAAACCTCTAAAAAATAAAGCTACAGAGACTCGGGCACTTCCACCTATGACCCTATAGCTTAGGAAAATTAAAATCAACAAGACTCAGCCACCCCAAAGTTTAGGGCTGCTGTGTTTACAAGAACCTCGACAACGGAACAACTTAAGTATCCCAGAAAGAGAAAAATGGATAAAGAAGTTGTGGTACTTACATAGAATGGAATATCACTCTGCAATGAAATCAATGTCATCAGGCCCATAGCAGCATAATGAGTGGATTTAGGTAAGATGATTCTGAGTGAAATAAGTCACACAGAAAAAGAAACTAGTCATAAGATATCACTTATAGAGGGAATGTAAACTTGGCTACACATGAACTGAATTACAAAACAGAACAGAGTCTCACATTTAGAAAACCAACTTATGCTTGCTTAAGGGGAAAGGTGAGTTGGGGTGCTGCATAAAACCAGAGATTGAAATGAGCACAGATACCGTTCCATAAGCCAGTAATAGACAAGATATATTCCTTGTTCAACGAAGTGGACTCAACAACCCCTATTCACTGCAGAGGAATATATCTGACTAGTAAGAATCTTAAAACCTATGTGTTTATATGTCTCCATAAGAGGATCAAGTGTGCATCGAGCGGCATAAACACAGCAGTGAAAATCAGCTAAACCCCATTATAAAAATAAATTTCAAAATCAAAACACAAAGACAGTGAAAGAGAGATAAATTCTTAAATAATTCGTTCAGGGCTTGTGACGAAACCTGGATTTACCACATCTACACCCACAGCTGGGAGAGACATAAGGCTGGACACTTGGGGCTGTGAGGATTGGTGAGGTTCGGTGAGCAAATGCAAACCCTTTGAAGTAGTACTGCGTGCTACCCATTCCATGGGTCCCAACTCTCCAGGTTTAAGGGATTCTTCCTACAGCTAAAACATGTGTGGGAAACCCAGAGGATGGTCCACAGTGTGATCGGGCAAGGTTTCTAAAACGCATCTCATTATTCGTCCGCTGGTACTCGGGTTCACCATTCCAGGCGCTTTACTAACAATCTCCCCACTTGGAGAGTCAGTGCTTGTAACCTCCTGTTTGGCACACTCTGCAATTTCTGTGGAGGATGAACGGGAATAGGGAGAACCAATGAGAGACTAGCTGTAGGTGTTTGGACGGGCACATTTCACTCTAATTTCCCACCAGGATGTAGAATTAACCAAAGACTCAGCGTGCCGTGCCGGAACCAGAATAGGGCCTGAAGCAATCCTGTTGATTTGTGGCCAGCTCACAGAAAGCGAGTTGAAAAAACGAGCTCAGGGGCACTGCAATTCACAAACCTGCAGAGTTATAAAGGACAACTATTGTCCAAAAATGTATTGAGGTATGGCTGTGAAGAGGACTTGAAACAAGGCACAATTGCAGGAAACAGATTTCAGGAGGTAGATTGGAATTGCATTTAAAGCATATGAAAAGCGGCAGATCTTCGGCAACGATGCACTTGGCCAAAAAGGGCGTATGCGTTTTTTCCTGAATATATTCAGGATAAAACGCATACGCCCTTTTTGGCCAACCAAGCAAGCGGGAAATTCAAATCTACACTACAAAGAAGTCTCATCCTAACACGTACCCTAACCCTATCCCGCTACCGTACCCTAACCTGTACCTGAGACCGTACCCATCCCCTAACCCTAACCCTTACCGTAAGCTGTACACAAACACTAACTCCTATGGTACATCATGTATTATACACTAACTTTATCTTACCTACCCCATATCCTAACCCTTTCCTAATACCGCTACCTACTACCCGTACCCTAATCCTAACCCTCCTAACATTAACCATACTCTAACCGTACCCATATCCTAACCCATACACTCACACGTACCCTAACCCCTAACCCGTTGTCATACCCTAACCTGTAACCTAATCTGTACCCATTCCCTAACCCTAACCCTAACCCTTACACTATCCCGTACCATAATCCTAACCTGTACACTAACACTAAACTATACCTTAACACTTACCCTACTCCTAACCCGTGGTCATACCCTAAACTGTACCCCAAACCATACCCGTTCCCTAACCCTAACCCTAACCCTTACCCTAAACCATACCTTAATCCTAACCCGTACACTAACACTAAACTGTACCCTAACACGTACCCTAACCCTAACCCTTTGTTGTTCCCTATACTGTACCCTAAACTGTACCCCTTCCTTAACACTAAACCTAACCCTAACCCTTACCCTAACCCATACCTAACACTAACCCATACACTAAACCTAACCATAACCCTGAATGTAAACCATACCCTAATCCTAACCCATACCCTAACACTAACCCATACCTTAACCCGTACCCTAACACTAAACCATAGCCATACCCTAAACTGTACCCTAACACTAACCCATACCACAACCATAACCCTAAACCATACTCTAAGCTGTACAATAATCCTAACCCGTATCCTAACCTTAAACCTTACCCTAAACCCTAATCCTTACCCTTAGCTTAATTTAGTTTTTTTGTATTTAAAAAAATATTTTCTTGGGTTAAAACAAACTAGCAGAACAACAAAATAGGGGGCTTCGCTGGTGGTGCGGTGGTTAGAATCTGCCTGCTAATGCAGGGGACACAGGTTCGAGCCCTGGTCTGGGAGGATCCCACATGCCATGGAGCAACTAGGCCCATAAGCCACAACCAGTGAGCCCTCGCATCTGGAGCCTGTGCTCTGCAACAAGAGAGGCTGCAATAGTGAGAGGCCCGCGCACCGAGATCAAGAGTGGCCCCCCACTTGCCACAACAAGAGAAAGCCCTCACACGGAAACTCAGACCCAACACAACAAAAATAAATAATTAAATAATAAACTCCTACCCCCCCCCAGAAAAAGAACAACAAAATAAAACAGAAAGTAACCTGAGTGTCCCTCAAAAAGCTAAGTCTGAAATAGTTGGTACTTCTGTTCTATGGACTGTTATGTAGCCTATAAAAAGTGTGAGAGCTAAATCTGTTTTTCTACAGTGAGAAGCATGATATTCCAGATGTATAGAACACCTGGATAAAATGAGAACTCTACACATTATGCTGGTCGTTTCAGTAAATGGGAAAGGATGGCAAGTGGTAAAATATTATCTTTTCCTTTAATTTTTTAAATTTCACTTGTTACAAAGAACTTCAATTATAATTGTACTTTAAAAAAGTAACAATGGAAATTTAAAAGAAAAAATATATATTGTGTGTTCAGTTATGTTTCATAGAATTATGAAATGCTCCACCCTCTGGCCATTACCTGCAAAAGCAGCTTTAAAACCTATGCTAATTTTCACTTCATATGAACAAGTCCTGCAGGGCTGTAAAGGAAACCTGCCTTCATCATGTTTTGCAGGAGGTAAAGATCAAAGTATTTCAAAATGTGGCACATATTTCAAGAAAACCATTTGAAGAACTAAGCTGTAATAACCATTTGAAAAATAAAAGGACATGCCTGAAAGCTCAATTTCAAAGGATTATGAGACACATGCAAATCCAACCACACAGAGGTATCAGCTCACACCATTCAGAATAACCATCAGGAAAGAAACTACAAATGATCAATGCTGAAGAGGTTGTGGAGAAATGCATACCCTTAATTTGAAGTGGGACGTAACCTGGTAAGAGTCACTAATGGGAACAGGGTGGAGGTGCCTTTAAAAGGTAAACATTGAGCTACTATATGATCCAGCAGGCCCACTCCTGGGCCTATAACATAAGAAGACATAATTGGAAAGACACAGGCAGGCAAATCTGCACTGCAGCAGTATTACAATAGCCAAGACATGGAAGCAACCAAAAGTCCATCAACAGATGAGTGGACAAAGAGGAACTGTTACATATAGAGATGGAATATTAGCTCGGGAAAAAAATGAAACCATGCCATTTGCAGCACCATAGATGAGTCTAGAGGTAACCATGCAACTTGTAGTAAGTGAGAAAGCGAAAGACACCTAACGTATATCACTTATAGGTGTTACCTGAAAATTGATAACAATGAAGATATTTCCACAGAGAAAGGCAATCACAGATTCATTGAACAAACTTATGGTTCCCCAAATCAAAAGGTGTGAGGATTGGATACATTACGATATTGGGGTTAACATAGATATAGAAACACATGTGAAATATATAATCACCAAAGACCTATGGAATACCAAGAGAAGACTACTCAACATTGTGTCATAACCTACCTGGGAAAAGGTTCCAAAGAAGAATAGATATATGTATGTGTGTGAAAGAACCACATCTTGCACACCTAGAACAAAAAAAAAACCATTGTAATCAAATTTGCTGCGATAAAAAATAAAAATTAAATTAAAAATATGAACAAGAAATAATGAGACATAAACTGAAAGGAATTTTTCCTGGCACATCCCATTCTAATTTTCAACCTAGAACAGGACTTCCATTAAGGCTCTGTTGCCCTGGTAACCAGATTTGGTAAAGGAGAAATGCTGCCGCCTTGTGGCTGTTTCACACAACAGCAGCTTTAAACCAAGAGGTAATGTTCACTTAATATTCAAAATATGTGCAGCACTGTAAAGGACACCGGGCCTCAAAAGATGTCCTGGGGTCGTAATCGACCAGAAAATTCAAAAGACGTCAACATTTCAAGAAGACAATGTCAAGAGGCATATTTTACGCACATTTTGTCTTTTCTTTTTTTCTCTTTAAAATAAAAGGAAATTGAAAAATGTGCAACATCAGCAATGAATAAAGCCATGCAAATCCAATTACAGAAATGTTCACCTCACAGCCGTCAGAATGTTCTTCAGCAAAAAGTCTACAAAGAATAAATGCTGAAGGGGTTTCAGAGAACTGTGTACCCTCCAGCTGCTGGGGGGATGTAAACTGGTAACAGCCAGTAGCGAGAACATAATGGAGGTGCGTTTAAGGGTAAAAATTGAGCTACCATGTGATCTGGTAGGTCCTTTGATGTGCCTATCACCTGAGCAGAGCAGAATGGAAAAGACACAGGCTGGCAATCCTGTACTGCAGGAATATTTAACATAGCCAAGACTTGGAAGAAACCAAAATGTCCATCAACAGAAAAATGCACAAAGAGGAAGTGGTCCATATAAACAATGGAATATTAGCCATGGAAAACAATGAAACAGTGCCGTTTGCACCACCATATAAGGACCTAGAGATAATCACTCAAATTAAAGAAAGAAAGTGAAAGACAGATATCCTATGACATCACTTCTAGGTGTTACCTAAAAGTTGATACTCACGAACTTATTTCCAAGAGAAGGAAAAGCATGGATTAAGAAAAAAAAATTATGTTTAACCAAATGGAAAAGTGTAAGGAATGTGTGAATTAGGATATGAGGGTTAACAGACATGTGCTAATACATATGAAATATATAATCACAAAATACCTATGGAATACCAAGAGAGGTCTAGGCAACACTCTGTAATAACCTACACAGTAAAGAATGCAAAGATAAATGACAGATACATTGATATAATGAACCAGATTCTGTACACCTAGGAGAAACAAAATATTTTTATCAAGTTTGCTCTGATAATTAATAAAAATTAAATTTATAAAACAAACAAGAAGTAAGGAGATATAAGCTCTTGGGGATGTGCTCTGGCACATTCCACTCTAATTTGCAGCCTACTAACACGATTTCCAGGAAGGCTCTGCTGCCCAAAAACCCAGAGTTGGCAATGTAGAAATTCTGCTGCCTTGTGGCCGTTTTCCGCAAGAGTGGCGTTAAGCCCACAGCTAATGTTCTCTTAACATTCACAAGGACTCAGGGCTGCAAAGGACACCTGCCCTAAACAACTGTGCTGAGGTAGGGAATGGACAATAAAATTCAAAACTGACAAATTTTTCAAGACGATAGTATGAAGAGGTAAGTTTGACTCACTCTCTTGTTTAAAACAAGGAAAATGGGTGAAAGCTCAACCTCAGGAATTATTAGACTCATGCAAATCTAATGTACAAAAAGGTTTCAACTCACACCAGTCGACTGACCATCAGCAAAAGATCTACAAACAATAAATTCTGAAGGGGTTTTAGAGAACTGTGTACCCTCTAGCTGCTGGTGAGATGTAACGTGGTAAGAGCCAATAATGAGAACAGAAAGGAGCTACGATTAAAAGTAAAAGTTGAGATACCATTCGATGCAGCAGTCACACCACTGGGCCTCTCACCTGAGAAGACCAGAATCGAGAAGACTCGGGCTGCAAAAGCTACACTGCAGCCTTATTCACAATAGCCAAGACAGTGAAGCCACCAAAATGTCCATCAACAGATGTATGGATGAAGAAGAAGTGGTCCACGTTCACAATAGAATATTAGCCATAGAAAACAATGAAACACTGCTATTTGAGGTGCCATAGATGAGCTTGGAGATAATCACAGAATATGAGGTAAGTCAGAAAGCAAAAGACCTATATCCTATGATATCACTTATAGGCGTTATCTAATAACTAACACAAATGAACATATTTCCACAGAGAAAGACACTCACAGACTTAGAAATTAAGTATGCTTATCTAAAAGGAAAGGTGGGCAGAATGGATAAATTAAGATTAACGTTACCATACGTATACAAATACATATAATAAACATATATCGAAAAGACGGACCATATAGCAAGGGAGGTCTACGGAACACTGTAATATTTTACATGGGAAGAGGATCTGAACATGAATAGACATATATATTGTACAAATGAACCAGATTGTGTACATCTGGACAAACAATATCTAATCATTACCCCGATTAAATAAATTTTAAAAACCAAGATGTAATGAGACATAAACTTATGGGCGTTCCTCCTGGCACATTCCATTCTAACTTAAAACCTAGGACCACGACTTCCAGAAAGGCTCTGCTGCCCTAGTACTCAGATTTGGGAAAGGACAAATGCTGCCTCCTTGTGGCCGTTTCCCACAACAGCAGCTTTAAACCCAGTGCTAATTGTCACTAAATATTCACCAAACTTGCAGTTCTGTAATGACATCTGCCCTCCAAAAAAATCCTGGGGTCGAATATCCACCAAAAATTCAAAAGAGGGCAACCTTCCAAGAAGAGAGCTTCAAGAGATATATTGTACTCACACTTGATTTTTAACAGAAAGGAAAAAGGCGTGGAAAATGATGAATTTTAGGAATTTTTAAAGTCATGCAAACCCAAATTACAAAAACCTATCAGGTCACAGCAGTCAGACTGGCCATTAGCAAAAATGCTGCAAACTATAAATGCTGAAGGGATTGTGGAGAAGTTCGTACCCTCGGTTCTAAGGGAGACATGGTAAGAGCCACTAATGAAAACACAATGGAGGTGCTTTGAAAAGGTAAACATTGAGCTACTAGTCAATCAGTCACACCCACTGCTGGGCCTATCACCTGAGAAAATGAGAATCAAAAAGTCACAGGCTGGCAATCTTGCACTCCAGCAATATTTAATATAGCCAACACTTGGAAGCAACGAAAATGTCCCTCAACAGAGCTATGCACCAAGAAGTGGTCCATATACATGATGGAATATTACTCCGATAAAAATATAAATTAAATTTAAAAAAGAAACAAAAATAAGGAGACATCAGCCTTTGGGGGTTTATCCGGGCACATTCCACTCTAATTTATAACCGAGGAAGACCACTGGCTGGAAGCTCTGTTTCCCTAGTACCAGCATGGGGAACAAAGAAAGGCTGCCGCAATCTGGCCGTTATCTGCAAAAGCAGCTTTAAAGCCTGTGCTAATGGTCACTTCATGTGAACAAGTACTGCAGGGCTGTAAATGAAACCTGCCCTCAAAATGTTTTGAGGGAGGTAATGGCCAATAAATTTCAAAATGTAACACATACTTTAGAAAACACTTTGAAGGGCTAAGCTGTAATCACAGTTTGAAAAATAAAAAGGACATGTCTTAAAGCTCAATTTCAAAGGATTATGAGTCATATGCAAATTCAACCACAAAGAGGTATCAGCTCACACCAGTCAGAATATCCATCAGCAAGAAAACTACAAACAATAAATGCTGAAGCCATAAAAAGAAACAAAATTGAGCTATTTGTAATGAGGTGGATAGACCTAGAGTCTGTCATACACAGTGAAGTAAGTCAGAAAGAGAGAGACAAATACCGTATGCTAACACATATACCTGTAATTTAAGAAAAAAAATGTCATGAAGAACCTAGGGGTAAAACAGGAGTAAAGACAGAGACCTACTAGAGAATGGACTTGAGGATATGGGGAGGGGGAAGGGTAAGCTGTGACAAAGGGAGAGAGAGGCATGGACATATATACACTACCAAACGTAAGGTAGATAGCTAGTGGGAAGCAGCAGCATGGCACAGGGAGATCAGCTCGGTGCTTGTGACCGCCTGGAGGGGAGGGAGGGTGGGAGGGAGGGAGACGCAAGAGGGAAGTGATATGGGAACATATGTATATGTATAACTGATTCATTTTGTTGTAAAGCACAAGCTAGCACACCATTGTAAAGCAATTATACTTCAATAAAGATGTTAAAAATAAATAAATGCTGAAGGTGTTGTGGAGAAATGCATACCCTCAACTTTAAGTGAGATGTAACCTGGAAAGAGCCACTAATGAGCACAGAATCATGGTGCATTTAAACGGTAAACCCTGAGATACTATATGATACAGGAGGCCCACTCTTGGGCCTATAACATAAGAAGACAGAATTGGAAAGACACAGGCAGGCAAATGTGCAGTGCAGCAGTATTACAATAGCCAAGACATGGAGGCAACCAGAAAGTCCATCAAGAGGTGAGTGGACAAAGAAGAACTGGTACATGTACAGATGGAATATTATCTAGGGAAAAAAATGAAACAATGCCATTTGCAGCACCGTAGATGATTCTAGAGGTAATCAGGCAAATTGTACTAAGTCAGACAGCAAAAGACACATATCCTATAATATCACTTATAGGTGTTAGCTAAAAATTGATACCAATGAAGATATTTCCACAGAGAAAGGCAATCACAGATTCATTAAACAAAGTTAAGGTTCACCAAATGGAAAGGTGTGAGGACTGGATATATTAGGATATTGGGGTTAACATAGGTATAGAAACACATGTGAAATATATAATCATCAAAGACCTACGGAATACCAAGAGAAGACTACTCAACATTGTGTCACAAGCTACATGAGAAAACGATCTGAAGAAGTATAGATACATGTAAAAGAACCACATCTTACACACCTAGAACAAACAAAACATTTTAATCAAATTTGCTCTGATAAAAAATAAAAATTAAAAAAAGAACAAGAAAAAAAAGAGAGAAAAAAGGAAAAAAAAGAACAAGAAGTAATGAGACATACACTTAAGGGACTTTTTGCTGGCACATTGCACGACTTCCATTAAAGCTCTGTCATCACTAATAAAGCAGCTTTATAAGCAATGTTGAAGGTAGCTTAAAAGAATTCTCACTAATTATTGACAGTAACAAGAAAACAAACAAAAGTAAAAATCTCACGGCAAAAAGTATACATAGAGTAAGGGTAGTAGATCAAACACTTATTAAACTTCTGTAAAGAATAAAAGACAACAGTAGTACTTTTTTTAAAAGAGAGGGCCCAAATAAATCAGAACTGAAAGAGATGATGTTACAAGAGCCACCACAGAAATACAAAGTATCCTAAGATACACACAGGGTAACTCAGGGCTCAGACTGGACAGAGCCCACTCTCCATTCCCCTGTACATGACTTACAGGAGACTCAGGAACTGAGGAGGGGGTCCTTGAGGAGAGGCACAAGATAGAAGATGTTAGGCATTAACATGACTGCATTCATTTTAAACATGCCTGAACTACATTCACATGAGATGATTTTGTCCTGTTTGTACATCAGCACCTCTAGTCGGAACTGCAGATCTTTGGTTTCACCACCTCTATGACAGCATTAGCTTCACCTGCTGTGGACCGTCTCCTATAGGATTTCTAGAACCACAAAACATCGAAGCTCCACAGGACCCAGAGTCTGTGCGACTCCACTCAGAGTCTCAACTGCACTCAGAGACTCAGAGTCTCAACAGAGACTCCCCTCTTGGAGGACACACACAAAGTAGTGTGCACATCAGGACCCAGGGGAAGGAGCAGTCACCCCATAGGTGAATGATCATACCTAGCTGCTAGTTTTAGAGGGTCTCCTGCAGAGGTGGGGTGTGGCTGCAGCTCACCATGGGGACAATGACACTGACAGCAGAAGTTCTGGGAAATACTCCTTGGCGTGAACTCTCCCAGAGTCCACCATTAGCCTCACCAAGAGCAAGGTAGGCTCCAGTGCTGGGTTGCCTCAGTCCAAACAACCAACAGGGAGAGAACCCAGCCCCATGCCTCAGCAGACAAGCGGATTAAACTTTTTATTAAACTTTTATTTAATCCACAGACAAGCAGATTAAAGCTCTGCCCACCAGAGCAACACCCAGCTCTACCCACCACCAGTCCCTCGCATAAGGAAGCTTGCACAAGCCTCTCAGATAGACTCAATCACTGGAGAGCAGACAGCAGAAGCAAGAAGAACTACAATTCTGCAGCCTGTGGAAGGAAAACCACATTCACAGAAAGATAGAGAAAATGAAAAGGCAGAGGACTTTATACCAGATCAAGGAACAAGATAAATCCTCAGAAAAACAATGAAATGAAGTGGGGATAGGTAACCTTCCAGTAAAAGAATTCAGAATAATGATAGTGAAGATGATCCAAGACCTTAGAAAAATAATGGAGGCAAAGATCGAGAAGATGCAAGAAATGCTTAACAAAGACCTAGAAGAATTAAGGAACAAACACCTAGAAGAATTAAAGAACAAACAAACAGAGATGAACAATACAATAACTGAAATGAAAAATACACTAGAAGGAATCAGTAGCAGAATAACTGTGACAGAAGAACGGATAAGTGACCTGGAAGACAGAAAGGTGGAAATCACTGCCATGGAACAGAATAAAGAAAAAGAATGAAAATAAATGAAGACAACCTAAGAGACTTCTGGGACAACATTAAATGCAACAACATTCGCATTATAGGGGTCCCAGATGGAGAACAGAGAGAGAAAGGACTCGAGAAAATATCTGAAGAGATTATAGTTGAAAACTTCCCTAACATGGGAAAAGAAATAGCCACCAAAGTCCACGAAGCGCAGAGAGTCCCAGGCAGGATAAACCAAAGGAGAAAAATGCCGAGACACACAGTAATCAAATTGAAAAAATTAAAGACAAAGAAAAATTATTGAAAGCAACAAGGGAAAAATGACAACATACAACGGAACTCCCATAAGGTTAACAGCTGATTTCTCAGCAGAAAATCTACAAGCCAGAAGGGAGTGGCATGATAAATTTAACGTGATGAAAAGGAAGAACCTACCACCAAGAGTACTCCACCCAGCAAGTATCTCATTCAGATTTGATGGAGAAATCAAAAGCTTTACAGACAAGCAAAAGCTAAGAGAATTCAGCACCATGAAACCAGCTCTACAACAAATGCTAAAGGAACTTCTCTAAGTGGGAAACACAAGAGAAGAAAAGGACCCACTAAGACAAACCCATAACAATTAAGAAAATAGTAATAGGAACATACATATTGATAATTACCTTAAACATGAATGGATTAAATGCTCCAACCAAATGACACAGGCTTACTGAATGGATAGAAAAACAAGATCCATATATATGCTGTCTACAAGAGACCCATTTCAAACCTAGGGACACATACAGACTGAAAGTGAGGGGATGGAAAATATATTCCATGCAAATGAAAATCAAAAGAAAGCTGGAGTAGCAATACTCATATCAGATAAAATAGATTTTAAAATAAAGAATGTTACAAGAGACAAGGAAGGACACTACATAATGATCAAGGGATCAATCCAAGATATAACAATTATAAATATATATGTACCCAACACAGGAACACCTCAATATATAAGGCAACTGCTAACAGCTATAAAAGAGGAAATCAACAGTAACATAATAATAGCAAGGGACTTTAACACCTCACTTACACCAATGGAGATCATCCAGACAGAAAATTAATAAGGAAACACAAGCTTTAAATGACACAATAGACCAGATAGATTTAATGGATATTTATAGGACATTCCATCCAAAAACAGCAGACTACAAGTTCTTCTCAATGGTACACGGAACATTCTCCGGGATAGATCACATCTTGGGTCACAAATAAAGCCTCAGTAAATTTAACAAAACTGAAATCATATCAAGCAGCTGTTCCGACCACAATGCTATGAGATTAGAACTCAATTACAGGGAAAATAACGTAAAAAACAAACACATGGAGGCTAAACAATACGTTTCTAAATAACCAAGAGATCACTGAAGAAATAAAAGAGGAAATCAAAAACTACCTAGAGACAAATGACAACAAAAACACGATGATTGAAAACCTATGGGATGCAGCAAAAACAGTTCTAAGAGGGAAGTTTATAGCAATAAAAGCCTACCTCAAAAAACCAGAAAAATCTCAAATAAACAATCTAACCCTACACCTAAAGGAACTAGAGAACGAAGAACAAAACCCAAAGTTAATAGAAGGAAAGAAATCATAAAGATCAGAGCAGAAATAAATGAAATAAAAACAATAGCAAAGATCAATAAAACTAAAAGCTGGTTCTTTGAGAAGATAAACAAAAATGATAAACCTGTAGCCAGACTCAAGTAAAAGAGGGAGAGGACTCAAATCAATAAAATTAGAAATGAAAAAGGAGAAGTTGTAACAGACACCACAGAAATACAAAGCATCCTAAGAGACCTCTACAAACAACTCTATGCCAATAAAATGGACAACCTGGAAGAAATGGACAAATTCTTAGAAAGGTATAACCTTCCAAGACTGAACCGGGAAGAAATAGAAAATATGAACAGACCTATCACAAGTAATGAAATTGAAAGTGTGATTAAAAATCTTCCAACAAACAAAAGTCCAGAACTAGATGGCATCAGAGGTGATTTCTATCAAACATTTAGACAAGAGCTAACACCCAATCTTCTCAAACTCTTCAGAACTTTTCAGGGGAAGGAACAGTCCCAAACTCATTATATGAGGCCACCATCACCCTGATACCAAAACCAGACAAAGATACTACAGAAAAAGAAAATTAGAGACCAATATCACTGATTAATATAGATGTAAAAATCCTCAACAAAATACTAGGAAACAGAATTGAACAACACATTAAAAGGATCATGCACCATGATCAGGTGGGGTTTATCCCAGGGATGCAAGAATTCTTCAATATACACAAATCAATCAATGTGATACACCACATTAACAAATTGTAGAATAAAAATATGATCATCCCAATAGATGCAGGAAAAGCTTTCGACAAAATTCAACACCAATTTATGATTAAAAGTCTCCAAAAAGTGGGCATAGAGGGAATCTACCTCAACATAATAAAGGCAGTATATGACAAACCCACAGCAAACATCATTCTCAATAGTGAAAAACTAAAAGCATTTCCTCTAAGATCAGGAACAAGACAAGGATGTCCACTCTCACCACTATTACTCAACATAGTTTTGGAAGTCCTAGACACAGTAATCAGAGAAGAAAAAGAAATAAAAGGAATACAAATTGGAAAAGAAGAAGTAAAATTGTCACTGTTTGCAAATGACACGATACTACACATAGTGAATCCTAAAGATGCCACCAGAAAACTACTAGAGCTAATCAATGAATTTGGTAAAGTTGCAGGATACAAAATTAATGCACAGAAATCTCTTGCATTCCTATACACTAATAATGAAAGATCAGAAAGAGAAATTAAGGAAACAATCTCATTCACCATTGCAACAAAAAGAATAAAATACGGAGGAATGAACCTACATAAGGAGGTAAAAGACCTGTACTCAGAAAACTATAAGACACTGCTGAAAGAAATCAAAGATGATATAAACATATGGAGGTATAAACCATGTTCTTGGATTAGAAGAATCAATATTGTGTAAATGACTATAGTACCCAAAGCAAGCTACAGATTCAATGCAATCCCTATCAAATACCACTGGCATTTTCTACAGAACTAGAACAAAAAAATCTTAAAATTTGTATGGAGACACAAAAGACCCCGAATAGCCAAAGCAATCTTGAGGGAAATTAAAAGAGCTGGAGGAATCAGATGTCCTAACTTCAGACTATACTACAAAGCTACATTAATCAAGACTATATGGTACTGGCACAAAAACAGAAATATAGATCAATTGAACAAGATAGAAAGCCCAGAGATAAACCTACGTACCTATGGCTAACTCATCTATGACAAAGGAGGCAAAGATATACAATGAAGAAAAGACAGTCTCTTCAGTAAGTGGTGCTGGGAAAACTGGACAACCACACGTGAAAGAATGAAATTAGAACGCTCCATAACACCATACACAAAAATAAACTCAAAATTAATTAGAGATCTAAATGTTAGACCAGACACTATAAAATTATTAGAGGAAAACATAGGCAGAACACTCTATGACATAAATCACAGCAAGATCCTTTTTGACCCACCTCCTAGAGAAGTGGAAATAAAAACAAAAATAAACAAATGGGACCTAATGAAACTTCAAAGCTTTTGCACAGCAAAGGAAAACATAAACAAGACGAAAATACAACCCTCAGAATGGGAGAAAATGTTTTCAAATGAAGCAAATGACAAAAGATTAATCTCCAAAATTTACAAGCAGCTCGTGTAGCTCAATATCACAAAAACAAACAACACAATCCAAAAATGGGCAGAAGACCTAAATAGACATTTCTCCAAAGGAGATATACAGATTGCCAATAAACACATGAAAGGATGCTGAACATCACTAATCATTAGAGAAATGCAAATCAAAACTACAGTGAGTTATCACCTCCCAGCAGTCAGAATGGCAATCATCAAAAAATCTACAAACAATAAATGCTGGAGAGGCATTTACTGGAGAAAAGGGAACGTTCTTGCACTGTTGCTGGGAATGTAAATTGTTATACCCACTAGGGATAACAGTATAGAGGTTCCTTAAAAAACTAAAAATAGAAGTACCATACGACCCAGCAATCCAACTACTGGGCATTTGCCCTGAGAAAACCATAATTCAAAAAGAGTTATATACAACAATGTTCATTGCAGTTCTACTTACAATAGCCAGGACATGGAAGCAACCTAAGTGTCCATCGACAGATGAATGGATAAAGAATATCTGGCACATATATAAATGGAATATTACTCAGCCATAAAAAGAAACAAAACTGAGTTATTTGTAGTGAGGGGGATGGACTTAGAGTCTGTCCTACACAGTGAAGTGAGTCAGAAAGAGAAAAATAAATACCGTGTGCTAACAGAGATATATGGAATCTAAAGAAAAAAGTTTATGAAGAACCTAGGGGCAGGACAGGATTAAGGACACAGACATAGAGAAAGGACTTGAGGACACGGGGAGGGGGAAGGGTAAGCTGGGACGAAGTGAGAGAGTGCCATGGACATATATACATTACCAAATGTAACATCGATAGCTACTGGGAAGCAGCCACATAGCACAGGGAGATCAATTCGGTGCTTTGCGACCACCTAAAGGGGTGGGATGTGGAGGGTGGGAGGGAGATGTAAGAGGGAGGGGATATGGTGATATATGTATATGTATAATTGATTCACTTTGTTATACAGCAGAAACTGACACTCCATTGTAAAGCAATTATACTCCAATAAAGGTGTAAAAGGAAAATAAAAAAGAAAGAGGCCCAGAGATAAACCTACACACGTATGGTCAACTAATCTATGACAAAGTAGGCAAGACTATACAATGGAGAAAAGACAGTGTCTTCAATCAGTGGTGCTGGGAAAAATGGACAGCTACATGTAAAAGAATGAAATTAGAACACCCCCTAACACCATACACAAAAATAAATTCAAAATGGATTAGAGACCTCAATGTAAGACCGGACAGTATAAAACTCTTAGAGGAAAACATAGGAAGAATACTCTAACATAAATCACAGCAAGATCTTTTTTGATCCACCTCCTAGAGTAATGACATAAAAAAGAAAACTAAACAAATGGGACCTAATGAAACGTAAAAGCTTTTGCAAAGCAATGGAAACTACAAACACAAAAAGACAACTCTCAGAATGGGAGAATATATTTGCAACTGAATCAATGGACAAAGGATTAATCTCCAATATATATAAACAGCTGATGCAGCTCAATATTAAAAAAACAAACAACCCAATACAAAAATGGGCAGAAGATCTAAATAGACATTTCTTCCAAAAAGACGTAGAGATGGCCAAGGAGCACATGAAAAGCTGCTCTACATCACTAATTATTAGAGAAATGCAAATCAAAACTACAATGAGGTATCACCTCACACCTGTTAGAATGGGCATCATCAGAAAATCTACAAACAGCAAATGCTGGAGAGGGTGTGGAGAAAAGAAACCCTTTTCCACGATTGGTGGGAATGTAAATTGATAGTCACTATGGAGAACAGTATGGAGGTTCCTTAAAAAACTAAAAATAGAATTACCATATGATCCAGCAACCCACTACTGGGCATATACCCAGAGAAAACCATAAATCAAAAAGACACATTCACCACAATGTTCATTGCAGCACTATTTACAATAGCCAGGTAATGGAAGCAACCTAAATGCCCACAGACAGACAAATGGATAAAGATGTGGTACATATATAAAATGGACTATTAGCCATAAAAAGGAATGAAATTGGGTCATTTGTAGAGACGTCGATGGATCTAGAGACTGTCATACAGAGTGAAGTAAGTCAGAAAGAGAAAAACAAATATTGTATATTAACGCATATATGTGGAACCTAGAAAAACTGTACAAATTAACCGGTTTGAAGGGAAGAAATAGAGACACAGATGTAGAGAACAAATGTATGGACACAAAGAGGGGAAAGCCATGGGGGGGTGGCGGTGGGAGGAGTTGGGAGATCGGGATTGACATGTATACATTTATATGTATAAAATAGATAACCAATAAGAACCTGCTGTATAAAAAATAAATAAAATAAAATGAAAAATAAAATTTTTTAAAAAACGGAAAAATGTTATTCCCTTCACATACATGTATTTATATGAATGAATTATTTCCATGCTTACATCCATAAGTACAAAAAAGAGGAATAAAACCTACCTTGAAACAAAAAAGAAAAAAACAAAACAGAACCCACCAGTTATACAGATGAAAACCCAATCAGGGCACTTGCTCCAGTGATAGACAATTCTGAAGTTGGTCAGAGGTGGGGATTCCGCTTGCATGCAGCCAGCAGCCACCCCGCAAGGAGTGTCCTCATTACAAGCCTGGGGGACCGTGCCGAGGCATCTGTGAGTAAACGTGAGATGAGCCCCAGGCCAGCTGCTGCTGAACTGTTCCCACCCGTCCCAGGTAAAACACCTGAATATATACAAGGACTTGAAAGCCTAGAGGAAGGGCCATAGAGCCACACGAGTGACAGCATGCCGGCCGACTTGGTGCCTGCAGGCCAGCCAGGATGGTCCTGGCCCTGGGTGCTCTTCTGGAAGATTTCCATTTCCCTGCCTGAGATACCCGTCCTGTCCCTGCCCCCACTGCTTTTTTCCTTCCTCACCTCTGCCCAGGGAGAAATTCCAGCAGCAGGTATGGGTGACACATCCTCTTCTTTAGCAGGTGGCAGCCTGGCAACTGCTGCAGAAAGTCCAGCAGAGCCCCACTCACACTGGGCCACCCACAAAGCCGTGGCCTCTCACTCCCTCCCACCAGCCCAGCCCCGAGACTGCTGACAGGGCAGAGAAAATGGCGTCAGGCACGGCTGCAGGGGCTCTTGCTGCCTGGAGTGGTATTTATATTGATCTCAACCCAGGCACACCTGGGAAGGGCAGGCTGGCACGGTAAGGCTGCCCAGCTCAGCCAATCATCACCCCTCAGGGGCTCACAGTTGCAGAAAATGGAACTTGCTGAACCGGCCAGGTCCAAAGAACAGGTGTGGGCTCCTGAGAGTCAGGATAGACAAGGGGCTGCAGCTTTGGGTTGTTTTCTAATCATTTTATCTGGCCCATGAGTGGGAGACAACTTCAAGAAAACCCTCTCCTAATGAGAGGAACCCAGGAGTCAGGGAGAGGAGGGGTGGGTGGTGGTTGGAGACAGAGGCCTGGTGCCCCGGGTGCAGTGGAAGTCTCTGGAAGACCAGGTGGAGGGAGGCCGCACAGAGTGATGCCCAGGGTCACAGACCTGTTGCAGCTACTGTTTGTTAGTTCAAGTCCTGCTCTGAGGTGCTCTGTGTCAGCTCTGAGCGACAGGTGAGCTGGGGGTGCTCTGCAATGAGGGCTATGTGCACGGTTCCTGTGTGCAGGCCTGCCACGGTACCTGCAAGGGTAGCTCTGTATCCTGGGAGGGGCCTGACCACGAGAGCCCCGTGGGCTGGGGTGGGGGTGGGGTACCTGCCCAGGTGAGCTCCATATTCTGGGATTGGTCTGACCACGAGAGCCCCATGGGCTGCTGGGGACCTGGTAAAGGATGTCAGGACAGTCAGTGAAGCCACCGAGGATATACCTCCAGTTGCTCCTAATTCCTACACCCTGCTGGTCATTCTACCAACCACCAGGACATGGTATTCTGTATTAGTCTTCAACGATGCCTTCTTTTGTATTCCATTAGTCCCAGAGTCACAAGAAATTTTGGCTTGTGAGTGGCAGGACTCAACATACAACTAAAACAATACTTCCAGGCCGTCTTGCCCCAAGGGTGCAAAAATTCCCACACCATCTTTGGGGAAACCTTAGCTAAAGACCTAAAAGTTCTACCTCTGGAAAAGGAAACCCTCCTTCAGTACGCAGATGACATTCTGATCGCCAGCCCTACTAAGGAGGCCTCTGAACTACCAAGCCAATAAAGGATAGAAGTTGTCCAAGAAAAAGCTCAAATATCACAGACTGCGGTGACCTGCCTGGGCTTCATTCTCACAGAAGGTCGGAGAAGCCCATCCCAGGAAAGGGAAGAAACCATTTTCAGCCTTACCCCTTTCTAAAACTAGAAGACAGCTTAGGGGTTCCTGGGGAGGCCAGGGTTTGCTGCTTCTGGATCCCTAACTACACTCTACTAGCTGGGCCTCTATATGAAACACTGAAAGGAAAAGATGATGATCCTTTTGAATAGAATACAGAAGTGGCCTTTCAAGAATGGAAAGAGCAGTCAATTCAGACCCTTGCCCTGGAACTCCCTAATTTAGCTAAACCCTTTGATCTTTACATTCCTGGTGAAAGGTGAATCGCCATTGGAGAATTAGTGCAAAAACTGGGACCACTTGAAATGGAACAATGCAAGAATGCCATCCAGGTAGGATAAACTACGGTCACCAAGGGGCTTGGCCTACTGCCACATCTGGCCAAGATACTGGCGGTATCTAAAAACCTGGAAATCAGCAGCCCAAAAGGCCACCTCCCTCCTAAGGGAAAAGGACCCCACATGGTGATCCTAACCACCAACCATGCCCTGAAGTTGCAGGGTTCGCTCCGTGGGCACACCAACCTCGAGTGAGGAGGCCCTCCAACTCCAACATCCAGAGAGATAACCGGGGGCAACAGGGCACCATGACGACTCGTGTGAACATCACTTGACCTGGAGTTTCTCTCATAAAACAACAAGAGTGTGTCCCAAAAGAGTAGACTACTGCTTGCAGGACTTACTGCACCCAGAGGGGAGCTAATAATCTTGGCGGGGGAACCGTATATCACACTGTCACCATAGAAAAGCCTACAGACACCGTGCTGATGGTGGCCAATAAGACTGGCTGGACTCCTGTTTACTTCAAAAGGCTGTTGACTCAGTGGCCATCATGGTCCTTGATCACCACTGACCCTGGACTGTCTGGGAGTTGAGCGGGCAGGGCTCTGACACCTGGTGCTGTTTGTACGTTAATTCAGGGGCCTAATTGAAGAAAGCGCAGACTACTGGTCAGAGCATCTAGGCTGGCAGAAACGGTCAGCCTAAGGTGGCCGAACAAATGTGGGGCGGGGTGAAACCGGCCCCCACAGCGTCTCTGCACATCTCTTTCCTGGACCCTTAAAGGTCATTAGAATCTATAACACTTCCAATGCTGGTGCTCAGGCGGACGAGCAAGGATGCAGGGGTCCTGGGGACAATCAACGTCACCTGGAGGCTGCTGGGGAGAAGTTCTGACCCTCGTCCCTGGGTTTGAGGGCTCCCAACTCAGCACTCAGCAGTTACAGAAGAAGGGTCTGCACCCTCAGAACTCCAAGAATGAGGAACGGGACAAAAGACAGAGGAGGTGTTTGTCCCCAGCAAAGCCCATTAAAAATCCCTGGGAGATAAAAATAGAATCTGTGCAATAAAGTCAAGTCTAACCTTTTTTATCCTTTGTGCTTTGTCTAATTTCATGTGCTCCTAGGGTCCCGCATGCAGAGGTTCCACACCCGGCACTTCAGACCAGATTTCCTAGTGCAGAATGGCTGGGTCGACACCTCAGCTCCTGGGGCCCAGTGCAGACTCCGCGATATAGAGCCTGAACTGCAGCCAACCCGGCCCTCGAGTGCTCCGCCCCCTCCCTCCCACTGACTCTGACAGGATCTCTACACAGCAGCCCAGCCCACAGCCCACGGGGTAGTGCATGCTCTCACCTCTCCATTCTCTGATCAAAATATAAAGTTTCCTTTGCTTGTGAACCAAACTCAGTCTCGATCTGTTGGCCCCAATGACACTGTGCAGGGGGACACTTGTTGGGGTCCACTCTGGAGGATCAGTAACAGAAATTGAGACTATTGTAACCTCAATGAACAGATGTGTGAGCCAAACTGTAGTTAACATAGAGCAGTGTATAAGGCTCGGGTAAAATAAGATGTTTCTAACGCTTCCATTGGCTATTTCCATCACTTTATTATAAGCAAGTTCAGTGAAAAGGTTTGTCTTATTTGTCAGGTCAATATTAGAGAAACGAAGTGATTTCTTTCCAAGGATGTACATCTAATAATCTTGGTTAAAGCTTCAATCTTGTTTTAAATGCTTTTCCATTGAAAATGATACCTCTCTTTCAGCTCCCCCATTTCTGAGAAGTATAAAATCTTATAATTTATTATTACCAAAGGGGAAAGGTGGGAGGAGGGATAAACTAACAGTTTGGGATTAACACATACACACTGCTATGTATAAAATAGATCATCAACAAGGAACTACTGTATAGCACAGGGAACTAAACTCAACATTTTGCAATAACCTATAAGGGGAAATAATCTGAAAAAGAATAGATATTTTTATTGACATCATCTATCAATGACAGTTAAAGTGTAACCTAAGGGAAGCTGGTGGTGAGTGATTCTGAACCTGAAGACTTCAATCATCTAAAGTTTGGACTCTGCCTACTTCCCAAGGCCCTTAATGAACATATGTGTAGCCGTAGCTTAAAAAATTCCCCAGTTTGGGTTTCGGGGAGACACTGATTTTGAAAAAGCCCTGGTGTTTTCCTTACATGAATGGGACTCTTCCTACTGCTAAAACATGTCTGTCACACCCAGAGGATGGTATACCGTCTGATCGGGAAGAGTTTGGAAAAGGCATCTCATCTCCTCATCTCCTGGTGCTCGGGTTCACCCATCCAGCGTCTTTACTAACAGTCTCCCCACTTGGAGATGGCAGCACTGTCAACATCCTGTTACGTACAGTTTGGAATTTGTCCAGAGGATGAAGCAGAAGGATGAGGAACAATGAGAGACAAGTCCTAGGTGTTCAGACAGGCACATGTCACTCTAATTTCCAATCAGGAAGACGAATTGACCAAAGGCTAGGGTTGCCCATGGAAACAGTATAGGGCTTGAGGAAATCCCACTGCTTTGTGGCCAGTTCCCATAAACACAAGTTGAACAATGGAACTCAGGGGCAGTAAAATTCACGAAACTGCAGAGTTGAAAATATCTATCACTGAAAAATGTCTTGAGGAAAGTCAGAGAAAAGGACTTGTAAGCAAGGGAGAATGGCAGGAAAGGGATTTGAGGAGGTAGAAAGGACTCGCCATTAAGCACAAGAAAAGGGGCTGAACATTGCCAACATTGCAGTTGGCCAAAAAGGGTGTATGCGTTTTTTTCTGTATATATTCAAGAAAAGGGCATACACTTTTTTAGCCAACCAAACAGGTGGGCACTGGAAATCAATACTACAAATGATATCACTTCGGATCAGTCAGAAGAGCCATCCTCATAAAGCGTAAACAACAGAAATGCAGGACAGGGCAAGGAGAAGAGGGAGCCCTGTGAGACTTATAGTGGAAAATATATATTGCCAACGTCCATTCTGGAGAAGTGTATTGTGTTTACTAAAGCATCTAAAAAATGAGCTACAGAGCATAGGGCACTTGCACTCATGGGCGTATATCTTGGGAAAAACAAAAATCGAGAGGACACAGGCACCCCAATGTTTACCGCCTCTCTGTTTAAAAGATCCTCGACTAGGATATAACTTAAATGTCTCTGGAGGGAAAACATGGATAGAGATGTGGTACTTATGTAGAGTGGAATATTACTCAGCCTGGAAATCAATGAAATATGGCCAGTTGTAACAACTCCTAGGGAGTTACGTATGATCATTCTAAGTGACATAATTCAAAAAGAAAAAGACACATATCATAAGATATCACTTAAAGGTGGAATCCAAAATAGCTACACATGAAATAACTTACAAAACAAAAACATAGTCAAATATGTAGAAAACACGCATAAGGCTGCTAAACGGGAAAGGTGGGGAGGGATGAGGCATCATCCAAGAGGTTGAAATTAGCAAAGATACCATTCCAAATACCAAACTGATAATCAACAAGGCCTACACGGTAGCTAAAAGAACTGCACTCAGCACACTCAAGTCACCGGAAAAGAATATATACGACTGGTAAGAATCTGAAAAAGAATTTACTGATGTCTCTCTGTACGTGAATCAAGTGGATGTACAGCAGCAAGAAACAGAGCTTTGAAAATAAGCTGTAAGCAATATAGTAATAAATTGAAAAAAATAAACGACAGAGAGACAGAGAAAACCTCTTACAACTTTTCCTCAGGGACGGTGATGCAACATGGATTGAACACGTCTAGACCCACAGCAGGATGAGACATAAGGCTGGAAACTGTTTGCACTAAGAGAAATGTGAGGTTGGGTGAGGAAATGCACACCCTTTAAAGTAACACTACCTGGTACCCATTCAATGGGTCCCAAATCTGCAGGTTCAAGGGATCTTCATACAGCTAAAACATGCATGGAAAACCCAGAGGACTGTACACCATGTGATCGGGAGATGTATCTAAAATGCAGCTCATTTATCCTCTCCTGGTGCTCCTGTTCACCATTCCAGCCACGTTACTTAGAATCTCCCCACTTGGAGAATCAGCACATTTCAACTTCTGTTTCAAACATTTTGCAAATTGTGAGGAGGATGAACGGGAAGAGGGGGAACCAATGAGAGAATAGTTGTAGGGGTTTGTACGGGCACATATCACTCTAATTTCCCATTAAGAATGAGAATTGAAAAAAGGCTCAGCCCGCCTCACCCGAGCCAAAATAGGGCCTGAAGCAATCCTGCGGGTTTGAGGCCAGCTCACAAAAGAGCAACTTAAAAAATGGAGCTCAGGGTCACTGCAATTCACAAACCTGCAGAGTTATAAATGAAAACTAACGTCCAAAAATATGTTGAGGTAAGGCAAAGAAGAGGATCTGAATGCAAGACAGAATTGCAAGAAACAGATTTCAAGAGATAGATTGGACTCGTCTTTAAAGCACATGAAAAGCGGCAGAATTTCGACAATGATGCAGTTGGCCCAAAAGGGCGTATGCGTTTTTTCCTGATTATATCCAGGAAAAAATGCATACACAATTTATGGGCAATGAAGCAAGCAAGCAATGCAAATGTGCACAACAAAGAAGTCTCATTTCCCACCAGTCAAAAGGGCCATCCTAAACAATTGTAAAAACCAGAAATGCAGGACAGGCCATGGAGAACAGGGAGCCTTTATACGCTGATGGGCAGTGTGTGAACTGCCGAGAGCCACTCTGGAGAAGTGTATGGTGGTTCCTAAATCATCTAAAAAACAGAGCTACAGAGCATAGGACACTTCCAATCATGGGAATATATCTAGGGAAGTCTAAAAATCAACAAGACACAAGCACACCACAGTTTAGGGCTACTCTGTTTACAAGAACCTCAACTTCAGTACACCTTAAATATCCCAGGAAAGAGAACAATGGATAAAGAAGATGTGGCACTTATGTACAATGGAATATCTCTTCACCATGAAATCAATGTAATAAGGCTAGTAGAAGGATAAAGAGTGGATTTAGGTCCGATAATACTACTTGAAATTAGTCAAACAGAAAAAGAAACATATCATAAGATATCACTTATAGAGGGAGGGTAAATATGGCTGCACAAGAAATGAATTACATAACAGAACAGTGTCTCACATTTAGAAAACACACTTATGTCAGCTTAAGGGGAAAGGAGAGGTGGGGTGATGCATAAAACCAGAGTTTGAAATTAGCACAGATACCGTTCAATAAACCAAATAAGTATTAGACAAGATCTACACCTTGCTCAATGAACTGGCCTCAACACACCCAATACACTGCACAGAAATAAATCTGAGTAATAAGAATCTTAAGACCCATGTATTGACATATCTTCATAAGGGAATCAAGTGTGTGCAGAGCAGCACAAACACAGCAGTGAAAATGAGCTAAACCCCATTATAGAAATAAATTTTAAAAACAAAACGCAGAAACAATGAAAGAGAGAAAAATTCTTACAATATTCGCTCAGGGGCTGTGATGCAACCTGGATTGACCACATATAAACCCACAGCTGGATAAGACATAAGGCTGGACACTTGGGGCTGAGAGGATTGGTGAGCTTTGGTGAGCAACTGCCGAAAGTTTAATGCAATACTTCATGCTACTCATTCCAAGGGTCCCAACACTCCAGGTTGAAGGGAATATTCCTACAGCTAAACCATGCTTGGGAAACCCAGCGACAGGTATACCATATGATCGGGAAAGGTTTCTAAAACGCACCTCATTGTTCCTCTCCTGGGGCTCCGGATTGACATTCATGCCACTTTACTAACAAAAACCCCACATGGAGAGTCAATGCCTTTAAGTTCCTGTATCGCACAGTCTGCAGTTAGTGTGGAGGATGAATGGGAATAGGGGGAACCAGTGAGAAACTAGCTGTAGCGGTTTCAATGGGCACATGTCACTCTAATTTAACATCAGTAAGCAGAATTAACCAAAGGCACAGCAAGGTGCCCCAGAAGAACAATAGGGTCTGAAGGAATCCTGTGGTTATGAGGCAAGATCAGAAAAATAAGAGCTGAAAAATGGAGCTAAGGGCCACTGCAATTCAAAACCTGCAGAGTTATAAAGGCCAACTATTTTCAAAAAATATATTGAGGTAAGGCTATGAAGAGGCATTGAAAGCAAGGCAGAATTGCAGGAAACAGATTTCAGGAGGTAGACTGGAATTGCATTTAAAGCATAGGAAAAGAGGCAGAACATCGACAATGATGCACTTGGCAAAAAAGTGCGTATGCGTTTTTTCCTGAATATATTCAGCAAAAAACACATACGCACTTTTTGGCCAACCAAGCAACCTTGCAAAGGAAATCTGCACTACAATGAAGTCTCACTTCAACCAGGTCAAAAGGGCCATCTGAAAAAAGTGTAAAATCCAGAAAGGCAGGACAGGCCATGGAGACCTGGGAGCCTTGTTATGCTGATGGGCGGGATGTAAATTGCCAACAGCCACTCTGGAGAAGTGTATGGTGTTTCCTTAAACATCTAAAAAACAAAGCAACAGAGCCTAGGGCACTTCCACTTATGGTCCTATAGCTTAGGGAAATTAAAATCAAAAAGACACAGCCACCCCAAAGTTTGGGACGGCTCTGTTTACAAGAACCTCGTTTACAGTACAAGTTCAATATCGCAGAAAGTGAAAAATGGATAAAGAAGTTGTGGTACTTATGTACAATGCAATATCACTCAGCAATGAAATCTATGTCATCAGGCCCGTAGCAGCATAATGAGTGGATTCAGGTATGATGATTCTAACTGAAATAAGTCACACAGAAAAAGAAATATCATAAGATATCACTAATACACGGAATGTAAACTTGGCTACACAGGAACTGGATTACAAAACAGAACAGGGTCTCAAATTTAGAAAACCAACTTATGCTTGCTTAAGGGGAAAGTTGAGTTGGGGTGCTGCATAAAACCAGAGATTGAAATGAGCACAGATAAAGTTCCTTAAGCCAAATATGGAATAGACAAGAGCTACTCCTTGCTCAATGAAATGGACTCAACACCCCATATTAAACGCCTAAGAATGTACCTGACTAGTAAGTATCTTAAAACCTATGGATTGCTATGTCTCTGAAAGAAAATCAAGCGTGTGTACAGGGGCATAAACGCAGCAGTGATAGGATTGGAGAGGTTCGGTGAGCAAATGAAGACCCTTTGAAGTCATATTGCATGGTACCGATTCCTCGGGTCTCAACTCTCCAGGTTTAAGGGATTCTTCCTTCAGCTAAAACATGCACGTGGAACCCAGAGTATGATCAACCGTGTGATCGGGAGACGTGTTCCAATATGTCTCAGTTCTCGTCCCCTGGTACTCGGGTGCAACATTCCAGACACTTTACTAACACTCTCCCGACTTGGAGAGTCAGTGCCTTTAACCTCCTGTTTGGCCCACTTTGCAATTTCTCCGGAAGATGAACAGGAATAGGGAGAACCAATGAGTGACTAGCTGGAGGTTTCTGGACGGGCAAATTTAACTCTCATTTCCCACCAGGAAGAGGAATTAACCAAAGGCTCAGCGTGCCGTGCCAGAACCAGAATAGGGCCTGAAGCAATCCTGCGGTGTTGCGGCCAGCTCACAAGAAAGCGAGTTGAAGAAAGGAGCTCAGGGGAACTGTAATTCACAAACCTGCAGAGTTATAAATGACAGCTATCGTCCAAAAATATACTGAAGTAAGGCTGCCAAGAGGACTTGAAAGCGGGGCAGAATTGCAGGAAACCGATTTCAGGAGGTAGACTGGAATTGCATTTAAAGCATAGGAAAAGAGGCAGAACGTCCACAATGATGCACTTGGCCAAAAAGGGCGTATGCGTTTTTTCTTGAATATATTCAGGAAAAAACGCATACGCCCTTTTTGGCCAACCAAGCAAGCTTGCAAAGGAAATCTGCACTACAATGAAGTCTCACTTCCCCCCGGTCAAAAGGGCCATCTGAAAAAAGTGTAAAATCCAGAAAGGCAGGACAGGCCATGGAGAACTGGGAGCCTTCTTATGCTGATGGGCGGGATGTAAATTGCCAAGAGCCACTCGGGAGAAGTGTATGGTGTTTCCTGAAATATCTAAAGAACAAAGCAACGGAGCCTAGGGCACTTCCACTTATGGTCCTATAGCTTAGGGAAATTAAAATAAAAAAGACACAGCCACCGCAAAATTTGGGACGGCTCTGTTTACAAGAACCTCGTTTACGGTACAAGTTCAATATCGCAGAAAGTGAAAAATGGATAAAGAAGTTGTGGTACTTACGTACAATGCAATATCACTCAGCAATGAAATCTATGTCATCAGGCCCGTAGCAGCATAATGAGTGGATTCAGGTATGATGATTCTAACTGAAATAAGTCACACAGAAAAAGAAACATCATAAGATATCACTAATACACGGAATGTAAACCTGGCTACACAGGAACTGGATTACAAAACAGAACAGGGTCGCAAATTAAGAAAACCAACTTATGCTTGCTTAAGGGGAAAGGTGAGTTGGGGTGCTGCATAAAACCAGAGATTGAAATGAGCACAGATAAATTTCCTTAAGCCAAATATGGAATAGAGAAGAGCTACTCCTTGCTCAACGAAGTGGACTCAACACCCCATATTAAACGCCTAAGAATGTACCTGACTAGTAAGTATCTTAAAACCTATGTATTGCTATGTCTCTGAAAGAGAATCAAGCGTGTGTACAGGGGCATAAACGCAGCAGTGATAGGTTTGGAGAGGTTCGGTGAGCAAATGAAGACCCTTTGAAGTCATATTGCATGGTACCCATTCCACGGGTCTCAACTCTCCAGGTTTAAGGGATTCTTCCTTCAGCTTAAACATGCATGTGCAACCCAGAGTATGATCAACCGTGTGATCGGGAGACGTGTTCCAATATGTCTCAGTTCTCGTCCCCTGGTACTCGGGTGCAACATTCCAGACGCTTTACTAACACTCTCCTGACTTGGAGAGTCAGTGCCTTTAACCTCCTGTTTGGCCCAGTTTGCAATTTCTGCGGAAGATGAACAGGAATAGGGAAAAACAATGAGAGACTAGCTGGAGGTGTCTGGATGCGCAAATTTAACTCTCATTTCTCACCAGAAAGAGGAATTAACCAAAGGCTCAGCATGCCATGCCTGAACAAGATTAGGGCCTGAAGCAATCGTGCGGTGTTGCAGCCAGCTCACAAGAAAGCGAGTTGAAGAAAGGAGCTCAGGGGCACTGTAATTCACAAACCTGCAGAGTTATAAATGACAGCTATCGTCCAAAAATATACTGAAGTAAGGCTGCCAAGAGGACTTGAAAGCGGGGCAGAATTGCAGGAAACCGATTTCAGGAGGTAGACTGGAATTGCATTTAAAGCATAGGAAAAGAGGCAGAACGTCCACAATGATGCACTTGGCCAAAAAGGGCTTATGCGTTTTTTCCTGAATATATTCAGGAAAAAAGGCATACGCCCTTTTTGGCCAACCAAGCAAGTTTGCAAAGGAAATCTGCACTACAATGAACTCTCACTTCCCCCCGGTGAACAGGGCCAACTGAAAAAAGTGTAAAATCCAGAAAGGCAGGACAGGCCATGGAGAACTGGGAGCCTTGTTATGCTGATGGGCGGGATGTAAATTGCCAAGAGCCACTCTGGAGAAGTGTATGGTGTTTCCTGAAATATCTAAAGAACAAAGCAACAGAGCCTAGGGCACTTCCACTTATGGTCCTATAGCTTAGGGAAATTAAAATCAAAAAGACACAGCCACCCCAAAGTTTGGGACGGCTCTGTTTACAAGAACCTCGTTTACGGTACAAGTTCAATATCGCAGAAAGTGGAAAATGGATAAAGAAGTTGTGGTACTTACGTACAATGCAATATCACTCAGCAATGAAATCTATGTCATCAGGCCCATAGCAGCATAATGAGTGGATTCAGGTATGATGATTCTAACTGAAATAAGTCACACAGAAAAAGAAACATCATAAGATATCACTAATACACGGAATGTAAACTTGGCTACACAGGAACTGGATTACAAAACAGAACAGGGTCTCAAATTTAGAAAACCAACTTATGCTTGCTTAAGGGGAAAGGTGAGTTGGGGTGCTGCATAAAACCAAAGATTGAAATGAGCACAGATAAAGTTCCTTAAGCCAAATATGGAATAGACAAGAGCTACTCCTTGCTCAATGAAATGGACTCAACACCCCATATTAAACGCCTAAGAATGTACCTGACTAGTAAGTATCTTAAAACCTATGGATTGCTATGTCTCTGAAAGAGAATCAAGCGTGTGTACAGGGGCATAAACGCAGCAGTGATAGGATTGGAGAGGTTCGGTGAGCAAATGAAGACCCTTTGAAGTCATATTGCATGGTACCCATGCCACGGGTCTCAACTCTCCAGGTTTAAGGGATTCTTCCTTCAGCTAAAACATGCACGTGGAACCCAGAGTATGATCAACCGTGTGATCGGGAGACGTGTTCCTATATGTCTCAGTTCTCGTCCCCTGGTACTCGGGTGCAACATTCCAGACGCTTTACTAACACTCTCCCGACTTGGAGAGTCAGTGCCTTTAACCTCCTGTTTGGCCCAGTTTGCAATTTCTGCGGAAGATGAACAGGAATAAGGAGAACCAATGAGAGACTAGCTGGAGGTGTCTGGATGCGCAAATTTAACTCTCATTTCCCACCAGAAAGAGGAATTAACCAAAGGCTCAGTGTGCCGTCCCGGAACCAGATTAGGGCCTGAAGCAATCCTGCGGTGTTGCGGCCAGCTCACAAGAAAGCGAGTTGAAGAAAGGAGCTCAGGGGCACTGTAATTCACAAACCTGCAGAGTTATAAATGACAGCTATCGTCCAAAAATATACTGAAGTAAGGCTGCCAAGAGGACTTGAAAGCGGGGCAGAATTGCAGGAAACCGATTTCAGGAGGTAGACTGGAATTGCATTTAAAGCATAGGAAAAGAGGCAGAACGTCCACAATGATGCACTTGGCGAAAAAGGGCGTATGATTTTTTTCCTGAATATATTCAGGAAAAAACGCATACGCCCTTTTTGGCCAACCAAGCAAGCTTGCAAAGGAAATCTGCACTACAATGAAGTCTCACTTCCCCCAGGTAAAAAGGGCCATCTGAAAAAAGTGTAAAATCCAGAAAGGCAGGACAGGCCATGGAGAACTGGGAGCCTTTTTATGCTGATGGGCGGGATGTAAATGGCCAAGAGCCACTCGGGAGAAGTGTATGGTGTTTCCTGAAATATCTAAAGAACAAAGCAACGGAGCCTAGGGCACTTCCACTTATGGTCCTATAGCTTAGGGAAATTAAAATCAAAAAGACACAGCCACCGCAAAGTTTGGGACGGCTCTGTTTACAAGAACCTCGTTTACGGTACAAGTTCAATATCGCAGAAAGTGGAAAATGGATAAAGAAGTTGTGGTACTTACGTACAATGCAATATCACTCAGCAATGAAATCTATGTCATCAGGCCCGTAGCAGCATAATGAGTGGATTCAGGTATGATGATTCTAACTGAAATAAGTCACACAGAAAAAGAAACATCATAAGATATCACTAATACACGGAATGTAAACTTGGCTACACAGGAACTGGATTACAAAACAGAACAGGGTCTCAAATTTAGAAAACCAACTTATGCTTGCTTAAGGGGAAAGGTGAGTTGGGGTGCTGCATAAAACCAGAGATTGAAATGAGCACAGATAAAGTTCCTTAAGCCAAATATGGAATAGACAAGAGCTACTCCTTGCTCAACGAAATGGACTCAACACCCCATATTAAACGCCTAAGAATGTACCTGACTAGTAAGTATCTTAAAACCTATGGATTGCTATGTCTCTGAAAGAGAATCAAGCGTGTGTACAGGGGCATAAACGCAGCAGTGATAGGATTGGAGAGGTTCGGTGAGCAAATGAAGACCCTTTGAAGTCATATTGCATGGTACCCATTCCACGGGTCTCAACTCTCCAGGTTTAAGGGATTCTGCCTTCAGCTAAAACATGCATGTGGCACCCAGAGTATGATCAACTGTGTGATCGGGAGACGTGTTCCAATATGTCTCAGTTCTCGTCCCATGGTACTCGGGTGCAACATTCCAGACGCTTTACTGACACTCTCCCGACTTGGAGAGTCAGTGCCTTTAACCTCCTGTTTGGCCCATTTGCAATTTCTGCGGAAGATGAACAGGAATAGGGAGAACCAATGAGAGACTAGCTGGAGGTGTCTGGACGGGCAAATTTAACTCTCATTTCCCACCAGGAAGAGGAATTAACCAAAGGCTCAGCGTGCCGTGCCAGAACCAGATTAGGGCCTGAAGCAATCCTGCGGTGTTGCGGCCAGCTCACAAGAAAGCGAGTTGAAGAAAGGAGCTCAGGGGCACTGTAATTCACAAACCTGCAGAGTTATAAATGACAGCTATCGTCCAAAAATATACTGAAGTAAGGCTGCCAAGAGGACTTGAAAGCGGGGCAGAATTGCAGGAAACCGATTTCAGGAGGCAGACTGGAATTGCATTTAAAGCATAGGAAAAGAGGCAGAACGTCCACAATGATGCACTTGGCCAAAAAGGGCGTATGCGTTTTTTCCTGAATATATTCAGGAAAAAACGCATACGCCCTTTTTGGCCAACCAAGCAAGCTTGCAAAGGAAATCTGCACTACAATGAAGTCTCACTTACCCCAGGTCAACAGGGCCATCTGAAAAAAGTGTAAAATCCATAAAGGCAGGACAGGCCATGGAGAACTGGGAGCCTTGTTATGCTGATGGGCGGGATGTAAATTGCCAAGAGCCACTCGGAAGAAGTGTATGGTGCTTTCTGAAATATATAAAAAACAAAGCAAAGGAGCCTATGGCACTTCCACTTATGGTCCTATAGTTTAGGGAAATTAAAATAAAAAAGACACAGCCACCCCAAAGTTTGGGACGGCTCTGTTTACAAGAACCTCGTTTCCGGTACAAGTTCAATAGAGTAGAAAGTGAAAAATGGATAAAGAAGTTGTGGTACTTACGTACAATGCAATATCACTCAGCAATGAAATCTATGTCATCAGGCCCGTAGCAGCATGAGTGGATTCTGGTATGATGATTCTAACTGAAATAAGTCACACAGAAAAAGAAACATCATAAGATATCACTAATACACGGAATGTAAACTTGGCTACACAGGAACTGGATTACAAATCAGAACAGGGTCTCAAATTTAGAAAACCAACTTATGCTTGCTTAAGCGAAAAGGTGAGTTGGGGTGCTGCATCAAACCGGAGATTGAAATGAGCACAGATAAAGTTCCTTAAGCCAAATATGGAATAGACAAGAGCTACTCCTTGCTCAACGAAATGGACTCAACACCCCATATTAAACGCCTAAGAATGTACCTGACTAGTAAGTATCTTAAAACCTATGGATTGCTATGTCTTTGAAAGAGAATCAAGTGTGTGTACAGGGGCATAAACATAGCAGTGATAGGATTGGAGAGGTTCAGTGAGCAAATGAAGACCCTTTGAAGTCATATTGCATGGTACCCATTCCACGGGTCTCAACTCTCCAGGTTTAAGGGATTCTGCCTTCAGCTAAAACATGCATGTGGAACCCAGAGTATGATCAACCGTGTGATCGGGAGACGTGTTCCAATATGTCTCAGTTCTCGTCCCATGGTACTCGGGTGCAACATTCCAGACGCTTTACTGACACTCTCCCGACTTGGAGAGTCAGTGCCTTTAACCTCCTGTTTGGCCCATTTGCAATTTCTGCGGAAGATGAACAGGAATAGGGAGAACCAATGAGAGACTAGCTGGAGGTGTCTGGACGGGCAAATTTAACTCTCATTTCCCACCAGGAAGAGGAATTAACCAAAGGCTCAGCGTGCCGTGCCAGAACCAGATTAGGGCCTGAAGCAATCCTGCGGTGTTGCGGCCAGCTCACAAGAAAGCGACTTGAAGAATGGAGTTAAGAGGCACTGTAATTCACAAACCTGCAGAGTTATAAATGACAGCTATCGTCCAAAAATATACTGAAGTAAGGCTGCCAAGAGGACTTGAAAGCGGGGCAGAATTGCAGGAAACCGATTTCAGGAGGTAGACTGGAATTGCATTTAAAGCATAGGAAAAGAGGCAGAACGTCCACAATGATGCCCTTGGCCAAAAAGGGCGTATGCGTTTTTTCCTGAATATATTCAGGAAAAAACGCATACGCCCTTTTTGGCCACCTAGCAAGCTTGTAAAGGAAATCTGCACTACAATGAAGTCTCACTTCCCCCGGTCAAAAGGGCCATCTAAAAAAAAGTGTAAAATCCAGAAAGGCAGGAAAGGCCATGGAGAACTAGGAGCCTTGTTATGCTGATGGGCGGGATGTAAATTGCCAACAGCCACTAGGGAGAAGTGTATGGTGATTCCTGAAACATCTAAAAAACAAAGCAACAGAGCCTAGAGCACTTCCACTTATGGTCCTATAGCTTAGGGAAATTAAAATCAAAAAGACACAGCCACCCCAAAGTTTGGGACGACTCTGTTTACAAGAACCTCGTTTACGGTACAAGTTCAATATCACAGAAAGTGAAAAATGGATAAAGAAGTTGTGGTACTTACGTACAATGCAATATCACTCAGCAATGAAATCTATGTCATCAGGCCCGTAGCAGCATAATGAGTGGATTCAGGTATGATGATTCTAACTGAAATAAGTCACACAGAAAAAGAAACATCATAAGATATCACTAATACACGGAATGTAAACTTGGCTACACAGGAACTGGATTACAAAACAGAACAGGGTCTCAAATTTAGAAAACCAACTTATGCTTGCTTAAGGGGAAAGGTGAGTTGGGGTGCTGCATAAAACCAGAGATTGAAATGAGCACAGATAAAGTTCCTTAAGCCAAATATGGAATAGACAAGAGCTACTCCTTGCTCAACGAAATGGACTCAACACCCCATATTAAACGCCTAAGAATGTACCTGACTAGTAAGTATCTTAAAACCTATGGATTGCTATGTCTCTGAAAGAGAATCAAGCGTGTGTACAGGGGCATAAACGCAGCAGTGATAGGATTGGAGAGGTTCGGTGAGCAAATGAAGACCCTTTGAAGTCATATTGCATGGTACCCATTCCACGGGTCTCAACTCTCCAGGTTTAAGGGATTCTGCCTTCAGCTAAAACATGCATGTGGCACCCAGAGTATGATCAACTGTGTGATCGGGAGACGTGTTCCAATATGTCTCAGTTCTCGTCCCATGGTACTCGGGTGCAACATTCCAGACGCTTTACTGACACTCTCCCGACTTGGAGAGTCAGTGCCTTTAACCTCCTGTTTGGCCCATTTGCAATTTCTGCGGAAGATGAACAGGAATAGGGAGAACCAATGAGAGACTAGCTGGAGGTGTCTGGACGGGCAAATTTAACTCTCATTTCCCACCAGGAAGAGGAATTAACCAAAGGCTCAGTGTGCCGTGCCAGAACCAGATTAGGGCCTGAAGCAATCCTGCGGTGTTGCGGCCAGCTCACAAGAAAGCGAGTTGAAGAAAGGAGCTCAGGGGCACTGTAATTCACAAACCTGCAGAGTTATAAATGACAGCTATCGTCCAAAAATATACTGAAGTAAGGCTGCCAAGAGGACTTGAAAGCGGGGCAGAATTGCAGGAAACCGATTTCAGGAGGTAGACTGGAATTGCATTTAAAGCATAGGAAAAGAGGCAGAACGTCCACAATGATGCACTTGGCCAAAAAGGGCGTATGCGTTTTTTCCTGAATATATTCAGGAAAAAACGCATACGCCCTTTTTGGCCAACCAAGCAAGCTTGCAAAGGAAATCTGCACTACAATGAAGTCTCACTTCCCCCCAGTCAAAAGGGCCATCTGAAAAAAGTGTAAAATCCATAAAGGCAGGACAGGCCATGGAGAACTGGGAGCCTTGTTATGCTGATGGGCGGGATGTAAATTGTCAACAGCCACTCGGGAGAAGTGTATGGTGTTTCCTGAAACATCTAAAAAACAAAGCAACAGAGCCTAAGGCACTTCCACTTATGGTCCTATGGCTTAGGGAAATTAAAATCAAAAAGACACAGCCACCCCAAAGTTTGGGACGGCTCTGTTTACAAGAACCTCGTTTACGGTACAAGTTCAATATCGCAGAAAGTGAAAAATGGATAAAGAAGTTGTGGTACTTACGTACAATGCAATATCACTCAGCAATGAAATCTATGTCATCAGGCCCATAGCAGCATAATGAGTGGATTCAGGTATGATGATTCTAACTGAAATAAGTCACACAGAAAAAGAAACATCATAAGATATCACTAATACACGGAATGTAAACTTGGCTACACAGGAACTGGATTACAAAACAGAACAGGGTCTCAAATTTAGAAAACCAACTTATGCTTGCTTAAGGGGAAAGGTGAGTTGGGGTGCTGCATAAAACCAGAGATTGAAATGAGCACAGATAAAGTTCCTTAAGCCAAATATGGAATAGACAAGAGCTACTCCTTGCTCAACGAAATGGACTCAACACCCCATATTAAACGCCTAAGAATGTACCTGACTAGTAAGTATCTTAAAACCTATGGATTGCTATGTCTCTGAAAGAGAATCAAGCGTGTGTACAGGGGCATAAACGCAGCAGTGATAGGATTGGAGAGGTTCGGTGAGCAAATGAAGACCCTTTGAAGTCATATTGCATGGTACCCATTCCACGGGTCTCAACTCTCCAGGTTTAAGGGATTCTTCCTTCAGCTAAACATGCATGTGGAACCCAGAGTATGATAAACCGTGTGATCGGGAGACGTGTTCCAATATGTCTCAGTTTTTGTCCCCTGGTATTCGGGTGCAACATTCCAGACGCTTTACTAACACTCTCCCGACTTGGAGAGTCAGTGCCTTTAACCTCCTGTTTGGCCCAGTTTACAATTTCTGCGGAAGATGAACAGCAATACGGAGAACCAATGAGAGACTAGCTGGAGGTGTCCGGACGGGCAAATTTAACTCTCATTTCCCACCAGGAAGAGGAATTAACCAAAGGCTCAGCGTGCCGTGCCAGAACCAGATTAGGGCCTGAAGCAATCCTGCGGTGTTGCGGCCAGCTCACAAGAAAGCGACTTGAAGAATGGAGTTAAGAGGCACTGTAATTCACAAACCTGCAGAGTTATAAATGACAGCTATCGTCCAAAAATATACTGAAGTAAGGCTGCCAAGAGGACTTGAAAGCGGGGCAGAATTGCAGGAAACCGATTTCAGGAGGTAGACTGGAATTGCATTTAAAGCATAGGAAAAGAGGCAGAACGTCCACAATGATGCCCTTGGCCAAAAAGGGCGTATGCGTTTTTTCCTGAATATATTCAGGAAAAAACGCATACGCCCTTTTTGGCCACCTAGCAAGCTTGTAAAGGAAATCTGCACTACAATGAAGTCTCACTTCCCCCGGTCAAAAGGGCCATCTAAAAAAAAGTGTAAAATCCAGAAAGGCAGGAAAGGCCATGGAGAACTAGGAGCCTTGTTATGCTGATGGGCGGGATGTAAATTGCCAACAGCCACTAGGGAGAAGTGTATGGTGATTCCTGAAACATCTAAAAAACAAAGCAACAGAGCCTAGAGCACTTCCACTTATGGTCCTATAGCTTAGGGAAATTAAAATCAAAAAGACACAGCCACCCCAAAGTTTGGGACGACTCTGTTTACAAGAACCTCGTTTACGGTACAAGTTCAATATCACAGAAAGTGAAAAATGGATAAAGAAGTTGTGGTACTTACGTACAATGCAATATCACTCAGCAATGAAATCTATGTCATCAGGCCCGTAGCAGCATAATGAGTGGATTCAGGTATGATGATTCTAACTGAAATAAGTCACACAGAAAAAGAAACATCATAAGATATCACTAATACACGGAATGTAAACTTGGCTACACAGGAACTGGATTACAAAACAGAACAGGGTCTCAAATTTAGAAAACCAACTTATGCTTGCTTAAGGGGAAAGGTGAGTTGGGGTGCTGCATAAAACCAGAGATTGACATGAGCACAGATAAAGTTCCTTAAGCCAAATATGGAATAGACAAGAGCTACTCCTTGCTCAACGAAATGGACTCAACACCCCATATTAAACGCCTAAGAATGTACCTGACTAGTAAGTATCTTAAAACCTATGGATTGCTATGTCTCTGAAAGAGAATCAAGCGTGTGTACAGGGGCATAAACGCAGCAGTGATAGGATTGGAGAGGTTCGGTGAGCAAATGAAGACCCTTTGAAGTCATATTGCATGGTACCCATTCCACGGGTCTCAACTCTCCAGGTTTAAGGGATTCTGCCTTCAGCTAAAACATGCATGTGGCACCCAGAGTATGATCAACCGTGTGATCGGGAGACGTGTTCCAATATGTCTCAGTTCTCGTCCCATGGTACTCGGGTGCAACATTCCAGACGCTTTACTGACACTCTCCCGACTTGGAGAGTCAGTGCCTTTAACCTCCTGTTTGGCCCATTTGCAATTTCTGCGGAAGATGAACAGGAATAGGGAGAACCAATGAGAGACTAGCTGGAGGTGTCTGGACGGGCAAATTTAACTCTCATTTCCCACCAGGAAGAGGAATTAACCAAAGGCTCAGCGTGCCGTGCCAGAACCAGATTAGGGCCTGAAGCAATCCTGCGGTGTTGCGGCCAGCTCACAAGAAAGCGAGTTGAAGAAAGGAGCTCAGGGGCACTGTAATTCACAAACCTGCAGAGTTATAAATGACAGCTATCGTCCAAAAATATACTGAAGTAAGGCTGCCAAGAGGACTTGAAAGCGGGGCAGAATTGCAGGAAACCGATTTCAGGAGGTAGACTGGAATTGCATTTAAAGCATAGGAAAAGAGGCAGAACGTCCACAATGATGCACTTGGCCAAAAAGGGCGTATGCGTTTTTTCCTGAATATATTCAGGAAAAAACGCATACGCCCTTTTTGGCCAAACAAGCAAGCTTGCAAAGGAAATCTGCACTACAATGAAGTCTCACTTCCCCCCAGTCAAAAGGGCCATCTGAAAAAAGTGTAAAATCCATAAAGGCAGGACAGGCCATGGAGAACTGGGAGCCTTGTTATGCTGATGGGCGGGATGTAAATTGTCAACAGCCACTCGGGAGAAGTGTATGGTGTTTCCTGAAACATCTAAAAAACAAAGCAACAGAGCCTAAGGCACTTCCACTTATGGTCCTATGGCTTAGGGAAATTAAAATCAAAAAGACACAGCCACCCCAAAGTTTGGGACGGCTCTGTTTACAAGAACCTCGTTTACGGTACAAGTTCAATATCGCAGAAAGTGAAAAATGGATAAAGAAGTTGTCGTACTTACGTACAATGCAATATCACTCAGCAATGAAATCTATGTCATCAGGCCCATAACAGCATAATGAGTGGATTCAGGTATGATGATTCTAACTGAAATAAGTCACACAGAAAAAGAAACATCATAAGATATCACTAATACACGGAATGTAAACTTGGCTACACAGGAACTGGATTACAAAACAGAACAGGGTCTCAAATTTAGAAAACCAACTTATGCTTGCTTAAGGGGAAAGGTGAGTTGGGGTGCTGCATAAAACCAGAGATTGAAATGAGCACAGATAAAGTTCCTTAAGCCAAATATGGAATAGACAAGAGCTACTCCTTGCTCAACGAAATGGACTCAACACCCCATATTAAACGCCTAAGAATGTACCTGACTAGTAAGTATCTTAAAACCTATGGATTGCTATGTCTCTGAAAGAGAATCAAGCGTGTGTACAGGGGCATAAACGCAGCAGTGATAGGATTGGAGAGGTTCGGTGAGCAAATGAAGACCCTTTGAAGTCATATTGCATGGTACCCATTCCACGGGTCTCAACTCTCCAGGTTTAAGGGATTCTTCCTTCAGCTAAACATGCATGTGGAACCCAGAGTATGATAAACCGTGTGATCGGGAGACATGTTCCAATATGTCTCAGTTTTTGTCCCCTGGTATTCGGGTGCAACATTCCAGACGCTTTACTAACACTCTCCCGACTTGGAGAGTCAGTGCCTTTAACCTCCTGTTTGGCCCAGTTTACAATTTCTGCGGAAGATGAACAGCAATACGGAGAACCAATGAGAGACTAGCTGGAGGTGTCCGGACGGGCAAATTTAACTCTCATTTCCCACCAGGAAGAGGAATTAACCAAAGGCTCAGCGTGCCGTGCCAGAACCAGATTAGGGCCTGAAGCAATCCTGCGGTGTTGCGGCCAGCTCACAAGAAAGCGAGTTGAAGAAAGGAGCTCAGGGGCACTGTAATTCACAAACCTGCAGAGTTATAAATGACAGCTATCGTCCAAAAATATACTGAAGTAAGGCTGCCAAGAGGACTTGAAAGCGGGGCAGAATTGCAGGAAACCGATTTCAGGAGGTAGACTGGAATTGCATTTAAAGCAAAGGAAAAGAGGCAGAACGTCCACAATGATGCACTTGGCCAAAAAGGGCGTATGCATTTTTTCCTGAATATATTCAGGAAAAAACGCAAACGCCGTTTTTGGCCAACCAAGCAAGCTTGCAAAGGAAATCTGCACTACAATGAAGTCTCACTTCCCCCCGGTCAAAAGGGCCATCTGAAAAAAGTGTAAAATCCAGAAAGGCAGGACAGGCGATGGAGAACTGGGAGCCTTGTTATGCTGATGGGCGGGATGTAAATTGCCAAGAGCCACTCGGAAGAAGTGTATGGTGCTTTCTGAAATATATAAAAAACAAAGCAAAGGAGCCTATGGCACTTCCACTTATGGTCCTATAGTTTAGGGAAATTAAAATAAAAAAGACACAGCCACCCCAAAGTTTGGGACGGCTCTGTTTACAAGAACCTCGTTTCCGGTACAAGTTCAATAGAGTAGAAAGTGAAAAATGGATAAAGAAGTTGTGGTACTTACGTACAATGCAATATCACTCAGCAATGAAATCTATGTCATCAGGCCCGTAGCAGCATGAGTGGATTCAGGTATGATGATTCTAACTGAAATAAGTCACACAGAAAAAGAAACATCATAAGATATCACTAATACACGGAATGTAAACTTGGCTACACAGGAACTGGTTTACAAATCAGAACAGGGTCTCAAATTTAGAAAACCAACTTATGCTTGCTTAAGCGAAAAGGTGAGTTGGGGTGCTGCATCAAACCGGAGATTGAAATGAGCACAGATAAAGTTCCTTAAGCCAAATATGGAATAGACAAGAGCTACTCCTTGCTCAACGAAATGGACTCAACACCCCATATTAAACGCCTAAGAATGTACCTGACTAGTAAGTATCTTAAAACCTATGGATTGCTATGTCTCTGAAAGAGAATCAAGTGTGTGTACAGGGGCATAAACATAGCAGTGATAGGATTGGAGAGGTTCAGTGAGCAAATGAAGACCCTTTGAAGTCATATTGCATGGTACCCATTCCACGGGTCTCAACTCTCCAGGTTTAAGGGATTCTTCCTTCAGCTAAAACATGCATGTGGAACCCAGAGTATGATCAACCGTGTGATCGGGAGACGTGTTCCAATATGTCTCAGTTCTCGTCCCATGGTACTCGGGTGCAACATTCCAGACGCTTTACTGACACTCTCCCGACTTGGAGAGTCAGTGCCTTTAACCTCCTGTTTGGCCCATTTGCAATTTCTGCGGAAGATGAACAGGAATAGGGAGAACCAATGAGAGACTAGCTGGAGGTGTCTGGACGGGCAAATTTAACTCTCATTTCCCACCAGGAAGAGGAATTAACCAAAGGCTCAGCGTGCCGTGCCGGAACCAGATTAGGGCCTGAAGCAATCCTGCGGTGTTGCGGCCAGCTCACAAGAAAGCGACTTGAAGAATGGAGTTAAGAGGCACTGTAATTCACAAACCTGCAGAGTTATAAATGACAGCTATCGTCCAAAAATATACTGAAGTAAGGCTGCCAAGAGGACTTGAAAGCGGGGCAGAATTGCAGGAAACCGATTTCAGGAGGTAGACTGGAATTGCATTTAAAGCATAGGAAAAGAGGCAGAACGTCCACAATGATGCCCTTGGCCAAAAAGGGCGTATGCGTTTTTTCCTGAATATATTCAGGAAAAAACGCATACGCCCTTTTTGGCCAACTAGCAAGCTTGTAAAGGAAATCTGCACTACAATGAAGTCTCACTTCCCCCGGTCAAAAGGGCCATTTAAAAAAAAGTGTAAAATCCAGAAAGGCAGGAAAGGCCATGGAGAACTAGGAGCCTTGTTATGCTGATGGGCGGGATGTAAATTGCCAACAGCCACTAGGGAGAAGTGTATGGTGATTCCTGAAACATCTAAAAAACAAAGCAACAGAGCCTAGAGCACTTCCACTTATGGTCCTATAGCTTAGGGAAATTAAAATCAAAAAGACACAGCCACCCCAAAGTTTGGGACGACTCTGTTTACAAGAACCTCGTTTACGGTACAAGTTCAATATCGCAGAAAGTGAAAAATGGATAAAGAAGTTGTGGTACTTACGTACAATGCAATATCACTCAGCAATGAAATCTATGTCATCAGGCCTGTAGCAGCATAATGAGTGGATTCAGGTATGATGATTCTAACTGAAATAAGTCACACAGAAAAAGAAACATCATAAGATATCACTAATACACGGAATGTAAACTTGGCTACACAGGAACTGGATTACAAATCAGAACAGGGTCTCAAATTTAGAAAACCAACTTATGCTTGCTTAAGCGAAAAGGTGAGTTGGGGTGCTGCATCAAACCAGAGATTGAAATGAGCACAGATAAAGTTCCTTAAGCCAAATATGGAATAGACAAGAGCTACTCCTTGCTCAACGAAATGGACTCAACACCCCATATTAAACGCCTAAGAATGTACCTGACTAGTAAGTATCTTAAAACCTATGGATTGCTATGTCTCTGAAAGAGAATCAAGTGTGTGTACAGGGGCATAAACGCAGCAGTGATAGGATTGGAGAGGTTCGGTGAGCAAATGAAGACCCTTTGAAGTCATATTGCATGGTACCCATTCCACGGGTCTCAACTCTCCAGGTTTAAGGGATTCTGCCTTCAGCTAAAACATGCATGTGGCACCCAGAGTATGATCAACCGTGTGATCGGGAGACGTGTTCCAATATGTCTCAGTTCTCGTCCCATGGTACTCGGGTGCAACATTCCAGACGCTTTACTGACACTCTCCCGACTTGGAGAGTCAGTGCCTTTAACCTCCTGTTTGGCCCATTTGCAATTTCTGCGGAAGATGAACAGGAATAGGGAGAACCAATGAGAGACTAGCTGGAGGTGTCTGGACGGGCAAATTTAACTCTCATTTCCCACCAGGAAGAGGAATTAACCAAAGGCTCAGCGTGCCGTGCCAGAACCAGATTAGGGCCTGAAGCAATCCTGCGGTGTTGCGGCCAGCTCACAAGAAAGCGAGTTGAAGAAAGGAGCTCAGGGGCACTGTAATTCACAAACCTGCAGAGTTATAAATGACAGCTATCGTCCAAAAATATACTGAAGTAAGGCTGCCAAGAGGACTTGAAAGCGGGGCAGAATTGCAGGAAACCGATTTCAGGAGGTAGACTGGAATTGCATTTAAAGCATAGGAAAAGAGGCAGAACGTCCACAATGATGCACTTGGCCAAAAAGGGCGTATGCGTTTTTTCCTGAATATATTCAGGAAAAAACGCATACGCCCTTTTTGGCCAAACAAGCAAGCTTGCAAAGGAAATCTGCACTACAATGAAGTCTCACTTCCCCCCAGTCAAAAGGGCCATCTGAAAAAAGTGTAAAATCCATAAAGGCAGGACAGGCCATGGAGAACTGGGAGCCTTGTTATGCTGATGGGCGGGATGTAAATTGTCAACAGCCACTCGGGAGAAGTGTATGGTGTTTCCTGAAACATCTAAAAAACAAAGCAACAGAGCCTAAGGCACATCCACTTATGGTCCTATGGCTTAGGGAAATTAAAATCAAAAAGACACAGCCACCCCAAAGTTTGGGACGGCTCTGTTTACAAGAACCTCGTTTACGGTACAAGTTCAATATCGCAGAAAGTGAAAAATGGATAAAGAAGTTGTGGTACTTACGTACAATGCAATATCACTCAGCAATGAAATCTATGTCATCAGGCCCATAGCAGCATAATGAGTGGATTCAGGTATGATGATTCTAACTGAAATAAGTCACACAGAAAAAGAAACATCATAAGATATCACTAATACACGGAATGTAAACTTGGCTACACAGGAACTGGATTACAAAACAGAACAGGGTCTCAAATTTAGAAAACCAACTTATGCTTGCTTAAGGGGAAAGGTGAGTTGGGGTGCTGCATCAAACCAGAGATTGAAATGAGCACAGATAAAGTTCCTTAAGCCAAATATGGAATAGACAAGAGCTACTCCTTGCTCAACGAAATGGACTCAACACCCCATATTAAACGCCTAAGAATGTACCTGACTAGTAAGTATCTTAAAACCTATGGATTGCTATGTCTCTGAAAGAGAATCAAGCGTGTGTACAGGGGCATAAACGCAGCAGTGATAGGATTGGAGAGGTTCGGTGAGCAAATGAAGACCCTTTGAAGTCATATTGCATGGTACCCATTCCACGGGTCTCAACTCTCCAGGTTTAAGGGATTCTTCCTTCAGCTAAACATGCATGTGGAACCCAGAGTATGATAAACCGTGTGATCGGGAGACGTGTTCCAATATGTCTCAGTTTTTGTCCCCTGGTATTCGGGTGCAACATTCCAGACGCTTTACTAACACTCTCCCGACTTGGAGAGTCAGTGCCTTTAACCTCCTGTTTGGCCCAGTTTACAATTTCTGCGGAAGATGAACAGCAATACGGAGAACCAATGAGAGACTAGCTGGAGGTGTCCGGACGGGCAAATTTAACTCTCATTTCCCACCAGGAAGAGGAATTAACCAAAGGCTCAGCGTGCCGTGCCAGAACCAGATTAGGGCCTGAAGCAATCCTGCGGTGTTGCGGCCAGCTCACAAGAAAGCGAGTTGAAGAAAGGAGCTCAGGGGCACTGTAATTCACAAACCTGCAGAGTTATAAATGACAGCTATCGTCCAAAAATATACTGAAGTAAGGCTGCCAAGAGGACTTGAATGCGGGGCAGAATTGCAGGAAACCGATTTCAGGAGGTAGACTGGAATTGCATTTAAAGCAAAGGAAAAGAGGCAGAACGTCCACAATGATGCACTTGGCCAAAAAGGGCGTATGCATTTTTTCCTGAATATATTCAGGAAAAAACGCAAACGCCGTTTTTGGCCAACCAAGCAAGCTTGCAAAGGAAATCTGCACTACAATGAAGTCTCACTTCCCCCCGGTCAAAAGGGCCATCTGAAAAAAGTGTAAAATCCAGAAAGGCAGGACAGGCGATGGAGAACTGGGAGCCTTGTTATGCTGATGGGCGGGATGTAAATTGCCAAGAGCCACTCGGAAGAAGTGTATGGTGCTTTCTGAAATATATAAAAAACAAAGCAAAGGAGCCTATGGCACTTCCACTTATGGTCCTATAGTTTAGGGAAATTAAAATAAAAAAGACACAGCCACCCCAAAGTTTGGGACGGCTCTGTTTACAAGAACCTCGTTTCCGGTACAAGTTCAATAGAGTAGAAAGTGAAAAATGGATAAAGAAGTTGTGGTACTTACGTACAATGCAATATCACTCAGCAATGAAATCTATGTCATCAGGCCCGTAGCAGCATGAGTGGATTCAGGTATGATGATTCTAACTGAAATAAGTCACACAGAAAAAGAAACATCATAAGATATCACTAATACACGGAATGTAAACTTGGCTACACAGGAACTGGTTTACAAATCAGAACAGGGTCTCAAATTTAGAAAACCAACTTATGCTTGCTTAAGCGAAAAGGTGAGTTGGGGTGCTGCATCAAACCGGAGATTGAAATGAGCACAGATAAAGTTCCTTAAGCCAAATATGGAATAGACAAGAGCTACTCCTTGCTCAACGAAATGGACTCAACACCCCATATTAAACGCCTAAGAATGTACCTGACTAGTAAGTATCTTAAAACCTATGGATTGCTATGTCTCTGAAAGAGAATCAAGTGTGTGTACAGGGGCATAAACATAGCAGTGATAGGATTGGAGAGGTTCAGTGAGCAAATGAAGACCCTTTGAAGTCATATTGCATGGTACCCATTCCACGGGTCTCAACTCTCCAGGTTTAAGGGATTCTTCCTTCAGCTAAAACATGCACGTGGAACCCAGAGTATGATCAACCGTGTGATCGGGAGACGTGTTCCAATATGTCTCAGTTCTCGTCCCATGGTACTCGGGTGCAACATTCCAGACGCTTTACTGACACTCTCCCGACTTGGAGAGTCAGTGCCTTTAACCTCCTGTTTGGCCCATTTGCAATTTCTGCGGAAGATGAACAGGAATAGGGAGAACCAATGAGAGACTAGGTGGAGGTGTCTGGACGGGCAAATTTAACTCTCATTTCCCACCAGGAAGAGGAATTAACCAAAGGCTCAGCGTGCCGTGCCGGAACCAGATTAGGGCCTGAAGCAATCCTGCGGTGTTGCGGCCAGCTCACAAGAAAGCGACTTGAAGAATGGAGTTAAGAGGCACTGTAATTCACAAACCTGCAGAGTTATAAATGACAGCTATCGTCCAAAAATATACTGAAGTAAGGCTGCCAAGAGGACTTGAAAGCGGGGCAGAATTGCAGGAAACCGATTTCAGGAGGTAGACTGGAATTGCATTTAAAGCATAGGAAAAGAGGCAGAACGTCCACAATGATGCCCTTGGCCAAAAAGGGCGTATGCGTTTTTTCCTGAATATATTCAGGAAAAAACGCATACGCCCTTTTTGGCCACCTAGCAAGCTTGTAAAGGAAATCTGCACTACAATGAAGTCTCACTTCCCCCGGTCAAAAGGGCCATCTAAAAAAAAGTGTAAAATCCAGAAAGGCAGGAAAGGCCATGGAGAACTAGGAGCCTTGTTATGCTGATGGGCGGGATGTAAATTGCCAACAGCCACTAGGGAGAAGTGTATGGTGATTCCTGAAACATCTAAAAAACAAAGCAACAGAGCCTAGAGCACTTCCACTTATGGTCCTATAGCTTAGGGAAATTAAAATCAAAAAGACACAGCCACCCCAAAGTTTGGGACGACTCTGTTTACAAGAACCTCGTTTACGGTACAAGTTCAATATCGCAGAAAGTGAAAAATGGATAAAGAAGTTGTGGTACTTACGTACAATGCAATATCACTCAGCAATGAAATCTATGTCATCAGGCCTGTAGCAGCATAATGAGTGGATTCAGGTATGATGATTCTAACTGAAATAAGTCACACAGAAAAAGAAACATCATAAGATATCACTAATACACGGAATGTAAACTTGGCTACACAGGAACTGGATTACAAATCAGAACAGGGTCTCAAATTTAGAAAACCAACTTATGCTTGCTTAAGCGAAAAGGTGAGTTGGGGTGCTGCATCAAACCAGAGATTGAAATGAGCACAGATAAAGTTCCTTAAGCCAAATATGGAATAGACAAGAGCTACTCCTTGCTCAACGAAATGGACTCAACACCCCATATTAAACGCCTAAGAATGTACCTGACTAGTAAGTATCTTAAAACCTATGGATTGCTATGTCTCTGAAAGAGAATCAAGTGTGTGTACAGGGGCATAAACGCAGCAGTGATAGGATTGGAGAGGTTCGGTGAGCAAATGAAGACCCTTTGAAGTCATATTGCATGGTACCCATTCCACGGGTCTCAACTCTCCAGGTTTAAGGGATTCTTCCTTCAGCTAAACATGCATGTGGAACCCAGAGTATGATAAACCGTGTGATCGGGAGACGTGTTCCAATATGTCTCAGTTTTTGTCCCCTGGTATTCGGGTGCAACATTCCAGACGCTTTACTAACACTCTCCCGACTTGGAGAGTCAGTGCCTTTAACCTCCTGTTTGGCCCAGTTTACAATTTCTGCGGAAGATGAACAGCAATACGGAGAACCAATGAGAGACTAGCTGGAGGTGTCCGGACGGGCAAATTTAACTCTCATTTCCCACCAGGAAGAGGAATTAACCAAAGGCTCAGCGTGCCGTGCCAGAACCAGATTAGGGCCTGAAGCAATCCTGCGGTGTTGCGGCCAGCTCACAAGAAAGCGAGTTGAAGAAAGGAGCTCAGGGGCACTGTAATTCACAAACCTGCAGAGTTATAAATGACAGCTATCGTCCAAAAATATACTGAAGTAAGGCTGCCAAGAGGACTTGAATGCGGGGCAGAATTGCAGGAAACCGATTTCAGGAGGTAGACTGGAATTGCATTTAAAGCAAAGGAAAAGAGGCAGAACGTCCACAATGATGCACTTGGCCAAAAAGGGCGTATGCATTTTTTCCTGAATATATTCAGGAAAAAACGCAAACGCCGTTTTTGGCCAACCAAGCAAGCTTGCAAAGGAAATCTGCACTACAATGAAGTCTCACTTCCCCCCGGTCAAAAGGGCCATCTGAAAAAAGTGTAAAATCCAGAAAGGCAGGACAGGCGATGGAGAACAGGGAGCCTTGTTATGCTGATGGGCGGGATGTAAATTTCAAGAGCCACTCGGAAGAAGTGTATGGTGCTTTCTGAAATATATAAAAAACAAAGCAAAGGAGCCTATGGCACTTCCACTTATGGTCCTATAGTTTAGGGAAATTAAAATAAAAAAGACACAGCCACCCCAAAGTTTGGGACGGCTCTGTTTACAAGAACCTCGTTTCCGGTACAAGTTCAATAGAGTAGAAAGTGAAAAATGGATAAAGAAGTTGTGGTACTTACGTACAATGCAATATCACTCAGCAATGAAATCTATGTCATCAGGCCCGTAGCAGCATGAGTGGATTCAGGTATGATGATTCTAACTGAAATAAGTCACACAGAAAAAGAAACATCATAAGATATCACTAATACACGGAATGTAAACTTGGCTACACAGGAACTGGATTACAAATCAGAACAGGCTCTCAAATTTAGAAAACCAACTTATGCTTGCTTAAGCGAAAAGGTGAGTTGGGGTGCTGCATCAAACCGGAGATTGAAATGAGCACAGATAAAGTTCCTTAAGCCAAATATGGAATAGACAAGAGCTACTCCTTGCTCAACGAAATGGACTCAACACCCCATATTAAACGCCTAAGAATGTACCTGACTAGTAAGTATCTTAAAACCTATGGATTGCTATGTCTCTGAAAGAGAATCAAGTGTGTGTACAGGGGCATAAACATAGCAGTGATAGGATTGGAGAGGTTCAGTGAGCAAATGAAGACCCTTTGAAGTCATATTGCATGGTACCCATTCCACGGGTCTCAACTCTCCAGGTTTAAGGGATTCTGCCTTCAGCTAAAACATGCATGTGGAACCCAGAGTATGATCAACCGTGTGATCGGGAGACGTGTTCCAATATGTCTCAGTTCTCGTCCCATGGTACTCGGGTGCAACATTCCAGACGCTTTACTGACACTCTCCCGACTTGGAGAGTCAGTGCCTTTAACCTCCTGTTTGGCCCATTTGCAATTTCTGCGGAAGATGAACAGGAATAGGGAGAACCAATGAGAGACTAGCTGGAGGTGTCTGGACGGGCAAATTTAACTCTCATTTCCCACCAGGAAGAGGAATTAACCAAAGGCTCAGCGTGCCGTGCCGGAACCAGATTAGGGCCTGAAGCAATCCTGCGGTGTTGCGGCCAGCTCACAAGAAAGCGACTTGAAGAATGGAGTTAAGAGGCACTGTAATTCACAAACCTGCAGAGTTATAAATGACAGCTATCGTCCAAAAATATACTGAAGTAAGGCTGCCAAGAGGACTTGAAAGCGGGGCAGAATTGCAGGAAACCGATTTCAGGAGGTAGACTGGAATTGCATTTAAAGCATAGGAAAAGAGGCAGAACGTCCACAATGATGCCCTTGGCCAAAAAGGGCGTACGCGTTTTTTCCTGAATATATTCAGGAAAAAACGCATACGCCCTTTTTGGCCACCTAGCAAGCTTGTAAAGGAAATCTGCACTACAATGAAGTCTCACTTCCCCCGGTCAAAAGGGCCATCTAAAAAAAAGTGTAAAATCCAGAAAGGCAGGAAAGGCCATGGAGAACTAGGAGCCTTGTTATGCTGATGGGCGGGATGTAAATTGCCAACAGCCACTAGGGAGAAGTGTATGGTGATTCCTGAAACATCTAAAAAACAAAGCAACAGAGCCTAGAGCACTTCCACTTATGGTCCTATAGCTTAGGGAAATTAAAATCAAAAAGACACAGCCACCCCAAAGTTTGGGACGGCTCTGTTTACAAGAACCTCGTTTACGGTACAAGTTCAATATCGCAGAAAGTGAAAAATGGATAAAGAAGTTGTGGTACTTACGTACAATGCAATATCACTCAGCAATGAAATCTATGTCATCAGGCCCGTAGCAGCATAATGAGTGGATTCAGGTATGATGATTCTAACTGAAATAAGTCACACAGAAAAAGAAACATCATAAGATATCACTAATACACGGAATGTAAACTTGGCTACACAGGAACTGGATTACAAAACAGAACAGGGTCTCAAATTTAGAAAACCAACTTATGCTTGCTTAAGCGAAAAGGTGAGTTGGGGTGCTTCATAAAGCCAGAGATTGAAATGAGCACAGATAAAGTTCCTTAAGCCAAATATGGAATAGACAAGAGCTACTCCTTGCTCAACGAAATGGACTCAACACCCCATATTAAACGCCTAAGAATGTACCTGACTAGTAAGTATCTTAAAACCTATGGATTGCTATGTCTCTGAAAGAGAATCAAGCGTGTGTACAGGGGCATAAACGCAGCAGTGATAGGATTGGAGAGGTTCGGTGAGCAAATGAAGACCCTTTGAAGTCATATTGCATGGTACCCATTCCACGGGTCTCAACTCTCCAGGTTTAAGGGATTCTTCCTTCAGCTAAACATGCATGTGGAACCCAGAGTATGATAAACCGTGTGATCGGGAGACGTGTTCCAATATGTCTCAGTTCTCATCCCCTGGTACTCGGGTGCTACATTCCAGACGCTTTACTAACACTCTCCCGACTTGGAGAGTCAGTGCCTTTAACCTACTGTTTGGTCCAGTTTGCAATTTCTGCGGAAGATGAACAGGAAAAGGGAGAACCAGTGAGAGACTAGCTAGAGGTGTCTGGATGGGCAAACTTAACTCTCATTTCCCACCAGGAAGAGGAATTAACCAAAGGCTCAGCGTGCCGTGCCGGAACCAGATTAGGGCCTGAAGCAATCCTGCGGTGTTGCGGCCAGCTCACAAGAAAGCGAGTTGAAGAAAGGAGCTCAGGGGAACTGTAATTCACAAACCTGCAGAGTTATAAATGACAGCTATCGTCCAAAAATATACTGAAGTAAGGCTGCCAAGAGGACTTGAAAGCGGGGCAGAATTGCAGGAAACCGATTTCAGGAGGTAGACTGGAATTGCATTTAAAGCATAGGAAAAGAGGCAGAACGTCCACAATGATGCACTTGGCCAAAAAGGGCGTATGCGTTTTTTTCTGAATATATTCAGGAAAAAACGCATACGCCCTTTTTGGCCAACCAAGCAAGCTTGCAAAGGAAATCTGCACTACAATGTAGTCTCACTTCCCCCCGGTCTAAAGGGACAACTGAAAAAAATGTAAAATCCAGAAAGGCAGGACAGGCCATGGAGAACTGGGAGCCTTGTTATGCTGATGGGCGGGATGTAAATTGCCAAGAGCCACTCGGGAGAAGTGTATGGTGTTTCCTGAAACATCTAAAAAACAAAGCAACAGAGCCTAGGGTACTTCCACTTATGGTCCTATAGCTTATGGAATTTAAAATCAAAAAGACACAGCCACCCCAAAGTTTGGGACGGCTCTGTTTACAAGAACCTCGTTTACGGTACAAGTTCAATATCGTAGAAAGTGAAAAATGGATAAAGAAGTTGTGGTACTTACGTACAATGCAATATCACTCAGCAATGAAATCTATGTCATCAGGCCCGTAGCAGCATAATGAGTGGATTCAGGTATGATGATTCTAACTGAAATAAGTCTCACAGAAGAAGAAACATCATAAGATGTCACTAATACACAGAATGTGAACTTGGCTACACATGAACTGAGTTACAAAACAGAACAGGGTCTCAAGTTTAGAAAACCAACTTATGCTTGCTTAAGGGGGAAGGTGAGTTGGGGTGCTGCATAAAACCAGAGTTTGAAATGAGCACAGATAAAGTTCCATAAGCCAAATATGTAATAGACAAGACCTACCCCTTGCTCAACAAAATGGTCTCAACAGTGAGGTATCACCTCACACCTGATAGAATGGGCATCATTAGAAAATCTACAAACAAAAAATCCTGGAAAGGGTGTGGAGAAAAGGAACCCTCTTCCACTATTGTTGGGAATATAAATTGATACAGTCACTATGGAGAACAATATGATGTTTCTTAAGAAACTAACAGTAGAATTACCATATGATACAGCAATTCCAGTACTGGACATATAGCCAGACAAAACCATAAATCAAAAAGAGACATTCACCGCAATGTTCATTGCATCACTATTTACAATATCGAGGTAATGGAAGCAACCTAAATGCCCACAGACAGACGAATGCATAAAGCTGTGGTACATATATAAAATGGAATATTACTAAGCCATGAAAAGGAATGAAATTGGGTCATTTGTAGAGACGTCGATGGATCTAGAGACTGTCATACAGAGTGAAGTAAGTCAGAAAGAGAAAAACAAATCTTGTATATTCATGCATATATGTGGAACCTAGAAAAACTGTACAGATTAACCATTCTGCAAGGCATAAATAGAGCAACAGATGTAGACAACAAACGTATGGACAACAAGGGGGGAAAGCTGTTGGGGGAGTGGTGGTGGGAGGAGTTGAGAGACTGGGATTGGCATGTATACATTTATATGTATAAAATAGATAACCAATAAGAACCTGCTGTATAAAAATATAAAATAAAATTCAAAATTTAAAAGAAATAAAATTTAAAAAATAAAACAGAAAAAACAATTATTCCCTTCACATACATGTATTTATATGAATAAATTATTTCCATGCTTCTATCTGTAAATACAAAAAAGAAGAATAAAATCTACCTTGAACCAAAAACGAAAAAGAGAAAAAAAACACAGAACCCACCAGTTCCACAGAGGAAAACCGTATCAGGGCACTTGCTCCAGTTGTAAACAATTCTGAAGTTGGTCAGTGGTGGGGAATCGTCTCCCATTCAGCCAGCAGCCCCCACGCAACAAGCGTCCTCATTGCAAAGCTGGGGCACCGTGCCGAGGCATCTGTGAGTAAACGTGAGCTGAGCCCCAGGCCAGTTGCTGCTGAACTATTCCCACCCGTCCCAGGTAAAACACCTGAATATATACAAGGACTTGAAAGCCTAGAGGAAGGGCCATAGAGCCACACGAGTGACAGCATGCCGGCCGACTTGGTGCCTGCAGGCCAGCCAGGATGGTCCTGGCCCTGGGTGCTCTTCTGGAAGATTTCCATTTCCCTGCCTGAGATACCCGTCCTGTCCCTGCCCCCACTGCTTTTTTCCTTCCTCACCTCTGCCCAGGGAGAAATTCCAGCAGCAGGTATGGGTGACACATCCTCTTCTTTAGCAGGTGGCAGCCTGGCAACTGCTGCAGAAAGTCCAGCAGAGCCCCACTCACACTGGGCCACCCACAAAGCCGTGGCCTCTCACTCCCTCCCACCAGCCCAGCCCCGAGACTGCTGACAGGGCAGAGAAAATGGCTCAGGCATGGCTGCAGGTGCTCTTGCTGCCTGGAGTGGTATTTATATTGATCTCAACCCAGGCACACCTGGGGAGGGCTGGCCGGCACGGTAAGGCTGCCCAGCTCAGCCAATCATCACCCCTCAGGGGCTCACAGTTGCAGAAAATGGAACTTGCTGAACCGGCCAGGTCCAAGGAACAGGTGTGGGCTCCTGAGAGTCAGGATAGACAAGGGGCTGCAGCTTTGGGTTGTTTTCTAATCATTTTATCTGGCCCATGAGTGGGAGACAACTTCAAGAAAACCCTCTCTTAATGAGAGGAACCCAGGAGTCAGGGAGAGGAGGGGTGGGTGGTGGTTGGAGACAGAGGCCTGGTGCCCCGGGTGCAGTGGAAGTCTCTGGAAGACCAGGTGGAGGGAGGCCGCACAGAGTGATGCCCAGGGTCACAGACCTGTCACAGCTGCTGTTTGTTAGTTCAAGTCCTGCTCTGAGGTGCTCTGTGTCAGCTCTGAGTGACAGGTGAGCTGGGGGTGCTCTGCAATGAGGGCTATGTGCACGGTTCCTGTGTGCCCAGCCCTGCCACGGTACCTGCAAGGGTAACTCTGTATCCTGGGAGGGGCCTGACCACCAGAGCCCCGTGGGCTGGGGTGGGGGTGGGGTACCTGCCCAGGTGAGCTCCATATTCTGGGATTGGTGTGACCACGAGTGCCCCATGGGCTGCTGGGGACCTGGTAAAGGATGTCAGGACAGTCAGTGAAGCCACCGAGGATATACCTCCAGTTGCTCCTAATTCCTACACCCTGCTGGTCATTCTACCAACCACCAGGACATGGTATTCTGTATTAGTCTTCAATGATGCCTTCTTTTGTATTCCATTAGTCCCAGAGTCACAAGAAATTTTGGCTTGTGAGTGGCAGGACTCAACATACAAATAAAACAATACTTACGGGCCGTCTTGCCCCAAGGGTGCAAATATTCCCACACCATCTTTGGGGAAACCTTAGCTAAAGACCTAAAAGTTCTACCTCTGGAAAAGGAAACCCTCCTTCAGTACGCAGATGACATTCTGATCGCCAGCCCTACTAAGGAGGCCTCTGAACTACCAAGCCAATAAAGGATAGAAGTTGTCCAAGAAAAAGCTCAAATATCACAGACTGCGGTGACCTGCCTGGGCTTCATTCTCACAGAAGGTCGGAGAAGCCCATCCCAGGAAAGGGAAGAAACCATTTTCAGCCTTACCCCTTTCTAAAACTAGAAGACAGCTTAGGGGTTCCTGGGGAGGCCAGGGTTTGCTGCTTCTGGATCCCTAACTACAGTCTACTAGCTGGGCCTCTATATGAAACACTGAAAGGAAAAGATGATGATCTTTTTGAATAGAATCCAGAAGTGGCCTTTCAAGAATGGAAAGAGCAGTCAATTCAGACCCTTGCCCTGGAACTCCCTAATTTAGCTAAACCCTTTGACCTTTACATTCCCAGTGAAAGGTGAATCGCCATTGGAGAATTAGTGCAAAAACTGGGACCACTTGAAATGGAACAATGCAAGAATGCCATCCAGGTAGGATAAACTACAGTCACCAAGGGGCTTGGCCCACTGCCACATCTGGCCAAGATACTGGCGGTATCTAAAAACCTGGAAATCAGCAGCCCAAAAGGCCACCTCCCTCCTAAGGGAAAAGGACCCCACGTGGTGATCCTAATCACCAACCATGCCCTGAAGTTGCAGGGTTCGCTCCGTGGGCACACCGACCTCGAGTGAGGAGGCCCTCCAACTCCAACATCCAGAGAGATAACCGGGGGCAACAGGGCACCATGACGACTCGTGTGAACATCACTTGACCTGGAGTTTCTCTCATAAAACAACAAGAGTGTGTCCCAAAAGAGTAGACTACTGCTTGCAGGACTTACTGCACCCAGAGGGGAGCTAATAATCTTGGCGGGGGAACCGTATATCACACTGTCACCATAGAAAAGCCTACAGACACTGTGATGATGGTGGCCAATAAGACCGGCTGGACTCCTGTTTACTTCAAAAGGCTGTTGACTCAGTGGCCATCATGGTCCTTGATCACCACTGACCCTGGACTGTGTGGGACTTGAGCGGGCAGGGCTCTGACACCTGGTGCTGTTTGTACGTTAATTCAGGGGCCTAATTGAAGAAAGCGCAGACTACTGGTCAGAGCATCTAGGCTGGCAGAAACGGTCAGCCTAAGGTGGCCGAACAAATGTGGGGCGGGGTGAAACCGGCCCCCACAGCGTCTCTGCACATCTCTTTCCTGGACCCTTAAAGGTCATTAGAATCTATAACACTTCCAATGTTGGTGCTCAGGTGGACGAGCAGGGAGGCAGGGGTCCTGGGGACAATCAACGTCACCTGGAGGCTGCTGGGGAGAAGCTCTGACCCTCGCCCCCGGGTATGAGGACTCCCAACTCAGCACTCAGCAGTTACAGAAGAAGGGTCTGCACCCTCAGCACTCCAAGAATGAGGAACGGGACAAAAGGCAGAGGAGCGGTTTGTCCCCAGCAAAGCCCATTAAAAATCCCTGGGAGATAAAAATAGAATCTGGGCAATAAAGTCAAGTCTAACCTTTTTTATCCTTTGTGCTTTGTCTAATTTCATGTGCTCCTAGGGTCCCACATGCAGAGGTTCCACACCCGGCACTTCAGACCAGATTTCCTAGTGCAGAATGGCTGTGTCGACACCTCAGCTCCTGGGGCCCAGTGCAGACTCCGCGATATAGAGCCTGAGCTGCAGCCAACCCAGCCCTTGAGAGCTCCGCCCCCTCCCTCCCACTGACTCTGACAGGATCTCTACACAGCAGCCCAGCCCACAGCCCACGGGGTAGTGCATGCTCTCACCTCTCCATTCTCTGATCAAAATATAAAGTTTCCTTTGCTTGTGAACCAAACTCAGTCTCGATCTGTTGGCCCCAATGACACTGTGCAGGGGGACACTTGTTGGGGTCCACTCTGGAGGATCAGTAACAGAAATTGAGACTATTGTAACCTCAATGAACAGATGTGTGAGCCAAACTGTAGTTAACATAGAACAGTGTATAAGGCTCGGGTAAAATAAGATGTTTCTAACACTCCCATTTGATATTTCCATCACTTTATTATAAGCAAGTTCAGTGAAAAGGTTTGTCTTATTTGTCAGGTCAATATTAGAGAAACGAAGTGATTTCTTTCCAAGGATGTACATCTAATAATCTTGGTTAAAGCTTCAATCTTGTTTTAAATGCTTTTCCATTGAAAATGATACCTCTCTTTCAGCTCCCCCATTTCTGAGAAGTATAAAATCTTATAATTTATTATTACCAAAGGGGAAAGGTGGGAGGAGGGATAAAGTAACAGTTTGGGATTAACACATACACACTGCTATGTATAAAATAGATCATCAACAAGGAACTACTGTATAGCACAGGGAACTACACTCAACATTTTGCAATAACCTATAAGGGGAAATAATCTGAAAAAGAATAGATATTTTTATTGACATCATCTATCAATGACAGTTAAAGTGTAACCTAAGGGAAGCTGGTGGTGAGTGCTTCTGACCCTGAAGACTTCAATCATCTAAAGTTTGGACTCTGCCTACTTCCCAAGGCCCTTAATGAACATATGTGTAGCCGTAGCTTAAAAAATTCCCCAGTTTGGGTTTCGGGGAGACACTGATTTTGAAAAAGCCCTGGTGTTCTCCTTACATGAATGGGACTCTTCCTACTGCTAAAACATGTCTGTCACACCCAGAGGATGGTATACCGTCTGATTGGGAAGAGTTTGGAGAAGGCATCTCATCTCCTCATCTCCTGGTGCTCGGGTTCACCCATCCAGCGTCTTTACTAACAGTCTCCCCACTTGGAGATGGCAGCACTGTCAACATCCTGTTGCGTACAGTTTGGAATTTGTCCAGAGGATGAAGCAGAAGGATGAGGAACAATGAGAGACAAGTCCTAGGTGTTCAGACAGGCACATGTCACTCTAATTTCCAATCAGGAAGACGAATTGACCAAAGGCTAGGGTTGCCCATGGAAACAGTATAGGGCTTGAGGAAATCCCGCTGCTTTGTGGCCAGTTCCCATAAACACAAGTTGAACAATGGAACTCAGGGGCAGTAAAATTCACGAAACTGCAGAGTTGAAAATATCCATCACTGAAAAATGTCTTGAGGAAAGTCAGAGAAAGGGACTTGTAAGCAAGGGAGAATGGCAGGAAAGGGATTTGAGGAGGTAGAAAGGACTCGCCATTAAGCACAAGAAAAGGGGCTGAACATTACCAACATTGCAGTTGGCCAAAAAGGGTGTATGCGTTTTTTTCTGTATATATTCAAGAAAAGGGCATACACTTTTTTAGCCAACCAAACAGGTGGGCACTGGAAATCAATACTACAAAAGATATCACTTCGCATCAGTCAGAAGAGCCATCCTCATAAAGCGTAAACAACAGAAATGCAGGACAGGGCAAGGAGAAGAGGGAGCCCTGTGAGACTTATAGTGGAAATGTATATTGCCAACGGCCATTCTGGAGAAGTGTATTGTGTTTACTAAAGCATCTAAAAAATGAGCTACAGAGCATAGGGCACTTGCACTCATGGGCGTATATCTTGGGAAAAACAAAAATCGAGAGGACACAGGCACCCCAATGTTTACCCCCTCTCTGTTTAAAAGATCCTCGACTAGGATATAACTTAAATGTCTCTGGAGGGAAAAAATGGATAGACATGTGGTACTTAGGTAGAGTGGAATATTATTCAGCCTGGAAATCTATGAAATATGGCCAGTTGTAACAACTCCGGAGGAGTTACGTATGATCATTCTAAGTGACATAATTCAAAAAGAAAAAGACACATATCATAAGATATCACTTAAAGGTGGAATCCAAAATGGCTACACATGAAATAAATTACAAAACAAAAACATAGTCAAATATGTAGAAAACACGCATAAGGCTGATAAACGGGAAAGGTGGGGAGGGGTGAGGCATCATCCAGGAGGTTGAAATTAGCAAAGATACCATTCCAAATACCAAACTGATAATCAACAAGGCCTACACGGTAGCTAAAAGAACTGCACTCAGCACACTCAAGTCACCGGAAAAGAATATATACGACTGGTAAGAATCTGAAAAAGAATTTATTGATGTCTCTCCATACGTGGATCAAGTGGATGTACAGCAGCAAGAAACAGAGCTTTGAAAATCAGCTGTAACCAATATAGTAATAAATTGAAAAAAATAAACGACAGAGAGAAAACCTCTTACAACTTTTCCTCAGGGCCGGTGATGCAACATGGATTGAACACATCTAGACCCACAGCAGGATGAGACATAAGGCTGGAAACTGTTTGCACTAAGAGAAATGTGAGGTTGGGTGAGGAAATGCACACCCTTTAAAGTAATACTACCTGGTACCCATTCAATGGGTCCCAAATCTGCAGGTTCAAGGGATCTTCCTACAGCTAAAACATGCATGGAAAACCCAGAGGACTGTACACCATGTGATCGGGAGATATGTCTAAAATGCAGCTCATTTATCCTCTCCTGGTGCTCCTGTTCACCATTCCAGCCACGTTACTTAGAATCTCCCCACTTGGAGAATCAGCACGTTTAAACTTCTGTTTCACACATTTTGCAAATTGTGAGGAGGATGAACGGGAAGAGGGGGAACCAATGAGAGAATAGTTGTAGGGGTTTGGACGGGCACATATCACTCTAATTTCCCATTAAGAATAAGAATTGAAAAAAGGCTCAGCCCGCCTCGCCGGAGCCAAAATAGGGCCTAAAGCAATCCTGCGGGTTTGAGGTCAGCTCACAAAAGAGCAACTTAAAAAATGGAGCTCAGGGTCACTGCAATTCACAAACCTGCAGAGTTATAAATGAAAACTAACGTCCAAAAATATGTTGAGGTAAGGCAAAGAAGAGGATCTGAATGCAAGACAGAATTGCAAGAAACAGATTTCAAGAGATAGATTGGACTCGTCTTTAAAGCACATAAAAAGCGGCAGAATTTCGACAATGATGCAGTTGGCCCAAAAGGGCGTATGCGTTTTTTCCTGATTATATCCAGGAAAAAACGCATGCGCACTTTATGGGCAACGAAGCAAGCAAGCAATGCAAATGTGCACAACAAAGAAGTCTCATTTCCCACCGGTCAAAAGGGCCATCCTAAAAAATTGTAAAAACCAGAAATGTAGGACAGGCCATGGAGAACAGGGAGCCTTTATACGCTGATGGGCAGTGTGTGAACTGCCGAGAGCCACTCTGGAGAAGTGTATGGTGGTTCCTAAATCATCTAAAAAACAGAGCTACAGAGCATAGGACACTTCCAATCATGGGAGTATATCTAGGGAAGTCTAAAAATCAACAAGACACAAGCACACCACAGTTTAGGGCTACTCTGTTTACAAGAACCTCAACTTCAGTACACCTTAAATATCCCAGGAAAGAGAACAATGGATAAAGAAGATGTGGTACTTATGTACAATGGAATATCTCTTCACCATGAAATCAATGTAATAAGGCTAGTAGAAGGATAAAGAGTGGATTTAGGTCCGATAATACTACTTGAAATAAGTCAAACAGAAAAAGAAACATATCATAAGATATCACTTATAGAGGGAGGGTAAATATGGCTGCACAAGAAATGAATTACAGAACAGAACAGTGTCTCACATTTAGAAAACACACTTATGTCAGCTTAAGGGGAAAGGAGAGGTGGGGTGATGCATAAAACCAGAGTTTAAAATTAGCACAGATACCGTTCAATAAACCAAATAGGTATTAGACAAGATCTACACCTTGCTCAATGAACTGGCCTCAACACACCCTATACACCGCAGAGAAATATATCTGAGTAATAAGAATCTTAAAACCCATGTATTGATATATCTCCATAAGGGAATCAAGTGTGTGCAGAGCAGCACAAACACAGCAGTGAAAGTGAGCTAAACCCCATTATAGAAATAAATTTTAAAAACAAAACGCAGAAACAATGAAAGAGAGAAAAATTCTTACAAAATTCGCTCAGGGGCTGTGATGCAACCTGGATTGACCACATATAAACCCACAGCTGGATAAGACATAAGGCTGGACACTTGGGGCTGAGAGGATTGGTGAGCTTTGGTGAGCAACTGCCAAAAGTTTAATGCAATACTTCATGCTCCTCATTCCAGGGTCCCAACACTCCAGGTTGAAGGGAATCTTCCTACAGCTAAACCATGCCTGGGAAACTGAGCGACTGGTATACCATATGATCGGGAAAGGTTTCTAAAACGCACCTCATTTTTCCTCTCCTGGGGCTCCGGATCGACATTCCAGCCACTTTACTAACAATATCCCCACATGGAGAGTCAATGCCTTTAAGTTCTGGTATCACACAGTCTGCAGTTAGTGCGGAGGATGAATGGGAATAGGGGAAACCAGTGAGAAACTAGCTGTAGCGGTTTCAATGGGCATATGTCACTCTAATTTCACATCAGTAAGAAGAATAAAACAAAGGCACAGCAAGGTGCTCCAGAAGAAGAATAGGGCCTGAAGGAATCATGTGGTTATGAGGCAAGACCACAAAAATAAGAGCTGAAAAATGGAGCTAAGGGCCACTGCAATTCAAAAACATGCAGAGTTATAAAGGCCAACTATTTTCAAAAAATATATTGAGGTAAGGCTATGAAAAGGCATTGAAAGCAAGGCAGAATTGCAAGAAACCGATTTCAGGAGGTAGACTGGAATTGCATTTAAAGCATAGGAAAAGACGCAGAACGTCCACAATGATGCACTTGGCCAAAAAGGGCGTATGCGTTTTTTCCTGAATATATTCAGGAAAAAACGCATACGCCCTTTTTGGCCAACCAAGCAAGCTTGCAAAGGAAATCTGCACTACAATGAAGTCTCACATCCACCAGGTACAAAGGGCCATCTGATAAAAGTGTAAAATCCAGAAAGGCAGGACAGGCCATGGAGAACTGGGAGCCTTGTTATGCTGATGGGCGGGATGTAAATTGCCAAGAGCCACTCTGGAGAAGTGTATGGTGTTTCCTGAAATACCTAAAAAACAAAGCAACAGAGCCTAGGGCACTTCCACTTATGGTTCTATAGCTTAGGGAAATTAAAATCAAAAAGACACAGCCACTGCAAAGTTTGGGACTGCTCTGTTTACAAGAACCTCGTTTACGGTACAAGTTCAATACCGCAGAAAGTGGAAAATGTATAAAGAAGTTGTGGTACTTACGTACAATGCAATATCACTCAGCAATGAAATCTATGTCATCAGGCCCGTACCAGCATAATGAGTGGATTCAGGTATGATGATTCTAACTGAAATAAGTCACACAGGAAAAGAAACATCATAAGATATCACTAATACACGGAATGTAAACTTGGCTACACAGGAACTGGATTACAAAACAGAACAGGGTCTCAAATTTAGAAAACCAACTTATGCTTGCTTAAGGGGAAAGGTGAGTTGGGGTGCTGCATAAAACCAGAGATTGAAATGAGCACAGATAAAGTTCCTTAAGCCAAATATGGAATAGACAAGAGCTACTCCTTGCTCAACGAAGTGGACTCAACACCCCATATTAAACGCCTAAGAATGTACCTGACTAGTAAGTATCTTAAAACCTATGGATTGTTATGTCTCTGAAAGAGAATCAAGCGTGTGTACAGGGGCATAAACGCAGCAGTGATAGGATTGTAGAGGTTCGGTGAGCAAATGAAGACCCTTTGAAGTCATATTGCATGGTACCCATTCCACGGGTCTCAACTCTCCAGGTTTAAGGGATTCTTCCTTCAGCTTAAACATGCATGTGGAACCCAGAGTATGATCAACCGTGTGATCGGGAGACGTGTTCCAATATGTCTCAGTTCTCGTCCCCTGGTACTCGGGTGCAACATTCCAGACGCTTTACTAACACTCTCCCAACTTGGAGAGTCAGTGCCTTTAACCTCCTGTTTGGCCCAGTTTGCAATTTCTGCGGAAGATGAACAGGAATAGGGAAAACCAATGAGAGACTAGCTGGAGGTGTCTGGATGCGCAAATTTAACTCTCATTTCCCACCAGAAAGAGGAATTAACCAAAGGCTCAGCATGCCATGCCGGAACCAGATTAGGGCCTGAAGCAATCCTGCGGTGTTGCAGCCAGCTCTCAAGAAAGCGAGTTGAAGAAAGAGCTCAGGGGCACTGTAATTCACAAACCTGCAGAGTTATAAATGACAGCTATCGTCCAAAAATATACTGAAGTAAGGCTGCCAAGAGGACTTGAAAGCGGGGCAGAATTGCAGGAAACCGATTTCAGGAGGTAGACTGGAATTGCATTTAAAGCATAGGAAAAGAGGCAGAACGTCGACAATGATGCACTTGGCCAAAAAGTGCGTATGCGTTTTTTCCTGAATATATTCAGGAAAAAACGCATACGCCCTTTTTGGCCAACCAAGCAAGCTTGCAAAGGAAATCTACACTACAATGAAGTCTCACTTCCCCCCGGTCAAAAGGGCCATCTGAAAAAAGTGTAAAATGCAGAAAGGCAGGACAGGCCATGGAGAACTGGGAGCCTTGTTATGCTGATGGGCGGGATGTAAATTGCCAAGAGCCACTCGGGAGAAGTGTATGGTGTTTCCTGAAACATCTAAAAAACAAAGCAACAGAGCCTAGGGCACTTCCACTTATGGTCCTATAGCATAGGGAAATTAAAATCAAAACGACTCAGCCACCGCAAAGTTTGGGACGGCTCTGTTTACAAGAACCTCGTTTACGGTACAAGTTCAATATCGCAGAAAGTGGAAAATGGATAAAGAAGTTGTGGTACTTATGTACAATGCAATATCACTCAGCAATGAAATCTATGTCATCAGGCCCGTAGCAGCATAATGAGTGGATTCAGGTATGATGATTCTACCTGAAATAAGTCACACAGAAAAAGAAACATCATAAGATATCACTAATACACGGAATGTAAACTTGGCTACACAGGAACTGGATTACAAAACAGAACAGGGTCTCAAATTTAGAAAACCAACTTATGCTTGCTTAAGGGGAAAGGTGAGTTGGGGTGCTGCATAAAACCAGAGATTGAAATGAGCACAGATAAAGTTCCTTAAGCCAAATATGGAATAGACAAGAGCTACTCCTTGCTCAACGAAATGGACTCAACACCCCATATTAAACGCCTAAGAATGTACCTGACTAGTAAGTATCTTAAAACCTATGGATTGTTATGTCTCTGAAAGAGAATCAAGCGTGTGTACAGGGGCATAAACGCAGCAGTGATAGGATTGTAGAGGTTCAGTGAGCAAATGAAGACCCTTTGAAGTCATATTGCATGGTACCCATTCCACGGGTCTCAACTCTCCAGGTTTAAGGGATTCTTCCTTCAGCTAAAACATGCATGTGGAACCCAGAGTATGATCAACCGTGTGATCGGGAGACGTGTTCCTATATGTCTCAGTTCTCGTCCCCTGGTACTTGGGTGCAACATTCCAGACGCTTTACTAACACTCTCCCGACTTGGAGAGTCAGTGCCTTTAACCTCCTGTTTGGCCCAGTTGGCAATTTCTGCGGAAGATGAACAGGAATAAGGAGAACCAATGAGAGACTAGCTGGAGGTGTCTGGATGCGCAAATTTAACTCTCATTTCCCACCAGGAAGAGGAATTAACCAAAGGCTCAGCGTGCCGTGCCGGAACCAGATTAGGGCCTGAAGCAATCCTGCGGTGTTGCGGCCAGCTCACAAGAAAGCGAGTTGAAGAAAGGAGCTCAGGGGCACTGTAATTCAAAAACCTGCAGAGTTATAAATGACAGCTATCATCCAAAAATATACTGAAGTAATGCTGCCAAGAGGACTTGAAAGCGGGGCAGAATTGCAGGAAACCGATTTCAGGAGGTAGACTGGAATTGCATTTAAAGCATAGGAAAAGAGGCAGAACGTCCACAATGATGCACTCGGCCAAAAAGGGCGTATGCGTTTTTTCCTGAATATATTCAGGAAAAAACGCATACGCCCTTTTTGGCCAACCAAGCAAGCTTGCAAAGGAAATCTGCACTACAATGAAGTCTCACTTCCCCCAGGTCAAAAGGGCCATGTGAAAAAAGTGTAAAATGCAGAAAGGCAGGACAGGCCATGGAGAACTGGGAGCCTTGTTATGCTGATGGGCGGGATGTAAATTGCCAAGAACCACTGGGAAGAAGTGTATGGTGCTTCCTGAAACATCTAAAAAACAAAGCAGCGGAGCCTAGGGCACTTCCACTTATGGTCCTATAGCTTAGGGAAATTAAAATCAAAAAGACACAGCCACCCCAAAGTTTGGGACGGCTCTGTTTACAAGAACCTCGTTTACGGTACAAGTTCAATATCGCAGAAAGTGGAAAATGGATAAAGAAGTTGTGGTACTTACGTACAATGCAATATCACTCAGCAATGAAATCTATGTCATCAGGCCCGTAGCAGCATAATGAGTGGATTCAGGTATGATGATTCTAACTGAAATAAGTCACACAGAAAAAGAAACATCATAAGATATCACTAATACACGGAATGTAAACTTGGCTACACAGGAACTGGATTACAAAACAGAACAGGGTCTCAAATTTAGAAAACCAACTTATGCTTGCTTAAGGGGAAAGGTGAGTTGGGGTGCTGCATAAAACCAGAGATTGAAATGAGCACAGATAAAGTTCCTTCAGCCAAATATGGAATAGACAAGAGCTACTCCTTGCTCAACGAAATGGACTCAACACCCCATATTAAACGCCTAAGAATGTACCTGACTAGTAAGTATCTTAAAACCTATGGATTGCTATGTCTCTGAAAGAGAATCAAGCGTGTGTACAGGGGCATAAACGCAGCAGTGATAGGATTGGAGAGGTTCGGTGAGCAAATGAAGACCCTTTGAAGTCATATTGCATGGTACCCATTCCACGGGTCTCAACTCTCCAAGTTTAAGGGATTCTTCCTTCAGCTAAAAGATGCATGTGTAACCCAGAGTATGATAAACCGTGTGATCGGGAGACGTGTTCCTATATATCTCAGTTTTCGTCCCCTGGTACTTGGGTGCAACATTACAGATGCTTTACTAACACTCTCCCGACTTGGAGAGTCAGTGCCTTTAACTTCCTGTTTGGCCCAGTTTTCAATTTCTGCGGAAGATGAACAGGAATAGGGAGAACCAATGAGAGACTAGCTGGAGGTGTCTGGACGGGCAAATTTAACTCTCATTTCCCACCAGGAAGAGGAATTATCCAAAGGCTCAGCGTGCCGTGCCGGAACCAGATTAGGGCCTGAAGCAATCCTGCGGTGTTGCGGCCAGCTCACAAGAAAGCGAGTTGAAGAAAGGAGCTCAGGGGCACTGTAATTCACAAACCTGCAGAGTTATAAATGACAGCTATCGTCCAAAAATATACTGAAGTAAGGCTGCCAAGAGGACTTGAAAGCGGGGCAGAATTGCAGGAAACCGATTTCAGGAGGTAGACTGGAATTGCATTTAAAGCATAGGAAAAGAGGCAGAACGTCCACAATGATGCACTCGGCCAAAAAGGGCGTATGCGTTTTTTCCTGAATATATTCAGGAAAAAACGCATACGCCCTTTTTGGCCAACCAAGCAAGCTTGCAAAGGAAATCTGCACTACAATGAAGTCTCACTTCCCCCAGGTCAAAAGGGCCATGTGAAAAAAGTGTAAAATGCAGAAAGGCAGGACAGGCCATGGAGAACTGGGAGCCTTGTTATGCTGATGGGCGGGATGTAAATTGCCAAGAACCACTGGGAAGAAGTGTATGGTGTTTCCTGAAACATCTAAAAAACAAAGCAGCGGAGCCTAGGGCACTTCCACTTATGGTCCTATAGCTTAGGGAAATTAAAATCAAAAAGACACAGCCACCCCAAAGTTTGGGACGGCTCTGTTTACAAGAACCTAGTTTACGGTACAAGCTCAATATCGCAGAAAGTGAAAAATGGATAAAGAAGTTGTGGTACTTACGTACAATGCAATATCACTCAGCAATGAAATCTATGTCATCAGGCCCGTAGCAGCATAATGAGTGGATTCAGGTATGATGATTCTAACTGAAATAAGTCACACAGAAAAAGAAACATCATAAGATGTCACTAATACACCGAATGTAAACTTGGCTACACAGGAACTGGATTACAAAACAGAACAGGGTCTCAAATTTAGAAAACCAACTTATGCTTGCTTAAGGGGAAATGTGAGTTGGGGTGCTGCATAAAACCAGAGTTTGAAATGAGCACAGATAAAGTTCCTTAAGCCAAATATGTAATAGACAAGACCTACCCCTTGCTCAACGAAATGGTCTCAACAGTGAGGTATCACCTCACACCTGATAGAATGGGCATCATTAGAAAATCTACAAACAAAAAATGCTGGAAAGGGTGTGGAGAAAAGGAACCCTCTTCCACTATTGTTGGGAATATAAATTGATACAGTCACTATGGAGAACAATATGATGTTTCTTAAGAAACTAACAGTAGAATTACCATATGATACAGCAATTCCAGTACTGGACATATAGCCAGACAAAACCATAAATCAAAAAGAGACATTCACCGCAATGTTCATTGCATCACTATTTACAATATCGAGGTAATGGAAGCAACCTAAATGCCCACAGACAGACGAATGCATAAAGCTGTGGTACATATATAAAATGGAATATTACTAAGCCATGAAAAGGAATGAAATTGGGTCATTTGTAGAGACGTCGATGGATCTAGAGACTGTCATACAGAGTGAAGTAAGTCAGAAAGAGAAAAACAAATCTTGTATATTCATGCATATATGTGGAACCTAGAAAAACTGTACAGATTAACCATTTTGCAAGGCATAAATAGAGCAACAGATGTAGACAACAAACGTATGGACAACAAGGGGGGAAAGCTGTTGGGGGAGTGGTGGTGGGAGGAGTTGAGAGACTGGGATTGGCATGTATACATTTATATGTATAAAATAGATAACCAATAAGAACCTGCTGTATAAAAATATAAAATAAAATTCAAAATTAAAAAGAAATAAAATTTAAAAAATAAAACAGAAAAAACAATTATTCCCTTCACATACATGTATTTATATGAATAAATTATTTCCATGCTTCTATCTGTAAATACAAAAAAGAAGAATAAAATCTACCTTGAACCAAAAACGAAAAAGAGAAAAAAAACACAGAACCCACCAGTTCCACAGAGGAAAACCGTATCAGGGCACTTGCTCCAGTTGTAAACAATTCTGAAGTTGGTCAGTGGTGGGGAATCGTCTCCCATTCAGCCAGCAGCCCCCACGCAACAAGCGTCCTCATTGCAAAGCTGGGGCACCGTGCCGAGGCATCTGTGAGTAAACGTGAGCTGAGCCCCAGGCCAGTTGCTGCTGAACTATTCCCACCCGTCCCAGGTAAAACACCTGAATATATACAAGGACTTGAAAGCCTAGAGGAAGGGCCATAGAGCCACACGAGTGACAGCATGCCGGCCGACTTGGTGCCTGCAGGCCAGCCAGGATGGTCCTGGCCCTGGGTGCTCTTCTGGAAGATTTCCATTTCCCTGCCTGAGATACCCGTCCTGTCCCTGCCCCCACTGCTTTTTTCCTTCCTCACCTCTGCCCAGGGAGAAATTCCAGCAGCAGGTATGGGTGACACATCCTCTTCTTTAGCAGGTGGCAGCCTGGCAACTGCTGCAGAAAGTCCAGCAGAGCCCCACTCACACTGGGCCACCCACAAAGCCGTGGCCTCTCACTGCCTCCCACCAGCCCAGCCCCGAGACTGCTGACAGGGCAGAGAAAATGGCTCAGGCATGGCTGCAGGGGCTCTTGCTGCCTGGAGTGGTATTTATATTGATCTCAACCCAGGCACACCTGGGGAGGGCTGGCCGGCAGGTAAGGCTGCCCAGCTCAGCCAATCATCACCCCTCAGGGGCTCACAGTTGCAGAAAATGGAACTTGCTGAACCGGCCAGGTCCAAGGAACAGGTGTGGGCTCCTGAGAGTCAGGATAGACAAGGGGCTGCAGCTTTGGGTTGTTTTCTAATCATTTTATCTGGCCCATGAGTGGGAGACAACTTCAAGAAAACCCTCTCTTAATGAGAGGAACCCAGGAGTCAGGGAGAGGAGGGGTGGGTGGTGGTTGGAGACAGAGGCCTGGTGCCCCGGGTGCAGTGGAAGTCTCTGGAAGACCAGGTGGAGGGAGGCCGCACAGAGTGATGCCCAGGGTCACAGACCTGTCACAGCTGCTGTTTGTTAGTTCAAGTCCTGCTCTGAGGTGCTCTGTGTCAGCTCTGAGTGACAGGTGAGCTGGGGGTGCTCTGCAATGAGGGCTATGTGCACAGTTCCTGTGTGCCCAGCCCTGCCACGGTACCTGCAAGGGTAACTCTGTATCCTGGGAGGGGCCTGACCACCAGAGCCCCGTGGGCTGGGGTGGGGGTGGGGTACCTGCCCAGGTGAGCTCCATATTCTGGGATTGGTGTGACCACGAGTGCCCCATGGGCTGCTGGGGACCTGGTAAAGGATGTCAGGACAGTCAGTGAAGCCACCGAGGATATACCTCCAGTTGCTCCTAATTCCTACACCCTGCTGGTCATTCTACCAACCACCAGGACATGGTATTCTGTATTAGTCTTCAATGATGCCTTCTTTTGTATTCCATTAGTCCCAGAGTCACAAGAAATTTTGGCTTGTGAGTGGCAGGACTCAACATACAAATAAAACAATACTTACGGGCCGTCTTGCCCCAAGGGTGCAAATATTCCCACACCATCTTTGGGGAAACCTTAGCTAAAGACCTAAAAGTTCTACCTCTGGAAAAGGAAACCCTCCTTCAGTACGCAGATGACATTCTGATTGCCAGCCCTACTAAGGAGGCCTCTGAACTACCAAGCCAATAAAGGATAGAAGTTGTCCAAGAAAAAGCTCAAATATCACAGACTGCGGTGACCTGCCTGGGCTTCATTCTCACAGAAGGTCGGAGAAGCCCATCCCAGGAAAGGGAAGAAACCATTTTCAGCCTTACCCCTTTCTAAAACTAGAAGACAGCTTAGGGGTTCCTGGGGAGGCCAGGGTTTGCTGCTTCTGGATCCCTAACTACAGTCTACTAGCTGGGCCTCTATATGAAACACTGAAAGGAAAAGATGATGATCTTTTTGAATAGAATCCAGAAGTGGCCTTTCAAGAATGGAAAGAGCAGTCAATTCAGACCCTTGCCCTGGAACTCCCTAATTTAGCTAAACCCTTTGACCTTTACATTCCCAGTGAAAGGTGAATCGCCATTGGAGAATTAGTGCAAAAACTGGGACCACTTGAAATGGAACAATGCAAGAATGCCATCCAGGTAGGATAAACTACAGTCACCAAGGGGCTTGGCCCACTGCCACATCTGGCCAAGATACTGGCGGTATCTAAAAACCTGGAAATCAGCAGCCCAAAAGGCCACCTCCCTCCTAAGGGAAAAGGACCCCACGTGGTGATCCTAATCACCAACCATGCCCTGAAGTTGCAGGGTTCGCTCCGTGGGCACACCGACCTCGAGTGAGGAGGCCCTCCAACTCCAACATCCAGAGAGATAACCGGGGGCAACAGGGCACCATGACGACTCGTGTGAACATCACTTGACCTGGAGTTTCTCTCATAAAACAACAAGAGTGTGTCCCAAAAGAGTAGACTACTGCTTGCAGGACTTACTGCACCCAGAGGGGAGCTAATAATCTTGGCGGGGGAACCGTATATCACACTGTCACCATAGAAAAGCCTACAGACACTGTGATGATGGTGGCCAATAAGACCGGCTGGACTCCTGTTTACTTCAAAAGGCTGTTGACTCAGTGGCCATCATGGTCCTTGATCACCACTGACCCTGGACTGTGTGGGACTTGAGCGGGCAGGGCTCTGACACCTGGTGCTGTTTGTACGTTAATTCAGGGGCCTAATTGAAGAAAGCGCAGACTACTGGTCAGAGCATCTAGGCTGGCAGAAACGGTCAGCCTAAGGTGGCCGAACAAATGTGGGGCGGGGTGAAACCGGCCCCCACAGCGTCTCTGCACATCTCTTTCCTGGACCCTTAAAGGTCATTAGAATCTATAACACTTCCAATGTTGGTGCTCAGGTGGACGAGCAGGGAGGCAGGGGTCCTGGGGACAATCAACGTCACCTGGAGGCTGCTGGGGAGAAGCTCTGACCCTCGCCCCCGGGTATGAGGACTCCCAACTCAGCACTCAGCAGTTACAGAAGAAGGGTCTGCACCCTCAGCACTCCAAGAATGAGGAACGGGACAAAAGGCAGAGGAGCGGTTTGTCCCCAGCAAAGCCCATTAAAAATCCCTGGGAGATAAAAATAGAATCTGGGCAATAAAGTCAAGTCTAACCTTTTTTATCCTTTGTGCTTTGTCTAATTTCATGTGCTCCTAGGGTCCCACATGCAGAGGTTCCACACCCGGCACTTCAGACCAGATTTCCTAGTGCAGAATGGCTGTGTCGACACCTCAGCTCCTGGGGCCCAGTGCAGACTCCGCGATATAGAGCCTGAGCTGCAGCCAACCCAGCCCTTGAGAGCTCCGCCCCCTCCCTCCCACTGACTCTGACAGGATCTCTACACAGCAGCCCAGCCCACAGCCCACGGGGTAGTGCATGCTCTCACCTCTCCATTCTCTGATCAAAATATAAAGTTTCCTTTGCTTGTGAACCAAACTCAGTCTCGATCTGTTGGCCCCAATGACACTGCGCAGGGGGACACTTGTTGGGGTCCACTCTGGAGGATCAGTAACAGAAATTGAGACTATTGTAACCTCAATGAACAGATGTGTGAGCCAAACTGTAGTTAACATAGAACAGTGTATAAGGCTCGGGTAAAATAAGATGTTTCTAACACTCCCATTTGATATTTCCATCACTTTATTATAAGCAAGTTCAGTGAAAAGGTTTGTCTTATTTGTCAGGTCAATATTAGAGAAACGAAGTGATTTCTTTCCAAGGATGTACATCTAATAATCTTGGTTAAAGCTTCAATCTTGTTTTAAATGCTTTTCCATTGAAAATGATACCTCTCTTTCAGCTCCCCCATTTCTGAGAAGTATAAAATCTTATAATTTATTATTACCAAAGGGGAAAGGTGGGAGGAGGGATAAAGTAACAGTTTGGGATTAACACATACACACTGCTATGTATAAAATAGATCATCAACAAGGAACTACTGTATAGCACAGGGAACTACACTCAACATTTTGCAATAACCTATAAGGGGAAATAATCTGAAAAAGAATAGATATTTTTATTGACATCATCTATCAATGACAGTTAAAGTGTAACCTAAGGGAAGCTGGTGGTGAGTGCTTCTGACCCTGAAGACTTCAATCATCTAAAGTTTGGACTCTGCCTACTTCCCAAGGCCCTTAATGAACATATGTGTAGCCGTAGCTTAAAAAATTCCCCAGTTTGGGTTTCGGGGAGACACTGATTTTGAAAAAGCCCTGGTGTTCTCCTTACATGAATGGGACTCTTCCTACTGCTAAAACATGTCTGTCACACCCAGAGGATGGTATACCGTCTGATTGGGAAGAGTTTGGAGAAGGCATCTCATCTCCTCATCTCCTGGTGCTCGGGTTCACCCATCCAGCGTCTTTACTAACAGTCTCCCCACTTGGAGATGGCAGCACTGTCAACATCCTGTTGCGTACAGTTTGGAATTTGTCCAGAGGATGAAGCAGAAGGATGAGGAACAATGAGAGACAAGTCCTAGGTGTTCAGACAGGCACATGTCACTCTAATTTCCAATCAGGAAGACGAATTGACCAAAGGCTAGGGTTGCCCATGGAAACAGTATAGGGCTTGAGGAAATCCCGCTGCTTTGTGGCCAGTTCCCATAAACACAAGTTGAACAATGGAACTCAGGGGCAGTAAAATTCACGAAACTGCAGAGTTGAAAATATCCATCACTGAAAAATGTCTTGAGGAAAGTCAGAGAAAGGGACTTGTAAGCAAGGGAGAATGGCAGGAAAGGGATTTGAGGAGGTAGAAAGGACTCGCCATTAAGCACAAGAAAAGGGGCTGAACATTGCCAACATTGCAGTTGGCCAAAAAGGGTGTATGCGTTTTTTTCTGTATATATTCAAGAAAAGGGCATACACTTTTTTAGCCAACCAAACAGGTGGGCACTGGAAATCAATACTACAAAAGATATCACTTCGCATCAGTCAGAAGAGCCATCCTCATAAAGCATAAACAACAGAAATGCAGGACAGGGCAAGGAGAAGAGGGAGCCCTGTGAGACTTATAGTGGAAATGTATATTGCCAACGGCCATTCTGGAGAAGTGTATTGTGTTTACTAAAGCATCTAAAAAATGAGCTACAGAGCATAGGGCACTTGCACTCATGGGCGTATATCTTGGGAAAAACAAAAATCGAGAGGACACAGGCACCCCAATGTTTACCCCCTCTCTGTTTAAAAGATCCTCGACTAGGATATAACTTAAATGTCTCTGGAGGGAAAAAATGGATAGACATGTGGTACTTAGGTAGAGTGGAATATTATTCAGCCTGGAAATCTATGAAATATGGCCAGTTGTAACAACTCCGGAGGAGTTACGTATGATCATTCTAAGTGACATAATTCAAAAAGAAAAAGACACATATCATAAGATATCACTTAAAGGTGGAATCCAAAATGGCTACACATGAAATAAATTACAAAACAAAAACATAGTCAAATATGTAGAAAACACGCATAAGGCTGCTAAACGGGAAAGGTGGGGAGGGGTGAGGCATCATCCAGGAGGTTGAAATTAGCAAAGATACCATTCCAAATACCAAACTGATAATCAACAAGGCCTACACGGTAGCTAAAAGAACTGCACTCAGCACACTCAAGTCACCGGAAAAGAATATATACGACTGGTAAGAATCTGAAAAAGAATTTATTGATGTCTCTCCATACGTGGATCAAGTGGATGTACAGCAGCAAGAAACAGAGCTTTGAAAATCAGCTGTAACCAATATAGTAATAAATTGAAAAAAATAAACGACAGAGAGAAAACCTCTTACAACTTTTCCTCAGGGCCGGTGATGCAACATGGATTGAACACATCTAGACCCACAGCAGGATGAGACATAAGGCTGGAAACTGTTTGCACTAAGAGAAATGTGAGGTTGGGTGAGGAAATGCACACCCTTTAAAGTAATACTACCTGGTACCCATTCAATGGGTCCCAAATCTGCAGGTTCAAGGGATCTTCCTACAGCTAAAACATGCATGGAAAACCCAGAGGACTGTACACCATGTGATCGGGAGATGTGTCTAAAATGCAGCTCATTTATCCTCTCCTGGTGCTCCTGTTCACCATTCCAGCCACGTTACTTAGAATCTCCCCACTTGGAGAATCAGCACGTTTAAACTTCTGTTTCACACATTTTGCAAATTGTGAGGAGGATGAACGGGAAGAGGGGGAACCAATGAGAGAATAGTTGTAGGGGTTTGTACGGGCACATATCACTCTAATTTCCCATTAAGAATAAGAATTGAAAAAAGGCTCAGCCCGCCTCGCCGGAGCCAAAATAGGGCCTAAAGCAATCCTGCGGGTTTGAGGTCAGCTCACAAAAGAGCAACTTAAAAAATGGAGCTCAGGGTCACTGCAATTCACAAACCTGCAGAGTTATAAATGAAAACTAACGTCCAAAAATATGTTGAGGTAAGGCAAAGAAGAGGATCTGAATGCAAGACAGAATTGCAAGAAACAGATTTCAAGAGATAGATTGGACTCGTCTTTAAAGCACATAAAAAGCGGCAGAATTTCGACAATGATGCAGTTGGCCCAAAAGGGCGTATGCGTTTTTTCCTGATTATAGCCAGGAAAAAACGCATGCGCACTTTATGGGCAACGAAGCAAGCAAGCAATGCAAATGTGCACAACAAAGAAGTCTCATTTCCCACCGGTCAAAAGGGCCATCCTAAAAAATTGTAAAAACCAGAAATGTAGGACAGGCCATGGAGAACAGGGAGCCTTTATACGCTGATGGGCAGTGTGTGAACTGCCGAGAGCCACTCTGGAGAAGTGTATGGTGGTTCCTAAATCATCTAAAAAACAGAGCTACAGAGCATAGGACACTTCCAATCATGGGAGTATATCTAGGGAAGTCTAAAAATCAACAAGACACAAGCACACCACAGTTTAGGGCTACTCTGTTTACAAGAACCTCAACTTCAGTACACCTTAAATATCCCAGGAAAGAGAACAATGGATAAAGAAGATGTGGTACTTATGTACAATGGAATATCTCTTCACCATGAAATCAATGTAATAAGGCTAGTAGAAGGATAAAGAGTGGATGTAGGTCCGATAATACTACTTGAAATAAGTCAAACAGAAAAAGAAACATATCATAAGATATCACTTATAGAGGGAGGGTAAATATGGCTGCACAAGAAATGAATTACAGAACAGAACAGTGTCTCACATTTAGAAAACACACTTATGTCAGCTTAAGGGGAAAGGAGAGGTGGGGTGATGCATAAAACCAGAGTTTAAAATTAGCACAGATACCGTTCAATAAACCAAATAGGTATTAGACAAGATCTACACCTTGCTCAATGAACTGGCCTCAACACACCCTATACACCGCAGAGAAATATATCTGAGTAATAAGAATCTTAAAACCCATGTATTGATATATCTCCATAAGGGAATCAAGTGTGTGCAGAGCAGCACAAACACAGCAGTGAAAGTGAGCTAAACCCCATTATAGAAATAAATTTTAAAAACAAAACGCAGAAACAATGAAAGAGAGAAAAATTCTTACAAAATTCGCTCAGGGGCTGTGATGCAACCTGGATTGACCACATATAAACCCACAGCTGGATAAGACATAAGGCTGGACACTTGGGGCTGAGAGGATTGGTGAGCTTTGGTGAGCAACTGCCAAAAGTTTAATGCAATACTTCATGCTACTCATTCCAGGGTCCCAACACTCCAGGTTGAAGGGAATCTTCCTACAGCTAAACCATGCCTGGGAAACTGAGCGACTGGTATACCATATGATCGGGAAAGGTTTCTAAAACGCACCTCATTTTTCCTCTCCTGGGGCTCCGGATCGACATTCCAGCCACTTTACTAACAATATCCCCACATGGAGAGTCAATGCCTTTAAGTTCTGGTATCACACAGTCTGCAGTTAGTGCGGAGGATGAATGGGAATAGGGGAAACCAGTGAGAAACTAGCTGTAGCGGTTTCAATGGGCATATGTCACTCTAATTTCACATCAGTAAGAAGAATAAAACAAAGACACAGCAAGGTGCTCCAGAAGAAGAATAGGGCCTGAAGGAATCATGTGGTTATGAGGCAAGACCACAAAAATAAGAGCTGAAAAATGGAGCTAAGGGCCACTGCAATTCAAAAACATGCAGAGTTATAAAGGCCAACTATTTTCAAAAAATATATTGAGGTAAGGCTATGAAAAGGCATTGAAAGCAAGGCAGAATTGCAGGAAACCGATTTCAGGAGGTAGACTGGAATTGCATTTAAAGCATAGGAAAAGACGCAGAACGTCCACAATGATGCACTTGGCCAAAAAGGGCGTATGCGTTTTTTCCTGAATATATTCAGGAAAAAACGCATACGCCCTTTTTGGCCAACCAAGCAAGCTTGCAAAGGAAATCTGCACTACAATGAAGTCTCACTTCCCCCCGGTCAAAAGGGCCATCTGAAAAAAGTGTAAAATCCAGAAAGGCAGGACAGGCCATGGAGAACTGGGAGCCTTGTTATGCTGATGGGCGGGATGTAAATTGCCAACAGCCACTCGGGAGAGGTGTATGGTGTTTCCTGAAACATCTAAAAAACAAAGCAACAGAGCCTAGGGCACTTCCACTTATGGTCCTATAGCTTAGGGAAATTAAAATCAAAAAGACACAGCCACCCCAAAGTTTGGGACGGCTCTGTTTACAAGAACCTCGTTTACGGTACAAGTTCAATAGCGCAGAAAGTGAAAAATGGATAAAGAAGTTCTGGTACTTACGTACAATGCAATATCACTCAGCAATGAAATCTATGTCATCAGGCCCGTAGCAGCATAATGAGTGGATTCAGGTATGATGATTCTAACTGAAATAAGTCACACAGAAAAAGAAACATCATAAGATATCACTAATACACGGGATGTAAACTTGGCTACACAGGAACTGGATTACAAAACAGAACAGGGTCTCAAATTTAGAAAACCAACTTATGCTTGCTTAAGGGGAAAGGTGAGTTGGGGTGCTGCATCAAACCAGAGATTGAAATGAGCACAGATAAAGTTCCTTAAGCCAAATATGGAATAGACAAGAACTACTCCTTGCTCAACGAAATGGACTCAACACCCCATATTAAACGCCTAAGAATGTACCTGACTAGTAAGTATCTTAAAACCTATGGATTGCTATGTCTCTGAAAGAAAATCAAGCGTGTGTACAGGGGCATAAACGCAGCAGTGATAGGATTGGAGAGGTTCGGTGAGCAAATGAAGACCGTTTGAAGTCATATTGCATGGTACCCATTCCACGGGTCTCAACTCTCCAGGTTTAAGGGATTCTGCGTTCAGGTAAAACATGCACGTGGAACCCAGAGTATGATCAACCGTGTGATCGGGAGACGTGTTCCAATATGTCTCAGTTCTCGTCCCCTGGTACTCGGGTGCAACATTCCACACGCTTTACTAACACTCTCCCGACTTGGAGAGTCAGTGCCTTTAACCTCCTGTTTGGCCCATTTGCAATTTCTGAGGAAGATGAACAGGAATAGGGAGAACCAATGAGAGACTAGCTGGAGGTGTCTGGACGGGCAAATTTAACTCTCATTTCCCACCAGGAAGAGGAATTAACCAAAGGCTCAGCGTGCCGTGCCGGAACCAGATTAGGGCCTGAAGCAATCCTGTGGTGTTGCGGCCAGCTCACAAGAAAGCGAGTTGAAGAAAGGAGCTCAGGGGCACTGTAATTCACAAACCTGCAGAGTTATAAATGACAGCTATCGTCCAAAAATATACTGAAGTAAGGCTGCCAAGAGGACTTGAAAGCGGGGCAGAATTGCAGGAAACCGATTTCAGGAGGTAGACTGGAATTGCATTTAAAGCATAGGAAAAGAGGCAGAACGTCCACAATGATGCGCTTGGCCAAAAAGGGCGTATGCGTTTTTTCCTGAATATATTCAGGAAAAAACGCATACGCCCTTTTTGGCCAACCAAGCAAGCTTGCAAAGGAAATCTGCACTACAATGATGTCTCACTTCACCCCGGTCAAAAGGGCCATCTGAAAAAAGTGTAAAATCCAGAAAGGCAGGACAGGCCATGGAGAACTGGGAGCCTTGTTATGCTGATGGGCGGGATGTAAATTGCCAACAGCCACTCGGGAGAGGTGTATGGTGTTTCCTGAAACATCTAAAAAACAAAGCAACAGAGCCTAGGGCACTTCCACTTATGGTCCTATAGCTTAGGGAAATTAAAATCAAAAAGACACAGCCACCCCAAAGTTTGGGACGGCTCTGTTTACAAGAACCTCGTTTACGGTACAAGTTCAATATCGCAGAAAGTGAAAAATGGATAAAGAAGTTCTGGTACTTACGTACAATGCAATATCACTCAGCAATGAAATCTATGTCATCAGGCCCGTAGCAGCATAATGAGTGGATTCAGGTATGATGATTCTAACTGAAATAAGTCACACAGAAAAAGAAACATCATAAGATATCACTAATACACGGAATGTAAACTTGGATACACAGGAACTGCATTACAAAACAGAACAGGGTCTCAAATTTAGAAAACCAACTTATGCTTGCTTAAGGGGAAAGGTGAGTTGGGGTGCTGCATAAAACCAGAGATTGAAATGAGCACAGATAAAGTTCCTTAAGCCAAATATAGAATAGACAAGAACTACTCCTTGCTCAACGAAATGGACTCAACACCCCATATTAAACGCCTAAGAATGTACCTGACTAGTAAGTATCTTAAAACCTATGCACTGCTATGTCTCTGAAAGAAAATCAAGCATGTGTACAGGGGCATAAACGCAGCAGTGATAGGATTGGAGAGGTTCGGTGAGCAAATGAAGACCCTTTGAAGTCATATTGCATGGTACCCATTCCACGGGTCTCAACTCTCCAGGTTTAAGGGATTCTTCCTTCAGCTAAAACATGCACGTGGAACCCAGAGTATGATCAACCGTGTGATCGGGAGACGTGTTCCAATATGTCTCAGTTCTCGTCCCCTGGTACTCGGGTGCAACATTCCAGACGCTTTACTAACACTCTCCCGACTTGGAGAGTCAGTGCCTTTAACCTCCTGTTTGGCCCAGTTTGCAATTTCTGCGGAAGATGAACAGGAATAGGGAGAACCAATGAGAGACTAGCTGGAGGTGTCTGGACGGGCAAATTTAACTCTCATTTCCCACCAGGAAGAGGAATTAACCAAAGGCTCAGCGTGCCGTGCCGGAACCAGATTAGGGCCTGAAGCAATCCTGCGGTGTTGCGGCCAGCTCACAAGAAAGCGAGTTGAAGAAAGGAGCTCAGGGGCACTGTAATTCACAAACCTGCAGAGTTATAAATGACAGCTATCGTCCAAAAATATACTGAAGTAAGGCTGCCAAGAGGACTTGAAAGCGGGGCAGAATTGCAGGAAACCGATTTCAGGAGGTAGACTGGAATTGCATTTAAAGCATAGGAAAAGAGGCAGAACGTCCACAATGATGCACTTGGCCAAAAAGGGCGTATGCATTTTTTCCTGAATATATTCAGGAAAAAACGCATACGCACTTTTTGGCCAACCAAGCAAGCTTGCAAAGGAAATCTGCACTACAATGAAGTCTCACTTCCCCCCGGTCAAAAGGGCCATCTGAAAAAAGTGTAAAATCCAGAAAGGCAGGACAGGCCATGGAGAACTGGGAGCCTTGTTATGCTGATGGGCGGGATGTAAATTGCCAACAGCCACTCGGGAGAGGTGTATGGTGTTTCCTGAAACATCTAAAAAACAAAGCAACAGAGCCTAGGGCACTTCCACTTATGGTCCTATAGCTTAGGGAAATTAAAATCAAAAAGACACAGCCACCCCAAAGTTTGGGACGGCTCTGTTTACAAGAACCTCGTTTACGGTACAAGTTCAATACCGCAGAAAGTGGAAAATGTATAAAGAAGATGTGGTACTTACGTACAATGCAATATCACTCAGCAATGAAATCTATGTCATCAGGCCCGTACCAGCATAATGAGTGGATTCAGGTATGATGATTCTAACTGAAATAAGTCACACAGAAAAAGAAACATCATAAGATATCACTAATACACGGAATGTAAACTTGGCTACACAGGAACTGGATTACAAAACAGAACAGGGTCTCAAATTTAGAAAACCAACTTATGCTTGCTTAAGGGGAAAGGTGAGTTGGGGTGCTGCATAAAACCAGAGATTGAAATGAGCACAGATAAAGTTCCTTAAGCCAAATATGGAATAGACAAGAGCTACTCCTTGCTCAACGAAGTGGACTCAACACCCCATATTAAACGCCTAAGAATGTACCTGACTAGTAAGTATCTTAAAACCTATGGATTGCTATGTCTCTGAAAGAGAATCAAGCGTGTGTACAGGGGCATAAACGCAGCAGTGATAGGATTGGAGAGGTTCGGTGAGCAAATGAAGACCGTTTGAAGTCATATTGCATGGTACCCATTCCACGGGTCTCAACTCTCCAGGTTTAAGGGATTCTTCCTTCAGCTTAAACATGCATGTGGAACCCAGAGTATGATCAACCGTGTGATCGGGAGACGTGTTCCAATATGTCTCAGTTCTCGTCCCCTGGTACTCGGGTGCAACATTCCAGACGCTTTACTAACACTCTCCCGACTTGGAGAGTCAGTGCCTTTAACCTCCTGTTTGGCCCAGTTTGCAATTTCTGCGGAAGATGAACAGGAATAGGGAGAACCAATGAGAGACTAGCTGGAGGTGTCTGGATGCGCAAATTTAACTCTCATTTCCCACCAGAAAGAGGAATTAACCAAAGGCTCAGCATGCCATGCCGGAACCAGATTAGGGCCTGAAGCAATCCTGCGGTGTTGCAGCCAGCTCACAAGAAAGCGAGTTGAAGAAAGGAGCTCAGGGGCACTGTAATTCACAAACCTGCAGAGTTATAAATGACAGCTATCGTCCAAAAATATACTGAAGTAAGGCTGCCAAGAGGACTTGAAAGCGGGGCAGAATTGCAGGAAACCGATTTCAGGAGGTAGACTGGAATTGCATTTAAAGCATAGGAAAAGAGACAGAACGTCCACAATGATGCACTTGGCCAAAAAGGGCGTATGTGTTTTTTCCTGAATATATTCAAGAAAAAACGCATACGCACTTTTTGGCCAACCAAGCAAGCTTGCAAAGGAAATCTGCACTACAATGAAGTCTCACTTCCCCCAGGTAAAAAGGGCCATCTGAAAAAAGTGTAAAATCCAGAAAGGCAGGACAGGCCATGGAGAACTGGGAGCCTTGTTATGCTGATGGGCGGGATGTAAATTGCCAAGAGCCACTCTGGAGAAGTGTATGGTGTTTCCTGAAACATCTAAAAAACAAAGCAACGGAGCCTAGGGCAGTTCCACTTATGGTCCTATAGCTTAGGGAAATTAAAATCAAAAAGACACAGCCACCGCAAAGTTTGGGACGGCTCTGCTTACAAGAACCTCGTTTCCGGTACAAGTTTAATATCGCAGAAAGTGGAAAATGGATAAAGAAGTTGTGGTACTTACGTACAATGCAATATCACTCAGCAATGAAATCTATGTCATCAGGCCCGTAGCAGCATAATGAGTGGATTCAGGTATGATGATTCTAACTGAAATAAGTCACACAGAAAAAGAAACATCATAAGATATCACTAATACACGGAATGTAAACTTGGCTACACAGGAACTGGATTACAAAACAGAACAGGGTCTCAAATTTAGAAAACCAACTTATGCTTGCTTAAGGGGAAAGGTGAGTTGGGGTGCTTCATAAATCCAGAGATTGAAATGAGCACAGATAAAGTTCCTTAAGCCAAATATGGAATAGACAAGAGCTACTCCTTGCTCAACGAAATGGACTCAACACCCCATATTAAACGCCTAAGAATGTACCTGACTAGTAAGTATCTTAAAACCTATGGATTGCTATGTCTCTGAAAGAGAATCAAGCGTGTGTACAGGGGCATAAACGCAGCAGTGATAGGATTGGAGAGGTTCGGTGAGCAAATGAAGACCCTTTGAAGTCATATTGCATGGTACCCATTCCACGGGTCTCAACTCTCCAGGTTTAAGGGATTCTTCCTTCAGCTAAAACATGCACGTGGAACCCAGAGTATGATCAACCGTGTGATCGGGAGACGTGTTCCAATATGTCTCAGTTCTCGTCCCCTGGTACTCGGGTGCAACATTCCAGACGCTTTACTAACACTCTCCCGACTTGGAGAGTCAGTGCCTTTAACCTCCTGTTTGGCCCAGTTTGCAATTTCTGCGGAAGATGAACAGGAATAGGGAGAACCAATGAGAGACTAGCTGGAGGTGTCTGGACGGGCAAATTTAACTCTCATTTCCCACCAGGAAGAGGAATTAACCAAAGGCTCAGCGTGCCGTGCCGGAACCAGATTAGGGCCTGAAGCAATCCTGCGGTGTTGCGGCCAGCTCACAAGAAAGCGAGTTGAAGAAAGGAGCTCAGGGGCACTGTAATTTACAAACCTGCAGAGTTATAAATGACAGCTATCGTCCAAAAATATACTGAAGTAAGGCTGCCAAGAGGACTTGAAAGCGGGGCAGAATTGCAGGAAACCGATTTCAGGAGGTAGACTGGAATTGCATTTAAAGCATAGGAAAAGAGGCAGAACGTCCACAATGATGCACTTGGCCAAAAAGGGCGTATGCGTTTTTTCCTGAATATATTCAGGAAATATATATTCAGGAAATATATTCAGGAAAAAACGCATACGCCCTTTTTGGCCAACCAAGCAAGCTTGCAAAGGAAATCTGCACTACAATGAAGTCTCACTTCCCCCCGGTCAAAAGGGCCATCTGAAAA